>NC_136241.1:27080000-27747500 GCF_053564925.1 Oryzias latipes | reverse complement strand
TAGTCTTGTGTGTTTTGCACTATTTTCAATCATTACAGATTGGGGGGGTTGAAGCAGAAATTTAGATTTTATTAGAGCCCCACTTTGCAAATGTTATGGGCGTGGGTTTTTGATTGGCAGGTTGGATGGCGCATAGGTGGATCCACCAAAGCCTCAAGCTTTACTTTGTCTTGCCCAAATACCGTTTCGGTTATGTTGTTGAAGTGGGCGGAGTTGTCAAAGGACCGCCCCATTTTAAGGAGTGATGTCGACTGTGCAGAGTCTCATAGGTGGCAGCAGAGATGATCGCCCAGTTAGAAATGTCAATGAGTGGAATGTAGCAATAGTTTAAAGCAACCAGGATAAATATTTGCAGAAACAGATCAACTTTTCACTGGAGCGAGCCAGAGTTAATTGCAAAAACAGTTTTCAATTGTGTTCATAATGCTCTTCATTTTTTGCTCTCTAGATGCACCTGGGCCTGGAGTTTATCCATGAATGGATCCAAAACAGGTCCATAACGTGGATATTCCTCTTCAGCAGGCAGGCTCTTTAGCTGCTGAAGTCAGTCGAGACAACAATAGCATGGCTAGACTCTATCTCTGCCCATCACATGTTTTTGAGTCACTTGACTAAAATAAAATGGCCGCCTTTTTACAGTAATTGTTCAGCCCTTGTCTGTGGTGGTTCCTAGAAGCTCCTGATGGTTCCGATTCTTTCAGACCAACAAAATACCAAGAGAGAAGCAGAAACAAGCTTTGACTATTTTCTAAAAAATGTGTGGAAATGTGCCAGCGTTCACCACTGTGTGAGTCAGCATGTGGTTCGTTTATATTCTTAAATGTCACTTCCTGTGTTTCTGTGGCAGAAAACTGCTTTGTAAGTTTGTGAAAAATGTTTAAGTAATGAAACTTTACTAGTTAGTTACAGAATTTCTTTCATAACAAAAGAACATTGGATTGAATGTTACATTTCTGACATTATTTATCTTGTTCATTTAATATTTATGTACTTTTTCGCACTGACCTGACTTAGCTCCTTTATTTTCAGATAACTTTCAATAAAGTTTACATTAAAAAACTACTTTTATGCAGTTTTTGTTCGTTTTGAAAACTTCAGCCGTCAATGTACCTTTTTATGTTTTTTTTTATAACAATAATTAACTGCATGAGAAGATGCGAGACCACAGAAGACGACTCTTTAGATCTTATGGAGAGATCACATTTGGACACCGGGAAAGACTCGGAATGGGCAGGGACTGCAGATGAAGTTTCATTTTGTTTTTAGCTTGTGTTCACACCCCCAGTTCCAACAGCTGCTCACTGGGACGTGGTGCGGCCCAAAGCTCCAATCACAGATGGTAAAAGCACAAAAAACAAAATCAGCTAGTTTTAAAAGCATCCTCACAAAGTACCTGACCTCTTTACACCGCATTTATCCTGCAGGCAGTCTTCAACTCCCCTTCGTGAACCGCCACCTTAACATAGTGGAAGGGTTTGTGAGCTTGATTGATCCCTGGTAGGGTCTCCCATGGCAGACAGGTCCGAGGCGACGAGCCAGACAGAACCCCCTTTATGAGTAGTAGCTACCAGGTTTCTGGATATGTGTCACCGGGGTCCTATTGTGGAGCCAGGCCTGTGGTTGTGGCTCGCAGGTGAGTTTCTGGTGGTCGGGGCTCTTACCATCAGGTCTACCCCAAAGAGATGTCATGGGATGTCATGGCAGGAGAGCCAAAAAGAGGCTGGTGCAATGTGGTTTGGGTGGCAGAATATCTCTGTTTGACATGAAGTGGTGATTGTGCTGAGTTTCTTCTTTATATCTGTCACATTGTGTGTTCTGTTCTGACGGGAGTATGACGTAGTATTTCAAGTATTGGAATAAAGTAAAAGTGCCACTCAAATATTGGAGGAACAAATTATTGCTTGAATAGTTACTGACAGTGGCAGGATTCTGTGTAAAATACGTTATTTCATTCATTTCTTGCTAATATTATACAAATCTTTTGAGTTTTTATTAAGATAAAATATTAAGATGTATAATAATTTAGACCTGAAAATGTTTTCTGGTCTTTTCTTGGATCTTCACGTCACCAGTAGTTTCAAGCATCACCACTAGATGGTGCTGCTATCTTTCACATCACGCAGCATCAGCATCATTTGAGCTTTCTCTGAAGGCGCACCTGCAGGATCGGAGTTTACTAAACATTTATACTAGAAAATGTCCATCTTTTTTTGCCCTTTTGGGTCTAAACTTTGATATATTACTCCTCTGTTTTAGAAATTTAGATCGCACAGAACTTTAGCAGCTGCAGAATGTTTCACTGAAATCCCCTAAATTTTAAAAATAATCCCAAAACCCTAATATCTGCCAGACTTGACAGAAAAAGAAATTTACAAAATTGCATTAATTTTATATCTTACGAAATGTAAAATATGTATTTGTAGGTAAAAAATGCTCTTCTAATATTATTGTCCTTTTTTGTTTTTTAAAAAGAAAACCAGATTCTTCCAAACACGACCAATTAAGGTAAGAAACCTAAAATAAGCTCACTGTGTATATTTATAATCCTGTTATGATGCAGGAAAATCCAAAGATGTGGGTTTATGTGACGATATAAAGCATTAATAAAGTTTTTTTTTTATTAAATGTTTGTCTTCAAACCATGAAGATCTGCTGAGGGAGCTGAACCTGCAGGGTTTCTGATTAGATGACATTAATTAAAGTCCTTTCAGGGACGTATTTTAGGGGCGTTCAGTCAAATAACGGGTCGTTTATCTTCATGAGGATGATTATAGTTTGATGTTTTTCTTTTTTTTGTTTTTTTTTACATTTGAATTAACATCCAAACTAATTGTGTCAACATTTCGTTCCAAGTGTGTAAGCTAACAGAACTGGACCTGCACACTAACTCCATAAAATAACCCAAGTTGGCTTCTTTTTAACCCAACACTGAGGTTAAAATGGGAATAACCTCTTTCTTTGATATTTTAACTCAAGAAAAAAATAAAAACTCATAAAAGGATAAATTAGTTTAAAAGGAAACCACTATAGCCCAAAAAACGTTTGCTCCTAAAAAGATATCCAATGCATAAACCAGGAATTGGGTTGAAGAAATAACTCTAGTGTTTTGAGACAAAACATGACTCTCTGGCACAAAGTCTACACAAATTAACACAACAGCTCAAACTCAATATTTGTAAAGTTGCACCTTTACGCGCACCTAAACACAGAATACACAACCTCCAGTCTTTGATGGCCTCTGCTCCGCGCTTGGGGGCCCCTGTGGGAGGGACCGCAGTTGTCAGTCTGCTGCGCCTGAGAGGAGAGAGGAGCTGGTCAGACACGCGGGTTCTGCGCGCCTCTTCTAATGTGGACCCGGCTTTATGGGCATCCGAGCGCGTGCCTTAAGCTCCGTGTGTGCATGCGCCTTACCTGGGATCTTAGCTCTGGGGGGGCAGATCCCCAAGGAACACGCCTTGCCAGAAAAAGGTAGAGACGCGCTCAGACGTGCGCTCTTGGAGGGATCACTGAGCTGAAGGCGCACTCATGCTCGCGCACATAGTCCCGCACCACCCGAACGCGTGGAGAGTCAGTTTCCACAAACCCAGGCGCTCCTTTCTATCCGCGCGATAACACCTGAGAACACCTGGAGGTTCTACAGGACACTAGGGTGGGGGGGAGCTGAGCGGAGGCACCATGAGCCGGGGGAGCCGGCGCTGGATGCTCCGCTTCTTCCTGTGCCTCGGAATCATCTATCTGAAAATTGGGTAAGACTGTATTTTCTATAACATTCTGAAAATGAAGTTTAGTTCATTACTTTTAAACCAAATTTAAGCCACAGACCCCCACCCCTATCTTGTGCAGTGAATGATGTTCACCTACGGCAGTTTTGCGCAAAAGCTTTTAAAGGTGGCGCACAGACAGGCGAAAGAAACGCAGAACTTTAACCCTCCTCTTCCCCACAGGGGGCTTTGGTCGGTGGTCGCATTGGGAGCGAGCATCATCTGCAATAAAATCCCCGGACTGGCCCCCCGTCAGAGGACCATCTGTCAGAGCCGGCCCGACGCCATCATCGTGATGGGAGAGGGCGTTCAGATGGGCATCCGGGAGTGCCAATTCCAGTTCAGGCACGGACGCTGGAACTGTTCGGCCCTGGGGGAGAGGACCGTGTTCGGGAGAGAGCTCAAAGTGGGTATGTAGCACGCGCATGCGCGAACATATCCGTCTTCCATCCAGCAAGACTCTTCAGGATTATGTGCGCGTGCGCCAAACCCTGATGCGCCTGTCCAAAAATTGACCAAAAATTTTATCTTTGACACAAAAACCCACAGATAATAAAGTGCATGAAGATGCTTGTCATGCAGAAAAAAATGCATGAATATAAAATCCAAAGAATCTAATTGACAAAAACAATCAGGCACCAAATCTTTTTTTTTTTTTTACATAACATATTTTAAATATCGTCTTAAAACATTTTCGTAGTTTATTAGTTCTGCAGTTGTGAATCAGAGCAAGAAAAACAAGAAAGCACCTGCAGGGTCAAGCACAAAGGAGGATGAAACCAGTCCAGGTCCAGAACCCTGTGGGACACCACAATCAATTGGGTAATGAATATGAAGCACAATGCAATATTTTAGATTACATTAATTAAAACAGGTTTAGACCAGCACCTTTATTATTAACAGAAGTTTTAAGCTTTAAGTATGTTTATTCCTGTTATAGAAGTAGTAAATTATATTATTTAGTTAAGATATTTTCAAAAGCACAAGTTCCTAAACAGTTGTTTCATTACCTCGGGGATAAAAAGGCAGAAGTGGGTCTTGAGTCAAATTAAACATCAAAGTCAATAATAATTTTTGGAGTTTGTAAAAAGAAGAAAACGCTTAAAAGACTCAATCCAATGAAAATAGGGCTTTTGGTGTTTTAAAAATGTTCTTGTGGCATTTTTCTCATGATGGAAGACATAAGCCTAGTGTCCACTGAGCGGTATACGGTCGGGTCTGGTACGGTAAGGAGTGATTCGGTCTGGTCCAGTTAATTCTGGCGAGCGTTTCCACTCAGTTAAGCCATCGCTTCCACGGAGCGATGGCTTAACTGAGTGGAAACGCTCGCCAGCATCTCGTCTTTTTATTGCTTTACTTCTGGTACATTGAGTATAGCAGGAATTTAATGTGTTTTTTTTAAAATAAACTTTAACTAATATTGCACATACGTATTATCAAACATTGACACTTTACACTAAGTGCAAATGACAAAATCTTCACATTTGCCAGAAAAAAGGAAGAAAAATGTCAAAACAGCCAGAAAAAAAGCAAGGTAAAACAGGTAAAAATCAAAACAAAAATACTAAAGGTAAAGGATTCAAGTTTCAAATGTGACCATGTTTTAACTGTTCTAACAGATTTTTTTTAGTGCAGGATTGAATTTACGTAGAATCATTTCTTTCTGAAAAATAAAAAATACCTTTCTTTTGTTGGCATATTTACACTTGTGAAGGAAATATTTTGCCATTATATCAAGTAAGTTAACTATACAAATCTTCTCTGCATTAAATCTCCCTTTAATAAAATATCCCAAAACAAAATGTTCGTAGAATTATTTAAAATGTCTTCACATAGATGGGTTGTTAAAAAACGAGTCAAATCTTTCCAAAATGTTTGAGTTTGTAATTAAACATTTTGGAAAGATTTGACTCATTTGACTCATTTGACTCGATGAGGCACAGTTTTTGGTTAGGAATGGCAAATGAGCCGTTTAAGTCTAAAATTTAATGTCGTTCTAACGGAGATTGCGGGGGGCTAAGATAAATACTGCTGTAAAGAGGAAAAAACGTTTGGAATGGATCCTGATTGGGGAAAAGTCATGTGTGTTTGTGCTTTCTAATGTCGCAATCCCTTTCTGCCAATCAACGGGTGGCTACAGCTCTGCCCCAACCATTCCTCTCCACAGCCGCTCAGTGAAAACAAGGCTATACATTAGGAAAGTTAAGCTCAAAATTGAATTTTTAAGTATTTCTGTATTCAAATCGTTGTAAATCAGGAGCAGACGAAAAAATGCAGTTTAAAAAAAGCCGGTGGCAGTGATGTAGGTGCTACCGTCTTAGCATCCACTAGCAGACAAATAGATCCAGGTACGTCTTTGTTTACTGACGTGCTGTCATTTGCTTTAAGACGTTACGACTGGATAGCTCCGATATTGGTCACTATTTTTGTTGCACCGGGAGTGGTGGTATTAGGGGCTGTAAGCTAGCGGGAGAGTGCAAACATATATCTGATGAGAAGTGTGGAAGAGCTTACTCTGCGCCAACAATCCTGCCCACAACTCAGAGGCAAATATCTATTATATCTGTCTATTGCCGCTCTGCAGAAACTTTGTCCTAGAAAAGCACACAGGTTTTTTTGCAACGTCTTCGTGGAGTGAGGACAAGAGCGAGCAACAAATATTTCATCAGAAAATGGTGCCTCATTCTTAAAAGAGAGCACACTAGCTTCTTCAACCAACAGTAAACCGCTGCCTTGCAGCTGCATGCTTCTTCTCTGCTGACGCGCCTGCAATGTTTGTGTGTTTGCAGCTTAACTCTTGCATAAATAGTAGAGATAAGGTGGACAGTGATTGTTGAAAATTGCTATGAACGCTCAAAAGCAGTGCAGAGGAGACATCCCTCCGAGGTACTTGGCCTCTGACATTTGGACAGATGTCTGTGAGTCTGAAGCCAAGGCTCTGCTGTTGGTGGGAAAACAAGCCTCAGACTTGATGGTGTTAGTGGAATAAGGCTCCAGGCGATGCTTGTTCCAGAGACAGCACCATTTCCCAACAATCCCATACTCTGGATGCTCCTCACATCGTCTCAGAGACGCGGCAACCGCCTGTGAAACACCACAGCCGTGAAACGCTCCGGTCAGCACGTCATCCCTGACTTTCAGCAATCCGACGCACTTTCAGCTTTAACAGCTACAGTCTGACAGACTCCGAGTATTATTCTTGTTTTCACAGTCTGCTTTAACGCGATGCACGCAGACAACAGCTACAAGATACACAAACCTGTGCCTGCCTTTCACCCACCCTGAGCTGCACCTCTATGCATGTTCATAAATTACCACCTCCCCTCCCATAACCTTCAAGTTCAGACATGTACATTCTTCTTAGTTTACAAATTTACCTCCAGGTTTTGCAGCTTTGGCAATAGCCACCTTTTAAAAATGATTTTTGTCTGGTGTTTCAAGACCGGCTACATATTGAAGTGTGTGGAGAAAAACTGCTCCAAATTGTTTATTTATGCGGCATAGATAAAAAAGTTTACCCAAATTTAGATAAAGGTCCACATAGTTTAGGTCCAGCTGCCCTGAGACCATTGTTTTGTCTCAGTGAAGTGAGACCCTGATAAATACCACAACTCATAAAATCTGAATTGCTGCTGGCAGTCATGCACCGGTGTGCAGAAGTCTGGCTCTGGCCTGAGATCCTCCCCGTCAACCAACCTGACCTCCTCTGGTTTGGTGTGAGTTCCAGTGTGAAGACGGACCGACTCACTGCCATCTGAAGTGGCTGCAGCCTCCGGTTTTAAAGATACTAAAGCTGTCAGATGCTTTGTTTCCAATTGCACAATTTCATGAAAAATGAGCATCAGAAAAGAGCTCTAAAAGCAGCTTCTACAACAGTTGAGTCAGGAGTTTTTGCACAAGCCTCTACTCCAGGAAAGTTCTGCAGTTTTCTCCAACTGCCGTAGATCAACCATTCAATATTCACATTCCACAAACTGTTAGTTTCATCATAAGTATTAAATTATGGAGCAATAAATCAATGTGCAGCTCGGATATGATTTTCTTCTTGCCTTTAAATGCTTGATTTGATTACTCCTGCCTCAGACTTTCTACATGGTTGGGCTGAGAGTTTGTCTGCCTATAAAACACTTGATTAATGCATCGACTTGTGTTTCACGATCTGCTTTAAATCTGCTATGCCAAATATGTGAGGAGGCCTGACAGCGCCTGCAGGACGGAATCCTGTTGTCTGCTCGTGTGATTGAAGGAGTTTCTTTTCTCCACCGCAGGCAGTAAGGAAGCTGCTTTCACCTACGCTGTCATCGCTGCAGGGATTGCACATGCAGTCACCGCGGCCTGCACGCGCGGGGGCCTGAGCGGCTGCGACTGCGACCAGGACAAGCAGGGTCTCTACAACCAGGAGGAGGGATGGAAGTGGGGGGGCTGCTCCGCAGACGTCCGCTACGGCTTGAGCTTCTCCAAGGTGTTCGTGGATGCGCGGGAGATCAAGCAGAACGCCAGGACTCTTATGAATTTGCACAACAATGAGGTGGGACGGAAGGTAAGTCTGCGCAGATCTGTCATTCTCACAGCATGTTAAGTTCTAAAAGAGACCTCACCTGTGCTGATGCACAAAGCACCCGCCTGTCTGAAGGCTGGATGTGACCATGATGTCAGAGGCTTCACATGAGACTAAACATACCTGTGTGTAAGAAGGAAAAAATATTTTCTCCAGATTTATCAAGACGGGATGAATCTGTCTGCATGGATGACAGACAAAAGAAGAAGCCCCTGAAAACAGAACAGTGAAGGAAAGGAGATCTGTTTTTATCTACTTTACATTTGTTTTTAGTATCTGAGAAAAGAAAATGCTAAGTGTGACGGACCTCGACCTGTCTGTTACAGGCCCTTCCTTCACCCTACCACAGCTGGTACGGGCTCCAGCAGGCCCCCTACTCCTCACCGGTAGATGAATAAAGACAGGAAAAAAAAGGAACAGTTTCAGTGCAAAGGATAAAAAAAATAAACAGATGTTTTGCCACCATTGCAGAGTAGAGGCTTTTTGAAGCTTTTGTCCATGTCCATTGTTGGGAAGTTTATTGGTGATCTCCAGTTTAAAAACCACCTTTAATGAAAAGGGTGTTTTTAACATGTTCTTGTGGCATTTTTCTGATGATTGAGGACATATATTAGGAAAAATAAGCTCAAACTTGCGTTTCTGAGCATTTCTATATTCAAGTAGCTGTGAAACAGGAGCAATGCTGTGTAAAAGAAGAGCTTAGTTGTGATGTAGAAAATACGTTGGGCAGGCTCCATGCTCCAAATAGATCTGTGTCTTTGTTTTCCATGTTTGAGCTGGCATCTGACTCAAAACTGTACGTCTGGATAGCTCCAATATTAATCGCCATTTTTGTTGTATTTGTGGTGTTAGGTTGAGGCTGTAAGCTAACGGGAGAGTGTGTAAACATAGAGCTCTCGCAACTGGGAAGGGAAGCCTGGCGTGATTGCTCAGCATCAACAATCCTGCCACAACTCAGAGGCGAATTTCTAATGATTTTCTAATATTGTGGGTCTGCTGAAGCTTTATCCTAGAAAACGAGACAGGTTTTTTTTTTTTAATTTAGAAAAGAAACAGCATATGGGAATTTTCTCTGGGAACGCTTTCAGAATAAATCAAAAGATAATTAGAGTGGCCGTTCTTCTCTAAGACCCTCTGTGGACAACCAAAACCTGGAGCACCCACACAAGTACATGCAACTAAGGCTTAAGTAGGATGGACCACCAGAGCTGGGTAAATTACTTTTAAAGCATAATCAATTACTTTACTAGTCACTGGATAATATTGAAATTAAATGACTTTACTTATTACCTAATTTAAAAAGTAATTCACTATTAGTTACTTTACTTTACTTTTTCCCCCACTCGTATGCAAATTCTGAAGGGAACAAAGCTAGTACAAACAAGATACCCTTGTAAAATCCATAAAATAAAAACATAGAGGCTACTACACGGGGCAATCAGGTTTTTTAGCACCATCTCATTGATTTCATCACATGAACATGAGAAACTGCACATTGTATAGTTCACAGTGTGTTGACACAGGCAGTGGAAAGTAGTTCATCTCAAAGGCATAGCTTGCATTTAACTGAGATGTTTTTGCCTTTGTTTTCAACAAATTGGAAATAATTGGAAAATCTCCTATTGCTGAATGCCCCTATAAATTCACCCACGTCCATATATCCTCTCTTCATTTTACTTTGACCAATCTCCAATTCTGCATTAATTCACATGCGTCAATAACTCTTTTTTTTGTTAGTGTCCGTTTTCATTTAAATAAGAGACAATGTATATTTCCTCTCTTCATTTTACTTTGACCAATCTCCAACTCTGCATTAGTAAACATGCGTCAGTAACTTTTTTTTTGTTAGTGTCCGTTTTCATTTAAATAAGAGCCAATGTCAGAACCAACTGTTTACATTAATGTATTCGTTTTTATCATTCACCTATGCTTTGAAAAAGCATTTCCGGTATTGACTTTTATTTTGAATTATGAGACACGTATGCTTCCATGGACAGGTCTTTTCTCTACAGACCACTTGAAGATCCTCAGCAAACAAACCCCTCAACCTTTTGCAATGTATACGACTGAATGTCATGCACAAATCACAATTTCCTGACTGAGTCGGAATAAGGTGAGCCTTGCTCTGTTTTAGTTATGGCAGTATATGTAACGGTGCACACATAAACTCTGAGTTGAAGCCTCACCAGGCGGGTTTCTATTCCTGAGTCTGCACAGATCCACCTCGTGAATCTCTTAATTTGCACCTCGTCCTCTAGCTTCTCTGTAATTTTTGCAGCAAAGCTTCCATGCAGAGATGCCACTTTGTGTTTCAGCACGAGTTCCCAGTTTCTTGAGAAGAATAAACAACATGGAAAAGGTGCTGCCAGAGGCTTAAACACCCTTTCGCTAGACAAACGGCAGCAGCTTTGGTGGGACTTCACTTCACTGAGTTCCATGAATCGAATGTTTGCCGGCTCTCTGGGGCTTGACTGCACTAAGCTGCATGCATCCAAGGCTTTCAACAATTACCCCAGCAGACTCCAGAGAGTCTGAGGCCACGTCGGAGTGGCAAAATCAAAAGACGCAGGATGAGACTCCTGTTGAACCGGGCTGCCACACAGTGAGAGGTAGGCGTGGTCAACTCCTGTCCCTTCTCCCCAGCAGCGCAGCGCTTCCTTCCCACATGGTGAAAGGCATTTTCCACTGCCTGTTATTGTGTCTGCAGACTCCACAGAAACCTGGAATAAAATGACAGCTGGAGGCCTCAGTACTTTCCCACCAAAGTTGTTACATCTCTGTTGTCCATGGAAGATTTGGAAGGACAAAAACAAGACCGACTCTCCGCACCAGCAGGCCCCCATCAGTGCTGAAAGAGGAACATGTCTGATGATATTGATCTTTAGTCTACACCCTCTTTGACTGCATGGAAACTCTTCACCTTATTCTGAAAGAGGAAAAGAATTAACTCTGATTGAACTTATTACATTGTTGGGTTTTTGCATTTCAGACTATAAGTTTGCCGCTTTCTGTTGATGTGTGAAAAAGATACCAACAAATCACTCAATAGAAAAACATAATAAAGCTTAAGCAAAGGAAATTATGGTCAAAAAAACAGCAACATTACATTTTAGAAATCAGAAACAAAATTCCAGAAACCAAAACAATGAAACTAAATAAAAATGAAAAGGTTTGGGAAAATAGAAGTAACTTCCAGAAATAAATACAAAATGTCCAAAAAACACAGCACAATGACAAACCGGAAAAAGGTAGGTATTATGGGAGATCACTGACTGGATGATGAAGATCGATTTTTGATGTCTAAGTGTTCAAATGCGTCTTCAATGTTTGCAAACTTACAACAGTTTCATGATTAGTAGGGAGCATGTCCAGTTTTGTTTCATGGCAAATAACTTTTGGTGGAAATGATGGACAAACGTCATCATCCAATCAGCGATGTCCCATCATACTAGGGCTGCACGATTTGAAGAAAACTTGCAATCTGCGATATGAGGGATTAATAACGATATAATTTGCGGTATATAAACAAATAGCGAAACAACCAAAAACATCATCCCTATTTTATTGCAACAGTTTAAGAATTGAACTCCAAATGACCCTCGTTGACATAGGATGGAACATCTAACATAAAAGGGCTCCATCTGATTGGTCAACAACGCTAAAGAGTCTATCCGATTGGTCAAATGCATAAAGGGATTTATTTGATTCGTTAAATAATTTAAGCTGCCATAAGATTGTTTTAGCACATTTAAGGTAACCATTTATTGCAATTTTTGCTGTGTTTTGCGATATGCATATTGCACAGCTTGATCTTGCGATAACGATAAATTTGCGGTATATTGTGCAGGCCTACATCATACCTACCTTTTCTGGTTTCTACTTTTGTTTCATTTTTTAATATTTTTTGAATTTTTTTTCCCCCAAATGTTTTTTTTTTTACTGTAACCATAAAAGGCAGGTGCTATGCGACATCTCTGAAACAAACACTTTTTACAACAGAGATATTGATCCACACTACCTGCAGCTATCTTCAGAATTCTAACTTTTTCTATAATATATAATCCAAAGCAGGAGTTATTTTAATGCAATAGATTTATTTTTGAGATGGAAACATTTTTCCGAAAACTTTAAAGGGAATCATCAAAGAAATGCACAGCAAAGAACAAGTAATAGGGATTAGGGATTTTCTGATTAACAAATATTTAATTTGTGCCTAATTTAGGAAAAAAAAATCAATTTAAATAATAATACACTCACCGGCCACTTTATTTGGTGCACCTTGCTAGTACTGGATTACAACTCCTGTTGCCTTCAGAACGGAACTGAAATTATTGGTTCTGAAAATTAGTTCTGAAAATAATTAATTAGTTTGCTCTGAAAAAAATTAGGGACCACTGCTGTTGAGGAAAAGAAAACAGATCCAGAAAATCATCGAACACAATTCTGACAGACTGTTGAAGGGGGTAAACATGTGGGAGTTTGCAAGCCGGTATTGGGATGCTGTGGTGGTCAGCAGCTTTTAGTTTTCGAGAATGCTTCTGTGTCTACCTTTGGTTGGAGTCTTAGGGTCCATTAATAGTTGAACACGACAACAAACAAAGCTCAGACTCATCTTTGCGGCTTGATTGCAGTTTGTCTTCTGTCCTGCAGGTGCTGGAGAAGGCCATGCGCCTGGAGTGCAAGTGTCACGGTGTTTCTGGATCATGCACCACCAAGACATGCTGGACCACACTCCCAAAGTTTCGCCAGCTGGGACACATCCTGAAAGAAAAGTACCAGCAGGCCGTTCACGTGGAGCCAGTGCGGGCCAGACGCAACAAGCGACCCGCCTTTCTGAAGGTCAGGAAATCCCACCTGTACCACAAGCCCAAAGACACAGAGCTGGTCTACATCGAGAAGTCGCCCAATTACTGCGAAGCCAATTCTGTGATGGACAGCACGGGAACGCAGGGGCGTCTGTGCAACAGAACGGCTCAGCAGCCCGACAGCTGCGCCTCCATGTGCTGCGGCCGCGGGTACGACACCCACCAGTACTCTCGCGTGTGGCAGTGCAACTGCAAGTTCCTGTGGTGCTGCTCGGTCAGATGCAACACCTGCAGCGCGAGGACGGAAGTGTACACCTGCAAGTAGAACCCATTTCACAGAGGCTGTTAGAATACCTGCTATCGGTGCCGTAACATGGACCTGGTATGCCTCTCTGTGCTGTCTGCTGTCCGTGGAAACTGGAGCCTCCATCTCTCTGAACGTCATGGCTTTGTGAACAAACCTCAAGTCGACTGGATGAAACTGTTTTCTCAGTGAAGATTTCTTTGGTCAGTTGGAGGACAACATTATAGAAGCATAATTTTTTTGAGCAAATGTTCTGTTTGGATGAAGAGGAACACTTTTCATCAACGCCTGTGAGTGAACATCTAAAGAAAAGTGGAAGTGTTGAGTCGCTTTATCCTTGGTCTTCATCAAACCAACACTCAGCTTCTGCCCAGGTTTGACTGATCACCTATGCAGTTCCGTTTCCACAGGAATCAAACCATTGCTTGCTGCATGCTTAGCCTCAGTCATATGCACTCGTACAAGGGGTTAACCCGCATGGCTGCTGCGTGAATTAGTGTTGTCTTGGCCCGTGGAGGGTTGTGGACAGGAGCATCTTAAGGGGAGTGTCTTTCAGTTCCTTTGAGGCTCATACGGCCACCTCAAAAGACATCATCAAAATGGAACTTGCCCTTGTTGTGCGTGTGGGCGGTAAATTTTTACCATGACCTGTTACTAGCAGCATGCCCCAAGAAAAAAAATGCTTGAACATTTTTGCACAGCGAGTGGTCTAGATCTTAAACATTATGGGCTGGTCACCTGCGTGCCCTGTTTAGATTTGCCAATTTTTTTCACCTCTATCCACCCGTAAGGGCAGTTGGGACAAAGGCCTTTGCTGATGTCTGAGAAAAACTGATAAATCATCATGGAAGATCCATCGTATCTTTGACCTTCATGACTCTACCACCCACCCGAAAAACATTCTTGTTGATTTACAATTTCTGGATCTTTTCTTTATCTTTCTATCTTTCTTCATGGCTACTTGGATGAGTGGTGTAAACGTTACTAGACAGAAGAAACTTCAAGACAGCATCACCTGGGTAAATGAAAACCCTTACAAATGAATGCTGACATGTTTTCTTTCACTTCCTTCTATCTTTCCTCTAAAATAAAAAAGGTTTCCTTGATCTTTCAGTAAACAGTCGACCAAAATAGATGTCACCAGCCTCAGTTGCTGCTGTCTATTCAAAGCAACCTCTTCAAGGAGCTTTGTTGTTGCATCAACAGTTTCTTGATCTTCCAGTCAGTTTTTCTGACTTAATGCAGACTCATTTTCTAGTTTAAACCAGAGCAGGTTTGTTTTCTTTAAAAGCAAACGAGGAGGTGAAAATAACTGTCATTTACCAGAATAATGTACTAATTATTGGTTTGTTTTCTAAAGCTACAATCCTCCTCGCGTTTAAGACATGACAAAAAGCAAATAACTTGAGTATGACTGCATTTGTTTCTGCGAGTGTACACAAAATGAGTGACATTTCTGCATTTTTTTTTCTAGTCTGGTACCACTATTTCTTTGTTCTGATCCAGAATGGTTTTGTTTGAACTGAAGTGGCTTCTGCAAAGAATAATTTATTACCTTAGACAACTGCTGATCATGTCTGTCTCATTGAGTTTGAAATGATTAAAAGTTTGCCATCGAATCATGGAGATCTGTCGCATCTAAACTCTGTTTTTCAAGTTCAAAGCTTACACTGGTGTGATTTTTTTATTATTAAAAATGACAGTCAGTCTAATCCAAATAGTCTGACTCTTCACATGAAACATTCAGGTTTCGTTATGACATTGTGGGTCAAAGGTCATGAGGTCAGTTCCGACCCACCTTCCTTTTGGTTTGCAGGTGGGACTAGGTGTATAGCAGACTAACAGGAGTCCACAAAGATATAAAGGCCATAAACTGTCTGTTTATGAAAAACATTTGTAAAAGAGTACTTATTTTTATATAAATGTCTCCTAATTTATTTCCTTTTTCTGTGAAAGCTTCATAATAAAAGCCCTCTAACTTTGCTGTTACTGAGCTTATAAAAACTGAATGAAAAATAAACGTATTTTTCAGAAGCAATTAAGACTGTTCTCATAAAACCTATTTTGTCTGTTGGGGGCCACTGTCTGGACTTCATTTTTAGGAAATGAATTGATAGACTCCCTTTTCATGGTTGCTGATATCTTGTTTAACCCTTGTGCTATCCTAGGCACTTTAACATTGGGTCATCTAGACCCACTAGACAGTGCTCTGAACCTTTTTTCTTGAATGATTTGTGATTTTCACAGGTGTCCATGGATTACATGAAATCTTTTCACCTTCATCCACCTTTGTCATGGTAGGGAGAACACGTCAATGTAAGGGTGGGGGAGGGGGAGGGGGGTCATCTAAGATAGCACAAGAGTTAACAAAGCATTTCATGCACATCTCTTATTTTGCAGACCACATTTCTGTTTACATGGTCCTGTTTCATTTTGTGATTGAAATGTGTGCTTAATTTATTGGAAAGGGAACTCTGTGTAACTGTAGAAATAATCAGGATTTGCAAAAAAAGCATTCACATTTAATTTGAAAGTAATTCAAGTTCAGAACTGGTTTAGCACAAATAGTTTTGCTGTCCCAGCTTCAGTTTTGTTTGGTGGTTGATCCCTAAATTAACTTAAAAATTGACCAATGAAACTTGAACAGAACTAACATTTTCAAGCTACTTCAAATAAAAGTTTTCATTTAAACTAGGAGTTGGCTTTGAAAAATGTGGAGAAAATCTTTTGGCAATACTTTCGGCACAAACAGATGAAGCTCTAACTGTGGATTGTAGTGTTCTTTTCTGTTTAATAAAATAATTTTGACTTCAACTATAACTTTTTTGGTTTTGTTTTAAATGCTTTCATGCCCTAACATGGAACGCAACCTGAAAATTGTTCTTTTGGCCATCCATACAGAGAAGTGCAATGGTATGTACTTTAAGCGTCTGTGGTGAAAAGTAGAAGAACTCAAGGATGTTCTGATAAACACACAACTGCACATGCTTTTCTGTCTCAGGTCAGTTAATTTACATTGACTCCATCGTGTCTCCGGCGGTCCGTTCCCCCTTCCCCCTGACTCCTAGGAGGAGGGGTTTGTCCTGTGACCCCTGTTTTCTTTGCTCATCCAAAACCTAAGCAACCACACCCCATGCCTCCTCCTTCCTTAATGAGTTCTTTTTTGTGTCATAAATGTTGTTTAATTTTTAATACTTCCCAAAGTAAACTGCCGGTGTTACTTTCACTATCCTGTGGGTAATTTACCTTAAATATAAAATAGCGTTAAATTTTTTCTAAGTACAACAGGAGTTTTTATTTTAACCTTTGTACTATCTTAGGCACGTTAGACCCCTCTAGACAGTGCGCTGAAACTTTTTCTTCAATGATTTGTGATCTTCACTGGTGTCCATGGATTACATGAAATTTTTCCACCTTTATCCACCTTTGTCATGGTAGGGAGAACACGTCAATGTGAGGGTGGGGTCATCTAAGATAGCACAAGGGTTAAACACCTGATCTATTTCCAGTTTCCCGGCTTTTGCCACCAGGTTGACGCGTAAATGGACTGGATATAGAAGTCCTGCATTAAGTTTGCAATGCAGTGCGGAGGGACAGGCATGGACTGTAGACGTGCTGGAAACAATGCAAACATACTGACTGATTAATGAACATTTTATTTTTGTGTGTCAACACAACACAACTGAGACATGCCACAGACGGACCAATTCTGATGCATTCTTTTTATTAAAACTTACCTGAGGACTTTGTAGCGTCACAAAAAGCCATAGAAAATAGAGAAACTATCTAGAATTTCTCTGGACAAAAAATAATTAGAAAAAGAAAAAGATTGACTTGGATAGGCTCCAGCAACACTGTGGTTGTGAAGGGATTGCGCAGGTTTAGAAAATGGATGAATGGATGAGGAAGTGTCAACTGCTAGTTGCCTTTATTCATTGCTGTTGTGTCAGGAATCCCTATAGTTTAAAGTCCTGGTAAGGACTATTTCCCCATCGGCCTTCAAAGTTCATACAGTCTCCAAATACTGATCTTTTAGAAGTATTTTAAAAATTGTAAAGAATTTAAGAAGTACAAAGTAGAGATTAGTTGATACATTTTGTCAGCCGATGTCTTAAAACTGTTAAAAAACATGGTAAATACTGCTGAGCCTTTTCAAATACTTTGTTATTTAGAAAAGGAAGTGTGTACTTTTACCGGAGTGTTTAGTGGATGTCACTTCTCTTGGCTTTTATATGGCTTTTTCCAAACAAACAAACAATTGTGATTACATGTCTTTTTCCTATTTAGCAAAATTTAAACATGTGGAGATGTGAGCAATGATGTCAGTGTCTCAGACTTCTCTGAGTTTCATGGGGAAAAGATGTTTTACACCTTTTCAGCTTTTGTTTTGGACCAAGTGACAAGTTCTGGTTCCACCGAATGCAGAAGGCTTGTAAAGCAGATGAAGCCCTTTTTTTGTGGTATTTCTGCACAAAGTGTCTCTGAAGTAGAGCCTCTTAAAGCTTAGTTTAACATTTAAAAGGCCTCTGAAATTACACAAGAATGTGCGCATGAACAGAACAATATTCATAGATAATGAGTTTTGATTCTTGTATTCGACAGGTGAGTAATCATGTCTTTTTAGAGATTAGATTTTGAAAAGATCTTTAAGAAAGCTTTATGTTTATTGTTTTGGACTTGACACAATTTTTAAAACCAAAACATAACTTGTTCTAGTCTGAATAGTAATGAAGATTCTGTATAAAGGCAAAGGCTCGGACTGTGCGCTGGGAAGCGTCTGGGATATTCAGGCCAGTTGAACTGCTCTGAGTGATTACAATGGATTTTTTTCAAGCAGTGGTTTTATTCTGTGCCACTGTGGGTCCATAATGTTTCAGCCGTTTGGTGGATTATGGACCACCCTGATATCTGCCCTAATCAATCCCCAACAGCGTTGTCGTGACAACAAGATTCTGCCCTCAGAAATGCATCGGCGGTCACAGAGAGGCCAGACTCCACCAAAAGAAATGGTAACCCCGCTAAAGGCAACCATTCAGATGCTGTTTACTCTGTGAACAGGGTAAATGGGGAGCAGTTGGGGAGGGGAGGGGGGGTTATCTTAGTAAGAGATCGGGTTAATAATGAGCCCAAACATTCCTTTGTTATTTGTTGCTTCAACAATGTGACATTTAAAAGAGCTCTGCCTTCACGGAGGATCCGAGCTCCAACAGAAGTCCTACCTCCACTGATGTGGACACTAAGTTTATCTATATTGCAAAACTGGAGGTTTAATTCATGACGGAAAACATTCAGCCCCCACATCGTCACACTCCCATCACCATATCCTGCTGTTGTCGAAAACTTCTTTCTCCTGAGCTACTGAGTAGGAGTCCAGCTGTAACAGGACAAACACCTTCCAGAAAGTTCCTCTTTTGTCTCATGAGTCCACAGAATAGTTTGTCTAAAGGTTCAGAAATAATCCAGATGTTCTTGTCAGAAGAACTCAGCCTCTCCTCGGATTTATATGGAACATTTTTTGTTCCAAAGTCTCTTTCTGACTGTTGAATCATGAAAACATTACAAATGAGTCAGTGAAGCCTGGTGTTCTCCTGTTCTGATAAGTCCTTGTTGTGAGTCATAAAGACTGGTCACTTCCTCCTGAAGGTTCTCCTGACATACCAGCTATTAGTTTCATATGAGAAACTTGCACAAGTGGATCAAACAGTGAATTGAAAGATTGCTCTTTGTTCAAAAGCAGGTAATTGACAGTTTTCATGTGATGTCACAATATAATTAAATGAGTGCTTTTTTCTTTTTTGGTGGATAAGGGGGTTGTGTAGTTGTATTTACAAAGGGCACTGCTTCTCCTGCAATGGAACTCTGCTTTCCCCTTCAGTCAGGTTTACTAGTACCTGACTGAAAACTATCATTAGATGCTAAATCAAAATTTTTAGGGCTGTAAACACCAAAGCATCTCTGCCAGGACTGAATATTTCATGTTTAGGCTGATACCTTTTGCAGGGGGGGTTGCTACCTCTGTGGTGTGCAGGACACCTGTGAACACCTGCGCTGTGATGCACGGCTGCCAGTTCGAGCCCGCTGCTACTCTTTTGTTTCTAGATTGCTTCAGAGGCTTTCAAAATCTCACAGCTGCTGTTTAGGATTTCAACACAGTTAAATCAGTTCATTAAAATTGTTTCTGATGTTCTCTGATGTGTTTGGTGCTCTGAGGCAAACAGCCCTGGAAACTGTCACCATGCTTAAAAATCTAATAATCCAAGACAGCAGCTGTGTGAATGGCATCATCATACCTGAATCTGAAGAACTGAGGCTTTTCTGGGTCCAAACTCCTCTTCAATTACTATTTAACCTAATGACCCATGCCCAGTCATTGACGTGTATATAAATGTATCACTGTCTACTCTGAACAGTATTTCACAGAAAAAATTACAGTAAAAATCTTAGTGCAGGAGTTACAGTGAATTGGTACAGGGACTTTTCTTGACTGAATGTCTTGCTTATACCATACTGTTAGAGCCATAAGGTGCACCAGATTATAGGGCTGAATGCGAAGTTCTTCTTTACCCCTTTGGTGCTTCCCTATTGCTCCTAATGGGTATTTGGAGCTGTAGCGATGTCCAAAATAGTTTTTTTAAGAGGGCGCCGTAGGGACTTAGGGTAGGGCAATCAGCGTAAAGCTTGTGGCGCAGAGGAGAAACGCATTTCTTCACCTTGAAGTTTACATTTAAATGTAAGTATTGAGTTTTTGTTTTTTATGTCTTTTTAAAGTTATAAAAACCAGTGTTGCTATGTATTTTCTGAGCGCAGGCAGCATTGTGCTATTGCAGATGAACAGCGGCTATTGATGATGTCATCAAGCAGTAGTAACGTCCGAATTTGAAGACAGTATTTTTTCCATATCTCTCTGCTTAAATCAGATGCGATGCCAGGGGAGGCACGCAGTAGTAGTGGTTTTAAGCACAGGTAATACGGGCAATTGCCCGGGGCGCAAATTTAACGGGGCGCGGACAGCGGCTCAGTGCTTGGAAAAAAATCTGCGCCACTCATGGTTTCCTGTTATCTGTTAAATCAGTGTTTGTAACAGCCTGAAACTGTGAATTCCTGCCCCTGCAGCTGCTCCTGTCTCCTGTCACACGCGGCTGCGTGTGTGATAAGGAGAGGGGAGGGGTAGTGGGCTCAGGCTGCGGGGTGAAACGGCGCACGCAAAACGCTAGATTGCGCGACACCAGGATCAACGAGTGTCTTTAGATGACTCAGCTCATGATAATAATGTAATTCTTGAGGAACTATTGTAGACATTTTGATGACGTGTCTGTTTTCCATCAATGTATTCTTTTTCTGCCTGTGGTTTAGTTGGTGTCAGTATTTGACATAAAGACAGCAGGTAATGCAGGAAAACAGCTGCACTTTATGAGATCATAAATAAACAATCCATCATTTAGAAAAAAAATCAGCGCTATGTTTTTTACCTATTTCTTCAGACTAAAAACGTTAAATATATTGGTGCTGCTGTGTTAATGTTTCAGATCAATTTATATTTAATATTATTTATTGATTAAATTATTTTTCTCTGCATCAGATAGTTCACTTGGTCAAAATGTTTCTAGATTAAATCAGGAATGACAGATTTTTTTGTTTCCGGCATTTTAAGATACTTTTCTGTTTTAGACTATTACAGGGTTTCTGTGGCAAAACAAATATAATATTTGTTGAAAGTGGATTTATATTGCTTTTTTCTTTTGTTAATGTTAAAAGATACAATTTTAGGTATACTTACACAATTTTTATAGATACTAACCTATATATTGTCCCAGCACGCATGTGTGTGTGTGTGGGGGGGGGGCTTTTTTTTTTTCCTAGGGGGGGCCTTGCAAAAAATAACTGAGAAACACTGGCTTAAATAAATGTAAGGGTAGGGAGAAGCTGTAGGCGTAGGAAAGCAAATCCGATTCAGCCTAAGAGTAATATCAATGAACAGAGCTGGATCGTTCCATTTCACACAAGACACACCACCAGATTATAAGGAGCATGATGTCAAATAATGTGTTGTAGAACTACACTAACCACCATGCCTTAAAGGGCCAAGAGACGTGCGATTGTACGAATGGGGTTGATGGGAAATTTTCTTAACTATTGTTTTGTTTTTATTTTTTTCATGTGTCTCTTCTATCTGGAATTAGCAGCCTTGGAAGAGAATGCAACATGACAGATAAATCAAACTTTATTCACAATAACTATAAGCATTGTTTGGTTGTAACCGTTGACAGTAAATGAGAAAAGGACTGAGTGACCCCCCCCCGTATTTAGGAAGCACCAAGAAGCCAGACTTCTATAGAGCGAAAAAAACAGCTGTTACTCAGTCATTCTATTTGTCAGAATAATCATTCCTGCTCTACTAACTATTTTTAAACATGTTCTAGCTAATCTCAAGCTATAATCTGGCCAATCTTGATCATACAAACAATTAATTTTATCAATCTAGACTTTTAAAACTGTATGACCTTGTGGATTTTTACACTGCGCAACTTTTATACAGAGCCAGTGGGAAATTGTTACCATTCAATATCCAAAAACAGTTCTTAAAAAATGAAGGAGGCTACAAACTGAGGCGATGAAGGAACTTCAAGATCAAACTGATAAGAACCACAAAGAAAAGTTTCTGTGTGTCGATGTGTGGCACTAAACTCTGGAACGGGTAAGTAATGAGCTCAAACAATGTTCAAATATTCAAATATTCAAGAAAATGTATGAAGAAACTCTGATTTCACCATATAAAGATAAGGGGAGTAAATGATGAACTGGTGTTTGAATAATTCCAAATACATGTGTGAACTTGATTGTGGTGAAATAATCAAAGCTCTTTTAATTACAACCAATGAATATTACATTGTAATGTGCATTAATTATTACTGAAAGGTTTTAATTACAATCAATAAGCTATCAATTTTGTTTACTTGAACTGCAATGTGTAGCAATAATTAATGGTTTATTGGGATCATGTGCTCTAATAATAATCAATAATTATTATATAGTGGTTACCGTTACTGTTTACTGAAATTGTGAATGAAGGTTTTCTAAATTATAATCAATCATTACTACGCGCTGGATTTTGTTACTTGAAGAGAATCTTATATGATCTGAACTCAGTAGGGGTGGGATTATATAAACTCGCTTCTTCCCACTCCTTTTCAAGCAATAAATCAAGCTCTACTTAACTTTAGTTAATGATCACTGTATTTAATTAAGCAAATGTGACTTGAGTGACTTTTTTCTTTTGTTTTATTTTCTGTCTTTTTAAACTATGGATTTCAACATTTCTGTAATGAGTTTGATAAATATGTGTACATTCTTTATTCCTTTGACTACAATGCTTGAAGTAAATCAACAAATCAAATCAAAATCAAATCAAATTAGATGTCTCAATCAAAGTTGGCGGTCTCAGAACAAACATTAAAAATAGCTGATTGACAGATTCTCTTGAGCCCACTTTCAAATGGTAGGGGTGTGGACTTCCAACAAGCTCACTCCTAATTGGAAAAAGTGATTGCCATAGAAACATTAGCTCAGACTGAATCCAACCAAATAATGCTCACAATGCTCACCGACTGGCTTCAACATGACATCCGCTAGAAGTAAGCCATTTTTCATGGGTGACATCACACTTACTCGGTCCAGTTCTCATTTGCAGTCAATGGTTCCACTTGTACCACATAAAACAAGAGATAACACACTAATTGTTTCCAGTTCATTATTGCAGGACTGTTCGTATCAGTCTGCGAGGCAACAATATAACTGTAGCCCTGACAATTCGTCAAGCGGCTTTGTCGTTTACCAAAGTTGACATTTTTTAACGCCATCTACAATAAAAAATTGCTTTGAGGTCAGTAGACGACCAGAAATCATATACAAGGTACACCAGATTACAAAGTGCACTATTGAATTTTGAGAAAATGAAAGAAACTTAAGCCTTATGGTCTAATAAGTATGACATATTAGGATGGAATGTTTTAAAACAGTACAAAAAATCTAGTGTCTTCACTTCTGAAGACCAGAAGCCGCTGGTTTTCTTTTGGAATCTTTGCGCCTAAATGATTCTCCATTAGTTTCTTTATAATATTTCTGTTTTTATGTGTGCTTCACTTCAGTCCGACAACTATTGTGTTGCATTTGTCATGCACATATCTTTATGACCTCTGTGAGGAATTACCAAGATAGGACGTGCTCTGATTCTGAGAGTCCACAGCTCTGGAATTCACACTAAAACAGCAAACTTCAGAAAAATACAATTTATGTATTAGTCACCATGGAGGGAAGATAGTTTTCTGCCCAGACATTTGCTTTAGAAGTAATATTTTTTCTTTTTGACATGAGTCTTAATAAGAAATTCTTGACTTTACGGTTCTGGAGTTCAGAGTTGGGTCATTGTGATGGCACGGGCTTACAGACTGGGGAAAGAGATAATCATAAATAATGCAGACTGCAAGGCTTAACCACCTAAGCTGGCAACATTAGTTCTGAGGCAGATCCGTCAACTCTCTGCCATCTTGCACATGAACAAGTTCAAACTAGTGCACGGCAGGGTTTTACGGGGGAGGAGAACTCGGCTCCTGGTTTGGAAGCAGTTCCCATCCTGGGAACATTGCAGCCCAAACAACTTATTAAATTCCACCTTGAATTACAATCGCCAGTACACAGATCTATTTCCACTCCACAGAACACCTTTTCCAATGAATCACAGTGAAGACTTTTGGTCCAACATCTGTGTCTGACCTCCCAAATGTGCTTCTGGAAGAGTGTTCCAATGCCCACAGAAACACAAACATCCTAAACCTGTGGGAGCCCGTCTTTACAGAGAGAAAGCTGCTATACGTGCTTAAGCTGGACCAACATAATATTAATAAATAAAGCGTTGACTGGCAGTGGAATGTATCCTAAAGATCCACTGCTAGTCAACGCTTCTGATGCATCAGAATGGGGGCAATAAGCTATTTTTCAAACTGCTTTTTTTCGTCTGCTACAGATTCACAACAATTTGAATTTTAAAAAATTACTCACAAATACAATTTTAGACTTTGTTTCTCTATGTCCTCTATCATCAGAAAAAAACAACAAGAATATGTTAAAAACACCCAAAACAAAAATGTCATCAGATTGTAGACGTCTGATACATCTGCACTTCCAGACTCCACTTCTTTTATACAGAACTCTCAACAAGCCTTTCAGCTTGCCAGAAAAGATCATTCTAGTCCTTTGGAAAACACCAAGTGTTGCTTGAAAGGTAGTCATGTTTGGTTGGTCTTTTTCTAATTGGCTGAGAAAGTCTGGATGAAGGCCAGAACTGGGATGTTCTTGGTACAGACAGCTGGAGAAAAACATCTTCACACTGGTTATATGGACATCTCAATCCTTAAAATGTGGAAAAAGAAAGAAATCTGATAAATCCTAAAACTATGCAATCCCATCTAGACACAAGACAGTCTGAAGAGTATAGAGTGTTTCGGACACGCAGATGAGCTATTTTAGCCCAGTGAGTGTTTAGTAAATGGAGCTTCATAAAAAAAAACAGGTGGGGAAAACAGGCTAAAATTTTCGTTGACTACAAACTTTTGCAACCATTTCTGTGTACTAATCCACAAACATTATGACCAAAAAAGGAACATAATTGTTAATGATCTTTAACAGCATAGTAAAACTCAAAAAGTCTTCATTAAGGTCATCATTGGCATTGGTTCTACTCTCTTTTTGGAAAAACAAAGATTTGATCTTTCTTATGGTTCCTGACTTTCTTGCTTTCCCATGACGGCCCCATGTTGCTTGTGACTACCCCTTCCTTAATGTTTGGACAGCTTGTAGCCTCCTAAAGAAGAGAAAGTTGTTTTTTCTATTAACGAACAGCTTAATACTCTCTCTTCTCCATTTGCAGCAGCTGAAAGTCTTCCGCATATTTCCAGCGGCTCCCTTCTGTGAGTCCTTCTTTTTTTGGATTCATGCTGCTCCTCTGCTGCCGCCTGGTTGGATGAGAGTCTGGTTTTGTGTGAGGTCAGAGGTGGGTGTCACTGCAATCTTATGACCTCATAAACACAGCTGCCTCACCAATGAAGCCCCACCATCAAAAAAAGTAGGGATGGCGGCGAGGCTTATTGAGGCAGAACCAAATCAGCTACGAGCAAACAAACAAATGATCAAAACAACGTTGCAGCAACAGATCACAAATCAGCATAGTTATGGATGCATTCAAACATACAAATAATAAATCCAATTAAAAACATGAGAATAAATAGAAATGAAGTTCGATGTTTATAATTGCTTTGTTTAACTGTCACATTATAAAAACATCTAATATTTTAATGTTTCTGTAATTTCACTATATCTTTTTATTGCTTTTAATTTTTGTCAAGTTTTCCCTGAATATTGTGTTTTGTCCTGATCCATTTTTTAAATCCTCTCCTTGGTTTTCTCAAATTTCCCAAAGTCAAAATCATAAAAGTGTCTTTGACAGCATTGATAACTGTTACAAAAGCTGAACCAAGCCTGTTCACTATGGCCTTTAATTCGTGTTCTTAATTCTGTCTGTGAGGTTCTGCAGCATCTTGTGGAACCTTTTAAAAAAATAATCAAGTCAATGTGGTCTGAAGTCTATCTTTCATCTGCTGCTGAAGCACAGTGGTTTGCATTTGGGCCCTCTGTACCCTTAAGTTAAAAAACCCACTCAAAGGAGAATGGTGTTTTTGGTGTTTTCAACAGGTCCCTTTAGCATTTTTCTTATGATGGATATATTTAAAAAATTAAGCTAAAAATTGCATCTTTTAATATTTCTGTATTCAAATTGTTTTGAACAAGGAGCTGATGAAAGAATGCTGTTAGAAAAAGCTTGTAGTTGTGATGTAGAAGCTGTAGTCGTCAGGCCTCAAACTCCCTGCTGATTCAAATCCCAGCTGGGTTGTTTTCTGTATAGAAGTTGGATGTTCTTCCTGTGTATGCATGGATTTTCTCCTGGCACTCCATATTCTTCCCCACAGTCCAAAACAACATGGTTAATTAATAGGTTAATTGGAGTCTCTATAGAACCCCTAGATGTGCATGTGAGTGTGTGGCCCTGCAACAGAATGGTGACCTGTTCAGGGTGCACCCAGCCTTCGCCCGACAGTGGCTGGGTTGGCTCCAGCAACCCCATGACCTCAAAAGGCATTGAGTAGGTTCTGCTGATGGATGAACGGACAGATTCTTGAAAAGTTGTTGACAGAAATTCAAAGGGGCTTCTTTGTATCCTTTGAGCTAATAGGACTCTCTTGAGAATAAAAAAGATCCTATATGCATGGGTGTGTGTGGCTGCCTACTGCTGGACTGTCTGTTAGTGTTTTCAGTTCCACAGCAGTCTTTAACACCGACAATGAGGCCCAAACTGTCGGTAATAGAGGCAGCCATGTCTGTGGAGATCCTAACATACTGCAGTCAGGTCACACCTCCAAATAAAGGAGAGAAGCCTAAAGAGGTAGTCTTATTCAAATCGTTGATGGGAGGCGTCAACAGAGATGCCGGCCTCATTTTTCTCCTTGACTACAGAAACACTCCTTCAGAAATGTGCTCAGAATCTCTGATGTGACACAGTAGTCCCAGTCTGGTCCTGCCTGCTTTCTAATGCAGTAGCTGTCCCCCATCTTCAGCTTGGCTAGACACTGAACAACAAAACATAGGAAGAAAGATGCCTTGCTGAGCTGAGATTAGCTTAGACAGTTAAACGTGGGTTTCAGAGTTTTCTCTCTCTTTCCAAAAAGTCATGGCCATGCTGTGACCAGCCCTGAATGTCCGAGTGCTGATCCTTCCCAGCTCTTATGTATTTCTAAAGCTGCGTTCACACCGAATGCAATTCGTGCAGTGGAGGCGTCCAGTTTCCATGTAAAGTCAATGGTGCAGATGTGATCTGATGTCCTGTGGCGCGATTTGAGTCACAGGCGCTTTTTTGGTAGTGTTTTGGTAATCCACCTTATGAGAGAAAGAAATAACATGGAATCTAGACGAAAACATTTAGATTGAAAACTAATGGGCCCAACTTGTCTTGGAAAAAAAGAAAGAAACAAAAAAATACTCAATGACATGGCAGGAACGCATTAACCATCAACTAACTATCATGAAGATAAAACTATGTTGAAAAATCTTACTTTTTGGGATTGTCTTTAAAAACTTAAGGGATCTCATTGTTTCCTTACCTTGGCAGTCCAAAATTAAACCTAGAAACAAGTCACAACTCAAAAAAAAAAAAAACTGTGTCAGAGAATGACTCTTTGGCAAAAGCTGATATATTCAGCAAATGATTCTTGAAGTTTGTTGAGTTTATCCTCTATCTGCTGAACCCGCTGAATGCTTGTCAGGGCAAACGGGTTACGGAGCCAGAACCAGCTGCTGTTCTGCAAATGAAAGGTGCCCCCTGGACAGGTAGCCAGTCTGTCACAGGACTGTTGGGTTTACCACTGAGAGCTATTGAGGCCTACAGAACGGTCTTTCTTGTTTTTTCTACTTTGCACATTATAGGTGTGCTGGAAATAGCTGTAGATGATTCCCAAAAGGCTCACAGTCCACACGTCAAGCTAAAAGGCTTCCCTTTACAGACCCAATCTCCACTGAACCCCAGAGCCATAAAGCTGCAGCTCCAAGTTGAGTCCCATCTCTGTGACAAAGCTCTTCCGCTGTGCTTGTTTAGCTGAAGTCAAGAATCAAAAACAGCTTCAAAGTCTCACCAAAGGAACTTTTTAAGGTCTTCAAAAGTCGCTCAACTTGAGTCATTTAATATGATCAAAAAAACTTCAACTCTTGGTCTGAAAACATCACACGATGAACAGATCAAACAGATTCTTTCACCCGTTTTGTTTAACAAACAGACGGCTGGGAAAAATATCTGCCCCTCCACAGAAAACGTGGCGTTTTGAAGGGGAATTAGCAGGTAACTCAAAGTCATGTGTCGAGTGGCAGTTGAAGGACCGGAAACCATGTAGGCTTTGTTGGCCGCTCAGGTGTCGGATCCAGACCTACAACACTCAGCCTCTGCCATGCTCCTGTGCAGGTGGTCATTAGTTACATCCACATTTACACATGCACCAGATGGGCCAGGATGAGCTGTTTGTCATGATTCCATTTACATTTGTAAAGATAACCTGGGATGGACCACAGACAATTAAAAAACAAACCATTAGGGTTTGGGCCAGAATTACTGAGATGATTCATGATGATTAATGTTTGTTGGGACCAATCAAACTTTCTAAAAACTACAGCAAAGAGCCGTTTCGTTCTGAAACTAACTACATTGATGCTGTATTTTTTTCAATCTCATCTTACCTAATCCGTCTCATTTCCAATCATCTTATTTACTAAGGTACTTGTTTATCATCATAAATTTACTTGAGTAAAAGATGAAAAATGTGGTACAGAAAAACTATTTGAGTACTTTTAACTTGAGTCAATGTTTCTTGACATTACTTGACTCTGTCTCTGACTCCATTGTGTGTCAATTTTTAAAAAAGATATACGTCTTTGACTTGGACTTTCTAAGTGTAAGGAAAAAACAAAATGTCCTCAAACACCTGGACAGAAGAAAACATTCTCCTTCTTCATCCTTTAACTAGTAAAAAAAAGAAGGTTCTTAGACTGCTTTATAACAATGATGTTAAAAAGGTGGTACCTTTTCTATTATCACTTCCATCCAGCTCAAGGAACCTATATCTGGGGGAAAAAGACTATATTTTTTTCAAAGAATTGCAGAATTTAAAAAAAATATTTTTTAAGCAACAAAATAGAGTGGTGAATTTTTTATTTATTTTTTTCCACAGAAAATAGTTTTGGATTTTGTTTGCAGCTGAGCATGAACTTCAAGCATTTTCCTCCTCTAAAGTTCTGCTCCCATGTCTTCTCTAGGTAGGAGTGAAAGGAAGATGTCTGTCAGTGACCGTCTGGTCCATCATCCAGCTGGACACCCCCCCCCCCCCCCCACACACACACACACGCACACACCTATAAAACAGCTATTTTGAGTAATCTAGATAATCAGGATCGATTATTTGACAAAATGTCAAAATTTAGTGTCTAAATGCTTTGCTGTTGCTTGTCTAAAACTCTCTTCCCTTTTTACAAGGTGTTGGCATTTTTTAAAACCTTAATTAAAAAAAATTTATTCTCTGGATTGTGACTCATTAAACATTCTAATGTTTACTTTTCATCATTTAAGTTTTAATTCAGGCTTTTTCACTTTTACACCGTTTTATGCCTGTTTTAAGGAGCTATATAGATACATTTTAAATAAATTGAATGAATACTACTAAAGCACCTAAGGTTTTTTGTTAAAACACATTAGTTATTCAAAACTGTTAGTTTACTCTTCAAATAAATAACAATCTAAAACTTCATGCCACTAAATTATGAAGACAGGATTGGTCGTATGCTGCAGACTTTCAGATGGTTTTAATTTAAAGGAACAGCCCCAAATGAATGAGGTTTTCCAGTTTTGGCTTGTGGGTGCCTCCCTGACTCTGACACTGACTCTGCTGCAGTGACCTTTGGGCAGCTCAGTTGACCTGAG
The DNA here is from genome assembly GCF_053564925.1 of Oryzias latipes. Classification (NCBI taxonomy): domain Eukaryota; kingdom Metazoa; phylum Chordata; class Actinopteri; order Beloniformes; family Adrianichthyidae; genus Oryzias; species Oryzias latipes. The sequence continues at coordinate 27,717,505 of NC_136241.1, read as the reverse complement.
GATCAAAGCGCACCTGAACGGCCATCACTTGTTGAGTACAAAGACCCATGCTGTAAGGCCACACCTCGCAGTAGCTGACCTGACTCCCCACCCCAATTCTCAACAGACACACTGCTGGAGGACTTCAAACACAGCACTCAGCATTAAACCTCATTACCCCACATGAAAGACCATCGTGCTTCCTTTGAGGCATTTCGTTTGATGCAATGCAATGACCTGCATGGTGTGGTTCGGACTCTTGAGCGTTGGAACTGGTACACGCTGTGCATTGGGGGCAGCAGCTCAGAAAGAATGTAACCAACCGGTCTCATCTTTGTTATTCTCTGTCCTATCAGCCTCAACAGCAGCAACAGAACCTGCATATTACTTTTAGGTCCGGACTGGATGGTCAATGTGTGAATAAAAACAAATGTTCTTCATTCATGATGGGGAATCCCACACTAAAGTAGCCCAAGGGCCAATTCCTGGCACTCCAGACTGTGCAGAAAATGCAACAGAAGGATGAGCGTTTGTTGCACTTGAATTACCCATAACAATAACACAATCCGGTACCATAGGTGTCATATAAACTCCCAGCTCCTGGTCACATTACAGCTTGTCTAACCCGAACTGTGAGTAAAAAGAATTGTGGCCTATTTACGTCCAGTTCAACAGATTATCAGCTTCAGCTCCAGATCAGATGCTTTTAGTTCCAATCCTAATGCGCTCCTGTGTTTCCACATACACAGGTATGATAGTTTGCAAGAGGTCATAGTTGATACCATAAAATGCTCTGTCATAATTTGCATTCATAGCAGAACAGATTTGACATTTCTGCAGTCTGGGCCCAAGAACAGAATGAAAGTGATAATAGTAACTAAAGAAACCAGAGTAGACTTCACCTGAAGAACTAAACACACACACACACAGACACACACACACAAAGACAAACACCAGGGTCGTCCAAGTTACTTACAAACTGCAAATTACAGATTACTTGATATTGTTGTTTACAAGTAATGTCTTACCTTAAAATACCCACGAACAATAAATGACTTGACTGCTTCATTAGTTTAAGTTACCTTTTTTATGACATCAACAAAAGCCTAAGGGGACATGGAACTTATTTTACATTTGGTTAAATGTTGATGTGGTCTAACCCGTGTTTTCTTCTAAAAGTGTAAAAAAGTGGCGCACTAATTGCTAACAGTATCCTTTTTTTTGGCAAGGAGAAGCACAGGAAGCACACTTGGAGGACCAATCTTCAGCTTTAGTCAGGTTAGCCCAATGTAGGATGTTTAAAAAAAATCTATAACAAAAGAAAAAACAGGAACCTGAGATCTGTGTGTCTCAGACTAACAATAATAGCAATAATACTGCATTAAAAAGCATAAAAGTAACTGAAACACTCTTTCCATTGTAATATTTTGGGATGTTCTGTTTTAGCACTCAAGTGACTGAACAGTACTCAAAATTCATTACTTTTGCAGAGTTACTCCCAAAATTTTATTTTTACTGAAGTGTAGGAGACGAGAATCATACAAAGCAATCGCTGTAGATGATCATTTTTTACACAGCCTGACTAACAGTGCAAAAGCAGAGACACACCTACACTGTAACTGTTCAAAAAAAAAGAGAACGGGAAGTGGAGGGTTCGATACTCTCAAAGGACCTGTAGCCGAGGAGTCAAAGTGTCTGCTGTGAACACCCTGTAACTGGTTTGGACAAACTTCTCAGGTGAATGTTGAAGAGAGTGTACAGGGATGAATACTGTGGTCTGCTGCCCCCTTCTGTCAACAGGCAGTTCGCACACAGTAAACATTGAAGACGATCTACTACCGGTTTACCTTTAACCAAACACATTTCTATAAATAAATGTGCCAGAAAGACGTTTTATTTGAACAGTTCTAGACCAGCAGCAGCCTGAGCTGAACTTCCAGCAGGGAGATAATATTTCCATCCATTTATTTTCTGCATACGCCCCGTTCTTATCAGGCATCTATGCCAGCTGTTTTTGGGCGAAACGCCCTTGACAGGTCAGCAGTCCCACACGCTGATAAAACTACACAAACCTCCAAGGAGTCTTCATTTAACTGTGCCATGTAAATCAGGAAAACCAACACACGGAAAGAGAAAACATACAAACAACAACAACCCATCCGGGTTTCAAACCAGCACCTTATTCCTGTGAGACGATGTTCCTGACTCCAAAACCACTGTGAACCCACAAACATGTAGACAGAACAAAAGAAACATGGAAAATGAACCTTTCTGTTACTGGGTTTGAGTAAAAAACACTCAGACGCAGCACATCAATATTCACTATCCACTAGTGTACAACAACTGAACTGACATTAGTGTTACAGTACGATCCAAAAGCATGTGTGCGACCATTTCCTCTGAATTCTTTAATCTCTGTAAATGTGTGTGAGAATATGGACTGTGACTATAAAGAGCTTCAGACCTTAAAGAGGACATAACAGCTTTTTAAAAAGAGACATCCTTTAACGTTCATCTCAGAACTTAAGAAAAACAAAAACAAACGTGTGGTCTAAAATTTCAGCAACTAGGCAAACACAAAATAAATTGCAAACTTGAGTATTTCTACATGTCAGATTTCTTTTAAAGGAACTAAAAGTAACATCCCCTACAGTCCATTTGGTAATTTCAAAGTGAGTGTGACTACACACAAAATGGCTCAGTACCGCTCCAACAATTCAGTTGCCATTTTATCACGATACAGACAGCCGCCATGTTGGAGCCAGATGACGTCAGTAAGTTGGTCCAAATCGGTCTGAGTCAACCACTCTTGCCTTTTAGGAGTTTTTGGAAGTCCACACCGCTGTTACTTAAATGCAGGCTCTGGAGAATCTGTCAATCAAATGTTTTGAATGTTTGACACTTCGATTGGTCAGTTTATAACCTGAATATCAAGGGTTACAAAAGGTAGCAGAACAAGAATAGTTATCCTGATATATAAAATGATTGGGTAATAGCTGTTTATATCTCAATAGAAGTCTATAGTATTCTTGGCTCTTTGGAACCAGCGGGTACTTCCTGTTTGTTACATAAAGGGGGAGGGGTCAGTCCAGTTCTCATAAACAGCCAATGTCTGAAATGTGTTGATTTAAATATCTGTCTAAACTAGCTAAACCTTTTTTGCATTGATAACTGGAGGTATCCTCTCTATGAACCAGCTAGAATGTCAAATGTGAAATAATGTAAAATCTAGAAAATATTGTCATAAATTTTGGCCAACAATCATGTGTTAACCAATGCTGATAATTTCCTCAATTTTTTTTTGTTTTAATTTTTTGCAAAAATCCCTTGATTCAGATGTTAAACAAATATCCCTATAATAAATGGAACAAATGTGACAAACTTGTTTTTTGTATTATTAAAATGTAATCAAGTAAACGTAGCTTATCACTACCCACCTCTGCTGCTGTGTATGTTTAGCTTCACGATAACACAGCACAGAGACCCCACCCTGTGTGAGTGGGACGCTGCCTCAGTGGCCGGATGTGGTGAGGAAAGAACAGAGAGGAGTTTCCGGAAACATCTCCATATCAGTGGGTCACAAACACACCAATGCTCCACTGACGTGGGAAAGACTCTCCTTCTGAGCCTCCACGTCTTTCCAAACGGACTTTTAACTGTTTTGGACTTTTAACCAAGCAGGATGCTGCTGAGTTGCTGGTGCTCTGATTGTGACAGGAAGCACACATGAGGCTAAATCTACGGCCTGGTTCTCCTGCTGCATCAGCCTAAACCTTATGCAGCATCAGTTATAGATTTTTATCTATGTGACCTTTGCTCACATTAACCTGTAAGCAGATTTACTATTGCTAGTGGATTTTCACTGAATATGAGCTGCTCATCACTGACTTTACCCACCCTTACGGAAAAAGGAGCCTGATGAAACACAGCTGAGGATAAATTTCAGAGGAGGAGCAGAATGTCTGGGTCCTAAAACAGCATCATGATGAAGGTTATCAGACTGTGATGTTTATTCAGTGGCTGTGAGGAAAGGCCTCCTCCACCTCCTCCCTAGTTTCTAGCTGAAAAGCTTTGTTAAGATATATATTTTTAAAACACTCCAATCCAAAAACTCAAACATTTTTTTGACAAAATTTCTATGGGTTTCGACACCCAGGATTGCTGCCTCCAGCAGGTGGCAATGTTGCTTCACTGTCAATCATGAATAGAAGCGATAAGAATGTTAGCAGGAACAATGTCCTGCTCCTTATGGGAATCTTTCCGCTGCTGGTTACCTGGATCAGGTATGACCAGACTGAAGCTGCGGGTTGTGTTCAAACAACAGAAAAAGAATGAATACAGTTCTAGTAGAAGCTCAATTTTCACTACTGATTGAAGATACCTGAAGGGAACTGCAGGAACATCAGAAACCTGTTTTCACAGAAAAGAATGATGCTCACGGGAACACTATTTCTATGTTTCATCTGACAAAATGACAGTGAATGCTAAAGAAACTAAAACCAGAATGTAAAAAGACTTCCCCATGCTTTTTAACCCTTGTCATCTGCTATGACCCCACCCTTACATTGACGTGTTCTCCCTACCATGACAAAGGTGGATAAAATCCATGGACACCAGTGAAGATCACAAATCATTGAAGAAAAAAGGTTCCGCGCACTGTCTAGTGGGTCTAGATGACCCAACTCCCAATGTTAAAGTGCCTAGGATAGCACAAGGGATAATAGAGGATATATTGAGGCACATACAGTGTATTTACACTTATCTTGGTTTCTTAAGCTACCCCTGCAATTATGATCTGCTTTTGTTCAGACATTTATTTGAAACAAACACAACCTAAAAAGCCAAAATATTTATTTCATGGATTTTATGGACATTTATTTCATTTCTTATTTTGTCAATTTAAAATAACTTTAAATATGATTCGGAAATTGGAAATCGCATTAACAATAAAAAAATAGTAAGGAAAAAAAACATAAAAATGATAAAGATATCAAAAAATATGGGACAGATAAATGACAATATAACTTATGATGGGAAACAATTGAAAACTGAGGCTATGTCCAAGTTTCCTCTCTACTCCCTGATTACTAAAAACTGTATGGTGCGGGACTATCTAGTGCCCTGGATTTAAAAAGCTTTTTTTATATATATATATATATATATATATATATATACAGCAAACATTAGGAAGACTATTTATAAATCCACTTGTCCATCCACTTTTTTCGGTGTTTAACAATTTGGATTTTATATTAAAAATAAATGAAAAGACATTCTTTTAGGAAAATGTGCTCATTGTGGTCTATATTCCCCAGTCTAGTAAGCATTGATGCACACTGGTTTTTCACAAAGGCTTCTGGAAAATTTCTACTTGGTTTTGGAATTGTAGTTTTGGACAGCTCTACAAAATGGAAAATGCACTATGTAGGGCACTAAATAGTGAGTAGTGAAGGAATTTGGGTACAACTTCATGGAGTTCTGAGGTAAGATGCGTCGTCTTCTAATCAATTCCAAAAGTATTTTTTATTACCCTACTTGTGTGCTGGTAATGTTTAATTCAGTCTCTCTGTTGACTCTTTGACTTTCTGAGAACAGTCAGTCTGAATATTACATTCATAAAAATATATCAGCTCACGTTCTGGATGGAAAAGCTAGATTTCTGTCTCCTGTACTGCTGGGCTCAAATATAAGCCCATTCGTCAGAGGCAGAGAGGAAGAGGAGGGCTGGGAAGGACAAGCTGCTTGGACCCAAACCAACAAGAGCTGATCAGGAAGGTTTAATGACGACATTCTGAAGAGAAATGACTCCAGACTAAGTAGAAATCTCAGATAACAATCTTCTGGATTGATGGAACAGTCCAAACCAAAACATTTTCAGCACCTTATGAAATAGAATCTTCATCCCCGACAGTGTCTTACATGGAGCTGGGTGTGAAGAAGACATAGAGTCTGGCCAGGAATGAGGTGACGGTCCCCCGCCTCAGCAGCTTCATCTCCACCTCTATCAGGAAGTCTTTGGGCTCTCTGACCTTTCTCTGGATGTAGACGGCGCCCGTGAAGCTGTTCAGCTTGCGAGTGCTAAAGTAGTTCTCCTCGTTTCCGCTCGTGATGCTGATGATGACGTGGTCTCCGGCGTAGACAGGGGAGGGCCCCATTCGGAAGATCTGGGCTGGAGTGAGGATGTTGCTCTGGAAGCTGAGAGTGTAGTAGGTGATCCTCAAAGGAGACTTCTGACAGTCAAAGGAGTTGGGAGCACAGTTAATCCTCTCACAGTATCTGTGAGAGGAAGACGGAGAACCAGGACAGAGAAAACAGAAAGCAAAGGGAGTTTAGAATTCCAAAGTCTATCATGTCTGCAGATGATATTGTCAAGTGATGAACAGAATTTCTAACTCAAGCTAGAAGTCTCAAACAAAAATCCATAGATTCCAGACCTAGAAAATTTGGACATTTTCAGAGGAGGAGGCACAAAGAATGTCTCTGCAAAACAATGCAGAAGACAGGATGGAGATAAAGGTAGGAAGAGCTGAGAAAACCTGCTATAATACCCTGAGGCTGCCGTCATAAATCAGAATTTACATCTATATGTCTTGAGTGAGACTTCACAGAGACTGGTCCCTCATTTATTGCGAGGAATACACTCTAAAACAAAATCCACAAAGTAGGATCAGTGATGTTCTAAGGCTGTAAAACATCTCACTATCCTTTTCTTAGACAAAAATTACATTTCCACAACATTTCTCTTTTGTTTAAACTCTAAATGTTCAAACTTTTACAGAAAAGTCCAGTATTATAGAATAAAAATAAAATTCTGCTCGCAACCAAAGATTTATGCATTCCGTACAGAAGACAGGGCACAGAGATTGATTGACAATGTTGTACGGGGACGCCAAACCCAGTGTGTTTAAAAAAAAAAAGCATGCAAAATGAAATGAAAAAAATCAGCCAAATAGTAAAATGGTGAACCGTGATACGAGGGACCACTGTATACTAGATAAAATAGATATATTTTTTATTAAGGGAGGAGGAATTGCGTTTAGAGGACACCTAAAGATGGTATCTTTATAGTAGTGAAATTTAATATGGCAAATGTGGAAAATTAACTGGGGGGTGTAAATGACAAATGGAAAAGACCTTTGAACAGATCCCCAGTGCACACCTGTGGTAACTCAAAATGGATATAGTGAAGAAGTTTTTGAGTAAATTTCGAGTGAAGTGCATCAAACGTTTATCATTTAATGCCTCCATGCCTGACTATTCCCCCAGTTATGTAAAAATATATTCTTCAGTGTTTTTTTCTACTCAAGGGAATGCTGAATTGAGTGGGGTTAAGGAGGTTACACCAGTCAAGATTATTTAAGAAAGTACAGCGAATGCTCTGCAAAAATATTCCTTATCAGTATATAAAGTAAGAGCCAAAAGTAAAAAGAAACACCGCTTACAGTGTGTTAACCTGAGTGCATGTGTGTGTGCAAATGTAACTTACGTGCTGGACACCCTCTTGTAGTTGTGTGGACAGTCAAAGGAAAGACACCTGAAGCCTCCTTGCAGATTAAAGCAGGTTTTTTCAGAGGAGCAGTTATGGCTGCCCACCTTGCACTCGTCCACGTCTAAAATAACAAACCGTGCATGAAGTGAACCCACCAGGAGTAATGATTATGGGAGAGTCAAAGTCCAAAATTTAAACTGATCTGAAAATCTGAACTTACAAACCACTTGATAGGAGACTACTCGTAACAAATCTGTGAGTTTCTACAAAGAAAACTTTTAACACTTCAACAGGTTTGGCCAACACTCAGAGGTGAATTTCTAATAAACTACTGTCGCTCTACAGAAACTATGTCCTATAAAACGACACAGGCTTCTTGATTTGGCTAAAAACGGCATAATCATAATTAAAAGACCACTGGGACCGCTTTTCAGAATCAGAATATCAGAACACTTTTAAAATAGATCAAAAATTGATCGGAGTGGGACCTTTAACTATTTAGGTATCTTCCATCCTTCCTCATGTTTCCTGCATTTGGACCTTCCATAACCATCATTCCTGGCAGAGGGGAGTTTGTTTGAGTGGGATCCGCTCCGGCCTTTTTCCTTAATGAAATCTTTCTTTAAGTCTTTGGCATAATTTATGAATAGTGTGAACTTAAACTAAACTTTCATGAAAATCCTTCAAATGCAAGTTTCTGCTGAAGAGTATTTGAAGGCGTAGTAATCCAGTTAGAGAAATGTAGGCTATCAAACAAAAAGAAATATCCCTCACTAGGATCTAAAGTACAGTGCTTTATGGGAAAGTGTTCAGAGAAGACTCACCTGTACAGGTGTGTCCATTGGCTGACATTACGTATCCATGAGGAGGACAGGCACAGAGGTAGCTGCCTACAACATTGACGCACTGGAAGGCACAAAGCTTCCCAATGCTTTGGGAGCATTCATCAATGTCTGTTGAAGATCCAAACTTTAGTCACATGGAGCCATGAAAAGAGCCTTCTATAAAATTCTTTAAGTGCTGTCATTGTGCTTCTTCACTCTTCCCTAGATTTGATATTACTGCATTTGTTACCAATGCTCTTTGACTAAACTGGACTTCTGGACTTCAGAATTTTTTACATAAGGATAGACGCAAGGTCATCTAAATAAATAAGAAAACTGCCAATTTAAAGGATCCAGTTATTGAAATTGATCTATTTTTTTAGATTTATTGCTTGCAGTCAGTTTCCCCCCAAAATGACTAAAACTTCATCTGAGTAAGACTTAAAGCATCTTCCCTCAGAACTCCAAGAGAATCACTGACGCATGTTTATATTGGAGATTACCTTCACAGGTGCGTCCGTCTTCATGAAGGTAATATCCTTGGCGACAGTAGCACTGATATGAACCGTGCATGTTGACACACTCCTGACTGCAGGGCTTTTGGTCGCATTCATTTATGTCTGAGGACACAGAAAAAGACACTACTGATAAGCACTAAGACGTCGCAGTTCAAAGCCCATTAATCAGCCACTTATCATGACACTTTAAGATTTTCTGCTGCAGTTTGCCTCAATGCTTCCTTTACACACACACACACTGAGACTAAAAATGGGTATGATGCTTCCTAAAAGGCCGTGTCACACAGCCACGCGAACATTTTCAACGTATGAAATTTTGGTCTTTCATGATACGTGCGTGATATACGCAAATCATAAGTGTTTATTGCGTTCGTCATTCGTCAATGTGTGCAGATGTCCGTTAAGGGTTTTGACTGACGGGTAGTTACGTGAATTCGGTTTTGAACTGCTCAAAAGGTTTGAGAATTACACAGTTTGTGCATATTTTACGTAGTTTAAACGCAATTATTATATAAATCTTATGCAATTTTGTGCGATTTTTGCTAGATGCATATTCGAATTTGTGGCTTTCCACGACCGTTCTACATATGACTAACAGACTTTTCAGGCATGTAGCATCGATGTATAACTTTTTATAGCACAGATCATTTTCAATTATGTGTCATTAATGTGTCAATTACATAATTGACACAGCACAATAATCACGCACGGTTCATGTCGTCCGTTGATTAATGTGTTCTTTTTGTGGTTTATTTGTACTTCTTCCATGGTTTTATTGTGGTTAAGTCAATATGCATCCGTGAAAATGTCACATAAGGACCAGAACTTTTCTAACTTTTTCCATGTATATTCACCTATGAGTCATTGGTGAATAGAGTCATAGGCTATGACCAATTTTCATCTGTTCATTATGCACAAAGTGTATGTAGTGGCTGTGTGACATGGCCTTTAGAATGACACAGTTACCGTACCTTCACAGTTCTTTTGGTCAGAGGCCAAAATAAAGCCAGCTGTGCAGGTGCAGAGGTAAGAGCCCACCGTGTTTTCACAGGTCTGAGCGCACAACCTGCCTGGATAGCTCCAGCACTCATTCACATCTGTCCTTGCAGAAGGAGGAGGCACATAGAAAAGAAAAATAACACTTTTTTCATGACAAAACAAGATGAAGCTTGTAAAGATGATTTATTTAAATAACTTTTTGGCTTTGAGTTTTTAATTTTGTTGAAACCATTCTTTTACCTAGCTCAAATTCATGTCCCGTTCTAATTTTGGATGTGTCATTTTTAGATTTGGATGTTTATAAACTCTAAGTTATTTCGGTACTCTGGATAAGACCTTGGCTTAGGTTGTAGTATCACAATACTGCTCAAGAAAATAGCCAAATTAAATACCGGTATTTTCATTCTGTAAAAGAATTAGGGACAACCTTAGCTAGCACATTGTTCTTGATCTTTATGGGGAAAAGAGCCCTGCTGGTGAAAACAGATTACCGGTAATCAAACTAATCAGCAGAAATGAGAGATCAGCAAAAGTTTAGATATGTTTCCTTTTTGGAGCTTGGTTGTGTCTGTGCCTTTACATTTTCAGGACGTAACTCTCCTTAACTTAACTCTCCTTGTAACTCTCCTTAATTTCTTTGGTCCAGGATGGACGGCGTGTGTCTTTTCAAAGCTTGGAGAAATATCACACCATCCATCCCTTCTCAGAACCTGCTAAATCCCTTTTTCAAGGTCTCAGGGCAGCTGACACTAACCTTACCCTGTTGGGCCAAGGTGGGTACACCCTGAACTGGTCACCAGTCTGTAGCAGGGCGAAAACTCACACTTTCTTAAAGTTCAGTCAGCATGAGCTGTAGTTTAAAAAGCGTCCTAAATACTTCAGTTTGTGTGCAGCACATCTGCCGCAGTATAACATACCTGTGCAGACTTTGCGCAGGGCATCAAACTGGTATCCTGTCTGACAGTCACAGCGGTAGCTACCAGGGAGGTTGTGACAGATCTGACCCACTCCACAAGCATGTGATCCCATCTGACACTCATCAACATCTACACAGGAAAGAAGAAAGTACATCGTCTGCAGTTTGATCTACATTTTTCTGTCAGCAGTTTTAGTGGCAGAAAGAGCCATGAGTTGGCACAACCATTTTTATTTCAACTTTAAACACTGAAGCCGGGTTAACTCTTTTGACTTGTCTCACTTCAACTTACCAATGGACCAAACAGTCATAGGTGACTTTGTTGACCTGCAGGTGTGCAACAATGATCAACAAGTGCTTGAAACACCACTTCTGACTGGGCGGTGTCACCTACAGACCCACAATATCAAACTCTGGACTCCAATTTGTTAAATTTACCTTCTTATATTGTGTTATCATGGTTTAAACAGATTTGTTTTAGTAATTGACACTGTTTTTTTCTGCTACTTGTAAATGTTGATTGGTTGTGACAAAACACATATTTTATTGTATTTTTTTATTGTTTGTTTGCACAAATGTCTTTAGTGTTTAGTGTTACCTGAACCAGGGAAAACAAGGCCTCTTTGTCCTCACTCCCTGGTACTGCTAAGTACGAAACACTCACCGACACACGAGGCTCCGTCAGGGCTGGTGTGGTATCCACGATTGCACACAAGGACCTTCTGCTGGCAGCTGAAGGAGCCCACTGTGTTGACGCAGGCAAAGCTGGAGCTGCACGGCTGAGCCAGGCTGCTGCACTCGTTTATGTCTGCACAATCAAAGACAGAGTCCAGGCTCAGCGGGCAGAGGTGGAACGTTCTTCACGATCCTTCCCAACAAACTCTAAGGATCTTACCAACACAGTTCCCGTGAGCGTCTTGGGTGAATCCGCTCAAACATTTTTGCTTAGGTGTACACTTGAAAGAGCCTGGTGTGTTCTCACACAGGAAGTCTTTGCCACAACGGTCCTTCCTCATGGCACACTCATCCACATCTGGACACAGAGTGGATCAAACCATAATTCTCATAAATTAAACTATTTGTTCAACAAAAGGATCAGTTCTCCAAGCTCCAAGTATAGCAAAAACAGCTGGGAGGGGCGGGATTGTGGATCAAGCACAAACAAGCAACCCATACATTGACTGAATCCATATAGTAATCCATATTTACAATAGTTGTCATTTAGCAGATGCTGTGTTTTAAAACATAAATGAGGTAGCTCAAAACCTAAAACTGAGTAACACTCAGAAAATTCTACACTAAACACTACAAAAAAAGTCACAGATTGTCTACATTTTTTAAACCAACAAAACAAAAACACATTGGATCATTTTCAGTTCTTATGAATATATTTTTTAATATTATTATTATTATTTTTTATTATGAGGAATCCTGGAGGTGAATGACGTTTCCCCACCAGCTTTTCTTCACCACTTCATGTTTTTCTTCCCTCATTTGAAGGAAGGGACTTCATATTATCCATTCATCCATTTTCTAAACTTGCTTAAATCCTTTTAGAATCAAATGGATGCTGGAGCCTCTCCCAACAACTGTTAAACAAAGGCAGGGTACAACATGGCCTGGACGGGTCGCCAGGCTGTTGAAGGACACACTAAAGAGATGAAGATGTTAAAAGTTCTCTTCCAACAGTACCAAAACCCAATTCATAGGTTAAGTGGTATCTCTAAATTTCCCCTAGGTGTACATGTGAGTGTGTGACTCACATGCTCATATGCAACAGACTGGCAACCTGTTCAGAGTGTACCCCTCCTTTGCCCAACGATAGCTGGGTTGGCTCCAGCAACACCGTGACCCATTAAGGGATTCAGCCAGTTCTAAAAAAGGATGGATGGTCTGGGTAATCTTTACATTGACTTTGTTTATGTAAATCAGCAGATAAAGAACAATAGAGACCAGTGAACTCACCCTGGCACCCACTGCTCTTCAGGTGGTAACCTGGAGGACAGGTGATCTGCGGCCTGCAGGTAAACGAGCCCTCAGTGTTCACACAGCGCTGATGTGGCAGACATTTGTGGGTCAGACATTCATCTACGTCTGCAGAGCAAACACAAGCTTGCTTTGAAAGAGTGTGGACATTCAGAGGAGTTCTCATCTCTAACCCCAGGTTCCAGACCAAATGACAAGTATATTCGTTGGTGCACATGAATTCATCTGTGCCCTTCTTTTTTGCACACATTCGAGGACATGACATCGTATTGGAACAATAAAGAATCTAAATTCTAAAACCAACTGTCATATAAAAGAATCCCACATAAAAATATTTATACAAACACCCATATACATCAAAACACACACAGATCATTATAGAATATTGTAGATCTGTGAGGAACAGAGACTTCTTGTATAAGTGGGGAATGCATTAACAGTACTGAGCCTCACCTTTACATGTGTGTCCATCTTTCATCAGGAAGAAGCCTGGAAAGCAGGAACAGAGAACTCTGCCCCCCACCGTACTGCACCGCTGACTGCAGAGCCCGTTACCTGACAGGTACGACGTAAGCAAATTCAGACAGCTAACAGAAATGCAACTGACTTAAAAAAGTTAATCTTTACACTTTGCACATGCTTTTATATAAAGCTTACAAATTAGGCGCAAAACAAGCAAACACTCAGTAAGGGTTTGAGTTTTATGACAACCTGATGTCATTATCACCTTACAAAATAAGTGATGCAGGAATTAACAAGAATACTATTTTAAAGAAGAGAACTATTTTACAGATTTCTACAGAGAAAATTTAAGTCAGCTTTTACTCAGTGTGTGCTGATTGTCCATGAATATCAGTGTGTGATCAGCTTAACGTGCTGCTGTGTCATAGTGAAAGCAGATCAACACACCATTACCTGCACAGGGGTCAATAAGGGCAGATTGGGTGGGGGTTTCTACGGTGCCTATGGTGATGGGGGGGTGTCGTGTGCTCACTCTGCTTTCCTCAGGACTCACTAGAGCAAATATAGAGCAGACATGAAGTTTTTTGTTAAAACTACAACATTTCTTTTCCCTTTATTATCAGGCAGGTCTGACCAGGTCCTACATTACTGTTCTGCTGTTCTGCCACCACAGAAACTAATATTGTACTGGATGCTGTTAACTGTAACATAGAAGAAACTACTAAACAATACCAACACTAGCATGTAAAATTAAGCTAAAGTGTTTACATTTTACGTGTTATGGTGTGTCACAAAGCACCCTGCACAGATCATCCATAACTAAACATAAGTAATTATTCAATTTCAACAAAAATATAAACGGAAAAAGATTAATTGTAGACATTCTTTATTAGGCTTGTACAGTGGTGTAATGGTTAACACTCTCGCCTCACTGTGAGAAAGCCCTGGTTTTACATTTTTCTTTGTGGAGTTTGCATGTTCGCCCACTACATGTGTGGGTGTTCCCTGAACACTTATAGTCCAGAAACATGCTTCAATGTGATTGGTTGTAGTTGCAACAGACTGATGACTTGTTCAGGGTGGACTCCACCTTTGCCCATCAATAGCTAGGTTGGCTCCAGCAACCCCATGGATTCAGCAGGGTTAAGTGAAGCGGATGGACGGACGGACGGACGGACGGACGGACGGATAGACATTTCTCATTAAATGTCAGCTGTGGTTCAGGTCTACCTGCTGCAGTGTGGAACTATTCCTTAATTAAACAACCATTTGAAAGTCTACCTCCCCATGAAGATATTTCACCAGAATAAAATCTTTGAGGAAAATCAAAGCATTTCTTGACAGAAAATAAAATCCTCCCACCTAAAAACCTCGACTATAACAGAACCAAAACTTAAAGTCCAGAAACATTTCAGTGTGTTTCTGAATTTTCCATTAAAGTTAAACCTTCTAGGAAAGGCTTTGTTCTCCTTTCTCCATCAGTAATTGAGATTAGGAACAGGATTTGCAGCTCTAAGACGCACTGTGACGCATCTATTTCATCATGTGTTTCTAGTTCTGAAGTCTCCGCTCTGAACTTTTTTTTCCTGACAGCTGTTTAATCTTTAATGTTCAAGCTCTGTTTTAGTTGAAGCCCACGGTTTGTTTGATGGTCATAATCATCAGAATGTGATTCAAATCCAACTTTTCCTTCAGCATTTCTGAAGCTTAGATAAAGAAAGACGTGGACAAAAGGAGCTTTTCCATGTTATTGTGAATCAACCCTCCAACCTGAAGTACTTGGAATACCTGGAGAGCAAGAGTGTCCGTCCTGCTGCAGGATAAAACCCTGAAAGCAGCTGCAATGGTACGAGCCCCACGCAATAGTGCACTTGTGCTGGCACTGCTGTCTGTGGTGGAGCGGACACTCATCTTCCTCCTCCTGAACTTCCACCATGTTCACAACTTCATCTGATGTTGTGATGGAAAAGGCCTCTTTGGGAAACTTCCTCTCTGAAACTGGAATGAACCAAAAAGGGGGAGGCAGAGTTAGAGACTGATCCACAAATGACTTTTCGCTTAAACTGGGTTCCTAAAGTTGCTTATGAACAATAATCCTGCTACTACTACTCATCATACTCATCATTTTTTACAAAAACATTCCTAAACCTACTGATAACGTTGTGGCAACACAAAGGCTTCCTGTTGGCTGAGCCGCTGAGGTCCTGGTATCAGATATCACCGTCATGCACACTGCTGGACATGCGCCATTGCATGTAAATCTGGTGTTATGGCGTGAGGTTTGTCTTTCAGCTGCATGAGCTACATATTTCCAGCTCACGGTTTTCCCATCATGACGCAACGGCTCAGGACACAACCCCATCTGACGGGCCGCCAGAACCAGCTGCTGATGACATCATTGCACAGTAACTTTTTTTAATTACTTCTAAATAACTAAGTCTTTCTTACAGCACATGACGTTCACCTGTGTACAAAGACAAATGAGAATTAAAGCTACAAGTAGCATTTAGCGGGCCCGAGCACGTGCGACCGCATGGCACGAGCGACCGCCCCGTGAGCAACGCCCTGCTCGAGCCATTCTCTCGGGGGGGGGGCTGTAATCTGTTGCCTTAAGGGACAAAGACTTTTGCATATAGCATGAAAAAAATTCAAGCAATGATGATAATTGCTATCACTGTCCCTAAGGATGAGAACAATAGAACTCATTCAATTTCCACTACAATGTCTAGATGAGTGTCAGCTATGTCTGATAACTTGGCCAATTAGCTGGACCGGGATCTTGCAAAGTGCAGGTGGTTAACGTCCAGTGTGATGAGTCTGTGGACGGCAACAGTAAAGCATAGCTTTTGGTTTCCACAAGAGAAGAACTCCTGACACATCTGCCCTAACAGACAACTACAAGAGGAGTTGAAATGTATAACACGGTGAAGGAGTTTTTGTGCAGAAAAAGGTACAATTAGAAAAGCTGGTAGCAGTGACTGCAGATGGGACTACTGCTATGATCAATAGACAAACAGGTTTCATCACTCACTGTAAAGCTGACCCAGACTTTCCAAAATGTCTGCATTACTGCTGCGTCATTCACCAGCAGGCCTTATGTGCAGAAGTGATTGGCTCTGGACATATAATGACTCTTATTCTGAAAATCGTAAACAACCTCAGCTGCAAAGCAAAACAGCACAGGATTTTTAAGGTGCTATTGGAGGAGATGTCTGTTGAATATGGTGAATATGAATATGGTGAATCTGAACTTGCATTCTTGACTGACATTACTGGAAAACTAAACCACTTGATCTGCGAGCTGCAAGACAATGGCAAAACTATTTTTTTTTGACCAGCCTGCCTGAGCCAGTGTTTTTCTTGTGGGGATCTTTTCTGCCAGGGCTTGTCAGCTTGGTCAGTGGATGTTGCTGCAGTTGTCTCCCTTGCTGGGACAGCTGGAGTTAAACACAGCAGCTCACGGCTCTGAAGTGGACCCCGTTGCTGTCCCAGTCTGGATGGGCACTGTGGCGATGTTCCAATGGCCAGGCTGGCTCCTGGTATAAAGAGATTCCCAAATACCATTTCCTAACCGCAGAGCCAAGGATGTGTTTACATGTTTAGGTCAAAAATGTGATGGACAGCTTCATGTTGTCTAAACATGCCACCCTGTTATTAATCCAGTTGATATGGTTCTCCATCTGTGTCTAGGTGATAGAAAAGCATTTTTTTTTATATTTAGAGCTCTAAGCAAACAAACAGTTGTCTATATAAAAGAGCTTTTACAATTGTGCACTTTTAGCAGGTCTCTGAGTTCATGTGACCAATGTATGGTGGATTTTCACACATTGTTTAAAACTGAAGGTGAGAGAGACTTAGAGAAATGGCTTCATTGTTCTGGAGTACTTTGTTTCATCCACAGAAGAGTAGAATTGGTGATTGATTTTGAAAAGCTGCTGAAAAAAGTATCTTTTTCAAATTGCAATTTCTAACTTGGGTTTTACATTTTGTGTTCCATTTTTTGTGCTTTAATTGGGAAGCATTTGTTATTTGTTTGGTGTTTTTAAGGTTCTGCAAATATACACATCATTTTTTAGAGACATTTGTTATCAGTTGTGTTTGTTGATTTGTAGTTTAATTTCATTGGATGTATAGATGTCGTGTGGGGGGGAGGCTCGAGAGCAGGTAGGACCCAGGCGCACAGACGGGAGGCAAACGGGTTCAGGGCAA
Source organism: Oryzias latipes (assembly GCF_053564925.1). Classification (NCBI taxonomy): domain Eukaryota; kingdom Metazoa; phylum Chordata; class Actinopteri; order Beloniformes; family Adrianichthyidae; genus Oryzias; species Oryzias latipes. Next base: position 27,700,123 of record NC_136241.1, on the reverse strand, counting down.
GTGGGTTTATTTAACTAACAAAAAGCGCTGCAGAGCAGGATGACAAAACTAAAAACAAAAACTTACTGTGGCATGGCAAGGGACATGGACGCCAGACAAGAAGACGTGATCAACATGAGCAGAAGTTAATGGACCAGCACAGGAGGAAGGCAGAGACAAGACTTATATACAGACAGGGCAGACAAGACACAGGTGAACACGATTAGGGCAGATGGGGACCAAAGGAAGTAAAACTCAAGAAACATGACAAGACAGGAAACCTTTCAAAATAAAACAGGAAACAGAACCAAACAAGACAGAACAAGAACTAAAGCGAAAAAAACAAACTGAAACCATGACAATAGAAAGGAAAAGAAGTTCAAACATTGATTATAAAAAAGGATATAAGAGATAAAAAAAAAAAGAAAAAGGAAAAGAAAAAAAATAAAATATTGATTTAATTGCATTTTGAATGAATAAAAAACAATGATTAATAGAATCAGAATCAGAATCAGGAATCAGAAAAAGTTTTATTGCCAGGTTCAGTAGAGCGCACTTTACAAAACGAGGAATTTGACTTGGTGTATAGTGCAATTAAGAATAAGTTAAAAATTAAGTTAACAACAACAACACACTATATACAGTAGAGTAAGGTGAATTAAAGTGGGAGCACAGATGGGCTGGGATGGTGGGGCCTGTAAGTGGCACCGACAGTCCTTTGGTGGGCGGGGGGGGGGGGGGTCACCTGGGGGAGTTGGGGTTCTGTTCAGCAGGCTGGCTGCAGTGGGGAAGAAGCTGTTCTTGTGGCGCGAGGTCCTGGTCCTGATGGACCGGAGCCTCTTGCCAGAAGGGAGGGGCCGAAAGAGATTATGTCCTGGATGAGAGGGGTTGGCTACAATCCTGGCTGCCCGCCTCCAGGTCCTGGAGATGTGCAGCTCCTGGAGAGACGGGAGGTGGCAGCCGATCACCTTCTCTGCTGAGTGGATGACGCGTTGCAGCTTGGCCTTGTCTCTGGCCGTGGCCGCAGCGAACCAGACTGTGATGGAGGACGTGAGGGTGGATTCGATGATGGCGGTGTAAAAGTCTACCAGCATCTTTTCAGGGAGGTGAAACTTCTTCAGCTGCCTCAGGAAGTACATCCTCTGCTGGACCTTCTTAGTGATGGAGCTGATGTTCTGCTCCCACTTGAGGTCCTGGCTGATGATGGTTCCCAGGAAGCAGAAGGACTCCACAGAGGTCACCGGGGAGTCACAGAGGATGACAGGGGGGAGGGGGGGCTGGGGCCTTCCTGAAGTCCACTGTCATCTCCACTGTCTTCAGAGCATTAAGCTCCAGGTTGTTAGCGCTGCACTATGACACCAGCCTGGCTATTTCACTCCTGTAGGCCGACTCATCTCCGTCAGAGATGAGGCCGATGAGTGTGGTGTCGTCAGCAAACTTCAGGAGTTTGACAGACAGGTGACCAGCTGTGCAGCTGTTTGTGTACAGGGAGAGTAACAGGGGTGAAAGGACACAGCCCTGGGGGGATCCGGTGCTTGTGGTCCGAGTATCTGAGACGAGCTTCCCCAGCCTCACATACTGCTGTCTGTCCGTCAGGAAGTCTGTGATCCACCTGCAGGTGGAGTCAGGCACATTCATCTTGGAGAGTTTTTAATACTAAAGATGTATGAAAGACATACCGAAAAAATATGTCTTTCAGTGTTTAACTGGCTGTCTTTGGATTATGCATGCCTGAGTAATGGCCATTCTTACTCCTCATCTCTCTGTTCACTGCTTGCTAATTTACATAGCAGGGGTCCCAGCAGGAGGGGGCGGGGTTGTAACACGACTCCTTCAGCAGAGCCAGGCTGAGAGAGGCTTTGACATGTAAGATGTTAGATGTTAGAATGCTAGATGTTACAATGACCAGTTCATTTTATATCTATGAAAATATTCAGGGAGCTATGGGACATGTTCAGCTATAGGTCTGTGAAAATTGGTGTCGATTGTTGAAACATAAGTTACCATAAAAAATGTTTGTTTGGAGTCTAGACAGATTTAACACAGGTTTTTGGATGAAAAAGGATTTTTATAAATCATCTGTTACACTTTTAAGTCTGAAAAAAATATGGAAGGCAGCAAACACAGATCCCTACCGTTTTTAATTTTTTTGTGCTGATATTTGAAAGATAAGTTATGCAAAAAAATAGGTGTTTGCAGTTTTGCCTAAAAAGACGTTTTCGGACCTTTTTGGATCAAATGTTGTCTAAAAGTTCACCTGTAACTTCAATCATTCTGAATTTTTTTAGGAAAACTAAACCACTTCAACTGTGATCTGCAAGGCAATGGTAAAACTATATTTTTTATGGAACAGCCTGCAGTGTTTCTTGTGGGGATCTTTTCTGCCAGGGCTTGCCGGCTTGGTCGGTGGTTGTTGCTGTTACCAATCCAGTTGATATGGTTCTCCATCTGTGTCTAAGTGATATAATCAGAATCAGAATCGTTTATTGTCATTGTACATGGGGATACAATGAAATTGCAGCAGCCTTGGAGTGAAGGAGTTACATAAAATAAAAATAAAAATAGAATAGAAAAAGAAATACTGTATTTACAACTCTTAACAAAAAATGAACAATATGGACAGAAACTGTTAAATATTAAATATTTGTGAATAAAATAGAAAGGAATTACATGAGTTGCTGTGAGCACAGCTTAATAAATATCAAGTTATTGCACAGTGACCCGGTTAGACAGTCAGGATATTGCACGCATTGTAGTAAAATTAGAGTGAGGTGTGGTTGGTGGACGTATGTGCATTCCGTATGATAATTGCCTATGGAAAAAAGCTGTTTCTTAGTCTGTTTGTCCTGGTTCTGATGGACCTGTACCTCCTTCCAGAGGGCAGCAGTTCAAACAGAGGGAAAGCAGAATGGGTGGAGTTAGTGGTGATGCTAGTCACTCTGCTGATGCAGCGAGACTGGTAAATGTCCTTCAGTGAGGGGAGGGGGCAGCCGATGATCCTCTGCGCTGTCTTTACCACTCTCTGGAGACTCTGCCGTTCTGCTTCAGTGCAGTGGGAAAACCACACTGTGAGGCCATAGGACAGAATGCTCTCAGTGGTTGAGCGGTAGAACGTTACCAGCAGCTCCTGGCTGACGTCGTTCCTCCTAAGTTTTCTCAGGAAGTGCAGGCGTTGCTGGGCCTTCCTGATGACAGTCATGGTGTTGTTAGACCATGTGAGGTCAGCAGAGATGGTGGTGCCCAGGAGGGTGAAGCTGTGGACCCTCTCCACACAGTTTCCATCGATGTAGAGTGGGGGTGGATCTGTTCTGTTTTTTCTGAAGTCCAGGATGATCTCCTTGGTCTTGGTGGTGTTCAGGATGAGGTTATTAGCCTGACACCACCTTGAGAGTTTCAGGACTTCGTCTCTGTAGGCCGTCTCGTCGTCCCCAGAGATCAGCCCCACCACAGTAGTGTCGTCTGCAAACTTCACCACGGTGTTGCTGGTGTGGGCTGGTCTGCAGTCTGCTGTGTACAGTGTGTACAGCAGAGGACTCAGCACACATCCCTGTGTGGAGCCTGTGCTCAGCGTCCGGGTGGAGGAGAGGTGGGGGTCAAGTTTGACTGTCTGTGGTCTGTTTGTCAGGAAGTCCTTGATCCACGAGCAGGTGAGTGGGTGGAGTCCTAGTTCAGACAGTTTGTTGACCAGAATGTCAGGAATGATTGTGTTAAAGGCTGAGCTATAGTCCACAAAGAGCATCCTGGCGTAGGTGTCTCTGTGTTCCAGGTGGCTCAGCGCAGTGTGGAGGGTGATGGAAATGGCATCATCCGTTGATCTGTTTGCTTTGTAAGCAAACTGGTGGGGGACGAAGATTGGAGGGAGGGAGTCTTTGATGTGTCCCAGGAGCAGCCGCTCCAGACACTTTGTGATGACAGCAGTGAGTGCAACTGGGCGGAAGTCCGTGAGGAAGGCTGTGGATGAGGACTTTTTGGGTATCGGGATGATAGTGGATGACTTCAGGCAAGCAGGGATGAAAGCCTGAGCTAGCGACAGGTTGAAGATTTTTGTGAAGACCTGGGAGAGTTGATCGGCGCAGGCCCGCAGAACCTTTCCGGGAACTCCATCAGGTCCCGCCGCTTTCCTGGGGTTTACCCTGCTGAACATCCGTGCCATCCGTGCCACGTCCATAAAGGCATTGTTTTTATATTTAGAGCTCTAAGCAACCAAACAGTTGTCTATATAAAAGAGCTTTTACAATTGTGCACTTTTAGCAGGCTGAAAAAATTATCTTTTTAAAATTGCCATTTCAAATTTGGGTTTTAAATTTTGTGTTCCATTTTTCTGTGCTTGTATTGGAAGGATTTGTTATTATTTTGTTTAAAAGTGCTACATATTGTATATACACATAATTTATTTAGAGAAATTTGCTATAGGTTGTGTTTTTTGGTTTTGTAGTTTAATTTCATTGGATTTATATTAAGGAAAAGAAGTTGCAGCATTGATTAAAAAAGGATAAAAGAGACATTTACTGTCTAAGTCTTATGTTACATCTGTAGAACTGTACTGAGAGTTGGGTTTTGTTTTGGAGCACATTCATATGTTTTGTTTGTAAAAAAAAAAAAGATAAAATATTAAGTTAATTGCATTTTACATGACTAGAAAAGCAATGATTATTCATAAAAATCTATGAAAGACATACAAAACAAATGAAAAAGCAGTCTGCCCTCCCTCTTGTGTCTAAACTATTGTCACCTCACTTCTGGGTTAGTTAGCATATGAACAGGCAGCTGGTGTGTGTGTGTGTGTGGGGGGGGGGGTGAAATTTGACTCCAGCAACAGGGCAGATTGAGGAGCAGGCTGCAGCATGAGGAAAAGACTGAAGCATGTAAGAGGAAATGACATCCTACAGTTGACCAGTTCATTTTATATCTGTAAAGAATATTCAAGAAGCATTTAGACATGTTCAGCTATATGCGTGTGAAACTTGGTGTGGATATTTGAAGCATAAGTAATTTTAAAACACACTTGTTTGGAGTCCAGACGGAAAAAGCACAGGTTTTGGGATGAATCAGGATTTTTTTAAAATCATCTGTTTCACCTGGACTTCTGAAAAAAATATGGAAGGCAGCAAACAAAGATCCCTACATTTAAAAAAATAAATGGTGTTGATATATGATGATTAAGTTATGAAAAAAAATAGGTGTTTGTAGTTTTGCCTAAAAAGACGTTTTCGGACCTTTTTGGATGAAATGTTGTCTAAAAGTTCACCTGTAACTTCAATCATTCTGAATTTTTTTAGGAAGCAGTAGCACATAAATGCCTATGAAAGTTGAATTCTTGGTGCTGATAACCTAAACAGAATTTATGCTAAAAATCTTTGTTCAGTCCAAAATTTCATTAAAAAAATCAAGTGATGAAGTTTCTCGTAGACCCTATAGTGTTACATATCAAAGCTGGAGGTTATTAAAGGCATCTAATTCTGAAATCTCAGCTTCCTGAGACAAACGGCTGATTTATAATAAATTTCTATTATTTGGGTGCACATAATCGACCACTTCCTGTTACGCAGGCACCGTCAGGTGTACACCCATGAAACTTTACATGATGAGAGAGGACCCTTCTGAGTATCTCCAGTTTTAATTTCATGCACATCGGACAAAGCAAAGAGAAAATACAGGGCAGAATGTGCCCAATGCAATAACTAGGTGGCGCTATAGAGCTCGTCCAAGATTGTCATATCCATGGGTTCAGAATAGAAGCTTCATCATATCCATTGAATTTCAGTGAGATTGGACAAGGAATGTGCACGTGAGAGCAACTTTTGTGTGCATAGCGAGATGCCCAACTTTGCCGCTCTGTCACGACCACACCCCCGCATTGAAAGTTATGGTTTTTTGTCAGAGTAAACTTCAATGGCTTTTCAACAGGTGGACGTCATTTTCAGGTGTGTCGGCTCATCCTACTCGGAGTAGTGATGCTCCAAGTAAAACATGTCATTTCCTCTTGCCAGCAGGTGGCGCTACACTTTTTCCAGATTTTTTCACTGCAGATGTGTTCAGAGTCAGACTAAAATCATGCACATCAATTTTGGATCAGATTGGATTATGCATGGCTGAGTAATGGCCATTTTTCTTTTCATGGCGTGTTTTCGAAACGACCTCCAATTTTGACGAGCCGCCATGGTCACAAACATCCATAAAAACTTAAAAGCTTTGCAATTTAACATCGGACATGTGTCTAGTTTAAAAAACCAAAGTTTGGAGTCATTACTCTCAAATCTCTAGGAGGAATTCGTTCTAGAGCGAGGCCTGCGAATTAGAGCCCTGCGCGGGACTATTTTCTTCATCCCGCTCCCGCCCGCGCCCGCTGAATTTCTGACCAATCCCGCCCGCTCCCGCAACGTATGCGTTACACTCCCGCCCGCTCCCGCAATATGTATGTCCACTCCCGCCCGCACCCGCAAAACTCATAGAATTAAGTCCCGCACAGTAATAGAGATGCATTGATTTTGTATCGTCTCCCGTCCCGCAGGAAAAAAACACGTATTTTGTTTTGATGATATTAAAGTTTAATTAAGAGATTCGTGTCCCTCCTCCAGCCTCATATTTTCATGCATTCCTCTTTTTTGAAATTTGCAACTTAATTATTAAATATATTTTTACAAATTATGTTCGGTTAAAAGTGTGCGTGTGTCCGCGCGCAGACAGACGGCCTGAAGCGCGCTGAACCAGCCGGTAAAGATGCAGGTCAAAGTCATTTGAATTTATGGAGGAAAAAAACATTAATGGTTCAACAGATCTGAAAATCTATGAATTATATTTTTCCTGACAGAAAAATACTTTTAGCTTCAGCCTTTTCCAGTTTTGCTGATTCGCAGATCTGAGAACCATGCGTGACTCACGATGAACCTCGTTTGAGATTCTTTTCTGCTTCATCCATTGACATCATGTCCCTGCCAGGTAACCTGATCCATCCTTATCCGCGCAGTGTTGCCGGATAGATTGACAGCTCTTTCATCCGTGTGCTGCGCTATCTACCCTGACTATCGTGTTAACCTATGATGACCGTATTTTGCGCTCTCTCTGTAGAATACACTGGGAGCGCGGGGAAAAACAACTGTCAGCTACAGAGTATATGAACAGGTGAACAGGTAGAGAGGAAAAGCAGGTAAAGAGGCGGAGGAGGGGCTTTGGCTTCAAACTCTGTCAGAGAGATGCAAACACGGGCGTCAGATTCAGACGCAGCTTTCACTGCGGGAGTTGAAGCAGACTTTCGCTGGGATGATTTTATAAACCCAAACATGGAAACATGATTACCAAGTAGAACTCTTCAAAATTATAAACCTGATCTCTCCACATTCTTGGTGTCTATCATGCATTTTTGCACACATCGCTCCATGCAGCGATCAGACCAGAACCTCTAGCTGGTAGCTCCGCCTACACGGGACCGCGGTATCAGGCTTTAAAGAACACACTAAGAGGCGGGGCGGGGCGTTGCACACCCCCAACAACAGGTTAGATGACAGGGGCCATTGGGCGTCTCTACCTGGTGCGTTCACGGAGCTTCAGTACATAAGAATCCAACAGCCGCTCAGCCTAACGTAGTCTGCTAATATATATTCACGAGATATTCATGGCAGCACTGATCCCGCGGGGTTTTTTTTCTGCCGCCCGCTCCCGCCCGCAGGCCGCAGCACAATTGAAACCGCCCAATCCCGCGAGATTTGGGTTGGGTCCCGCGGGACCCGGCGGGACCCAATCCCAATGCAGCCCTCTACTGCGAATGACCAAAATACAGCAAAAATGACATATTGTCATCAAAATATCAGACTTCCTGTGCGACTGACAGCTTGGTCCCAAGAGACTTTTTTGTAGGTTTCTATCCGATGAACATGCCCTGTTAAAATCAGGTTTGTACTATAAAGCATATGGAGGTGCTCGCGAAAACAAATTTTGCAGGTGGCGCTATCGAGCCATTTTTGTTTACCTATGCCGTTCTCCTATAAAATATGAAATTTTTCGCGACTCCTGATGTGTATACAAAATTTGGTGAGTTTTGGGGTATGTTAAAGGCCTCAAAAAGGCGACGGAAAAGTCGGAATAATAATAATAATAATAATAATAAACCTAACAGATACAATAGGGTCCTTGCACTCCGTGCTCGGGCCCTAACAAGACTCCAAGTATTGAACAAAAACATCAAAGATCGTTAAGATTAATCAAAGTGTTTTCCTCGTGGCGAGGTTCATGTCAGACATGTTTATGTTGGTAAAACATGTCCTTAGCTTTCACCTGCAGGTTTTAAGTAAATAGTCATCATCATCTGGTTGACATTATCCAGCACAACACCATCAAATGTGTTATTGATTAAAATGGGAGGAGGAGTGACAGAAGACAGACAACAGCAGCGTCGGCTTTCGTGAACTTTCGTGAACTCAGATTTAAGTCAAACTGGTGACAAACACAAGGGTTTTGTGTGTCAGGTAGAACAATGCACATTTAAAAAATAAATACTTTATTCCAATTAGTAATATCCAAATGTCCAATCTGAACATAAAAAAAAATAAATCCAAATGTTAATTCTAAATTGAGATCTAAATCCAAAACATTTTTATTTACACCTTGGAATTTAAACTAAATTTACATTTAATTAAAATGTAATTCAATCTGAATGATAAAAGTAAACTCTTTTTAAAAACTAACCCCTTCATGATGGAGTTAAATATGTATTTAAATGTTTCATATGAATGATCAAATATATTGTTAGTTTTAAATGTAAATCTATATACAAAATCTGAATGAATATGTTATTTAAAAAGGAAATTATAAATATTAAATGTTGATGTTACATCTGAGCAAACATTTTAAGTGTTTATGTTTTCCCATTGTTTTTTTTTATTATGATTATGACGTTTTTAGCCAAAATTAAAATTTGCCTTTGAGTTGTGGGAGGACTTGAATTGTGAAATGTTTGTGTGGACTTGCTATCCGTTCATCTTTCAGTGTACAACCCACAACAGGCTTCGGCTCACTTTTTTCTTTTTTCTTTTTTTTTACCAATACCGGGTTCACAGCAGTGGATCCACAGATAGCAGCAGCCTAAAGAAGGAAAAGGTTTAAAATCTCCACATTGGGATTGATATGTACCTCTTCTGGGCAGGACAGTTGGCCTGAGGTTCTCCTGTCCCCTCAATGGGAGCTGGCTTTGAGCTTCAACTTCCTCACAGCAAGTGAGGAAGACATGACCACACGAGTATACCAGGTGCAGGTCAGCATCACAACCTTGACCTTGGCGGCGCATCCAGAGGCCCAGCGCACAGCAGCTGCAGCACACCTGTCCGTACATTATGAATTATCCTCATGAGCCCATTATGTTTCTGAGATTTTTCACAAACATTAAAATAAATCAAAATAGACTGGTTTGTAAATGTGATCCAAATGCAGGAGATTTAAGCTGAACCACATGTTCCGCATGTTAAACCAGACTGTGTAAAATAAATCTCAGTGAATGGCTTGGCACAATGCTACAGCATCATTGCCCAGGGAAATGAGTTTGTGGCATGGGTGCCCAAACCAACACCCTTCCTCTTACAGTGGCGGGGGTCGCTAGTGTAGCCAGCAGCTCCACTTCCCCTTGGAAGCATTTTCTTTTTGAAAGATGCAAAAAGAAAGCATTGTCACTTCAAAACATTTTTCCCTCAAAGCATGAATGGAGGCTCCACTGGAGCAGAACCCTAAAACAGATGTGTCACGGCTAAAACACAGAACACAATCACAGCTCTTAGTACATTAAAACAGCGCTGTGGTTTGCAGTTTCTGTCTGGCATCAGTTAGAAATTTTAACTCCAACTCATCTGTTCTGCTTTATTTCTCCACCCCGATGTCCATTGTGTTTTGCTCTGCACTTCTACATACCTGATAGGAGTCATCCATGCACGAGTTGCCATCGTCTCCTTCACAAGAGCGTCCAGCTTTGGCTGAAGTCACACCAGAATCACACCTGATGCTGTTCAAAGAGCGGATGCAGCACTGCTTCTGTGCAAGACTGAAACATAACACCCACATGCACAACAGTGTTAATGACGGGTTTTGTGTAAATGCTGCTCATCAGGCGATATTTCAGGGTCCAGTTTTTCTTATTTTCATGATTATATCTTTAAAATGGCAAAAATTCAAAACTCTGCATGAGTTTATGTATGCTTTATATTAGTGATTGAGTCATAGTAGGGAAAGAATGGATGCAAATGACATGGGAATCTCAGGAAAGGTTTTAAAATGTTGATTTTATTCACAAAAATACTCATGAGAGTTACCGCCATCTTTGGTATTTTTTAGAATCACTATTTATGGATTACTCAAGTCATTAAGAATACTGAAAAATATCAGAAATTGCCCTAAAATAAGATGAGCTGTGTCAGTAAATACAATTTAAGTCATTTACCTGCAAACAGAGTTCTTGTCATTGCTCAACTTTGGCATGGCCTTGCAGTGGAATTGTTCATTCGCCCATCTGTGACCAGCATTACAGCAGTGCTGCAGAAGATCTTTAGCAGACACACCTGGACCTGTGGAACCATAACACACAGGTAAGCAAACATCTAAACATCTGTGACAGCTTTAAAACAGATTGTTTTGCAGAGCCCCTGAGTTTTCAGAGCAGCAGTGAACGCACCAAACAGACGCCCACTGCTGATCATGAGCATCTGGTAGACTTCAACAGGCCTTAAAGGTCCCTCTGAGATTTTCCCAGATGGAGTAAGAGTTACAGAAAACAGTAGACCATTTTATGACTGAAACACTCTCTGGGTTTGAGTGAATCTTGTTAGCCAGGTTCAGCAAAGGCAGTCATCACACACACTCAGTAGATGCAGTGGTGCGTTCAAGTTTTCCTTAAGAACTGAACTGTCAGCGCAATTCACCTGAGCCAAAGCTGTGCCTTCAGAGGGTGTTCCTTTCAGGAATTAAATCTTGAATCTGAATTCAAATGAGCCTCATAGCCACAGTTAAGCTTTGGTCACGCACGTTTGGCAAAGATCTGAAGCTTCTCAGGGAAACATAAAGGTTTTAGACATATCAGATGAAAATAAGAGTAACTAAAAGAAGTGTTATTAGCGGATCACACACTATTATTTATCATTGTATTGCATGACAACAACACAACAAAAGGAACGTGACATTACAACACAATTTTGATGTCTGCATTAAGGGCTAAGGGTAGTTTGTCAATTAAATTAAACCACTGTTTTTTATTTTTACAGGTCATCTTAAAACTATGCATTTCACGTCCATGTAACCTAAAAGTAACTAACCATTAAGTTCATTTTCAAGGCTTTAATTTTACAACCAAGACAGTCCCACATACCAAATAGGCAAGGAAAGCAGCAAACCAAGCCACAAATAAAAATATTTTCAGGTATTGTAATCCATCCATCAGTCATCTGCATCTGATCTGTACTGATTGTATTTACAACCTTCTGCAAGAGAAGGTACATGCTGGATAGGTCTTTAGAATATGCAGGCGCATGTACTCTTTTAAAGGTTTAAGTGACCACACTAGAGATTTGTGGTGTAAAATCTTTGAACTGGAAAATACAGCAGCAACAATCATTCTCCATTAACCCTTGTGCTATCCTATGGGGTCCAGATGACCCCACCCATACATTGACGTGTTATCCCTACTATGACAAAGATGGATAAAGGTGGAGAGGATTTCATGTAATCCATGGACACCAGTGAAGATCACAAATCATTGAAGAAAAAAGGTTTAGCGCACTGTCTAGTGGGTCTAGATGACCCAGCTCCCAATGTTAAAGTGCCTATGATAGCACAAGGGTTACACGTTCTAAAACAGCTTGATGATAAAATTAAAACTACGTACGTACAGTGAGATCATTTTAAGGTATGAACTATAGTTTCCTTGCACAACACTGAGACACAACATTCCTAACTTGCAGAATGTTGCAGAAACTGAAAAAGGCAGTTTTAAAAACTTCCGCTTTAATTTAATTTAGTCCGGAAGACTTCAAATCTCAGAAAATCCTTGTTAAATAATGACAGCTTGCAGTTCACATTAAAGTTGTTAACCCTGGCCTCGACTGATATCATAGGTCTGTCTGATTCGCATATTTTGGCTTGGCAAAGATTTTCTTCGAATGCCCTTCCAGAGACAATCCTCTGTATTTATCCGACCAGCACAATGAGACCCTGGCTTGTGCCCCCTCATGGCTACATTGCATTTCATAATAAAGTCAGATTTAGAAGTTAAAGCATTTGCCCACCTCAGAACTGATTTATACAAATCAGCCTCCAGGAATGGCAGACAAACGCTTCTACTGTAAAACATGTTTTTACACTGAATGCAGTGTTTAATATTGTTGGTATTAACATTAAAAAAAAGAATTAATGCTGCCTTATACTTTTAGTAATGCTTAGTTTCTGATCCTTCAATCGGTGAATTTTAAAATCTTTTCAGCCAATTATAGTACTGCTGGTCTTTAGCTCTCTTCTTCTCACAGAAAATTAGTCTAGAATGGGACAAAAGGGAGGATTCTGGGTTAGCTTTTAGAAACTTAATGAAAGTGATGAGCTGTAGCTCAGTTAACAAATTAGAAAGACCCCATTTAATATTTTTAACAGCTTTAATAACTTTTAAGACATTTTATTATTTAACCATTTATTAATGAAGACATATTTGAAATAGTGAGTTGGGATTAATCATCTAACTAGACTCTCACCCGCAGACCAGAATGAGTTTTTTCAGCCTCCACAGCCAAAGAAACTAAATTGAAAAAACAACTGTAGCTCAAATATCATATACTTTGTTTTAAACAGACAGAGTGGAGTACTATTACTGTTGAGTATTATTACTGCTCATCAGGTAATAATGAATTCTTACCGCTGATATGCTGATTTGATTGCTCAGAGTTGCACATGCAGGTACAGTATCAGGTTCACATATCAAATATTTTTCACTTTCAGATTGCAAAGCTCATGAGCAAGGTTGATTTCTGCACACGGTCAGAACAAACAGTTCACTGCATGTGGCAGGAAAATACACGAAGCACTCAGTTCCTAATTAGGATAAGGTCCAGTCTGCAAGGGCAACCAGAAGAACTGACCTTAGATTAATACCTGGTCTGTCTGTGAGCAAGCACTTTAACCAAACTGACAGAAGTGGCCCAGATGTGAGCTCATTTCATAAATGCTTAGGAAAAAGATTGTCCCATTCCTTTTTAGTTTTCAATGTTTCAGCATTGAGAAGCATTTAGGAACACTAGGCCTCATCTGTGAACGAGACACATGCTTTCCATTGATTATAGTAGGTAATTTAGGCAGATTATTTTCCCATATAGGTCTGATAAAAACACTCCACTCAAGTCAAAATTTAATGAAATTTTCCGTTCTCCATCAGTGGAAAAGGCTTGTCAGCCAAAGGTCACACATGCTGGAACAATTAGGTTTTGGCAGCAGGTCACTTTCAGGCTTAGATACAGGTGTGGTACAGCACAGAATGAGTCCTATCCTGCTTCTTTAACAAATACCAGCAAATCAGGGGAAGCCCACAGACTCATGATATATGATATATGCATGCTTCCTCTCCATTTCCCCTGTTTTCCTCCTACTCAGATTGGAGCCTCATAGGAGAAGATGTGGAACCGTGAGCTTGAAAGGACTGTTGTAACTTTAGCATGGTTTCTCACTGAGCTTTTCATGAACAGTCCAAGAAACAATTTAAAGCAGTTTCTATTCAACTTCTGCTTTTTTTCCAGCAAGTTCTGTCTAATGTTTCTATTCTTTGTGTGGAATTGCACATTTCCTGAAATACCCAGCATGCCAAAGTGGCCTCCCGTAAAAACTCTAATATGCAGCCATCAATCATTAGCAGCCCGCCTGCAGCCACACCCTCATGCCTGTTTCCAGCAGCTCTGTGGGAAATCCCTATTCCTTTTTCCTTCCAGTGTCAGAAAATTGCACTGCTTCAGAAAAGCATTAACAATTTAAATTTGGAAGTCTGCCTTTGTTTTCATTGTTTTTGAAAGCCTCCAATGTTCAGACTGAATGTCAGCCATGCATTACGGTGAGTTTCGGCCAAGTCTGACCTTTCATGTTTGCAGACCAAACAAAAACATGCTTGTCCCTCTCATTAGACTACAGTGGTGGGAAAAAGTCCTTCTAATCATATCTCATCTCCTTGCCTGTTTGTCCCACACAAATATTTTAGATCAAACAAGTCCACATCACAAGCAAATGCATGAATCCGATTTTTCAACAAAGATGTTTTTAAGGCAAATAAACCTACATGTAGGAAAAGTGATTATCCCTTAAACTAATTCCTGGTTACCACAATAGAGCGCTTTTAACTTTTTAAAGAATCTAAAACTTTGGACACGTTTTGACAAAGAACCAAGATTTTTAAAGACCCACTTCAATGAAAATTTGATTTTTTGGGGTGTTTTTAAAATGTTTTAGTAGCAATTTTCTCATAATAGAAGACATATATATATATATATATATATATATATAAAAAGATAATTAAGCTCAAAATTTCATTCTTGAGTGTTTCTTTATTCAAATTGTTGTGAATCAGAACCAGACGCAAAAATGCTTAGGAAAAAGATTGTAGGTTTGGCATAGGAGCTGCTTCTGCAATCGAAGAGCACACGAAGCTCCATGCTCTGCTCTCCAAAGTAGGGGGGGGGGGTTGCTCCACGACAACGGTCCCACCCACAACACAGAGTTAAATTTGTAATAACCTGCCGTCTCTCTGGATATAATGAAATTCTTTAGGAAATTAGAAAATAAAACAGTTATTTTGAATTTGGCACAAAAAAAAAAACGCAGAATCACAACTGAAAGACCACCAGGAACGCTTTGAAAAAAACTCAAAAGATTATTGGAGTGGGTCTTTAAGGTGTTGCATTCATAGTGGGTATAGAACTTTGTTTCAGAGATGGACTATGTGGTTCGTTTTGGACCTTTGAATCTGCGGTGATGCATGCAAGATTTTCTGAAGCTATTACTGCTACACCAGTTGGGGGCTCTTGTGAGAGAAAGGTGGCCGCATAAAGAGTAATTAAAAAAAAATCTAAATTTATACTGTATTCATCCCTCAATGGGGAAATTCTTCTCCGCATTTGACCCATCCCCTGGGGGAGCGGTGAGCTGCAGCTGAACTGCGCTCGGGAGGCAGTAGTGTTAAGGGCCTTGCCTAAGGACCCCCACTGGGTGATGTTAACTGCTCACCATTGATATGGTAATTGCCCCCCAGTACCATTGCTTATTCCCCTCCGGGAATCGAACCCTGGATTCCTGCATGGTAGCTTGTCACCTTACCAACCGAGCTACCCAGCCACTATTACACATTCTTTGATAAGAACCTATTAGTTTTCATGCAGATATGGAGGACGTACTTGATGAAAATTACTCAAGTTTCATATCTGATACTCCTGCATCATGAAGGCAATTGTCCAGGAGATGAGAAAGCAGCAATTCTCTGATGATAGGATGTCTGTGAGGCTCACATCATGAGGGCAGACATGGCTGAAAGCATTGCCTTCAGTCTACAGCCAGAATCCACAGAATCCTTCATTGTACACAACAAAAACAGACCCCTTAATAAGTCAAATGTTTTTTACCCCATTGTCCGATTTTTTTAAATAAGCAAAAATAAAGAAAGAAATAATCTGCCAGTGAAGTAGGCACAATGATCTTACCAAGTTTTTGAAAAAAATACTTTTCAAAAAAATCTGAAGAATTTTTTCTAAACATGACAATACATGTCAAAAAACATTCTCAACACAGTGAAGTACATTAGTTTTGTTAATGTATCTTTTGTACTTATACAATTATTTAACACATGAGCGATGGTATTCAGTTGGATACAGTTTTGTTGTTGAAGCCTTGTAATTTTATGTAATGTCATTTATGCTTGTGTCATGAAATAAGTAAAACAGCTTTTGAATTTGTTGGGATTTCTAATGACATGAATGGTTGCAATGGTCTGTTTTATTCCTTATCTTTACCCATTGACAAAATAAAAGGATTTTTACATATCTTTGTCATTATCACTGTAAATGCTACATTCTCTGGAGAGATGACTGTTCACAGCTGCAAACGGGTCATTCTGTGAGTGCATCTTGTTTATTTAGGAAAAAAGCATAACTCTGCAGCTGCTGTGATTATATTCAATCAAAAAATCTTTTCCAGGGTCCAGTTGCTCGTATGGTTAAAGCCTAAAACCCGCCTAAAATAATGGGTCATAACAGAACCAGACTGTATTTTATAAAGACAAAGGAAATAAAAAATATTGGACACTTACAAAATGGTTTAAGCCAGGGGTGACATAATCCAGGCCTCAAGGGCCGGTTTCCAACATGTTTTCTAACCAACCTGCCATTGAAGCTCCGTAATGGCTGAACACACCTGATCCAGATAATCAGCAGCAGAAAAGGCAGGATTTCCGGAGAACCAGCAGGAAGCTGGCGCTCGAGGCCTGGATTCTGTCACCCCTGGTTTAAGTCAACAACTTTCTGACCCACCTGCTTCAGGTGCTAGCTCCTCCGTGCCTGCAACATCATGCCACCTTTCCACGGGAAGCCTCTCCTGCACTTTGCCCTGTGGTGCTTGGGTAGGGGTGGTAATAAAGCTGACCGTGGGGGTTTGCTGGAGCACGAGACTCATGGATGTGGAATTGTTGGGTTGTGATTGATTTCCATTTCCATTTCTGTTAAGACCACTACTCCCCAAATCCTCATGGGTTTTGTCCTTCTGAAATGGCTTGACAGTTTCATTCAGATCCTGTACATCAAACTCACTGACACTCTGAGACTCTTCCATGCCTTCCCCCCTCTCTTCCTCATCTTCATTCATCCTCGTCTTGTCATCTAGTCCATATGACTCATTTGGAGATTGTGTGGTTGACTGGAGAAATGGCACATGTTGAGTTTTCTGAGTGGTCTTTGAAAATGTCTTCATGTGTTCTCTTTCGTGATTGGCCAGAGTCTCTGTACTTCTTGTCAGGTGTTCACCGTTGATCTCTAGGCTTGAACCTTCCGTAGTGGAACTGTCAGCAACATTTAAGTCAATTGTCTGAGGCTGAAAACCACTTTCTGAATTCACATCTGAAAACTTTGGTTGATGCTCACTTTCAGTCCCTTGGTATAATGGAAAAATAAAACTTTTATGTATGTTCAAAGCCCTCTCTGCCTCTGTATGTGGTTCCAAATCCCCCAATGAGACACTTTGTGCCCCTGCTGAACCCTGAGAAAGTTCCCAAGCTGCAGTGGTGTCTGTTGGTGAGTTTGGAGTCTCCTGCTCATCACTTGACTGATTTTCAGTCAATTCTTTAGGATGTTCATGAGCTCCATGTCGCTCCCTTAGCTCCATACTGCCTTGCATCTTTAAGCTTGAATGTACAGAGCTTCTGTCAGAATCGACAGAGCCACGAGACAGAGAGGAAATTTTAGTGGGAAAGACAGAAGACTGAGTGGGGTCCACAGGCAGTGATGGGTATTCTTCTGAAAAGTCTGTAGGGCTGTAATCATAATCATCTGAGTCTTCCTTATCCAATAATGGCACCTTGAAAAGAGGAAGATTTCCCGGAAAAGGAAGACGGTCCAGTCTGGTGAAGGAATGCATTTGGCCGTGTTGGTCAAACCTGTCGGGGATGGCGTCATGCCTGCTGCTGTTCCCATCTGTGGTGTTCTGTGCATCACACGGTTCACGGTAGCACATGAGCTCTCCCCCTTCACTGGGACAGTGGCATATCCAGCAAGGTCCAACCTGAAATGAATGATTGGCCTCATACTTGTGGTCACCTTGGAAACACCCAAGCTGTTGGCACTGCCTGCAGCCATCAACAGGCTCCGAAAACTCAATACAGTTAGGGGGCACTTCAGGACAGCTCATGAAATGGCAGATGATTCGCCCCCCTCCAAGTGGACAGGAGCACTCAGTGCTGCCGTAATCGACAAAGTAGGAGTCTCCTTCAGGGACTGAGCCATTCTCAAAACCAGCACTCACACAGTCATAGTACTGGTAGCCTTCACATGTGCATCCTTTCTGCAAGCAAGAAGCACAACAAGAGCCACTGTCCAAGATGGCATCGATGCAGTTGTCCAGGAGGGGGCAGTCCACCCCAGTACAGTCCTGCTGGCAAAGGCAGATACTCAGACAGAGAGAAAACCAGAGACCTCTTAGGAATGCTACTTCAATTCCAGCCATGGTGTTTCCTCATCAGTTGAAGGAGATCTTCTTTATCTACAAAAATACAAAACAAAAAACAAGTAACTGAAGCAGTTACTGTGAGGAGAGCAGACTCTCTGAAGTAAAAAATAAAACTCCACATTTTAGTTTTCACTTTTATGGTTGACTAATTCATAAACCAACAAAACAAAGACAAACAAAAATCAACCTCAAGTGTTTTGGTGATGTAATAAAGTCGCACTAGGGAAACAAGCAAACCAACACGTCCACTAATCTTAAAGTCCCACTCCCATCAGCTTGTGATCTATTGTAAAAGTGTTCCCAGCTAATACAGTATGACTGGTTAGCAATGTCTGAGAAGTAAATGGGGTCCACAAGCTGTCTTCACATATGGAACTTCTAAAAAAAGCACACACACAAACAGACACATGCACACCATTCCATTGTTTAGTTAAAAAGGGTCCATAAAGTTTATGAAATATAGATTTTTCTATGCACATCTGTCATTAAAAAGAGAGAAAACTTCTAATTTTCCTCAAAACCACAGCTTAACATCAGCCTGCAGCATTTGAAGAAATTATCTTTAAATTGTTTGTCTCCGCTTAAGCACCAGTTTATCCTCCTGAATTATCACACAGTAATTGCTCTGTATAATTTCGTTGTACCTTTTTTCTGTGGTGACACTGAATCTTTACACATCTGGACACTGCGACCTCAACTTTGTTGACTTTAGCAGCCCCCATAACCAATCCAGGTTAGTGCTCCAGGTGACTGCACATCTGGAAGACTTACCAGCCCTCACACCTGAAGGCAGAGGAAGCAGACCCAGAATGTTCCTGAAATCCTTGAACTGCTGCAGCTACACTTTTCTTCTTTAGAAGCCCATCTGATTTCTGTTTAGGAGCAGCAGAGAAGAAATACTTCACTGCAGACATACACACGTGGGACTAATGCAGCATTTCATACAGATCAAACCAGAATGTCATGTAAGGATGGATCAGTTGACGTCACATGATCCATATTTTATTTTCTTTCATCAGACAGCTCGTATAGCTGTAAGGCTTAGGCGCACAAACAGCACATGGAAGCAGTGGGTTTATTCAACTCGCTGTTTCTTACAGTGAAGTGGGGGTGGGGGGTCTTCCCTTTGTCCCTGCCTGTTCAAACACAAAAAGCAATTGCTGTGAAGCAGCAGAACTTTGATCAGAGCCACAGAAGATTCTGAACCTATTCGCGCAGACTCAAACTAAAGTTTCCCTAAAATTCTGAATGAACTTCTGCAGAGGTTGCAGATCATCATCAAACTCAGAAGAAACCTGCTTTCAAACAGAAGGGAGCACAACGATCAATGGTCCGCAAACCCTCACTAAACACCCCTGAGGTCTACAGACCTTCCTCTCAGGGTCGGTCCGGTCCGCAAACAGCTCAAGAATGCGCCTTTTCTTACCTGGTTGTCAGCAGAGCTGTTGGTCCTCCGCGCGCCGCAGCGAAGGAGATGCGCGCGCGCCGCGGGGTGCAGGCGCGCGGAGGAGGAGCCGAGGGTCAGCTGCCCCTGGCGGGGACTCCGCGAAGCCTTTAGAGCCCGGTGAGGAGCCAAAACACCGGGACCCGCTGCGCAAAGAGATAATCAAACGGGGTCAGGAATTACTGAAGAACCTGAGGTGCTGACAGATTACTACACGTATCGTCTCCACATGGTTGCGCCCACAGAGAAACTGGATTATGAAAGACTGAGGATGTTCTTTTGTAATTAGACCTTCTCCTTTATGTATTTATTCCCTTCAGAATTCTTCAGAGTTCTGTTGTTTCACATTCAGAACAGTTCTCTAATGGCCGGATGTACAGCGATCTGCGCCCTGGCCAAAAGCTTTTCAAGGCCCCTCTCGTATCCAAGGGTCATAAATGAGTTGTTGGAAGCGTTTTTGTGAAGTTTTCAAATAAAGTTAGAAATAAATGAAAAAAAAAATACGGAAAACACAAGTGGTAGAGCTAGAAAATTTGATATAGGGGAGGAGGGGGCTTTGGTCCTCCTTCGTTTGGACATCAGAGGTTCATTTTTTCCCCTCCACCACCAGGAGGCGTCCCTGCATCAAATTCATCTCAATCTCCCTCAGAGGTCTGCAACCTTCAAAGACCCACTCACAAGAAAATCATGTATATACTATGAAAAATAATCTTAAGGTTGCATTTCTGAGAATGCCATTATTCAAATTGTTGTACATTAGAAACACACAAAAATGCAGTCAGAAAGAGCTTGTAGGTGTAAAGTAGAACTTGCAAAGAGATCCATGTACGCCTTTGTTTTCCCCATCTGAGCTGGCTTCTGGCTCCAAACTGTACGGCTGGATCGCTCTAACATTGCTCGCTGGTAATGTTAGGTTGGGGTTGTGAGAGGCTGTAAGCTAGAGGGAGAGAGTGTAAACAAAGGGTAAACACAGGTTTACTCTGCGTCAACAGTCCCACCCACAAGTCAGAGGTGAATTTCTGATGAACTCCTGCTGCTCTGCAGAGACTATGTCCCAGGAAACAGCACAGTTTTTTTTTTTGGGCTAAAAATGACACAATCACAAGTAAAAGGCCAATGAGAATCCTTTTAAAATAAATTAGAAAATTATTGGAGTGGGACTTTAATGCTGTAAGTACATTTGGGCCAGTTTACAAATCCAAAATCCAGTGAGAGTCGTAGTCTTGCCTCAACATGTACTGTTGAGTATAAACATGAAAACATTGGTGTTGAGTCCTTTTCTTTTTTAAATCTTCACATGTAAATACAGTATGATTTAGTTAATGTAATACTAAACCACTTTGGCAATAGATTCAACTTAGTAAGACCAATGAACACTCCACATTTTTTACTGTACATTGGTCTTACCATATTCCTCTTACTGTTTAGAGGTTTGAGGGAACAACTATAAAACAATGTTACATTCACTTTCAATACTTCAAAAGAGAGCAATACGAATCATACACAAAGTCAGTTACCTTGAGCACACGAACAAATTATTCCCACAATCAAAATTATTGAAATTTTATGATTTAGTATAGTATTGTACAGTTCAAATAATAATTACTGCAGAAAACAATTTATCACAGACAAATATCCAAGGTTGTTTACTAAAAGAGAGGAAAAATACAATCTTAGGGGAAAAAATTAATTTCTCATGCATAAAGCACATAAAAACAAAAAGGTTTTGTGTTTCAATATGTGGAGTGAAGCTGTGGAATAGAACCAGTAAATGCTTGAAACAATGTCCAAACATAAAAGAGTTTAAATATAAATACAGAAATATGATTACTGTTAAATATGGAAATTTACAAAACAAAACATTAGCAGTTGTAAACATGCATGCTTATAATAATGAGATTTTATTTTTCATTTGGGTGTTTTTGGAAATTAGTATTACATGCAAGTACATGTGCAACTGTAACTGAATGCACTTTTAGCTAGGGCACTGAACTTTGATTATGGGATTACTGGGTTTAGGATTATAATAACATAAAGTACTGGGTCAGAAATTTTTAAGATTTGTCTTTTTCTCACTTCTTTCTTGTGTTGTTTATATAATTTTGTCTCTACAAATGTTTTGACATGTCTATAATAAAAAATAAAAAACTTTTGGCATCATTCTCCTCAGTTATCTGACCTGTTAACAATCGAAGCATGAATTACAAAATGTAATTGACAAAAAACAAATGAAGCAAAAAAAACAATATTTATTCAGTTTGTTAGTATTTTCCTTAAAGTCACAATGGAGGCATAAAAAAGCCCCATGAAGCTCCAGAGCCTCAGATGTCAGAACCCTGATTTAATTACAGAATCCAAAACCAAATCTGCTATCTACAGTCCTGGAATACGGAGTCATTGTTTTTACTCTCATTAACATGTTCCACCTTTAGTAACAGAATAAGTTAACATCTCATCATCATTACTGTTAGCTGCCTCTATTCAGTTTCTCTGTTTAGTGGCTTTCCTTAAGTTTACTAGGATTCCATAGAGCAGGGGTTCACTAAGTTTTTGAATCAGAGGGCCAAATTAGGAACTCGACATTAGACTCGGGGCCAATTTTGGTGAAAGAAAATGAAAAAACAGAAAAAGTTGTTTTTAATAACTTTAATTTGTACAATTAACCAGGCCCTCCAGACGTTTTCCCATTGGTGGTCGAAGGTTGCTGCCCAGATCTTCTCCTCATTCAGTAATTGTATCATTTGACAGACTTTCTTTTGCTCTGGGGAAAACAATGTCAGCTACTTTCAGCATACATTCTTTTACAAACACCCCGTCACTGTAGGGCTTGCTATGCCAGGCCATTTCTAAAGCCACAATGTAGCTAGCTTCTGTCACAGCTTCACTGGATTCAGTCATCTTTGTAAGCATAGCCTCGTTGTAGTTGTTGGAGCTTATTGTTGCGCTCCTCGCCGGTAAATTTGCCATAATTTTTGTGATTTGTAACATATTGACGATTTATATTGAATACTTTGAGCATTGCATTTACCTGCTTGCAAATAAGGCACATGACTATCCAGCACATGAGGTAGGACAGAGTAAACATTTGTCCACTTAGCTTGAATGCGCTTTTTCTTCTCGCCAACACAACATTTTTCCTCAAAGGAACCTGCTCTGGCTTTACCTTTATTGAGGGCCACAAAAAATCTTCCCGCGGGCCGCACTTTGAGAGCCCCTGCCATAGAGCCTTCACCCTCTGAATACTTCCAGTTTCTATGGGCTTCCAAAGCTCTATCATAACCGTTAACTTTTCTTAAAAAAGTCTTTGCCATTTTGTAGTTATTTAAATCTGAGTCAAAAAGTTATTCTTCAACATGAGAAGCCAGCAAAGATCCAAAAATATTTTTTCCAACCATCAAAATGTTATAAGGAAATAAAGTCCAAGAACCAAAACAATGTATAATCACAGCATACTGGGATAAACAGTAACTAATATAATTTATATTTTTGTTGATTTTGAACAATGCTTTATGAATTTTAAAGTACTTCAAAATATGTTAAACAAAAAACAAGAGAAATCAACAACTACAAAAGGCACCATAGGTCCTAACAGCCGAAGAAAAGAAACTCTGAGCCCAAACCTTTAGAATTTGTTAAGTGACGGACAAAACCAAAAACTATGAAAAGATGTATTATAACACTTTATATTTAAAATGAATTAATTTCATTTAATTAAATGTATTCCATTTTAGACTTTGAGGAAACCAATATAGAAACAGTTGGATCTTTTTCTAAAGATGATGTTTAATCATTCAAAAATTTAATTATAAAATGAAGTGAATGAAAGGTAATGGGTGCCATCCTACCAGTGTGTGTGTGTTCACTGCAGCATCACATTTGTCCCATTTTCCTGCAACCTGAACATTCAGATCAACCAAAGAGAACCAGATAAGGAAACAGGTCCATACACTTAACAAGAACAAAATGTTTGCACGTTTTGTTTTGTGTTTACGTTTTAGACTGTTGAACAAATGCTTTTTTTGGAGCAGGAACCACAACATAAGGTTTTAAACTTTTTTTTGACACAAACATAACAATTGGAGTTGATCCAAAATCATAGATATGTTGCACAAATCACCATTTTTTCATAAGTAGGTCAAAACCTGAGAAAGATGAAGTTCTTGTTGCAGTGAACAAATTTAGCAATAATAAACATGGAGGATGATGGCACACTGTTGTTTGAGTAGAGTGCTAAAAACACTTTTAAATGGACAGGGTTTCCAATATATTACAAAGAGCACACATATTATCAGTATTGATCAATTATATCGATAATCATGACACACAGACGGGAAGACATGGCTGGATAAAAAACATGGTCTTATAGAAGCTGAAGCATCAGTCAAGCCTGGGCACCAATCGCTTCACCTGCTGCTAATCATCTACCCTCTGTTCTACACACACACACACACAATCATAAAGGCTTTCTTAAACCACAACCACTTCTATTGTTCTACTTCCAGAAACCAGTAATCAAACAGTTCAGCTTTACCCTCTCCACAGTCAAATATGTGCAACAAAAGCAGTTATGTAGTGCAAAAACTTAAAGGCTTTTCAGTGACAGTTTCCAGACTGTTTGTCCAGGGGCTCCCTCCAGAGGGAGGCCAGGGTACAGCTGGTGTCCAGGGCGCTAGCTTAGAAGTTCCATCTAGCTTTCTCTTTTAAATCGACCAGCATCGGTGTTTGACACAAGTGCTGATCTACCTGTGATCATCATCGTACTACCTACTGTATGATCCCCACATGTTAGAAGACATCATAGAAATGCAATTAAAAAAAATAAGAAAATCTACAACAATCTCAGTTACCAAATAGGAAATAAGAAGTGGCCCAACATTAAGATGAAGCCCAAAACCAAACATTTCAACGTCAGAAGGAATTACTATTACAACAAAAGTGTAAAAGAAGAGCTTTTTTCTGCACTGATACAACACGAACACATGAGGCATCAACACGTTTTAAAGCTAAAACATTTCAATTTAACAATTCGATTTGTAAAATAATTGTGGTTGCTGATACGATTCAATTTTGAACGATTCACTAACCTAATATTGATTGAGGTCATCTTTAGCCAAAGGTTGTGACTCAGAGATAAATAGCTGTGTACTGAACAGTGAAGGGGACGTTTTTTAAGATTCCTTGTATTTCTTGCAAGATAATAAAGTGTAAATCAAACTTTTATACAAACAAACAAGTAAACAAGAATTAAAGGCAAATCCATTCACAATTTAGTTTTGTAAAGTTCAGCCCACTGTTGTTTTTCCACATTAAAATAACGGAACATGATCAGAACATTTTACCACACTGTTGTTGTTTCCCTTTCGGCTTTTCCCATCAGGGGTCGCCACAGCGATCGAGTCGCATGGTAAACTTGGCAATGTTTTACGCCGGATGCCCTTCCTGACGCAACCCTCTCAAAGCAACCGGGAATTGAAAGTGTGTCCACACATTGGACTGGAATGATGGCTTTATCACTTTTTGCTGCCATCACATGTGTGTTGATCACTGTGATGCACCTGGTCATTTTTACATTGAAATAAACCTACCATACTTCAACCCAAATGGTATTTTCCAATTTTATTTCATTTTGAAACTATTTTATAATAATATAGGTTGATTCAATTAACAACTTGCCTCAAATATAATTTGAATAATTGATTTATCTTTACACCCCTACTAAAATAAAATGTTTTAAAACCATAAAGATTAAACTAAATTGAACTAGTTGTCAAACACATGCAAGTTTCACTTAATTTTTGTTTGAGATTCATACAGTTTTTATCAATTATGAAAAAAAATGGATGAGGATTATTATTAAAGTACTTTTAGTGTTATTTCTAAACCTAACTTATTGTTTTTTACTCTAGATATTAATACTTTTCCTGAGATAGGAAACCTCTCCAAAGTCAGCCCCTAAACATGAATTAGACAAAACTAGTTCTTCTGGTTAAAATGTAAACACTTTTTGAACACAAGTCACACGAGAAAAGGCTGTTATTTCCTTACAGTTTTAGCTTTGATGACCTCAAAACAAAACGTCAGAAAGCTCAAGAAGTTTTTTGTTGTGCAAAAGAGCAAAAGTTCAGAGTGCATTGAGGACGTGTGCAGACAGAAACTCCTCATTCTCGCGTGGAAGTGGACCGAAACTCCTCATTCTCGCGTGGAAGTGGACCCAGCTGACCCAGAGCTGCTCTCCATGTGGGTCGCCCTCAGAGGAAGCCCCTCGCTCTGTCCAGCTCCGCCTCTGATCAGGCCCTGCTGCCTCAGGTTCAGGATGGAGTCAGCGATGATCCTTGCCGTTCTTTTCTGGTATCCTCCAGATGTCACCATCAGTATGGGGATGCCTCGCTGCTTTGCAGCCCTAAACACGATCTCGTCCCGCTTCACAATGCCCTGGCGGGAGGCGGGGGACATGGTTTCACACGCATGACCAGAATTTTTAACAAATATTTGAACAGAACTAAAAGGTTCTGGTCATTAACACAGAGGTTAATGCAGCAGCACACCTGAACCCGAACAAACCCACAGAATAGCAGAAATATCAGCAGCCTCTTCACCTGAGGTGATATGGATAGCCCTCCGAGGGGGTCTCCATCCAGGATGTCCGTTCCTGCATTGTAGACGATGATGTCAGGGCGGAGCTCATTCAGTGCACCCTCGCAGTGAAGCTCCACCTTCTGAAGGTACTCAGAGTCTTCGGTTCCCCAGTCCAGCTCCACCTTTCTCCTTATGGCTCCTTCATGTACAGTAAATAAGGCCAGCATTGATTAAGAACCGGTCAGAGCGCAGAAGCAAGAGCTATCAACTTTCATTTAGTTAAATGTTAGATGACCATGAAATATCACACACTGTCGAGCTCCAAGCAAGAGAGGATAATCATCACCTTACATGTCCAAAGTGTCTGAAATAGTATAATTTGGGGCTCAAACATCTCGCCTGAGCAAATAAAGATGGATCAAAACCACTCAGGTTTTGAACCCCTAACTACCCACTTGGAAGGCAGGTTGCTCAACCCACTGGGCTTTAGTCATCCAGATTTCCACTTTCAAGTATCTTCCGATGAGGCAGTGCCAGTTCCCTAACTGATGATCTAAAACAAGATAAACACTTACTTCACATTTCTTTTTACTAAAAGGGGATAGTGAGTCTAGGCTCTTTTTTTTTAAGCAAAAAATATAGTCCTCTGTTAGTCTCCACCATTAGCGATGGTTCCTCTGGCTGAGCTGGTATCAAGCAGAGCTGTGGGACTCTGACGCAGCTCTCACTCACGCTTGGCGTGTCCGTCCCCAGGATAGATGTGGGAATTATACACGTCCATGATGTAGACCCGCCTGTCCTCCAAGAAGTCGCGCTCATGACCGTTTCCCTGGAAACCAGCAGAACCACAGACTCTGTCAGGGGGGCTGCACAGTGGCGTTAGCAGAGAAAGCCCTGGTTCAAATCCCAGCTGGGTCCTTTCTCTGTGGAGTTTGCATGTTCTCCTCGTGCACGTGTGGGTTTTCTTCAGGCACTCAAGCTTCCTCCCTCAGTCCAAAAACATGTTTGATAGGTCCAGTAGCAACAGACAACAATTGATGAAGAAAAAAACTATTTTAAGAGTGCCCAGTGGTTATTTTAAAATGAATATGCATTTATATGTCCTCCATCGTGAGAAAAATACTACAAGAAATCACCAAAAACACAACTTTCATTGGAGTGGGTATTCAAGCTAACCATCACAGTGTTCAGTCTGAGGGAGACACCGTTTGTGCTCCGGTTTTTCCTCCTTTAGCTCTGAAGCTGTTAAGTCCTGCGCATTCTCTAGTGACTGTTGTTTTGATCTTGACTGTTCTTAGAAGTCTCCTTTTTGATCCTTTCATATATTTTTACAACCCCTCAGGTCCACCCAGAACCCAAACTGCGGTTTGGGGACTTTCTGTTGCTCTTCACGTTCATTACGTTCAGATTTTTCCTGAGAGCTTCGCTGTTTTCTGTTCCTCCGGGATCTGTCACAGTGAGCTTTCACTCCACCTTTGAAGCACACGGAAGCAGAAAGAAAGGCTAACCCCCCTAGGACCTGTGCCGGTCCTCTGCCGTGTCAGCGGGTGCTTTCAAAGCTCCAGGAATTCAGTTTCAGGGTCAACTCCAGCAGAATTACAGCTGAGCGCAAAAGAATAAACGTCAAAGTCAGGTGAAACACTGATGCTGAGGCTGCTAGGAAGGGGGTGGCTTCAATAACAGTGAATGACATTCATGAAAAAGTGCGCAGAGGGCACTTACTTAAGCGTGTTAAAGATGGAAGACTATTACACTTAGAGATAAATGGAAATTAAATTCTAAACCATGAAAAACAATTTTACACATTAAATTCATGTGTTGGAGCTGTGTGCATCATATAGAGCAGAGACATGAGCTTCACAGGCCGGGAGATGTACGGTGGCCCCAAAGTACAAATCACACCAACAAATCACTTAACGCAAAAACATCTTAAGGATCAAAATGATGGTTAAAAAAGCAAAACAAGTAATGAAAAAAACCTAACAACTTTTAAAAATAAAAAAAAAAGTTCTGCAAACCAAAACACATTTCCCCAAATAATAAAATGAAGTAAAAAGGAAACATCTTGGAAAAAAAAAAAAAGTAATTTGCAGAAATCAAAATTAAAAGTTAAAAAATGAATCACAAGGTGAATCATCAGGTGCACGGGAAAGGGTGGTTGCTCCTGGATCTTGGTCTGACGGTGAGGCTCTTGGATGCCTGGATCGGCCGGGTTGCTGCGCTGTCGGCCCCTAGCCCTGGGGTGTGGGGTGCCGGGTCTCCTGCCTTTGCTGGAGCATTCGGTGTGATCAAGGTACACTTTAAGAGGCACACATTCATTCAACCCACCCTCTTATTCACCTTTTCACAAATACGGGCATGGGTATTGTTTTTTTCTCTTTTTCTACACCCTTCGTCATGAACATTGGTAATGCGAAGATTGTGTGTCCATGTGCAGTAATCCTGGGAGATAAATCTTTAATGATTACTGCATTATTATACTTCTAACCTAGTTGTGAGCAGACTATTTTTTTGTTGCTGTGTGAACTAAGTTATGTAATCTCATTTACTTACGACGTTTTTATGCTTTAACTTTGTAATGTCGACGACCCCCCACTCTAACCCCTTATCCCCCATCTCTGACATCCCACTCTGTTTCTTTATCTTCTCTTTTGTTTCTTTTTTCCGTCCGGTCCAACAAGGACAAATAAAATTTTCATAAATAAAGCTTAGCCTCAAATACAAAAAGGGTTTATACACATATACTCTCAGTCTGTGTGTCTGTCTGTCCAATACAAGGGGCACTCAGCTCTGATCTGCTTGCTCAGCTGTTGGACAGGACAAGTTAGAAGAAAAAAAAAGAATTACAATAAGAAACCATAAAAGGTAGGTACTATATGACTTCCCTGATTGGATAATGAGTTTTAATTTTTGACGTTTGAGTTTTTCAAATCCGTCTTCAATGTCAGCATACTAATAAGTTTTATGGCTAGCATATCCAGTCGGTGTGATCTACACTTCAGGGCCACCGTACAAATAACATTTCAGATAAACAACAGAAGACGTTCATTCTGTCATTCCAAAATATAATAACCCGTTAGGGGATTCTTCCATTCAATGAAAAACATTCCAGTGAATTTTGTGACAGCTGTGCAAACATGCAGACAGGTAATCTCTGGCTCACCTGATGAGCATCTAAATCGATGATGGTGGCCTTGGAGATGCCTTCCACTCTCTCAAACAGAAACTGAGAAATGAAGAAGAAGAAAATATTGACAAAGTAGCAAAAACTTTCTCTGTTCTAAGAGCAAATGTTCCTGCCCAGAGACAAATTGTTACACATTTTATGCTGCAGGAGGCAGACTTGCTCACACAATTGTGGACGAGAATTTTTTTAATTTTTTTTATGAAGTTAGCCATTCCTCTTTTTTTAGGGTTGGCAGTTTGTTTTCCTTACACAACGATGTTGTGTATCTTCAGAAATAAAGGTTAAAAGAGTCCAGCCGACCCCTGCTTTCTTACAGTCTATTTTTATTTGCATTTGCACTGATGCATGAACTTTAATTTCCTCATCTGTTATTCCTTCGCTCTGCATTTTCCGTTACCAAACTGTACAGCTGGATAGCTCCAATATTGCTTCAAATCTTTGTTGCACCGGTAATGTTAGGTGGGGGATGTAAAGGGCTCTAGCGGGAAAGCGTGTAAACAGAGCTCTCAGCAACGGCAAAGGGAAGGGAGGCGGGGTTTCTCTGTGCCAACGGTCCAGCCCACAACTCAGAGGCGAATTTCTAATGAACTAATTTCTGCTCTGCAGAAACTATGTCCTAGATTTTTATTTTTTAACATTTTGGCTGAAAACAACATAATCATAATTTAAAGAGCTAATGGCCCACATAAATATTTTAAAATTAAAACTTTTTTTTTTTTTTTTTACACACAAAAATCAGAAAGACTCTCTTAGTCGGAGCGCCCGTTAACACAAAACTGTTTCCCTTTTAGCCCTCAGTCAGTCAGTATTCTCCACACCTCTGTTCTGTGCCTGTAACGCCTGGAGAGGCAGAAACAAAACCATTACGGAGATGACACCAGATCTGTCTTAATGGATACCCCAGCAGTGTGAAACAAGACAACATCAACACTTGAAATAGACATTTTTCTGTAAACATTTAGAGTACCAGCTGCTCCTGGCAATGATAAACATCCCAGTTTTAGGCATTATAAAGGCTTAAAAAGTCGTCAGCAAAGTGACAATCCAAAGAAATAATCTGTGAAAATCCTTTTATTTTCCATCTGTTAGCCTTGCCGCTGTGTTCATAGTGTTCTGCTTCACTTTTTATGCTTATTTGGTTGTAGTCTATTTTCAGACTGTGCACTGCTTTCTTAAACATAATTGCGGAGGGACGCTTCCATCCCTGACTGAGACAAAACACTTCTCTGCTTATTTTCATGACTGATTACATTCACTTTACAGCTGCCCATTCAGACATGTGAACAGACATGAGTTTACCACAGTTTCTGTCTGAAAGAGCACCACACCCTCTGTGTACCACACACTCTTTACACACCCTTTGTGTCCAGAATGACACAGAGGTTGTGAGAATCACCTTGATGGCCAGAGTGATGTCCGCATAGGCGCAAAAGCCTCCACCCTTGTTACTGGAGCAGTGATGGAAGCCCCCACCTGAAAGACAGCAGAGGAAAGTGTTGAGGTAACAAGGTCCAGGTTCATGAAGAACAGCTCAAGCTACGTTCGCACCGCCCTAAGCAACGTGTATTCAAGCACTTCCGGTGTAGAGTCTATGTAAACACGTGTAACTGCGTGTTTCAGGTTTCCGTGTTTAAAACTCTCGCCTTCAAGTTACTACGACTGTTTTCAAGCTCTATGTAGAGAACGTGCGGCTACTGAACACGCGTTGAAAGTTAAATCAGGGTGAACTTTGACCAATCAGACTCGTATTTTTGCGTATGGATGGCGTCCCTTTTAATTCATGAAAATGCTAACCATTTGAAAATTGATCATGGAGGAGAAATGAATAATTGTGGTTTGTGCCTGGCCAGAATTCAATGACACCAAGTCTTTCATATAACGAAATCGAGCTGTGAAAAAGAAGCCTGGAGTAAGATTTGTAAGATTTACACCGCTTTGGCATTTTGCACCACGTCTCTTCTAACTGTAGGTGGTGGACATGTGCTACTAAACAGTAGAAAAACAAAAAGAGGAAAAAAACCCTCCCTGCTTGTCCAGTTTGAACACCATGGCCTAATTGCACATTCAAGAATGCGCGTTTAGCATGTTCTTGAGCACATGTGGCACGTGTCTCCAAAGCTTCACAAGGAGAAATTCACTCCTCATAGCAGTTCAGAGAGAAAAAAACAAATGATGATGATTGTGGAGGTGAGGTTGCATTCATACAGAGCCGACACGCTAAATCAAGAAGCACTTTAACTTTTGAACCTAATTATGTTTGAAAGAACAAAGTTAACCCGGCTGGTGCTTCTGCTTCACCGTGGACTTACTCACCAACGTTGATGGCCCATCCTCGGTCAACAGCCAGTTTTCCAGCCTGTAGAAGACAATGTTTTACTTCAGCTCCTTTAAAAGAATCCCATTAAAGATCAGACTTGGTCATTTTTACTATGAAATAAACCAATAAATCATTTCAAACATAACACATTTCTAAAACTTCAACCTTTCTATGGTTTTAACTTCTCCTGTTTGTCCCTGATCTCCTAAAGTTTTAACGGCGGCGATTAGCTGTAGTCAAAGGATGTAAAATGACAGAAAAAATAAGAAAAAAACAGATGTCATCAAACAGATAGGATGAAAGATAAACAAAAGCTTGCACATCTGTTCTTTAAGAAGGATTATAGACTGACACAGAGTATTTGCTAAACTTATTAGGCAGAAATCACTCTTTTACGGTGGATGGAAGACCTTTTACCTAGAACACAACCAACAAATCATCTTCTTTCTCTTTCGGCTTTTCCCATCAGGGGTCGCCACAGCGAATCATCCTTTTCCACCTCACTCTATCATGGACATCTTCTACCCTAACATTAGCCAACTTCATGTCCTCTGTTAAGACATCCATGTATCTCCTCTTTGGCCGTCCTCTTGCCCTCCTGCCAGGCAGCTCCATCTCCAACATCCTTCTACCAATATATCCACTATCCCTCCTCTGAACATGTCCAAACCATCTCAGTCTGGCTTCTCTGACTTTGTCGCTGACACAGGCAACATGAGCCGTCCCTCTGATGTACTCGTTCCTTATCCTGTCTAACCTGGTCACTCCTAAGGAGAACCTCAACATCTTCATCTCCGCTACCTCCATCTCAGCCTCTTGTCTCTGTCTCACTGCTACCGTCTCTAACCCATAGAGCAGAGCTGGTCTCACCACTGTCTTGTACACCTTTCCTTTGAGTCTTGCTGACACTCTTCTGTCACACAACACTCCTGACACTTTCCTCCACCCGCTCCAACCTGCCTGCACTCGCCTCTTCACCTCTTTTCCACAATCCCCATCACACTGAACTGTTGACCCCAAGTACTTAAACTCCTGCACCTTCTTCACCTCAGTCCCCTGTAACCTAACGCTTCTACCTTGATCCCTCTCGTTCAGACACATGTATTCTGTCTTACTACGACTGACCTTCATGCCTCTTCTTTCCAGAGCAAACCTCCACCTCTCTAGCTGTTCCTCCACCTGCTCTCTACTCTCACTGCAAATTACAATGTCATCCGCAAACATCATTGTCCAGGGAGATTCCTGTCTTACCTCGTCTGTCAGCCTGTCCATCAGCATAGCAAACAAAAAAGGACTCAAAGCTGATCCTTGGTGTAGTCCCACCTCCACCTTGAACTCCTCTGTCTGACCTACAGCACATCTCACCACCGTCATACTTCTCTCATACATGTCCTGAACTACTCTGACATACTTCTCTGCCACTCCAGACGACCTCATACAGTACCACAGCTCCTCCCTCGGCACCCTGTCATACGCCTTCTCTAAATCTACGAACACACAATGCAGCTCCTTCTGACCTTCTCTGTACTTTTCCATCAACATTCTCAAAGCAAAAATGGCATCAGTGGTGCTCTTACGGGGCATGAAACCAACAACCATGAAACCAACAACCAACAAATCATAATTCAATTTGTTATTTATTGACATCAAATCTTGTGCATGTAATCATCCATATTTGTGTCGTTTATAGAGGTGAGTTCTGAAGAAGGGTTTAGAGTTCATGACCTAGAAGCACAGAGGATCTTCTGAGGATGACGGTGAGTGGATGATGGACAAAGACTCTCAAAGAAAGAACGCGGGGGTGGAGTTACCATGATGGTTCCTCCTGTTTGCGTCCGTAAAGGCCTCAGCACCTTTCGCTGCACCAGGAAATTCGGCAGAAACAAGAGCGGAGGGATTTCTGTGATGGTTGCCACGACGACCGACCACTGCCGCCAAACAAAGCAGAAGCACAGTACACATGATACTTCATAACAAAACCTTAGACTTTTTAATTTTGAAATGTCATCTTAAGACATTTATGTAACAGTTTTAGGTACATGTTTTATAATACATTTAAAACTTTTGGTCATGATGGAGCCAGTCATTTCCCAACATGCATTTCAGTACACATCTCTTAACCTGGAGAACTGAAGAACAATTGCTTGGTTATTTTGGAAAGTAGCATTTAAGAAAAGAAAAGAAAAACATCAGCCAAATGTTAACCCGTGGGTTTTCCAGGGTTAAGGTGTGCCACATGGCCATGCTATAAGTGTACCATGAAGAGAAGCTCCTACCTTTAACCTTTTCAGATAGTGTTTGGTGTGAACCACCAGCAGATCCTCCTCCGTGGCTTCACGGGCTTCCACGATGTCAGCATCAGTGAGAAAGCATTCCTCTAAGACAGAGTCAAACAGGAAGGTGCTGGATAAGAAAAATCGTGTCACTTACTACTTCTATTCATGAATCAGAGATAAAAGGAGAATGAGAACTTCAAAAAGCTCTGCAGGGAGTGGAACGGGAGGCGAGAAAACCCTCAGAGAGAACAGATCAGAACACCGTGGTCCGAACAGCAGATATTTCAAAAACAAGCTTTGGCATTGGAGCAATTCTAGCTCAGAACTTTAACTGACACCTCCATCAGTCTGAGCATCAGCGGCAGTCTGAAGGGGAGAGCAAAGACTTTTTCTGAGTGTTAAATCCCAACAAAGCCTTTTTTGTTTTTTTTCTATAAAAGCCCAATGTCACTCTGTGAGTCGGTCTAATGGATGTAAGCCATGAGCTGACAGCAGAGTCAGAGCAGCCTCTGACCGCACTCTTCCTTTGAAGACATGCGAACAGTGACCATGGTGTCAGTGTTCCAATGCTGGAAACATGTTAAAAAAAAAGTCATCAACAAATCAGATGACAAGCTGCAACTAAGTATGTCTAAAAATAAAGAACACAACATATCATATTCGTGCAGAGACCCTTAAACGAAAAATATATCTGGTTGAAGGTCTTTTATCACTGATACTTGCTGGTTATGAACTACAACAGATCCGGATTCAACCTTTAGGTCCAAACAGACTCACAACAAGA
The DNA here is from genome assembly GCF_053564925.1 of Oryzias latipes. Taxonomy (NCBI): domain Eukaryota; kingdom Metazoa; phylum Chordata; class Actinopteri; order Beloniformes; family Adrianichthyidae; genus Oryzias; species Oryzias latipes. The sequence continues at coordinate 27,665,356 of NC_136241.1, read as the reverse complement.
TGCTTTTTTTTTTACCTTAGTGGAATGAAGATCAGGGGGAGGTCTTTCTGTTAACTTGCATTTGTTTTGGATAACAATATCACACATTTGTCTTTTGAAAAATCTGACATCTGTAGAACACATCTGCAACACAGCTGGACTGTAATTCCTGATGAAACACACGGCCAAAGTTGTCCTGATTCCAGATGTACTCACGAAGGATCATGCGTTTAAATACAGTTTTTCATAATAAAAATTAAGCACATTTAAAAAACCCAAAAACACTGGAGTGCAACCTCCATGTAGAAAAAGTTCCACAATAAGTCTGATGTGGAGATCAGTGAATCCATCGATGAACAACTCTCAATATAAATAAGAAGTATTCAGGCATTTTCTTTTTCTTTCGCTTTTTATGTAATTCCTATCTATGCCTTATTTAATTTTATGCTGTTGGGTTTTTGTTTCGTTTTTCTTCTTAATTTTCGCAATTTGGCATTGTAAAGTGCTATATAAATAAATATTCATTTAACTTGAACCCAAGCTATGAAGGCTGCTCTTCAACAAAACATGAAATCCATTTTTACTATTAATTGTAGTGTTAAAGTCAGTGTTCTGCAACAGTTTACTCTTCGTCTTTGCAGTTTAACTTACAAAGGAGTAATTCAAACTTTCAAAATAAGTTTAGTCTTCAGATTCCATGGTAATCCGGTTAACCATGGCGATCCAAGCTTAACATACTCAGTCTAATCTAAACTCTAACCTTTTAGAAAGTGGATGACTTTTCCCCATTTTCCTGCATCAAAGGGGTGCAGCTTCTCCAAGCCCATGAAGGTGATGTTGTAGTCTGGGTGGTACACGATGGGTAGGCATGTCTGAGGGAGGCTAGTATACAGATTGGTTGGGTGAGAGCTGCAAAAAAAAATACAAAAATAGTTTGTTCCTTTTAAGTGTAACATGACAAACAAAAATTGTGTTTCTCACCTCGTTTTTCTTGTATCTTCTTTCAGAGACATGGTTTTTAAGCATTGTTATTCCACTCTGTAAACAAACAGAAAATTGTGCACTGGTAGTTTAAATTCTGTAAACATTGTTTTCACATAAATGCTGTAAACAACCCCCTCCCTCCAAACACACACACAATCACATTTCCTGCTGCTTCATGTTACCAGAGTGGGTGTTTGAGAAAATGATTTTTTCCACATGAAGAGCTGCAGGGCATCAACTACAGCCACATGTCAGATTTGTGCAGAGTTCTATGAAAAGATTAAAAACATCTACTGGAACAAAAATAATAATGATAAGATAAGATAAGATAGCTTTGGTTGCACTACTGTGTACAACTTAAAATATAAGATAACAGTTTTACCGTAGATTACAAACATACAAAAGAAATGTATTAATGGATTTATATCTGCATAAATTTTGGCTAAAATGTTAATTTAATACATGGTGATCATAAAAACCCATATGAAATGTATGAAAGACATGTAATGCGTAGAATAACTTCAAACCTATTCAAATATAAGACTAAATAGTGTGTTGTGATTTCATCCAGGGAATTAAGTGGTCGTCAGTGACGTGGTACCGACGGGGTGTCAGAAGAGGGTGAGCATGCGCACTAGAGTTGAACATCAGGTTTGTTTGTTGTTGTTGTTTTTAATTTACGTCAGTGAAATACGTGACAGACTTATATTGTGAACAAATAATAGATACGTTTATGCCTTTAGCTTCAAGTGCAGCATACGAGCAGAGGCGCTCCTCCTACGCATGCGTACAACCCTGCGCTGTTTCTGACTGACGCAGAAAGAAAAACGAACCGTGGACCTGCGCGCTTTCACGCTGAAGTGAAAACCATGGTGAAAACGGAGAAGATGCGTTCACTGTGTTAGAAGAAATCGTGACATTGACCATATTTACCACTCACCTGCGTGTCATGCGCGCAAAACCCGCGGTATTGAGCAGACAGGCGTTGCGGGCTTGGTTCCGGTTCCTCGTGAGTGACAGCAATGGGTTTAAGTCTTGAGGGACAGCCGCTCTGACGTCAGTGACCGCCGCGACGTTGTAGACACGCCCATATTTGCTGAGCTGTTTGACCGATTTAACCGGAAACAACATTTTTGTAGCTATTTAGGAGCAAACATGACGTAGTCAACACTTAGATCAGTTATAAACACATAAATAAGCTAATAATGATTTTATATCATAGGTTTCTGTCTTGAGATCTAATGATTTATTACTCATTCAAAAACAATCCATGTGTTTCCACATTATGTTCTTCCTTTAACCCTTGTGCAATCTTAGATTACCCCACCCTCACGTTGACGTGTTATCCCTGCCATGACAAAGGTGGATAAAGGTGGAAAGATTTCATGTAATCCATGGACACCAGTGAAGATCACAAATCATTGAAGAAAAAAGGTTCAGAGCACTGTCTAGTGGGTCTAGATGACCCAACTCCCAACGTTAAAGTGCCTGGGATAGCACAATGGTTACAACAAATAAACTCCCAGCTGGTATGTCTTCAAGCAAAGGTCCAAAACTTCGTATTATGTAGAAGTCAAGTGTAAAATATTTGTTGAAACCGTTTTAATATTTGGATGACAAATAATGATAAAACTGTTGAAATGACTTATAAAGAAAAAATAGAGAAATGAAGAAAAAACTTTCAAATCCAGTAAGAAAAATAGAGGGAAAGAAAAAACTAATGAATGCAAAGAAATATTTGAAATAATAAGACAAAAATAAAATGCAATATATTAAAAATAAAATGCCAACATAAGAATGACAACTTTAATCATAAACATATAGTGGTTTGTGGGGTTCTACACCACAAACAAAGACAGAGGCAGATAAACACACTGACCAGGGTTTGTAACTCAACAACTTTACTATCTTTAAAACCAGATTGTGTTTCTCTGGTGTATAATCTGATTTATTGACATAGGTTCAATGGGAAATAGATCCCTTTTGCAACCTGCCTCCAGGTGTCTATTAAGAAATTGAAACATTTGATCCTTCTTGATTTGAATGAAACTTTATCGAAAAAGGTGGGAGCTTGCTACAAATTAGTATTAAATTGAAAACAGCAGACAAAAATGCCAAAAGCATATAAATAAAGTCAAAGCTATATTTGAAAAATAAAATAAAATAAAACTATAGATTATAACATGATAATTTGAACAAAAATGAGTTTAAAATGTTGCAGTTCAGCATTAAAATTCTCCAAGAGGCTCTAAGACTCCCAGAGTGGCTATTCTACACACAAAGACCACAAAAAAATAGAGCAAGACCTCATCCTGTGCCTTTGTTTTAACTTCTGAGACTGTTTTGCTGCCTTTGCTAAGCTTTGAAATCTAAGTGCAACAGTTCCACACACAAACATTGATTTCTTCTTAAATTGCAGGGAGTTCATTTCAAAAACCGTCTGTCAGGTGACAGCAGAGAAGAACACAATAATCATAAATGTGGTGCATGAATCGATCTGCCGCCAAATGATGCACTCAAAGAAAGGAGTGCAGTTTTCTCCAACTGTCTCTAGTCGATGCAGCTAAAACATGACCCATCCTTGCATCACTTCCTCCAACAAACACAGCAGCTGTTAGTCCAGACAATGCACATGACAAAACTACACTTCATGGGATCAATGCTCTGGAGGCAATGAACCAGCCAAACCCACCACAAACATGCGAATACTTGTGTGCATTCTTATGGATGATAAAGAATCCGATTTAGATGGAGTCTAAGGCAAAATGTATGATGCGTTAAGGTCAGTTTATTGAAGTTCTGACGACTAAATGACAGTAACATGTCCATCTACCTTTTTTCGCAGAAGTTTGCAAACCCATCTGCTGTCGATATGCCTTTGCTCCTGTTGTCTCATCTTTTTTCTTTTTTTTCCTGTTTTAAACTGAGAATTTTTATAGTTTACTTTCAAAAATGAGTTTGTCTGTTTATTTATTTCTGGTAAATCCTCTTCTTTGTTTAATCTCTGGTCCTCTTTGCATCATTTCATCCATCTTTCTTTACTTTTCTCGTATTTATCTTGGTGATTTGGAATGCTTTCATACTTTTTCTTTTCAATGAAAAAGAAATAATTTTTAACTTTTTTGTTTAATTTTTTTTTTATTACGGAAGAGGATTAGGGCCACTGAGACAGAAAAAAAGGGCATGGAAATTTTTTGACTTTAATCTCAGAATTCTGTCTTTTTTCTAAGAATTCTGAGATTAAAGTCAGAATTCTCTATGCCCTTTTCTTTCTTTCTCCATGGCCCTAATCCTCTTCTTTAATTTATTTCTCTGTGTAATGACCTTGTAAAAACATTTCTGGGAGGGTTGGAATAAGCAAAAAAGGGGATTCCAAGTAATATTGGTTTCAAATTCTTTCTAATTTCTGCTGCCTTTTTATTTATTTTTTCTTGCATGTCTAGCCCTTGTGCTATCCTAGGCACTTTAACGTTGGGAGTTGGGTCATCTAGACCCACTAGACAGTGCGCTGAACCTTTTTTCTTCAATGATTTGTGAACCTCACTGGTGTCCATGGATTACATGAAATCTTTCCACCTTTATCCACCTCAGTCATGGTAGGGAGAACAAGGGTTAAGAAGTGCATAAAAGTCTCTGACTTCCTGGAGCTTAGGGTGTAAACACTTTCTGTATTTGGTCATCATGGGAGGTTTTTTTGTGTTAATTCACCATGACACTCACCAGAAGAATGTTGTCCAAAAGTGTGGCAGAAAAGTTCACTGAACTCTGCCTCTTCGTGGATGGTTTATACCCAGCTGCTTCCAACGTCCGGAGAACTGCAGGGTGAGACAACATGTGCACGTCCCAGTCAGTCTTCATTAGCCTGAGTGTTCCGGGATGCTCCCCTGCTCCTGACCCCCGCCCCCCTGACTGTAGCGCTGGGGACAAACTGGAAAACGTTCTTTGTTCACTATGTGGCACACAGTGTTTGAAGTTTTTCTTTTTACCTCTTTCTTGTGCTCTATAATACAGTAAGAAAAATTAAAGTACGACTTACAAAGAACAAAGTTGGCCAATTACATCCCACAGTTTGAGTGTCATTAAACATTGATATTTAACTGCAGGATGTCTTTTCTTATTATCCATCTGTTCCTTGAATTTCATGCTCTGTGAGTCCATTGAATTATCTTTGGATCCAAATTTGTTAATTCAGTTTCTAAAATTCGATTTTTTTTCCACCTCTGTTGGCATCTGTAAGAGCACACAATCCACAAAATCAAACCACATAATTATTCTTTCTGAAAATTGAAATATATCCCTAGCAGGTAGAGCTCCTATGGGAAAAAGGTCTGTAATTGCAGCACACAGATAGTACTTTTAGCAAATGAATTTACAGCTTCCAGAATGAATGAGGCCTGCAGCAGGACAGAACGTTTCCTACAAATAATAAACAATTTGATGGAGATTCACAGCTCAAAGCTGCATAGTGTTTTAAAATAAACTCTCTATTGGACCAGAACAACTGAACGAGAGTCTTGTTTTCTAGTGATGTTTGCTTGTTACAGTTTAAGCTGCAATGTAATTGTTTCCTTTGGAAAAGGCTGGTGTGGCTTCATTTATTGTTAGTAATCTGATCAGGAGTTCATCAATCCTCTGATCAGGCAGGTCATTTGAGTGAACTGTTTTTTACTTCTGAAACTGTTTTTAATTACACAACCAGAGCTGAAATCCCTACCAAACAGTTGAATCAAATTGAACACAATTGGATAGAATATAAAATTATTTTTCAATTTTTCAAAACCTATGCGTGGTCATATAATAAAAATTTTCACATGACTATTGGTTAAAACTAAGCAAAAGTGGAACTGTGAACAATAAAAAATGAATTCTTACCTGAAAACCAACAAAAAGTTGACAGATTTTTAAATGAAAACAAAAATATGCTTCTTCCCAACCAGGACTCCCTGTTCATCTAAAACTGTAGGATTCAAGTGTTTTTTTGAAAGTTACATTGAGTTTTTCTTTCACACATGAAACAGCGAGGGCATCGAGCTGTCTACCATGCAGCAATTTTTTCAACTTACCACGCCGTGTTGTCTCTGAGCTGAAGACCACCTCTGTGACCCAGGAGGCCATGCAGATCCTCCTGCTGTGATCACAGCGTGATGAAAGCAAACATAGCGTCCTTTCTGACAGCCACAGCAGAAACCAACCTGACTCTGATTCTTTTTGAACGCACACAAAACCAACCACACATCAAGATTCAGCTCTGCAGCAAAACACGGACTCAGCGGGACGTCAAGTAACATCTGAGGGACCGCCTGCACCATTGAAAGCTGCACCCAACCCAATTTGATCCTCAAGAACTCAAAAAATCTATAACCACAACAAATTCACTTCTAATGAACGGGCTATTTGATAGTCTCAAAGCTCTTAAGATAAATATCAGCTGCGGCAGTTTGATAACCCAGCAAACTAACTATTTATCAAACACCTGGTAAAAATTAACAGTCCTTATGAAAAAAGGAAATGGGCTGTTCCTTTGACATTAGATGACTGTGACTTAAGAAAAAAATTCTACCACCTATTATAGCTAAAAGAAAATGACATGATTCAAATCACATCTGGTAAAACAAAATTGTTTTTGGTTAACAAAAAATTTCCCTTTAAGAGATTTTTTAAAGGCTAGTTTAAACCCTAAAGGCCCGTACACACCGGGACGAATATTCGCCAGGCGTTATTCGCCAGCGTTTTTCGCCACGTCTTTTGTGTTCACACCCAGGCGATTTTCGCTGACGATGAGCCGAGCGAACTTGCAATTTCTTTCCCTGACATTAGATGGCGCTTAATGTAAACAGAAATACTCCTGTACACAAGGTGGCGCTGCGCAACTTTACGATTCTTAAAGTCGCTTTTCACTCAGAAGAAGAGAGCAAGTATTAACGTGCTTGTCAGAATCATACAAAGAAAACATGAATATTTCAAGCATCAGTAGCTCCAACTGGTGCTTGGTTCGGGGATATTTAAGAATGTCCGTCATTATTTCTTCGCGGCAGTGTAGACGCTACTTGGCGTCTAACTTCTTCGCTGGTATGTGTGCTCAGCAAGGCAGTTTTGTGTTTGTGCGCCCCCAAGTTGTGTTTTACTGTAACTTCAGAAGCTCCAGACACGTGTGCAAAAGCGCCATTCTCATTGGTCGAATAGATTTCGACGCGACGCGTCGAAAAAAAAAAACGAACCCGAGGCGTTTTGTTTTTTTGACGCTTTGGCGCTTGGCGTTTTTTCGCCTCGGTGTGCACACTCACATTGGTGCCCTTTGTTTAGTCACGAGGCGTTAAACGTCGGCGAAAATCGCCGGCGAAATTCGTCCCAGTGTGAACAAGCCTTAAAAGGCCTGTTCACACCGGGACGAATATTCGCCAGGCGTTATTCGCCAGCGTTTTTCGCCACGTCTTTTGTGTTCACACCCAGGCGATTTTCGCTGACGATGAGCCGAGCGAACTTGCAATTTCCTTCCCTGACATTAGATGGCGCTTAATGTAAACAGAAATACTCCTGTACACAAGGTGGCGCTGCGCAACTTTACGATTCTTAAAGTCGCTTTTCACTCAGAAGAAGAGAGCAAGTATTTACGCGCTTGTCAGAATCATACAAAGAAAACATGAATATTTCAAGCATCAGTAGCTCCAACTGGTACTTGGTAAGGGGATATTTAAGAATGTGCGTCATTATTTCTTCGCGGCAGTGTAGAAGCTACTTGGCGTCTATCTTCTTCGCTGGTATGTGTGCTCAGCAAGGCAGTTTTGTGTTTGAGCGCCCCCAAGTTGTGTTTTACTGTAACTTCAGAAGCTCCAGACACGTGAGCAAAAGCGCCATTCTCATTGGTCGAGTAGATTTCGACGCGACGCGTCGAAAAAAAAAAACGAACCCGAGGCGTTTTTTTTTTTTGACACTTTAACGCGTGGCGTTTTTTCGCGTCGGTGTGCACACTCTCGTTGGTGCCCTTTGTTTAGTCACGAGGTGTTAAACGTCGGCGAAAATCGCCGGCGAAATTCGTCCCGGTGTGAACAGGCCTTAAGGTTGTGGATTTGTTAAACAGCAGCCAGCTCAACCTTCCTTCTTTTCCTTTGTTCCCAGAGTCCTTCTGCTGATAACTAGCTTGCACCTGGTACTTTGACAACACAAGAGTCACCACTGTGGAGATGTGCAGTACTGTTGTACTCATGACTCAGAGTCTCAAAGGTTGGGTCAAGGTTATCAATGTCTTTCTGATCAGGCTATTTGGGTCACCTGTGTTTGGCAGCTCTTCTCAGCTCAGCTCTGCTCCATGTCCTCCCTTACTGCAAAGTCTGATTTTGGTTCACGAAAAAGAGAAAACAGTGCTACAAAAATGAGAGCCAAACTACAAGAAACAAAAAAATTCCAAATTGTAGTAAAAGAAGAAGAAGAAAAAACAATGACAATAGGATGTCCACCAGCACCACAAGTAGGGCAGGAGCCCAGTGGGAGCCACAAAAATCCCTAAGCCCCCACACAGCCCCTAGGGTCAGAAAACAGCTAAAGGCCAGCTGCTCGACAGTCCAGAACAAGGGAGTTAGAGCTAAAACAGAATCCCTCCACAGGAAGAGACCAAGAGATCAGCCACACCTCATGCCAGAACCCCATCAACGCTAAGACTATAGAATGTTTCATTATTGGACATCCAAATCTGTGATGTCATCCAGGAACCTGATGACACATATCAAGTATTATTCAGTTGTCACTGCACTTTTAATTATCCAAATAACCTATTTTTTGCACCATTCTTCAACAAAACTCTACCACACGAGGCTTTTGTTAAAAAGGAGATAAACTGCAGAACGCCATAAATGCAATACTGTTTCAGAGGAATAGCAGGCAGCAAGGACATAAAACTCTGCATTGTTTGGATCAGTACTTACTGCTGAGCTGAAAGGCCTCACTTCCTTTCACTCTCTCTGTTTAGCATATTGGCAGGAAAATGTCTGCAGCATCACTAATGAAATGATAATGGATGTAGAAATCCTTCTGAGCGTGCGCAGTGTGCCTGTTGTCAGAAACAGGAAATAAATCCATATTTGGGGTGGATGTTGAATTCAGACTCAACACTTTCGGTCTAAAATATTATCTCCATCAGCGATCAGGGCTGCGGCATCTTTTTTATTGCTTTGATGAAAGTAACTGTTCTATAAAATGTCATTTTTATCCAGTGAAACCTGCTGCTGTGCCGGCCGCTCATATGAGAAGTTATTATTCACTCAGGTTCATCTTTCAAATGAACTGCGGGTCTCAGATCCAAAACATCCACCCATCCTCAGAACCCCCTGTATCCCTTTTTAGGGTTGCTGGAGTCTATCCTAGTTGTTGTGGCGATTGCAGGGTACACCATGAACAGTCTGTTGAAGGGCAACACACTCCCATGCACACCTATAGGGGCAATTTAGAGATGCTAATGAACCTCTGAAGCATGTTTTTAGGTTGTGGGAGTTCCTGGAGAAAACCCACACATTCACAGGGAGAAAATGCAAACTCCACACAGAAAGGTTCCATCCAAAATATTGGCGTCTTTAACACTAACAAGGTTCCTAATGAGGTCACCTCAGAGTTAAAAACCAACAGCAGGTCCATCAGAATGTCAAGGATTATCAGAGCCTTAATCTCTCTGGTTTAAGCATAAAGATGTCGGATTGTTTTCAAACCCAGGGTATTAAATAAATGTACACTTCACTTTTTTTGTGAAGTGACAACAGAGTGTTATGGCTGTTAAGGACCTGTAGGAGATGGCAACGGGGTGAGATGCCAGGAGGCCTTTGGTGCCAAAGGGAACTTTTGGTTTCATTGGTGTACATTGGATGCAGCCGGTTTTTAAAGATAGAGTTGATATAAGTTTCCAAGCATTTGATTTCCTGATTACTACATTTTTACATCAACATTCAGTTCAGCTTTGGACAAAAACATTAATCTGTGGAAGAAAGCAAAACAAGAGGGAATGCATACATCCAAAACTTATCATTAGACTTTGTAACCCTTGTGTAATCCTAGGCACTTTAACGTTGGGAGTTGGGTAGACCCACTAGACAGTGCGCTGAACCTTTTTTCTTCAATGATTTGTGAACCTCACTGGTGTCCATGGATTACATGAAATCTTTCAAACTTTTATCCACCTTTGTCATGGTAGGGAGAACACGTCAATGTAAGGGTGGGGTCATCTAAGATAGCACAAGGGTCAAAAATCGGAATTGAAAGGATTAAATGAATAGAAAATGATTCCTAATTTGTGCCACACTCTGAACTCATAAAACAAGACTTTTGGGTTTGGAAGTCAGACTGTGAATGATTTAGTTTCTCCTCTTCTGTTCCATTACTTTTAACCTTCTACTTACATCTCACTGCTCAGGTTGTGAGGTTCAAAAAGTTGAGCGCAGTATTTCTTTTATGTATTTTTTCTGGCACGAGCTCACAAAAACACAAAAAGGTAAATGGTTAGCAACAGCAGCCAGAGCAGGACAAAATTAAAGGTCAGCTGTTTTTGCACCACAAGATGGGGACTAAAAATGCAAGGAAAGAACAGCTGCACATGTGCGCGTCATCAGCTGTGGGCTGTGGAGCCTCTGGGAGACTTTTGATGTAGCAAAGGTCATGGTTTGAATTTCTACTCCCTTGCCCCCCTGCATGTTTGTGAGCTGGCAGCTCAGTCAGCTCTGCTAACACTGAGGGGGTGAATGGAAAAAATAGTTCTGGTAAACCTGTATGCCTGTAAACAGCTGCAATCAGGTGGGCGGGGACCAAGGCAGAAACACTGACCTTGACCCACGTGAGCTGAAACACTGCAGAAAGAAAGTACAGTTTTATGGAAAAACTATAAAATGAGCAGGACTAAACTCCATTTCTATATCAAGTCTGAAAAAGACTGGCCATTTCGTTAAACTGAAAACAATTTGACACATGCAAAGATTTAAAACCAGGGGTGTCAAACTCATTTTGGTTCAGAGGCCACATTCAAAGCGTCTGATCTCAAGTGGGCCGGACCAGTAACATAAAAGCAAAAAACAGCTTTTTTTTTTTTTTTTACTCAGTTGGAAAAAATGCCACATTCAACATAGTAGTCTAATCACTTATTATTCCACATTAATTCACAGAGGACAATAGATCTCAAATAAAATCCATTTCACTTTAAAAAAAATTGGTTTATTCACTTTTTAAGCAGACTGGATATTTTACATCTGACACTGAAGCAATCCCAATAATAAACTCAAGAAGGGCTACAGAAAAAAATGAAACACCCTGCCTAAAATGTAAATGTGCAACTCAATGAAAAATGTAACTAAGTTAAAATTGCAAACATTTTTGAACATAAGAATTTGGAGTTACCCTCCTTTCTCTCCTAAAACTTCAACCAGTCAAAAATATAAGGATTCAGATCCTGTGCAGAAACACATTTACTGTCATTCAAGTGTGCAAAACAATGAAATGTACTAGAATCTTATCCTGGTTTGCTGCCTGAATTTTGTGGCAACTCCTCCCTTCTTCCTGACCTTCAATGGGCGCCATCAGTAACCAGACTGACGTCACGTGACCAGTTCACTCCAACATAGCCCAGCACAGCAACTAGAGAGCTGACAATGTCATCAGCTGTTGTTGTGTCCATCAACTCTAGAAACGGCGCTATGACGTCTCTTCAACACCTTTAATAAATATGCAGAGCTGTACAGATCTGGGATGTTGGTGCTTTTATCAATAGTGACCGAAAATACAAAAAATAACTGAATTCCTTCATTTGGCACCCAAGTCTCCTCAGAGATGTTGTATCTGATCGTAATCCTCCACAGACTCATGTTGGCAAAGGTCAACTGCTTTTTGGGGCACAAGAATTCTGCAGCCTTCAGTATTTTTCCATAAGGTAGCTTTCACTGCTCCATCAGTGACGTCACGGCTGCAGTAAATACAGACGGTTGTTTTTTCAGTTCAGCTTATTGTTGGTAAATCTTCTCTTTTCTTAATTCCAAATGGTGAAACTTTTCTTTATGGCGAGTCTCATGGTGGTGCTGAATGTTGTATTCTTTGAGCACCTGTTGATGACATACCAGCATGCAGGTTTTGCATTCAACTTCGTGAACAAATAAAACTTTCCATTTTTCCTGGAAAGCTCAGAACTCAAACCCATTTTTTTCTTTTTGACAACATTTTGGTCATAAGGGTGTCACTACTGATCATTGATCATGTAATAAAAATAAGTGCTAGTTTGAGATTTTTTCAGTGATTGATTCAGACTGTTTCTCATTTTGTGTACATTCTGTTCTAAAATAAGTCATTTCTACTTATTGCTCTAGTTTTTTGTCAATGTAATGAAAAAATAACAGTATTTAGGTACATTAAAATAAAATATAATACAAGTTTGCTCAGAACTAGCAAAAACTACTTATTTGACTGTCATAACCCTTTTTGAATGCTTGTGTGAAAATCCTTGTTTCTTTTGGATCTCTCATTAAGTAAAAATTAGATTACTTGCAGTTAATTTTAATGCTTAATTTTCTTCCTCGGGTTAGTGTTCTTTTCTTAGTTCTAGGCTGTCTTTCGTGTAGCTGTGGAAGTCTGTAGACTGATTGTTAACATGATAAAACGTATTTGTTTCAAGAAATACACTAAGCAGATTAATTGTTTTCACTTGTAATGAACAAAATAACCTGTTAATTTGTTGGCAAATTTCATTTTTATTAGCTATAGCGTCTGACTGAGCTGCGTTAAGTCAAACTCATGAAGACACGGCTTAGCTGGTTCCATAATTCACCACTAGGTGTCACTAAACAAACATTTGGATGAATCAAAACCAAAACCGATTCAAATTCGATCCATTTTATGAACCGATTCTTCCCATGCGTCCTTCCGTCATGGGCAGATCATTGGATCCATTTGACACCTCTCTCAGAATCACATCTGGGTTTTCATTTTATAAAGTAACAAAGAAAATGCTCAACACAATACAACATCATCAGCAACACACATTAAAATACAGCCCAAAAGTGCTATAACAGTACAAGGACAAATAATAAACAGGACCTTTTGGTAAACCTCGTAGATATGCGATGAACCGAAACAGCCCTTCTGATTATAGTTTTTTTAAGAGACTGAATGTCAAATATTTATAAATGAAAGTGGCTCTATCTATGTTTGTTATATGTTAAAATAAAATATATAACGAAAGTGAGGATTTTTAAACCAAATTCTGAGTTCAGAAGAAAGCAAACCTGCAGGACACGGCACGCAGTCTTCATCATCATTAATCCTGACAAGTTTAAGGAGTTTGGAAAAATTATAGTCTTCTGTCTTTTGATGTATTTATTTTTTTCGTTATTCTGCGTTCATTTGAAGACATTGTGTTTGTTTGTTTGTTTATTGGCTAACCCTGACGTTCACTACAAACGGGTTCGTGCGTCTGGGAGTTGGCGCGCGTCAAGGGGTTAACGGCTGTGGCGCGTGAGGCGCGGTTGGTTGGCTGCTTGCGCTTTGGCTGCTGCTGGTTGGTTGGCCGCCCGCTGCGGCTTTGCGCTCGTGGACGCGGCGGCAGCGGCGCGCGGCAGAGAGCCACAGAGCTCGGAGGTGGTGGCGTCGGGGAGAGGATGCGTGCGCGGGTTTGACCGCGCTCCCACTCGCATGCTGCTGCTGCTGACTGTGAGAGCAGCCGGAGAACATGTCCTTCATGGACGGCATGGAGAACCCAACGGAGAACCCGAGCAAGGCGGTGGAGTATCTGAAAGAGCTGAACAACATCATCGAGACCCAGCAGGGGCTTCTGGACCAACAGAGGGTCCGGATCGAGGAGTTGGAGCTCCAGGTGGCGGACCTGTGCCAGGAAAACGCCTGTCTGAAGGAGCAGCATCAGCGGCACCTGGCCGCCTGCAGACTACTCCAGCAGGGGAACCATGGCGCGCTGGGGGCCATCAGGGAGAACATCACACCAGAAAAGTAAGTTATAAATGGGGATGTCGGGGCTGCAGAACTTTTCCTTCGTTCACTGGACAGACCCAAGGATCCAGTCACACCCCTCTTCAATGTTTGGTTCATGAGATGAATTCCAGGTTCCTGTACATAATTAACGCAGACCTCGAAGGTTTGTGGAATCTGAACCCCGTTAGCCGCTCAGTGCAGCTGAATGGTCAAACTCCACCTGCCAGATAGCTTCACCCTGCGGTGGAGGTTCCATCAGGACAGGTGCAGAGAACCCAAATTACTTTCTTCTGGCAGCTCAGATGAGGGAAACCTGCTGCCTTCATGCGGTCACAGTCAAATTCTGCGATTTAACAAATGAACAGCAGCTGTTTTTACTTTCACTAAAGTGTATTTTGTTATTTTTATTCAACTCTTTTGATTTTTCACATATTTTTAAAATGTTTGTGTAAATATTAATTCATACATTTAATATTTTGCATTACTGAACGATTTAGGCAAGGGATTAGGCAACCTTATTAAGTAGAATACTAAAATGTTTATCCTCGTGGGATTCCGTAGTTTATAAGCATGCTTTACAACAATTACTCAATGCGTTTGCGTGCAACCTCTGGATTCTGGACGCAAGGCTTTTAAGTAAATCTGCAGATTTTTTCCCCCAGTGACTTAACCCTCTACTGTTCTGACTCTATTGCAGAATCAAGCTCTTTTACATTTTACAGTATAGAGCTCATGTGGGGGTAGGTGTGATATGAGGGTGAGACATCCAGGTTTTCATTTTTAATTCAATTTTTCCCCCAAAAAGAAAAACACATTTAATCTGCTCCATTAAAGTCCCTCTAGCCCCCCCCCAGTTTGAGGCTAGATATTCATACATATTTTTAGCGGCCATCAGGTGAAGATCACCTTCATTTATAGGCAGAACATCTGGCTATAACTGTCATTCACCAGAAACTAATTTCGACTTTTCTGATTTTCAAATGACATTCGTCTTATTAGTTGTCACACACCTGGGTGTATGAAATGTGTTTTCCGCATTTGACCCACCCCCTGGGGGAGCTGTGAGCTGCAGACACAGCCGCGCTCGGGAAACATTTGGTGGTTTAACCCCTTATCCAACTCCTTAATGCTGAGGGAGGCATATGGGTGATATGATCATGGATTTGAACTGACAATCTCATGGTGGACACTCTTCCACAAGGCCACTAAATTGGTTGAACCTTATTCACAAACAGCAGGGATAGGCTGGGTTTATGACCATAATATATAGAATAATGCATTTTCTATGAAAAAAATAACATTATTACATTTGATATGGCATTTAAAAGGCATAATTAGGTGTCTGCTGTCTGATTACTGCCTCGGATCTAACACCATCATTTAACCAGGGGTCACACAAAAAATCAAACTCCAGCTTTGGGTGAAATTGAACAGATTTGCATGGAAAGGTGCAGTTTTATGCTCGATAGTGCCCAAGTCGTCACAAGTTTATATGTAAGTGCACATGTTTGTATGTCAAAAAGCACACAGAAGATTTTCCAAATAAAAAGGCATTTTGATGATTAAAAAATGCACTTTAGTTGCATTTTCATCACCAAAACTGTACAGATTTATCTATGAAAGTGCAGTTTTCTGTGTGAAAACTCACAGCTTCTTTTATGTGGTGCGTAATGAGGAAAAATCACTTCACGGAGGCAGGATGTGGAACTCCCCTTTTTAGACTGTTTCCACAAATACGATTAAAAAAAAGTGTGACAGTACTTGCTCTTGCCGTTTCCTTCATTCTTGCTATTTACAATGCTAGTGGGATTAGTTGTTAAAAATATTAAAGTCAATGTGTAGCCTATTATCTACTCCAATATTTAGTTCAATGTATTGCCTACAGATGCAGTGAAGGAATAGTGGATTGACAGTGATCTTCTGGGCCGTGTTTATTTCTGTCAGGTCTGTTATTTGAGTGATTTATAGCCTTCCATGTTGTTATGGAATTTGCCCGTTTTCCATTTGTGTGGAGCTGATAATAGCATCAAGACGGAACCAAAGCTCTGCAGATTTTAAACTGTTTGGTCTTAAGCACCTGGTGGAAGATTTATGTTTATAATGTGACTAACAGTTAAGTTTAAGAGTTTAAAGCATTACTCGATGGTTCTTTATATGTACCCCCCCCAACAGCTGAGAGGAGGTCCTGACCCTGGGAGACTGTTGGCGGTAGGACAACATCAGCTGTTCTTTTTTGTGCTGACATTTGTCAGCAAACAGTCCCAGCCTTGACTGTAGATCAGTGGGAAGTTTTGTACCTCCAGCCTTTCTGACACACACACCTACACACACGCATGCACGCACGCATGCACACACACACACATACACACACAACCACATTACAATCCAATTTGTCATGATTATTTGCATCCATCCTTAAACTCCATCAGTTTTTGTGATGAGGTAGAAAGATCTTGAGTTTAAATTTTAGTAACGTTCTTAAATAAACCTTAACAGATGAATTCCGTATTCCACAATATTTTTTAAAAATGAGTTTAATTAAAAATGATTATATTCAGCCTTTTTCAAACCAGTGGGTCACATGACTATATGTTTGGTCCATCCTCTCTCACAGTCACTTGTGCCTGGACGTCTGAAAAAGGTTTGTATGAGTTGCCTCGCCCTCCACTGGTCTGCAATTGTACGATTTCCGCGTCTCCTGAGCAGGACCTGCGCTGACTCATCTCCCAGCATGTAGTTTTCTGAAGCTGTGATGTGTTTCTAGCAAACCTTTTTTCTTGACAGTTTATTCTGAAGGCTGGGACTCTTAATTTTCGTGGTCTTTGTCCATGACCTCAGATGACTTTAGAGCTGCTTCTGTGTTTGGTCCGGCAGACACTTTAAGAGAGAGGTAAAGCTGAGAAAAACACGTTTTGCACATGCAGGTAAACAATCCGATTCGTCTAGCTTGGTTCTTTAGCTGCTCCAAAAGTCACACCCTCAGTCTAAGGATTGTCAACAGTAACAACAAATGTGCCAAAATACAACACAGGTGTTTTTCCTTAGGTACATAGTGTTTGGGCAATTTCTTTCACAAGCTACTGGCCATTTGAATACAGATTTTTTTTAAAAGTTTTCTACTAGATGTTCATTGTTTCTTGTTGCTTTCACCAGTTGTTCCTTAAGCTGATTTAATGTTAAAACTGCACTGTGGTGGTGTCTCAAGAACAGGCAGAAGGCTGGTTCCAGGCTGAGTGGCACAAACAATACTTCACACTGTGAGGCTCAGTGCAGTGCTGAAGTATGCTGTGAGTGACTGCAAATGAAAATTAAGTGTGTGGTATCCAGAAACTGTGTACTGGGGTTGCTGGGAGATGAAGTGCACTGACTTCTGACAAGTGGTAGATTGCTCTTCTATCTACACTTTGGCATCAAATTAAAATTTCTCAGTCCAACTGCTATAAAAACAGACAATTGAGCAAGAAAAAGGAAATTAAAAGTTTGAAGCTGCTGTTATGTGACTGAATAGAATTGATCTGCTCTCAAACGGAGAGAATAACTTAGCTAGTCTGTCTCTGCTGTCTCAAATCTTTTGACTTTCTGTCATTCCTTACTTCTACATCTTCCCTATATTTTACTCATGTTTTTCCATTTACCCCCACCTTCACAAAAACGAATCCCCAAAGCGCTATCTTGATCCATTCAGGCATTTCTGAGTATTCCTCTAAAAACCTGCGCTCTGAGCGACAGCCCCTCCCAATCCACGAAAATGAGTGGGTTTCTTACAGAGTAGATGAGTGAGAACAGCCCCTTCCAGGAAGAGTCTGCTCCACAAACACACCCACTTTCTCCCTTGAGGTAGGTCTTTTGCTAAAACTCATTCCTTTTATGCACAATATCCACATCCATCTTTGCAAAAGTTTAGATGTTGCTTGTTTTCATGGGCGAGACACATATACGCTGCCGAGGCCGGCTCTAGGTTAACGTCATGAAATGGACAGCACCCACAAGCAGTGAAAGGTGGAGCCTCAGAGATAGAGATGCCTTACTTCATGTTTGGAACATTAACTGTGAAAATAACTAATATTTAATTTAAAAAATGTTCTTTAGTGTACCAAAGATATGTCATCATATATATGGATAAAGTTAACTCTGAAAGGTTAGCATGATATGGGCTCTTTAACATTCTGTCACGATAAATTCTGTCCAACACAAGTGACTATCAGCTTCTGTTTGCTCAGCTGCTGGACAGGACAAGGGAAAAAATGAGATAAAAAGGATTTATTATCTTAAGCCATTCCTAGTTTTTAGCCAGACCTCAGCCTAAGACTTTCCAGTGAAAGAAATAAGATGAATAAAATGAAAGTTTATGGTGAGTCAGAGGAGCTGGACAACAGCAGGTGCTCTTTAAAGTCAGAGCAGCATCTGTCATGTTCCCATGCTACTGGGTGGACCACACCTCCAGTGTTCGTCCACTGCTAAATGTGGATTTGAGTTCTGCTATTCCTCCTTTTATGATTGAAACAGCATGACTGCCCCAGCTAGTGTTTCAGATTAGAGCGGTTTTTGTTGCTATGGTAACAGAGGATAAACGCGGCTCATTAAAATCCGTGTAGCAGTTTTGGATTTTACAAGTGATAACTTTTGTCCATTTTCGCTTTGAAGTGTGTGCAATTTTTTTTTTTTTTTTTTGCTTTTGCTCACCATTTATCTTATCAGTGTGAGACAACTGCAGCTTTCTTATTTTTCCATGCCTAAAGGAGAGAAACAGATACCTTGGGTGCAGCCAGGAAAAAGGGCTGTTTAAATTTATCTTTTAAACTGCAAAAAGAAAATCTACAATTAGTTACATAAATTAATGTCCACAAGTTACAAGAACATTTAAGATAATCAGTCTATACGCTCTCCTGAAAATCTTGCATTGTCTAAGCCAGCAGAAACAGCTGTGAAATGATTTCAAGACATTGAGGTCCGAATAAGAGGACACTTTTTTGATAAGATAAGATAGATAAAAGATAAAGATACTTTATTGATCCCAGCTTGGGAAATTCAGTTTTTGCAGCGTCGGCGTTAGGCTCAAGATACAAACTTACACACAATAGATGACAGAGAACCAAAACAATCAATCGGAAAGAAACATCAGTGAATTAGCACAGTCGTATTGCATGCCACATCAGGAGAGAGAAAATAGACGGACCATAAATGACTTTATCTATTGCACATGGATGACAAGTTATAGAGTCCAATGGAGTGAGGAATGAAAGATCTCCTGAAGCGGTTTGTGTGACAGCGAAGCTGCCTTAGTCTGTTGGAGAAGGAGCTCCGCTGACCGTCCAGTACAGGATGGAGAGGATGCTCAGGATTATCCATGATGGATACCAGTTTATTTAAAGTCCTCCTCTCCATCACAGATTCAAACGTGTCCATTTTGCAACCAATTACAGAGCCAGCTCTTCGGATCAGTTTGTTCAGTCTATTGCTGTCCCTAGCAGGTATGCTGCCCCCCCCAGCAGACCACCGAGAAGAACAGAGTGCTGGCCACAACAGACTGGTAGAATATTTCAAGCATCTTGCTGCACACGTTGAAGGACCTCAGCCTCCTCAGGAAATGGAGTCTGCTGCTGGCCTTCTTATACACAGCAGTGCTGTTGCTCTTCCAGCTCAGTCTGTTGTCGATGATTACTCCCAAGTACTTGTACTCCTCTACCTTTGCCACCTCTCTGCCAAAGATGCTGAGAGGCTGGGAAGCTGGTGGTTTCTTCCTGAAGTCCATCACCATCTCTCTGGTCTTTTCCACATTCAGCAGCAGGTTGTTTTCTCCAGACCATCTCACAAATTTATCCACAAGATCCCTGTACTCCTCCTCCCGCCCACCATTAATGCAGCCAACAACAGCAGAGTCATCAGAGAACTTCTGAAGATGGCAAGACTCTGAGTTGTACTGGAAGTCACTGGTGTACAAAGTGAACAGGAAGGGAGAGAGCACAGTTCCCTGTGGGGCCCCCACACTGCTTGTCACCACGTCAGACAGGACACCGCCCAGCCGGACAAATTGCGGCCTGTCTGACAAGTAATCAATGATCCAGGAGACTAAGGCGCCGCCCACACCCATCCGCTGCAGCTTCTCACCCAGTAACCAGTGCTGGATGGTGTTGAACGCACTGGAGAAATCAAAGAATGTGACCCTCACAGTGTCCCCCCCTCCATCCAGGTGAGAGTGAGCACGTTGCAGCAGGTGAATAACAGCATCCTCCACCCCCAATCCTGGCTGGTAGGCAAACTGAAGTGGGTCCAGAGATGGTTTCACCAGAGGTCTCAGGTGGGACAACAAAATCCTTTCCAGAACTTTAGCTGCATGGGACGTGAGGGCAACAGGGCGGTAATCACTAGGTCCAGAGGGTGCAGTCTTCTTGGGAACAGGAACCAGACATGCGGTTTTCCAGGTGTCCGGCACCTTCATCAGACTGAGGCTCAGGTTAAAGAGGTGCTGGAAAACAGTGGATAGCTGGGCGGCACAGGACTTCAATATCCTGGGGCTGATGCCGTCTGGGCCAGGAGCCTTTTTTGCTGTAACTCTCTGTGTGAAGGGCTAAATGTAGGGTTAGGGGAAAGCCTCAGGGGTAGAGGAAGAATTCAGATTCGGCCGATGTAACATACAATATAAATACAGTTGAAATGTGGGTTAACAGAAAGTCTCTTTTGCCAAGGAAAATGTACATTTGCCAATTCTTCAAAAAAATCACATAGACCTGTTTGTCCCCCCCAGGTGACCAGAACATAAAAGGGTTGCTATGGAACTAAACCTACAGAGAAGCAGCTGTTTTCAAATTTGTGGTTTTTAATAAATTTGTCAAGTGCAGCTCTGACCAGGGAGGTGGAGCCAGAGGGGAACTGGGAGGGGCTTGAAGCAGCCCCTCAGCCAATGAGGGTAGGTGAGGAGGGAGTAATGGTGGAGGAGGAGGTGGCGCCTGCCAGCCATACAACGGTGCTCGTGGCTTTAATTGTTTTTGATTCTTCTTTGTGTGCAGAGTTATGTTCTTCCATGTTACGGTCTTTTCTTTTTGCTTTGCAGCGTTGTTTGTTTCGATGGCGCCTTGTTTCTTTTCTCTTTTAAGCTTTAAACTAATAGCTCCTGATTTGGGCTTCAATAAAAACTTCCAGTCCTAAAGTGATCAAATGAAATGTTGCAAACAGGAACTGCCTGCGGGAAGAAGTCCTTCCTCCAGAGGTGAATCTTTTCTGTCATCCACTGATAGAGATTGCAGTATGAGGCCGCAAAGGCAATTAACCTCCAGATTTCCAGGAGTTTATTCTTGTCATATTCTCTTCATTCTTGCTGTTAATCTGATACGATTTCCAATTAAAAACATACTTTTAATAAGAATGACATAATCATACTGTCATGTCATGCCATGATGTCTCTCAGCATTTCCTTCTGATTTTAAAGCTGAACTCAACAAGTTCAAACAAGCTGAAGCATCAGAGAAAAAGATTGAAGCTTTAAAGTGGAAGTCTAACCTAAATCTAAGCAGCTGTCAGGTTACCTACCTCTGAGTGTTGCTCCTGTTCATCAGATATCACACAGCTTTGCTCCGAGCGTGTTACATCCCACCCAGAGGGAGGGAGAAAATAGGCAACATAAAGAAATAATATTAAGCCGGTAAGGGTTGAATGGCTGTCAGTGCAGCCGTTTATTTTAAATGACAGCTGCAAAAGTAAAGAAGGTAACAAACTTAAATGCTCAGGCACTAATGCAATAAATAACCAAAACAAAATTTAACTACATGGACATCACTAAAGTACAAAACATAGTCCAAAACACAGATCACAATTAGAGGGGAAAACCGGGCAGTTTCCAACAGGCTTCTAACGCCAAGTCCAACAACAGGGGGTCAGCTGATCAAACAGATTCCTCCCAGGAATTCAGCTGCCCACTGGAACATAGGCTGCTCCAGGCTTTTATGCTTCCCGCCCAGCCTGGTGATTGGAGGAGAGAAAAAGCTGCAATCATCAATCAGGAAGTGAACTGATGTGGTGGAGGCTTCTGCAAAAGACACACATACACACAACACACATATACACACACCAAAAAGGCCTGGGGCCGTAACACCCCTCCCCTTAAGTTGCAAGCCCTTAACCCTAAGGGTTTGCAACCAGAACCACCAAACAACATTAAGTGTGTGTATGTAACATTACCGAACGAAGGAAAAACCGGAATCACCCAGACCTGGACAGTGCATCTGCTAACAGGTTCTCTGTACCTTTCTTGTGATGGATTTGAAGGTTGTAGTCCTGCACCAACAAAGCCCAACGCATGAGACGCTGGTTGTGATTATACATACGAGATAGGAAAACAAGTGGGTTATGGTCAGTGCGAACAACAACTGGCAGAGAACTAGATCCAACATACACATCAAAATGCTGAAGTGAGAGCAACAATGCCAAAGTTTCCTGTTCTATGGTGGAATAGTTTTGCTGTTGTTTGTTAAACTTTTTAGAAAAGTAACAGACCGGATGTTCAACGCCATCTGCGTTCTCCTGCAGAAGGACTGCGCCAACACCCTTTTGGCTGGCATCAACTTCCAGCACAAAAGGCCGAGAGGGGTCTGGTGCAGCTAGAACAGGTGCATGACACAATAAAGACTTCACACTGTCAAAAGCATGCTGGCATTCGGGGCTCCAAGAAAATCTTACCTTGGGACTCACCAAATTGGTAAGGGGACAGGCGACAGATGAAAAATTTCTGCAAAAGTTCCTGTAGTATCCTACCATACCAAGGAACCTACGCAAGTCACGACGGGTGGTAGGAGTGGGGAAGCTCAAAATTGCTTCAACCTTGGCTTCCAAGGGTCGAACTTTTCCCTGTCCTACTTGTCTCCCCAGATAAGTAATTGTAGCCTGTCCAAATTCGCATTTGGCTAGGTTTAATGTGAGTGACGCATTTTCCAAACGGGAGAATACTGTGTGCAGCATCTCAACATGCTCCTCCCAGGTTGAGGAGTAGATGACTACGTCATCCAGATAGGCACTGCAATTTTGAAGGCCAGCAAGGACGATATTCATTAAACGCTGAAAAGTGGCTGGCGCATTACACAAACCAAATGGCATAACTGTATATTGTAGAAACGTGTCAGGAGTAACGAAGGCTGAAATTTCTGAGGCACGCTCTGTCAAAGGGACCTGCCAATATCCTTTTAGAAGATCAAGCTTGGTTACAAAGTTCGCATTGCCAATGTTGTCAATACAGTCATCCATCCTAGGAAGAGGATAGGAATCGAGAACTGTGACTGAATTGACTTTTCTGAAATCTGTAATGAACCGAGGGGTTCCATCAGGTTTCTTTTCAACCAGACATGGGGAGCTCCAGGGACTGACACTGGGCTTTGCAAGGCCATTTGTAACTAAATAGTCAGTTTCCTGTTTCATGAGAGTTCTCTTTTCAGGATTAACACGGTACGGATGTTGCTTTATTGGTTTATTTGTTTTCACGACAATATCGTGTTTAAGAACAGTAGTGGAACTTGGTACATCACTGAAGAGGCATGTGTATTGTGAAACACATGCTAAAACGTCACGTTTTTGAGCCTCCTCCAAATGGTTAAGTTTAGCAGGAAGAACTTTGAGCATCTCAGAGTTAGGCAGTCTAGCACAGGAGCGAGGAGAATTAGGAATGCGCAGACCGTCATCCTCCTCAGGCTCTTCAGGCTTTTCTGGCTGTACAGAGACTGCTGCAGAAATCTGTGGAGTTGGGGTCACAATGGGCTCTGAAACTTCACGCGAGTGATATGGCTTCAACATATTTATATGGCAAACGCGAGCTTTACGCCGTTTGTCAGAACTGCCCAGGAGGTAGTTGTTGTTTTTCAACACTTGTTGTACTTCAAGTGGACCAGTGAACTTGGCAGACAAAGACGAACCTAAAATCGGGAGTAAAGCAAGCACCTTGTCACCTGGTTGAAACTCGCGCTTCACAGCGACACGGTCATGTCTTTGTTTCATTTTAAGTTGGGAGCTGACCAAACACTCTTTAGCGAGTTTGTTGGCACAGCGTAACCGATCATTAAACTCACGGGCGTAGACACGCACACTTTTTCTTTTGTCCTCTACTGGCGACAAGAGTTTTTCTTTTAACGCTTGAAGTGGACCTCTAGGAGTGTGGCCAAAAACTAATTCAGCAGGGCTGAATCCAAGTGACTTTTGAACAGACTCACGTGCAGCAAACAAAACAAAAGGGACGCCCTCATCCCAATTTTTCTTTAACTCTAAACAATATTTCCGAAGCATAGCTTTCAGAGTTTGATGCCAACGCTCTAGTGCGCCCTGAGACTCCGGATGGTACGCACTAGATGTAATATGATTTATGCCGAGGGTTTGGACAACCTGTTTAAACAAACCGGATTTGAAGTTCGTTCCTTGATCCGTTTGAATTGTTTTAGGTAACCCAAAAGTAGAAAAGAATTTTGTAAGTGCTTTAATGACAGAACGAGCGGTTATTTTTCGCAGTGGTACAGCCTCAGGAAAACGTGTGGCTGCACACATTATGGTGAGCAGAAACTGGTTACCGTTTTGGGTGCGAGGCAATGGGCCAACACAGTCCACAATGACGCGATCAAATGGATTTTCAATTATGGGAATTGGTTGTAACTGCGCAGGCGGGATTTTCTGGTTTGGCTTTCCAGCCATCTGACAGACATGGCAACTTTGACAAAAGCGCACGACATCCTGTTTAACACCTGGCCAGAAAAAATGTTTTAACAGAAGTCTATAAGTTTTTGTCACCCCAAGATGACCTGACCACTGGCTTTCGTGTGCCAAGGATAGTACTTGCGCGCGATAAGTTAAAGGCACAACGATTTGGTTTACAGTTTGCCAGGGTACAGTTTCAGCAGCAGAGGGAGACCATTTCCTCATAAGAACGTCATTATCCAGAATATAACCTGACTTTTCTTTGGCAAGTCGCTCATCACTCACCATAATGGAGAAACATGTGCGTAGAGTTGGATCAGCTCTTTGCTCAGCGCACAGGCGGGTGCGTGTAATGGGGAGCGCGGGCTTTGAACGCTCCGAATCAGATGAATTGTCCACAGGAGCTTCCACCTGTACTGGAGGAAGACAATCAGAATTAACCTTGTTCTGAGAGTGTTCGTCTCCTGAAAAGGTTGACATAAGGATGCTATCAGAGAGGGCAATATCTGCATTTTTATGGGACTGTGCTCGCGTCACAGCACAAGCTGGGTACAACTTGCACTCTGTTTTGTCTAGTGCATTATGATCATGAAAATCTGGAAGGGGTCTTTGTAAGACTTCCAGATGCGGCACGACTTTACCGCCGGCTACATCGTTTCCCAGTAAAATAGCGACCCCTTTCATGGGTAATGCAGGACAAACGGCCATAGGGAAAATGCCAGATATTAAATCAGACCTCAAATGGACTCTGTGTACGGGCCGAGGAGTGTACGTCATGCCAATTCCACAAAGTATGACATTATAGTCGCAGGAAGAACACGCTGCAAAGTCTAATGTGTTTGCTAAAATTACAGTCTGTGATCCACCTGTATCCCTCAAAATACGCACAGGACGTTCATCTGTGCGCTCACCACTCAGTGAGACAAAACCTTCGAATACGAATGGTTCAAAACAGGAGTCGGGAGTTTCCGCGCATTTAACTGACACCGGATTTATTGCACCGACACCTTTTGGTCTAGAGGGACTTGGTGGGCTACGTTCAATTTTATTTTTCAGAAGAACACAGTCAGCGATCACATGTCCAAGTTTGTGGCAGTAATAACACTCACGCGTTTCTCTGTTCAAATGTGTTTTGTTTCGAGCTGCCTGTGTTACAGCTGTAGCTCTCGGGTGGTTCGCTAATGTTGGGAAGGTTGTTTTGTGTGTCAGTACATACTCATCAGCCAGCACTGCCGCTGATGTAATAGAAGTTACCTTCTGTTCATTTAAGTAAACCACAATACGATCAGGTAGACTTCTTTTAAACTCCTCTAACAGAATAAGGTCACGGAGAGAAGCGAAATCATGGATGCCGTGCACCAGCGATCGAAAAGAATGCATTTTTCCCGAGCAAACTCCACATGAGTTTGTGACAAAGACTTTTTCTGCTGTCGGAACTTCTGGCGGTAAGCTTCAGGCACTAGCTCGTAGGCCTGTAAAACAGCTGTTTTAACCTTATCATAGTCTAGACTGTCTTCAAGAGGGAGCGACGCTACGACCTCCTGAGCTTTTCCACACATTTTACAGTGGAGCAATAATGGCCAAACATCACGGGGCCAATTTAACGTGCCAGCAATGCGCTCAAAGGACGCAAAATACGACTCCACTTCACTCTCCCGAAAAGCGGGCACAAGTGGAATAAATTTACTTACGTCAAGCAGCGTGGTGGAAGATCCGAGGGGAGGGTTTGCGCTGTCAACTGAGGATACCGGAAGCTGAGCCTTCGCCTCCAGCTCCAGCTGACGGATCCTGACAGCTGTCTCAGCCTCAATTTCCAAACGCTTAATCTCCAGCTGTATCTGGCGGGTTTGTGCCCTTTCCTGCGCCTCAAGTTGCAGACGGGCGAGCCGGACTTTCAGTCGCGCACCATCCCGCGACCCACCGCTGCCTGGAGAGAGCGGATCGTAGCGTGGGAGGCTGAAGGGGGGTTTTCCCCGTTCGAGCCTCTCATCGCTCTCTAGCACGGGAGATGTCTCCGCGTGCACGCGGTCACCCATGTGCGGGGCACCGCTGTCACGCTCGCGGCCACCTATCCCCGAGGCGACGTCCGCGGACAACACAGGCACCTCAGTGACAGTCAGGCGGATCACGCCCATTCTCCTCAGATCACCCACCAAGAGATCCTTAAGAGCCTGCTTGTTTATAGGTTTCGAAAATGAAACGCCAAAATGACTCGCAATTTGCTCCAAATCGCACTTGCGGCACGTATCTAACAAAGTCAAGGATGGGTGAGCAATGAAATGATCAACACTAAAGCCAGTCGCCATGGTTTTTCCCCCTTTACAGGTATGTGTACGTGGCACAAACAGAACCGCACCAAGGACACGTCAGCACCCGTCGCAGCCGCCAAATATACAAACTGCAAAACAAACAGCCACGTATACCCTATAAAATAATCCCGGACGAGCCCCCACTTATGTTACATCCCACCCAGAGGGAGGGAGAAAATAGGCAACATAAAGAAATAATATTAAGCCGGTAAGGGTTGAATGGCTGTCAGTGCAGCCGTTTATTTTAAATGACAGCTGCAAAAGTAAAGAAGGTAACAAACTTAAATGCTCAGGCACTAATGCAATAAATAACCAAAACAAAATTTAACTAGATGGACATCACTAAAGTACAAAACATAGTCCAAAACACAGATCACAATTAGAGGGGAAAACCGGGCAGTTTCCAACAGGCTTCTAACGCCAAGTCCAACAACAGGGGGTCAGCTGATCAAACAGATTCCTCCCAGGAATTCAGCTGCCCACTGGAACATAGGCTGCTCCAGGCTTTTATGCTTCCCGCCCAGCCTGGTGATTGGAGGAGAGAAAAAGCTGCAATCATCAATCAGGAAGTGAACTGATGTGGTGGAGGCTTCTGCAAAAGACACACATACACACAACACACATATACACACACCAAAAAGGCCTGGGGCCGTAACAGAGCGTCCAAGAGCAGACCATCTGATGGTTAAGTCTGAGTGTCCATTAGCAGGTGCGTCTCAATGGACCTTTCCAGTCTGTGCTGATAAGAAAGGTTTAAATATAACAAATACCAACATTTTCATTTACCTGCATTGTGTCATAAGTTTTATGCAACACATTTGATCTCTCAGTCAGATTGAGCGTTGTGTTAACAGTGACAGTGTTTCTTGCTGTGTCCTCTAAATGGAAGCTGGATGTTTCACTGTTTGTGAAGTGGATTTCTCTTCAAATATTTTGCTTTAAGCCCAAATGTCGCTAAATGTGTTTGTGATGCTGCTGCCACACCCATAGTAAAATAGTGGTAACACCCTAACTCTTCTCCATACATAAAATAAAAAGAATGAATTTATGAAGCCTTTTCACAGAATATTAGTATTTTTGATGCACACTCATGAATACACTTTTGTACAACTTGGCTAATATAAAGTTTTTTTATCAGTTAAGTTAATTCCTTACTCACAACCGCCCTCACGGGTGGAAATGAGCAGTCTGTGGGTGAAAAATTGACAAATCTGTATGGGACATGCAGGTAGAAAATTTTAAGATCATAGACAACCTGAACATCATAAGGTTGTGTAACTTATATTGCTCCCATGTTTCACAGTACACTTATCACAAGCACAACAATGACATCCCTTAAGGTGGCAGCATGATCCTTGAGGGAAATCCACCACACCTGGGCTCCGGACAATACGGGTCAACCCCTCTATGGGTGCATGTGACAAAGCTTGAGTTAATGTCACCTGTTTCAAGTTACCAGTGCTGGGGAGGCTGCTGGTTGCTCTGGGTTTGTATAGGTTCACTGGAGACATGCAGTGTGGTGAGGTTGGCCAAAATGGGCATAAAAAGGACACAAAATTGAGAGGGTGTCATTTTTCCCAGAAAAAATACTTACTCAAATTAAATAAATTCATTTAAAAAAAAATTTTGTTCTGTTAAGTAATCATGCATTTGAGTTAGCTAGATTTAGCTGTATGTCCTTTTTTCTCACTGAAAGTGTAAAGAGAATTACAGAACCCCAAGAGACAGAAACTCAGCTAAGTGGTTAAAGGATATTTAATAGCTTAATAAAAATGACTTCATAAAACAGGTTTCTTGAGCTCAGAGGAGACCAGCTGGGGAATCAGAGAAACAGTAGGAGTGATCCTTGCCAGTAGTTGATGGCATATTGACAATGGAGGTCTTGGCACATGAATAAGCGAGTAGTCCAGGTCCAGGGCCTTCAATATAAGCACTCCAGCCAAAATCCAAATCCAAGAACCTAAAACATTGACCAGGGCAAGGGGGAAAAAGTCACAGGTAAGAACAGAAAAACAGATTAGAAATCTAGGCGAGCACAGGAGACACAAAACCACGCTTGAGGCGAGGCACACTGACTTTATAACCAGATGAATGAGCAGGAGAGGCTTAAATGAAGGAACAGGTGAGGTGAGTTAAATAAGAGAGCAGAGATCAGACGAAGGAGAGCAGCCATCCGAGACAGAAAGATCTACCTTGTTATGTTAAATGGTTTGTTTCCGCCAAATGGTCTAGTATACATCTTTCCTCTGAGAGTCTTCACTTCAGATCAGTTTGTCTCTGTTTGTTGGTCAGTTCAGTTGGTCAATATAAAATGTAGTTAATTGCTCGAGTTGATTCTGATTTTGTTAACCTTTTTTAGGGGATCTATTTGTAAATGTTCTACTTTTTGAAAACTGAATCAATATTTTTGCTGAGTGATCGCTCAGACCCTCTCTGTGTTGATGATTTCTCTCCTAAAAGTGAGCTAATAATAATGAGGAGGATTGTGATAATGATGTTGATAAGGAACATGATGATGGTGATGATGATGATGATGAAGACCATATTGAGGGTGGTAATGACAATAGATCCAATGTTTTTAATGATGCTTTTGCTAATTCTGGCCATAAGCATGACCATGATTGTGACAGTGACATTGGTCTTCAGAATGGCAGCATTTATAGTAATATTGACAACTGTGAAAGAAATGATGAAGATGATGATTATAACGGTTATTATGACCACAACATAAGTGGTGGTTTTAATGTGATTAATGATGAGGACAATGGTGAATATATACTGATGATGAAGGAGGAAACCGCTATAATGTAAAGTCCCATCCATTTAATGGGTTTTAGTCATGTTGGATGTCCTATGACAGTCCCTCCTGAGGCCAGAGTGTTACTCCAGATGATGTTTTTTTTAATTTTTAATGTGTTTCACATGCCTGGTGTGAACGTAGCATGAGAGATTACTGTGATTTAAAGGTGGTAATTGTGGATGTCTTTACAACATTAAATTTAAACTCCTTTTTAGGCATTGTTTATGCTGATGTTGTCTGGCATCACAGTCCAGAATTACACCTGGAAGGGGTCAAGATGCACAGCTGAAAAAGAGAGGTTAAAGCCATTGACTGTATATGATAACTGGACCAAGTGAGTGTGACGTCACACTCACTCTGGGCCAATCACCAGCCAGCAGTGATTGCCCAGCTGGTCTGAGTCAACACATACACGTAAATGCACTCTTGCCATTCAGGAGTAAGCTTGTTGAAAATCCATACTCCTACCACTTGAAACTGTGGGCTCAGGAGAATCTGTCAATCAACCATTATGAACGTGAGATCAAATACTGTGATTGAGGCATCTGATTAGTCACTTTACAGCTTGAATAACTTGCACAGAAAAAATATTATGAAAAAGTATCATAAAAAAGTAGGATTAGCATGAACATGTTAAAAAAAGGTAGCAGAGCAAGAATAGTTATTCTGACTAATAGAATGACTTAGAAATAGCTCTTTATTTCTCGATAGAAGTCTGTGGGATTCTGGCTTCTTGGAACCAGCAGGTTCTTCCAAGAAGGGAGCAGTGACTCAGTCCAATTCTCATATAGTCGATGTTTAAAGCAGGGCTATTGATGTTATTATTGCAAATGTAGCCAGGCCAGATTTTGAAAAGTTTGCCAGTCCACACATTTTTTTATTGGGCGAATAAAGCAGGACAATGATAAAATATCCACATAGCACATATGAAAGGCAGTTGGGGTTGATTTATTTGTGTAAAACAGTGTTGTGTCTGCAAACATTTCCTGTGGTCAAAAAACAGGAATGCTGGTCTTGGCCAAGTGAAAATGATGCTTACATGGTAATGACACTGGCAATGATGAAGTGGAGGATGATGATAATTGAGAATATTGATGGTATGAATGTCATTTTGACAAAAATGAGGGATCTCTGTATTTTGAATGGATTTTGCTCAATTTCTTGTTGCTTTTATGGCGCTTTTACACTTTCATGAAGCTGTGCATACTGCATTACATAAAATCTTTTTGGCCTCGAAAGGGATTTCCTACACACTCAGAAATGCTCAGATGTTGGAGATGAAGTGCCAGGCTGAAAGAAAGAGGAAAACCACTTTGAGAGTTCTCATACGACATGCTTGAGATTGGATGCAGAGGACATCTGTGGGCAAAATCCTCCGGGAGACCCTGGAAAAAGCTTAATGGTAATTTATTTTATCCTGGTCTAGTTTTCACATTAAAGATATCTCAGTAGAACACCTAATACTAATTTTTTAAGTTTGAATTCATTGTGGTGACAGAAAAGAGGAGCGCCATCATAGGTGTTGATATTTTTAGTTAAAATGAAATGACTGAGGGCATATTCAATAATAAATAGAAGTGTCAAACAGCCCATAAGGGGCTCTTCCTCCATGGTTCCTGCAGCATCTTTTTTTGTGATAAATGACTGATCCAGGTTATCAGCAGGAGGTAGGCCAGGGATTACTGGAAAAGAAGGGCAGAGACACCACACTTTCAGAATAATGTGGTCTTTGATTTGATTAGATTTGATTTGATTTAAAATGGTTTATTTCAAGCAATCAAAGCAAGAATAATGCACAAAACAATACAATCAGCAGTTATAGATTCATACAAAGACGTATGAAACTTGGGATAATTAGAAATTTAATCAAAGATTGCTTGAAAGGTAGTGGAAGGAGGCAAAATTACATAATCCCACCCCTGTTCTACCGTAACCATTTTTATAACGTGATTTATCATTATCTGGTTCATAACATTTATCAGACAGAATTAATAACCTTTAAGTATCAATAAATCACATAACAAAGATGAATTACTTAGTTGTTATGTAGAATTAGACATTACTCTATTTTGGATATCAGCATAGCCGATGCAGATCCGATATCTAAAATATATGCAGATTTTTTTGTTTTGTTTTAGGGAAACAATATGCAGAGCAAATGATTCCTTGTGATCACTTCTTTCAAATCTACACGTCAGTGAGCTGATACAGGGTCAAAATCCCCGTCTCGACAGAACCGTGTGCTCCAACTGTGTACGTCATCCACTTATTCTACCATCTACCGGGATTTGTGGCACTTGTCCATACTGAGTCATCACCAGGCCTTATGATGAAGCACTACAAGAAGGGGTTCATGATGCAGCTAATTATGTTTGAGTGTGACAGGCTGTTGCCCTAAAACAGGGGCAGCAATCCGCTTCGCTGAAACATGCTGGATGCTGGCCAAACATTTCAGACTCTCATTCATTTCAAGGACTTCTGGATGAAAGCTCCTTTTCCTTTTTAAAATGGTCCAATCTGCCTCTTAAAAGTAAGCCTCACTTTAGAAAAATCTGAAATAGATGAAGACAAATCTATTTTTAACGAGGCTGTGGAGCCATTGAAGGCATTTATAGATTTTAAAAAATTCTTCAGTCAAATGGTAAACAGCACCTGTCTTGTTTTCATCCTATAAAGTGCTGCAATTGGCATCTTTTAATGCAGCATTGTATCAAACATCTGCAGCTTCAGCTGCACCTGATTTCTCACTTCCGCAGTGCTGTCCTCCCAAAAATAATGAGTGCTGAGCTCTTTTGCAGCTCCTTTGAGGGTGAAAACGATCTTGAGCAAATTACAACTTCTACTGAATGCATTTGTAACTGTTTCTGTCAAACATGAACTTAACTGGCTCTTTCTATGGCTGCCAGATCCGGTGACTCATCTCGTCTCTGCTCCTCACTTCTTATTGACAGAGCTGGTGCTCAAACCGTTCCCTGTAAATTTAAATTTAGCTGAAAATTATCTAAAAAATTCATTGGCATTTTTAATAACATTTTGATTTTTGGATTTATGAAGTAATGAGCTATCACGATGGGTGAATTGCATGCTTATAGATACTTGTTTTTTTTGAGAGCAGGAGGGTTAATTTATTAGTTTCTGTCTAAAAATGTATAAAAACATGGTTGAAATATTTGTTAAAGAGAGCACAAAAAGTAACTTAGGACATATACTGTAGGATAAAATAGCAAACAAAACAGAAATCTTTGATACTCTTGACACTCCCGTTAGTAATGGGGAGCAAAGTTTATCCAGACTTTGGACTTAAATATTATCTAAGTTTATTGTAATGTATGAGTAATTTGTTTGAAGACCCACTTTGGTGAAAATTGTGTTTTTAACATGTTCTTGGGCATTTTTTCTGATAAAGGAAGATATATTTAAGAAAAATTTGTCTTGAAATTGCACTTCAGTGCATGGAGTTTTGCTCGCCATTTTTGTTGCAGTGGTAATATAAAGTCGGGGGTGGGAGGGGCTGTAGGCTAGCAGGAAAGCGTCTTAACCGGTGGGGGATGAGAAGTGGGGGCTGGCTTGCTCTCTACGAATGGTCCTGCCCACAACTCAGAGGCAAATTTTGAATAAACTAGTCCCGCTTTGCAAGAACTATATAGAAAACATTAGGTTGTTTTGGTTTTTTTTAAGCAAAAAATGGTATCATCTTAATTAAAAGACCACTATAAATGCTTTTACAATAGATCATAAGATGATCGGAGTGAGACTTTTTTTTACTGACCTGCCTTTGAGTCTTAGTGCTTTACCTTTTCTCTACTAATAGTAATAGCTGCTGCCTCCCACCTCATGTAAGTATTTTATGGAACTGAGCTCCACTTCATGTCGAGCTTTTTTGTCTGAACCGACACTTCAAAGCAACTTCAAGCAAACCCAAGCATGATGCCTGCTGAAATGTGCATGTCACATTTCACTTATGCAAAAATACAAAGCTTCTGTAAAATCAAAAGCACAAAATTGTCCACATGTCATGCACAAAAAAGAGCAAATAAGATCCAGCCTGTGTCTGTCAGATAAAACAGGTCTTTTATCATGCAGCTGCACACTTGCACATGCAGCAGGTAGCCCACATATTTCTAAAAGCATCCATGTGTATTTTCATAGATGTACATCTGTCAGGCAAAGCTGGCGTGGAGAAAAAGTGGTTGGATGTCTTATCAAATTACCGCTGCTGATTACCTGGATCAGGTGTGTTCAGTCAATTAGAATCTGGAATGAGCTGTTCCAATTAATCAGCAGTAAGTAGCTTGAAAACAATTAGAACAGTACTCCTTCAAGAATTGCAGAGCACTGGCATTACAGCCTTTCCTCTGTTTGAGTCTGAAGGTGGGACACTTTCATGACAGATTGAAAGTGTGTGGTTCTTTTAGCAAAAGTAAAGGTGAAGCCAAAGATGAAAGAGGCACAAAGCTAAAGACTTGAAGAATCTGAGTGGAGAACTGTGGGAAGCTGACCTTCTCAGTGTGGCTTTACTATTCTACTTTGCTGAGATTAATGAGTGTAAGTGAGGTGATGAACATAGACTGATGAAGAGGTGATTGGAGGATTAGCAGCACCGTAGTTTTCTGACTGCTTTAGTTGTTTGTGGCTTCTGCACCTCCAGGGAGGAAATCAGTAACAGGTTTTCGTGGTAGCATCATAACTTCTTTACTGACAACTCTCAAGAAAATCATTGAAAGCAGCTTTATAGCTTTTAAAATGTAAAATTGTTCTTAAATGATCTGAAATTAATGTATTCTGTTCAACTCTTTTTAAACATATTTATCATTTGGGCACATGTATGAAAAGAGGCAAACCTGAAAACAGTTTAACCCTATTAAACCTTATTTTAACCATGTTTGGTTGAACCGGACATGCTGCTCATCATCACATAATCTTTGCTGTTTTTGGACCATAGGAGTCGGCAGATTAATGTGACAGCAGCGGTTTAGTTTCATTGAACACTTCAGTTTGTGTCCCGGAGTGGAAGCTGCAGGGACATTCATGCTGTGCAGGAAATGAAAGAGGCATTTCCTGTGATCCGGTCAACCCTTGACACTACAATAAAGAGGCGTGCCTTCATTGACGTCAGGCCACAGATGTTGTGTCCGGCTGTGGAAGCTGTGTCTTCGATGTGTTTAATCCCACACAGGTTAGCCGACGACACGTCAGGCGGCCTGAACTGTGATGACCTTCTTAGCACAGGCTGCTGCTCCAGATTTAGGCATTGATGGTTGGGTTGGGGGATTATGGCTGAACCTTCACTTAAAGCTGCATAATGTGTCGTTAAGGTTGCTGTTAGTGTGGTGTCAGAATCTGCTCCAAGATGTCATATCATGTTTTACGTGCTATTTTTCACGAGTGAATGAAATCCAGCAAGCATCATTGGAGTCAGAGGTTAATCTAAAAAAAAAGCAGCTTTAAATGCTTTCAACTTAGTTTAAAAATGCATGATGTGAAGGGTTGTCCTGTAGTCATGAAAACAGCTTTCACCAATGCTTCAGTTTGTTTGTTTTTTGGGTAGTTTGTCTTCAGTCCTGCAGCTCTCAGTCTCTGTTTTGACAAGAAGAGAAGTGTTTGTTATCTCAGCGCTGAGACATATTGCCTTAAAAGAAGCACAGATGTATGATAAAACTTTTTCATAGGGCAAGGAGCCAGTTCATTTACACATTTTAAAGACCCACTCCAGTCATCTTTTGAGCTATTTTATATAACTTCCTAGTGGTCTTTTAATTATGATCGTGCCATATTTATCCAAAATAAAAAAACTTCTGTTATTTTAAAGGACATAGTTTCTGCAGGGCAGCTGTAGCTGAGTTGTGGGTAGGTTCGTCGGCATGAAGCAACCCTGCACCCCCTTCCCATCACCCATATCCCTTTGTTTACAACCTATCCCGCTAGCTTACAGTCCCTCACCCCCCCATTACCGGTGCAACAAAAATGGCGAGCAATATTGGAGCTATCCAATAGCACAGTTTTAAGCCAGATTCCTGCTCAGACAAGGAAAACAAAGACGCACATGGATCTAGTGGTCTACAAGCAAATGCATTGGAATGGAGTAGAGCAGGGAGCTTGTGGTCTGCCAAGTGTATTTTCTACATAACAAATACAATCTTTTTGAAATTGCATTTTTTTTGGCTGCTCCTGATTCACAAAAATGTGAAAAAAGAAGAAATACTCAGAAATCCAATTTAGACCTAGATTTTCTTTATACGTGTCTTCCATCATCAGAATATGCTACAAATTTCATTGGAGTGGGTCATTAAAGTTTTCTTGCATTTGTTCCCTCATAAAAAGACACCTGCAATAATTCTGAGCCGCAGCAGCAGCAGCAGCTGTGACAAACATCAGTGATGCTGCTGTAGGCGATGGTGGAGCAGCAGCACCAGAGCTCTCTGACAGGATGTTAGTCAGACATGTTCACAGTCAGAACCACAGCTGAACTGATTCCTCACGTCATCAGCCATGATTCAATGACTGCTGTAGCTCTGCTGAACTCAGCTGGAAATGTGGAGCTGGAGTCTAACTGGGGAAAGGAACTGATTTTTCTCTGTAAGATTTATTTTTTCAACAGTTTTTTTAATCCCTTAGCTAAAATCATTTATTTAAACAAAGAAAGATAATTATCAAGGTTTATGATGTTAGTCATTGTTGATTAAATTACTTTAATTTTGGATGAATGCGTCATTTGGTAGAACAGGCCAGAACCATTGCAGTTTTACTCCTCCCAATTCTAAGACGTTAGGACCTTTGCAAAGATCTATACGAAGGCCCTAAAGCGCAAATCACATCAACAAATCAAAACAAAATGTTATGACCTAAAACGTTAAAAAAGAAAAAAATGAAAAGTAATTTCCAGAAATCAAAATGTGTCTGGAACAAAATAAAACATTATAAAATGAATCAAAATACGAAACCAGATAAGGTAGGTATTATCACTGATTGGATGAGGACGTTTGAGTTTTTAAAAAAAGGGAAGGAAGATGAAGGATGTTTGGCCCAAACTATGGTACAGGGTTGATTGAGCAATCACTGAACTTTAGCAGGTTCTTTTGCCAGAAGCTTCAAGAAATATCTTCAGTTGGAAGATAGGCCTATTGACAAAAAACGTCCTGCTGAAAATGTTAACAAATATCAGCATCCAATCAGTGATGTCCCAACTTTTCAGGTTTCTTAATTTGGAATTTATTTATTTATTTATTTTGCAAAATGTTTTCTTTTTATTTTGTTTCATTTTTTGGAATTGTGTTATTTCATTTTTTGGAACTACATTTTTTGTTTCTGGAGTTTTGTTTTCTAAAATTTTATCTTGCTTTTTATTGCTAATTGTTTTTGCTTTTTCAATTTTCGTTGTGATTTTTCAAATGTTTTACATTGAGTGAGTTGTTTGGTATTATTAGCACTTCAGGGCCAACGTAGTT
Source organism: Oryzias latipes (assembly GCF_053564925.1). NCBI lineage: Eukaryota > Metazoa > Chordata > Actinopteri > Beloniformes > Adrianichthyidae > Oryzias > Oryzias latipes. The sequence goes on along the minus strand of NC_136241.1, from coordinate 27,628,232 downwards.
CTGATGTATTTTCCTTGTTGTTCTGATGGGGGACCCTGTAGTTACTCCTGCAGCACTGCAATACCAATTTTGTGCAGATACTATGCGCTCAGTATCTGAGCAAAAATCCTTTCTGCCTGCCAGCTACGAGTGTTTGAATAATAAAGTTTCAGTTCTGCCTCATGCTGGTGTTCTTTTTGCTGCAGGCTCTGTACACGTATGTCTGCACACCAGTCTAGAAAAGCATGTGCCGCACACACATACGTGTCCACACACAGAAGCAGCAGCCCCCTGCTTGGGAGTGATAATGTGGCTCGTTATTTGTGCCATTTCATCTGACGCCTGCAGGCAAAACTTCAAGCTGAGAGATTCTGTCTGCCTGGAATACCTGCTAATGACAGCACATCACCCCCCAGCCATCCTGCCTGTGCCATGCTTCCTGCCTTTAGAGGTGGGACTTAAATGTTCACATTTATTTGGACACGTGAATCACTGTCAGTGCAGCAGCGCATCCACCACGGACCGAGGAAAAGCACACGTGTCCACTCACTCCTGTTTTTTTTCTTTAATGCGAGAGCCTGTAGCTCTAAAAAACCTCTTTAACCTTTCCATTTTAATTACAAAACATATTATTTTTCATTATTACAGAGCATCCAAACTTATTGTTTTCTCAAATTCAAGTCCCCACATTGTGTTGCTTTAGGATTTTCTAATCTTATCCACCTGCACCATCCCAGCAGCCCTTACTCTACATTTGTTAAAAGACAGATTGATTCATGCGTACGCTGTTTGTTTCAGCAGACAAGGGGCAGCTTTGTGGCAAACCCAGCTACATACAGATTTTTATCTACAGAGTTGTATGGGCAAACAAAAGCTTCACAGTCGTGTTTCATTCTAAAAAATATACTGCATCCACTGCAGATCACGTCTGTACCAGTTCAGTCTCTTGTGTCAAGCTCTTCACACATGCAAGACACAGCTGTCATCATCAGAAAGGGTGGATGAAGGGCTGACTGAATTTTTATTTTTACAAATGTAAAAAAAAAGAAAAAAGAAATCTTCTGCAATTAGATTTGATTTGATACATGTGTAACTTCTCTGTCATTAGTTTACCTGCTTCCCAATCCTGTTCATGCTGGCTCATCAGATCTCTGTCCTTCTAATGGGTGAAAAAAACAGCTAGTTTGGGTGGCAGGGTGATTGTTAACAAAAAAAAAAGATGGTTAACAGTTTTATCAAAATGTCAACATTTACAAAAATAATTGCAGCATAGAAGCAGTACTGGTCTCTGGTACATGTATCCACAAGAGTATTCATACATTTTGCTGCTAATGAAGTAATTATTATGAAGTAAGACTGTGGCCGCCTCATGAACTCTAAAAGAGGAGGATCCACATTTATTCAGACCCGATATGAACTTCTACAGCAGATGAGTTCCTTCAGGAAGATGGAACTAGTTCCTGCAGGCAGGTTTCTTCATGACTAAAAGATTGAAGCCCTGGCTCTTCTTGACAAGACCCAAACTGATGACTGATAATTATTTAGCATGGGGTTCTGCTGTCCTCACAGAATGCTAAGGACATGCGGTTGTACTTTTAGCTTCCACGGAATGGAGTTTAAGTTCAGCAAAACTCTCCAAGCTTTTTCTCTGAAACGTTGAGTTTGATTTGTGGTTTATGGAGGTGATATGGACCTACTCATAGATTTGTAATTATCCAAACTACTTCTGGCCGAAAGACTCACTCCAATCGTCTCTTCGGTTGTTTTAAAATCACTATTTTAAATCCTGCTCCTGATTCCCAAAGATTTGAATGAAGAGTGAACTGAAATGTAATTTTGAGCTTAATTTTATTTATATATGTTCTCCATCATCAGAAAAATGGCATAAGAACATGTTCAATTCAATTCAATTCAATTCAATTCAATTTTATTTGTATAGCCCAAAATCACAACAACAGTCGTCTCGATGGGCTTCGAAGTAAAACATGAAATCAAAAGGATCACGAATACAAAGAGTTCAATAGAAAAATACTAAAATGAACTAACAAACTGTCTAAGCTATACTGGCATCCCTGCCCTTAGACCCCCCTTCGCGGTAAGGAAAAACCCCCAAAAAAACCGGATTCCGGAAAAAACGAAGAAACCTCAGGGGTGCCCACATGAAGGAGGGATCCTCCCCCAGGACGGACAGGCGATTTACCAGAAATCTTAGAGAAGAATTAACTTATCTAAATCTACAACTACATATATAAAAGTCCAGCAGACGAGCTTCATCCAGCCGTGGTTATCGGGACAGTCAAAGGCGCGAGTCGAGCCGGAGACAGGAACCACAGCCAGGTGTAGGAGCAGGAGCAGAGACGAGGTAAACGGTCAGGTACAGAGCAGAGACGAGCCAGAGATGAGCCAGAGGCAGGATCCACAGCCAGGTGTAGGAGCAGGAGCAAAGGCGAGGTAAACGGTCAGGAACTGGAGCACGGATGAGCCAACTGGAGTCTGGAAGCACTCCCACTCCCCAGGAGGGGAGAGGAAAAGAGGGACAATACATGAATCGCACTGCACCAAACAGAGGCATGGAGAACTAAATGATAAATTATGATCAAGAATAGAGGAGAGGAAGGGTAGAAGTAAAAAAGGAAAGAGGACAGAACCCCAGTGTACCATAGTTATCCCAGCTTCAACTTCTAGCAGCCTTTTAAAAGAAATAGTTATTATTAAGTTTAATTTAAACAAACTAACATTAAGTTAAATAATCTCTGAATACTAACTAGTCTGACAATAAGCCTGTCCAAAGAGGAATGTTTTCAGTCTAGCTTTGAATGTAGAAACTGAGTCGGCCTCTCTTATATGAGCTGGGAGTTTATTCCATAAGACAGGGGCTTGGTGGCTAAACGCTCTACCTCCAACCGTACTTTTACCAATTCTAGGAACCACAAGCAGTCCTGCATTTTGCGAGCGAAGTGTTCTGATTGGTTGGTAAGGGACTATGAGGTCCTTAATATAGGACGGGGCCATTCCATGTAAGGCCTTATAGGTTAACAGGAGGATCTTGAACTTAATTCTAGAATCAACTGGGAGCCAATGGAGCGAAACTAACACAGGAGTGATGTGATCTCTTCTGCTGGTTCCAGCTAACAATCTAGCAGCTGCGTTCTGAACAAGCTGGAGACTTCTTAAGGAACTCTTAGGACACGCTGCTAACAAGGAGTTACAGTAATCCAGCCTCGACGTAACAAATGCATGGATGAGTTTTTCAGCAGCACTCTTAGAAAGTATATTTCTGATCTTAGCAATATTCCGCAGGTGAAAAAAGGCAGTTCTACACGCCTGAGATATATGAGCCTTAAATGATAAATCCTGGTCAAGTAAAACCCCAAGGTTTCTAACTGTGGAATTGGGGGCTATACTTATACCATCCAGGGAGACTATCTGAGCAGACAGAGCATCTCTGAGGTTTTTAGGACCAAGTATAATGACCTCAGTTTTTTCTGGGTTCAAGAGGAGGTAATTAATTGTCATCCAGGTCTTGATGTCACTGATGCAGGCGTTCAGTTTCTCTATCTGGTCATTCTGGTCAGGCTTCATGGATAAATACAACTGCGTATCGTCGGCATAACAATGAAAATGAATGCTGTGTTTCCTGATTATGTTTCCTAGGGGTAACATATAAAGCGTAAACAGGATCGGTCCCAAGACTGAGCCCTGTGGGACTCCATAGTTGACTCGAGTGCACTGAGAGGAATGGCCATTTACATTAACGAACTGATACCTATCAGACAGATAGGATTTAAACCACTGGAGAGCAGATCCTCTGATCCCTATGTCCTGCTCTAATCTATGGAGTAAAATACCGTGGTCGATAGTGTCAAAGGCAGCACTGAGGTCCAACAGGACCAGAATAGAAAGTAGTCCCTTTTCTGAGGCCAATAACAAGTCATTAGAGACTCTAACTAGTGCAGTTTCCGTACTGTGGTGAGGTCTAAACCCCGACTGAAAGTCTTCAAAGTGGCTGTTGTCCTGTAGGTGGCAGTAAAGCTGCTTAACTACAACTCTTTCTAGGATTTTAGAAATAAAGGGCAGGTTTGATATCGGTCTATAGTTGGCCAAGATGCTAGGATCCAAACTGAGAGGTTCATTCAAAGAGGTTTAACAACTGCATATTTAAAAGACTGTGGCACGTAACCCGTTTCCAGAGAGGCATTTATCATTGTTAATATGGGATCATTAATTAGGGGAAAAGTTTCTTTAAAAAGTCTAGTGGGAATTGGGTCTAACAGACACGTTGAGGATTTGGAGGACGTAATAATTGATGTTATTTCCGCTTGATCCACAGCAGTGAAGCAGTCTAATGTTACAGAGGTTTCTATGGATGCCTCCATTTCTACCGCTTCAGCCTGTTCTGGGCTGATAGTAGGAATAACTTGATTTAACTTATGTCTAATATTTGAGATTTTACTATCGAAAAAATGTAAGAAAATCATCAGAGCTGAGAGAAACAGGAACATGTGGTTCTACTGAGCTCTGACTGCGAGTTAATTTAGCTATAGTGCTAAAAAGAAATCTTGGATTGTTTCCATTCTCTGATATTAAGGTTGAATAGTACTGGCTTCTAGCTCTACGCAGAGCTTTTTTATAATTTAATAGGCTATGTTTCCAGATATCCAGAGACTGCTCTGAACCGGAGCGGCGCCATTCTCTTTCCAACTTACGGGTTTCTCGTTTAAGAGAACGAGTTTCAGCGTTAAACCACGGTGCTACTCGGTTTTGTCTGACGAACTTAGGTTTCAAGGGGGCAACAACATCGAGTGTACTCCTGAGGGCTTGTAAGGCATCATTAACAAAGTGGTCATTTATACTAGGACTGATACTATGGGAGCTGGTCTCAGAGTATTTTCTCAGAATATCACTAAGTACTGGCTGAACTGTGTGTTTAAACTCAGACACAGAACGGTCAGTTAAGATTCTTCTAAGCTGTTTCTTATTCACTGGGGCAGAAGGATGTTCCAGTGTAAGCTGGAAGGTAATCAGAAAGTGATCAGAAATGATGGGGTTAAGAGGAAGGACACTCAGCTGGCTGATCTCTATCCCATGGGTTAGAACAAGGTCCAGGGCGTGCCCATGACAGTGAGTGGGCTCATTCACACCCCGGGTGAAACCAACATCATCCAATAAAGCTGCAAAAGCCTTTCCTAGGCAGTCACTGGGGTCATCAACAAGAATATTAAAATCCCCTAATATTATAATTTGATCAGAATCTAAGACAATAGTCGATAGGAAGTCGGAAAACTCAGTTAAAAATTCTGAATATGGGCCGGGGGGGCGATAAATAATTATGAGTAAAACAAGTTTTCGAGTTTTCCTGTTTGGGTGACTTAAAGACAATATGATGCTTTCAAATGAATTATAAGCATTTTTAACTTTAGGGCTGAGAAGTAAGCTAGACTGTGATATTACTGCCAAACCACCTCCTTTCCCTGAAATCCTGGATTTCTGATAGTTAGCATAAGTGGGGGGGGTTGCTTCATTCAATCTAACATAGTCATCCTGATGGAGCCAAGTTTCTGTTAAGGCTAAAAGACTAAGATTGTTATCAGTAATTAACTCGTTGACTAAGAGGGACTTGGAGGAAATGGATCGAATGTTTAATAAACCGCATTTAATGACATCATAATTCTGCTTGTGAGAACTGCTGTCTGTCACTGTAAGGTTTCTATGACGCGCTCCTTTCATTTGTCTTTCAGCACATAAGCTAAAGCTAGGACCTGCTTGACTTTCCCTGCATGGGTTTTGCACCGGCACTAACCCTAAGGGAGGCTCAGAGGAGCGTTTTACACTGCTGCTCTGCGCCCGGGTCTCGTCTCTGGATTGTCAGGTTAACAGACTAAGGCTAGCAGAAATGTTTCTAGAAAGAAGAGCGGCACCGTCCCGGGTGGGATGGACGCCGTCTCTCCGCATGAGACCGGGCTTCCCCCAAAACGCGCTCCAGTTATCCACAAAACCAACGCCGTTTTCTGGGCACCATCTAGAAAGCCAGCGGTTAAATGATGAAAAGCGGCTGTACATTTCATCATTGACTAAGTTCGGCAGGGGACCAGAGAAAATTACAGTGTCGGACATCGTCTTAGCCAGTTTACACACCGAAGTTACGTTTAACTTAACCACCTCTGTTAAAAACACCAAAATACCTGCTTGTTGACTGTTTCCTTCAGAAGATAGAGAAGATTCAGTGACCTTTCTGCACCGACTTGGTTTCCTGAAGGTAGCTCTGATGCCCATCTCCAGTTCCTAACTTGTAAATTAATGAGAATCCCAAGTTTCCAATTGGGAAGCTTGGGAACCTTAAAGGCAGGATCATTTGTCAAATGAAACACTAAAACCGCCGGCCCATGAGATGAAAGTTTACTGAAGGTTTTTTTCTTTGTGTATCACAGAGCACAGTGTTAGGCAGACGGGCGATCAGGCATGGAGATTTATGAAGTAAACAAACAGTTGGAGAGCAGCACAAAGAAAAACCTCCTTCTGAGCCCATTGCTCCTCTCTGACCTCTGTGATTGGTTAAGATTAAATAACCATCCGCTGAGGGTTTCATCACTGGGTTAACTTTCTCAGCTGAGGATTGAAGTGTGAAACAGGATTTCAGGGCTTTTGTGTGGAAGTCTGGCCTTCTGAAAAGCTCCATGTTATCTTCCAAATGAACAGTGTGGCTTTTTTTTTTCATGTGTTTATTTCCACAGAGACTCCCACACAATGTGGGTAGGGAGCTGCAGACAACACGTCTGACTCCATGGAGCTTTTTGACCCTTTTTAAGTGACTGTTTTCAGCAGAGATGCTGGGGGAGCAGTAGAGGAAATGAGGTCGCAGCTGCAGCGTGGCTTTGGAAGCTGGTCTGAATCACAGGAACTGAAGGAGAAATGGAGAGGAAGACGCGGTTCAAAAAGTCGGTTTTGGCTCTGACTGGTGTCAGTGCGTGGCGAGGAAGACAAGTGCTGCTCATGACATTTTCAAAATGATCCAACTCTCTGTTATCTGATAGTATGAGGCAGAAACGTTGAAAAATTCCATTTGTTGTAGCTCATGTTTGGGTTTGTGAACAACGAAGATTACTATAGATCCTCACTGGAGATTAAAAAAATAGAAATAATGTCTCAGAGAGAAAATGTTTCTCTAGGATCAGAGTTCTGTTAAATGTCGCTGCACTGAGGCCTCTTTTTAGAGACATGTCAGGGTTTTTGTTGTCCATGTGGTGTTTCTCTTTCTCACCTCCATGGAAAAGAACATTCACCTCTGATGCTACATTCACACTGACTGTGTTCCTCACTTTCAAGTATGTGCTGAAAATGGGTTCTTAAATGCGCTTTTAGCATATGGTGTTCATCCAGGACTGTTTCTACGCAATGTTGAAGTCTCCCAACTCTTGCTCCAGGCTTTTTTTTCTATTCTGATATATGAAAGTCTTGGTGCATGTAATTCAGGCACAAACACGTTTATGAATTTCCCATCCATGATCAATATTCCAACGGTTGACACTTCCATGAATTAAAAAGGACACTGCTCATACGTCACCACTGACTCAGACTCCCTGACTGATCAAAGTTCAACTGGTTTAACGTTCAATGCGTGTTCAATGGCCGGAAAAATGTACATGTGAATCTGAAAGTTTTGAACACTGAAGCCCGAAAAGGCCTTCCTTTTTTGTTTTCTTTGCAGCATAAAGACAGATGGTTTTTGAACTCGCGTTACCGAGGCCTTTATGAACGTAGCATGAAAGCAGCTGTGAAGAGCTGGACCAACAGCTCAGTGCCACGTTTCAGACATTAACCTCCTTTTTTCAGGACTGTGATTCAACAATCACAGCAAGAGAAGCTTTTTTTTTAGATGTTTCCCATATGTATCATATTTTTTGTTTTGCTAGTCTCATTTACTTCCCTAAATGCATTATTTTACATAAAGAATTACTTTCTTTAGTTAGATCTGAATTCGGCTTCTCCTCCCTTCTCCTCTCTCCTGAGTAATGGCATCTTTACTGTGGGTACAATGGTTTTACATCACAGAGAAACTAATATAGAAAAACAAGAAGATGTTCCTGAATTTTCAGAAACTGTTCCTTTATACAAACTTACTGTTGTTTCAATCACTTAATAAAAGTGTTCTGCAATTGTACAACAAAGAAAATCACATGGTTCTGGTAATGTCGTTCCTCCATCCTCAGTGAAAGTTTTCCTGCATCCAGGTGATGTTTTCTTGAAGTTGAGTCACAGCAATTGGACTTAAAATCTTATTCCTTGATTGTTAAAAATGTTTCAAGAAACATCTTTTCAACATCAAACAAAGAAATTCTCATTATCTACAAATGTCTTCTTAACTTTCAGTAAAATGCTCTGACGTAACATTTTTGGCTCTTGTGACGGTCGCAGTGTTTGCTTTGAAGTCATCAGAAACATAACCACACTTTCAGTTTATCAATCTTTGAGCTCCTGGCTCCACTCAGAGTTGCAACTCTGCTGCCAATAGCGAGACCCTGGAGAAGGCAAGGCTCCATCCTCACATATGAAATGCTACTTCTCAGTGCAGATTCTTCTTGGATTTCGGTTTGCAGAAAAATGTTGGGAAGTCAGTTTGCCTTTCATTTCCTCCACCATCTGCAGCTGGCAGGAAACCCTAACAGCTTTAACTCCATCTGCACTGGCACCACAGAAGATCCTCGCTCTGTCTTTATGCTGCAAAGAAAACAGCTGATCTGCAGCCAGATCTGATGGGCAGCACGCAAACTGATCGTGCACAGCACAGCTCAGATGATGCAGAGGCCCGTCTTTGTCTGGGTTTGTCTCGATCAATTAAGCTAACATTTCTACTAAACTTGTTTGTCTGAAAGTTATTTTCTTTAAAAACAAGAAAGTAATGAAGATATTTCGCTCAAGCATCCCTCTGGACATTTTTGTGGAACCCAGACCCACAAAACAGACAAATGCATTATCTGTCGGTTTGCTTCTCCAGTTTCTCTATTGAATCTTTCCAGATGAGTTGACTTATGAACTGATTTATTTATTCACACCTGAAGCTTGCTGCATTGTTGAGCATGTTAGTCTAATACAATGGAGGAAGTAACTATTTGATCCCTGCGGATTTTGTAGGTTTGCCCTCTTAAATAGAAATTGACAGGTTTTCATCCTAATGGTAGGTTCAAATAAACAGCAAGTGATAGAAAAAATCCCAAAGAAAATCAAGAAATCCACTTTAAAGATTCCTATATATTTATTTGCATTTCATAGAGGGAAATAAGTATTTGGACTAGGCCTGCAGAAGAAATTGCAAATTTATCATTTTCTCGTTATTAAACTGTGCGATACATATTTCGCAAGAGACGGTGAAAAGTACGATAAATGGTTACCTTAAATGTGCTAAAACAATCTCATGGCAGCTTGAAGCATGTAGCGAATCAAATAAATTCCTTTATGCATTTTAGAAATCAGATGGACCCCTTCATGTTGTTGACCAAGCAGATGGTAGATTAGGGTCATTTGGAGTATAATAGAAGTTATCTTGACTGTTATTCAAATTAAATGGTTGTTGTGAAATGGTTATGATGTTTTGCTATTTGTTCATGTATTGCAAGTTATATTTTCATCGCAACATTGATCACTAATATCACATGTAGACTGCTTTGTTGAAAATGACTGCAGAAAAACACCCCCAAAGCATTATGTTTCCACCGCCATGCTTGACAGTGGGGATGGTGTTGTTGGGGTCATAGGCAGCATTTCTCTTCCCCCAAAAATGACAAGTTGAGTTGATGCCAAAGGGCTCCATTTTGATCTCATTTCATAACAGCACCATCGACCAATCGCTGTCGATGCTCATCACTAACTTCAGGCGGGCACGTGGGCCTTCTTCAGCTGGAGGACTTGACAAGAACTGCAAGATGTTAAACCGTTGTGGCGTAAAGGATTACCAATGGTTTCATTGGGGACTGTGGTTTCGGCTGCTTTAAGATCATCAACTAACTCCTGCCCTGTTATTTTAGGCCTATTTCTCACTGTTGTCATGGTCATGGAAACCCAATCAGGTCAGATGGAGTGATGGTCCTGTTCTTGTATTTTGGCACAATTGCACCAACAGTTGTCACCTTAACCCCTTAAGCTTCTTGCTGATAGTTTTTTAGTCCATTCCGGTCTTATGCAGGTCTACGATCCTCTCCCTTAAATCAACTGAAAGCAAACAGCTGTCTTCAATTCATGTGACAGTTGATTAGGAAAGTCTAACTGGTCTGTATGAAACACAATTTATTTATTTATTTATTTTCTTATACTTTATTTATCCCTCAATGGGGAAATTTTTCTCCGCATTTGACCCATCCCCTGGGGGAGCGGTGAGCTGCAGCTGAACTGCGCTCGGGAGGCGGTAGCGTTAAGGGTCTTGCCTAAGGACCCTCACTGAGTGATGTTAACTGCTCGCCATTGATATAGTAATTGCGCTCAATACCATTGTTTCTTCCCCTCCGGGAATCGAACCCTGGATTTCTGCATGGTAGCCGCTCACCTTACCAACCGAGCTACTCAGCCGCAAAACTTTTTAAAATTTTTAATGGTTACTAGGGGATTAAATACCTATTTCCCTCATTCAAAATGCAAATAAATGTATATAATTCTTTAAGTGGATTTCTTCATTTTCTCTGTGTCTTTCTATCTCTAACTGTTCTAATGAACATACCATTAAGATGACAGACTGTTAATTTCTTTTTAGGAGGGCAAACCTGCAAAATCAGCAAGGGTGCAGCTATTTAATACAACCTAAGGATTTCATTAATAAATTTGTGTAAAGCAGACCCAAATTAGAATGCAAAACACAAGAAAAATGTTGATACTTTTCATAAAATACCATAAACCCATTTTCACACATTTTGAAATTGATGAATCCCTGTGTGAGAAGTTGCAAGATTTTCCGTGGCAGCATTGAAGACGTATGACGGCAAAAACAAAAAAACAGCAAAGTAAAATGTCAGGAGAAGCAATTCATATAAACAGACTTGACAGCCCATTTGTGTACTGATGTGGTTTTTTTGCCACCGCTTTGCAAGTTAATAATTCATATGATAGAACGGGAATGAACAAAGACATTCTTCATCATAAATATGTTATAATCCCATCTATCATGTGGCAATCAATGGTCTGAGAGGCCTCCAGCTATACAACTGAAAGTGTGTGATACGCAATAACATGAACAAGATCATGCAGTTACATGTTACAACATTGTTTTATTCATTCATTCATTCATTCATTCATTCATTCATCTTCTAATCTGCTTTTTTTTCCCTTTCCGTGTCACGAGGCTGTCTGAGCCTATCCCAGCCACTTGCGGGTGAAGGCAGGAAACACCCAGGACAGGTCGCCAGTCTGTCGCAGGACCACAAATCACACACCCATGCACACTCATGCTCACACCTAAGGACAATTTAGATGAACCAATTAACCTATAAAGCATGTTTTTTGGACGGTGGGAGGAAGCCGGAGTCCCCGGAGAAAACCCATGCATGCACGGGGAGAACATGCAAACTCCACACAGAAAGGTCCCCCATTTATATTCTGGTTCAGGTCCCCCAGCCGGAACTTGAACTGGGGGCCTTTTTGCTGTGAGGCGAAAGCGCTAACCACTGCCACATTGTTTTTTAGTTTGTTTTTTTATTATTACATATAAATGTATATGTAACATTGTTTTTATTACATATACATTTATCCAGTTTCCCTCTAAAGGTGTCCAGGATTGTGAGGAGAGCAACAAAACTGTACTGCCTCTTTAACTGACAGAAACGGTTCTCTTTTTAGTCCTTTTACTCAAAATGAAACCTCTGCTTTTGGATGCACGCAAAAGCCTCCACAACCAAACTGATCATCTAAAACCTGTGACGTCTTTGAGTATTTATTTATTTTAAAAAATCTTCCTAAAATAGATCCAACACAATTGATGTCCTGCACATCGCTGCCTGTGAAGCTGCTGCAGGCGCGCCGACTGGCTGTTGCTGACATGTCTGATCCTGAATCTTTGGAAAACAGCTATGATGGTTTCTGATCTGTCATCTCTTTTTTATAGTCCTTTTCTTTTAATGTGACATTCATTAGCGCACCGTTTCTCCTGTGGTGTCACTTTCTCGAACCTCCAAAAGTAATGAGAGGAATATTTCTATATCCTGAGAGCCTGAAGGCATCAACGTTCACAACTCACAATAAGAAGACATGTAGACAGCAGATTTGTCCCTAGTGGTTTTTCATACAAAATGAAGTATGGATTATTATGTAGTGATGTAACACAAGCAGATACATCTGCAGATCAAAAGCGTATCAGCCCCTCCTTGATTTGTAGCTTTACTGAAAACCAAATATTTTTAGTGAATCTTTTTGGAAACTGCGGTCTACCTCTGATTCCACTTGCTGAACCATCTGAAGCCACAATGCCACTGATGGCCGGGCCCACTAAAGATCAGTGGTTTCACTAGTTGGAGGGAGGACATGAGAGGAGATAGTTGTTTAACATCAGCTATGAAGTTTTGCACTCTCCCTTTTGAAGTGGCTAATGGATTATATTTGATGCTCGTCTGCTTCCTGTTCTTACTTTTGCAATGATCAACCTTTTTCTTCTAGTGGATTTTACAGGGATATTGTGTTTGTTCCTCTGCCTCCTCCCATTACTGCAATTTTAACCTACCTTATTCATCTCAACACATGTTCCAGTGTTTCCTTTTATTTTTTCTCTTTCCTGTCCTCTCAGACCCCAACTGGCCATGACAGATAGTCACCTTTATGGAGTCTGGTTCTCCATTTTGTCTTCCATTTAGAGGAGGATTTGGAGGAAATGCTCTCCTTCATCCTCCCCCTTTCTATCTCTCTCAATAGGGAGATCCAAAATTCTACAATGTACTCAATATTATTGTAAAACATTTAAGTCAAACTGGATTTATTTGACTTATCTGGGCTGATCTAGAATGTTTGAACTGACTTGGATTTAAAAAATGTATTTAATTTGGTTTTAATGTAGCAGCCCTTCAGAACATCTGTGGTGACCTGGCAATTTATGAATAACATGTATTGAAATGATATTGACTCTTTATGAGTCAGCATAAAATAAGTCAATAGTAAAATTAAGCTTTTTCTTTGTACAAAATTAGAAATGAAAAGCAGTTATCTGTTTTTTTCTGTTGAAGATGAGTTACTGTTTTTAAAAAGGGCTGCTGGATGTTGATGAATGAAAGACTTTTTTATTCAGGCCTAAAGAATTGTACCGGTATCAGGTTTTTTTTTACCTTTTGTTCTGTTTCTGGATCACTGACCATAACTTGAAATACATTTTCATCCCTCTACGACACAAAGACTGACTGGTCTTCAGGTCGTTGCAGAGTCACTGTGTGTTTCTGTTGCTACACCTGAATGAAGAAGACCCTGCTGCTTCATGCGTGCACGGAGCTGAATGCGCGCTGCCGCTTGTTATGTTGGGCAACCTTCTTCTATCCAAAATTAAGTCCAGCCTCTTCCTCCTCACGGACAGAGGAAAACCTTATCTTAACATCTTTTGCAGAGACATTTACAGAGATCTGTAAACATTTATAGCACAACTTTGTGAAATTATCATCAAATCCATTTTGGTATATCCATAATCCTAGTGGAATTATAATCCTGCTTGTCTTGCAAAAAAGACGAGGGGCAGGGATCCAAACGTTTCTGCATTTTTAAGGTAAATCTGAGGGCAGAACATTTGATATGAAACCACTTTGTGCACACAGAGAGTGTGTGATGAACAGTCTGTCTTTGTGTGGGTCTGCAGGCAGCAGCTCTTCTGTGCAAATGGGGATTTTTTTTTAAACTTTTTTTTTTGTGAAGCTGGATCTGACACAAGAACAGAAGATTAAGTGAAGTGAAACTGCTGTCAGCTGAAGGTGTTGACGATTGAAAATGCACTTGAGGACATAAAAACAAAAATTAATTCAGATCATCTTTTCAACTTACATCTAAGAATTGCTGGTGTATTCATTAGGTTTTCTGAAGAGATGAAGGTTTGAAGCGTCACACCAGCTTTTTAAAGATAAAACTCTTCACGTTTAATGTGCTTTCAAGTGCCGGAGGGAAGTCTGAGTGTGCTGCTGAAAGAAATAAATCTTAATTAGATATTTTCTCAATTCAAATGTAAAAAATTGCTCAAAACAGAATCTGGATATCGAACTCTTACATTCATGTTTGAACTCTTAAGCATCAAAGAGAGAAACCTTTAGTCTCCTTTCTTCACTGCTTGGAAGTATCAATTTATTGTTTCAATTAGAAAACTTTAGGAGCTAATTAATTTTTACAACATTGTCAAATCCTTTTATAACGTGCACTTATTAAGGTTTCATTTTAAGCATATTTCTCACGTGGCACACCTGGCGTTATATTGTGACTGCAGTATTTGCCTCTTTCTTTCTTTTCTATCTTTCTGAAGCAACATTTGAAGCCTCTGTGCTGCAGCGAAGCAGCTTTGTCTGAGAAAATGACTAATTTACCAAAACACTCGCCTTGTTATGCTCTGCAGCGGAAAGAGGCTCATAGCCATGCAGACATGAGTGAGTAGAGCCTCATGGTACACATAAAAATGTTTAGTAGGAGAAAAGAAAAAGTTTAAACTCTTTAGAAACATTTGAAACGACTAATGAAACCGCTTTATTCATTTCAATAAGGAGAGATCTGAAGAATGCAAATAATAAAGATTTATTTGTGACACAGTAATGTGCCTCAAATAGTCCAAAGTCTTTTGGCGGTTAGGCTCTGGGCAGATGACATCTCTATCCTGGTGGGATATGCATGGACCATAGATGGATAAACCCCGGAGCCTAGACGCTGATGGTGGTTGAGGCCAGTCCACAACATAGTATTGGTCCAGGTGCAGAATGGGTTGGAGGAGGGCTGGCAGAACCGTTTAGAATGTAGAGATAAATGTCCATGAATTCAAAAGCCTTATAGAAATTTCGCCAAAGGTTCACCATAAGGTTGAAAGTAAACCAGATAGTTAGGAGCTGGTTAGGTTCTAGTTATGGTTATTAGTTGGAACAGTTTTTTACAGGGTTCCACTTCATTGGGAAGCTAACACGTAACCCTTGTGCTATCCTAGGCACTTTGATGTTGGGAGTTGGGTCATCTAGACCCACTAGACAGTTCACTGAACCTTTTTTCTTCAATGATTTGTGATCTTCACTGGTTTCCATGGATTACATGAAATCTTTCCACCTTTATCCACCTTTGTCATGGTAGGGAGAACACGTCAAAGTAAGGGTGGAGTCATCTAAGATAGCACAAGGGTTAAAGACCCACTCCAATCATATTTTGATTTATTTTCAAAGTGTTCCCAGTGGTCTTTTAATTATGATTATGCCGTTTTTAGCCAAAATCAAAAAACCTGTGTCGTTTTCTATCACATAGTTTTTACCTCTGCAGCAGAGCGACACCTCACCTTTGCTGAGAGGTCTCTGTTTACACACTCTGCCGCTAGCTCACAGCCCTCAAACCTCCAACCAAAAATTGTGAGCAATATTGAAGCTATCCAGCCATACAGGTTAGAGCCAGATGCCAGCTCAGACAAAGGAAAAAAAAAGACGCTAACCCTTACCCTACATGGATCTATTCATCTACAAGTGGATGCCTCAGAATGGAGCAGAGCAGAGAGCTTTAGGCCCCCCCAACGAATTTTCTACGTCACAAATAAGGTCTTTTCAAATTGAGTTTTTTGTCTGATTCAAAATTATTTGAATGAAGAAATACTCTGAAATTTAATTTTAATCCTAATTTTCGTAAAATGTGGCCCTCCATCTTCAGAAAAAAGCTGCAAGAACACGTGAGAGACACCAAAAAAACGCAATAATTTTCAGAGAGGGTCTTTAAGTAAAATAAACCTCCTGTCCACAGCCAAGACAAATCTCTGCATTGGTCTAGCTGCAGAGCGAGTTCTGATGATATCTGTGCTCGTTGGGTAATCTCATGAGCATACATTCTCATCATGTTCCATTTGGGGTCTTTGTGTAGTTATTTTGTCGAGGGACAGATGGAAAAAGATTGCAACATTACGTAAAGCAAAGCAGCTTAAACCTCGGTTTCATAACCAACAGACAGATCTGCATAATCAGAGATGACGACCAGAATTTGGGCCGGCACCCGCAAGCTTTACAACAAACTGTAAGAAGTTTTTGTGTGGCAAAATGTGACAGATGCTTGTTTTGATGAGCTTTAGGGGGGGTGGGCAAAGTTAGCTGCTGCTAAAAACTCCACAAATGATCGTGAGAAGTTTTTAAAGCTCCTGTTAAAGGAGTCATTTCCAACAAAGCAGTCTGCTTAGGAACTCAGAGACCTGTGGAAAAGATGGAAACAAATCACGATCACTGCAGGCACCATCATTCAGGGAGGTCATTACTGCTGACAGCTTTTAGATGTTCCAGGTCCTGTCTGTGTTTTCTATTCAAATATTCGTAATTACTGTTACTTTACAACCTAAACTGCTTGTGACTGTCCCACTCAAGTGAAATAATGTCAAAGGAGGGAGACTTTTGCTAATCCACCACATGCGCTATCAGGAAATCACATCAGAATATTGTTCCAATCAAATAAATGTGCTCAAATGGTATCAAAGATGGTAGCTGTTGGGTCAGAACACCAGATAGCAGCAAGGAGGAAGATCAAGGATGTGAGAAGAACTTTTGGACATAAATGGAAAGACCCCAAGAATCTCATGTTTAAGCAGAGACCCCCCAAATGACATTTCAGAAGAACCAGAACCTTCAACACAGAATGAAAGGAAGTCACTGAACTTTAAACAGACACTTAAAAATACAATTCTCAGGGTCAGAACACCCAGAAATGAGTGAAGGAAGAGTGATCACATAAAGATCCGGAAGTTTTCTAACAACACAAAGTAGAGCCTCAAACAAATTTTCTTGGAGAAAATTAAAAAAAAGCATAAAATAAAAAATGATGCCTAACGATGCACACACTGGTAATTCCTGCAGACCTATGAATTGCAGTAATGAGGTAAACTGTACCAAAAAACATGTATAAAGGAGAAAAATAGCTGAAGTCTTGGAATCTGGGAGACGTCTCCTGGTCTGATAGACAAGAATAGCTGAGCATCATCAGCACATCAGTGAAAATGTATGTTGTGCTGCCAAATAAGGCTACCCAATGGAATAATGCAAAAGCTAAACAGGGCTGGGCCAAGTACAGAGCCCTGAAGACTCATCATTTGAATAAAAAAAACTTATTATCAATTAAAAAAACATAACTTAAACCATCTTGAAGCAGTTCCAAAAAGACCAATAGTATGTTCCAATCTCTGCAATAAAATGTGTTGATCAGTCATGTCAAAAGAAGCACTATATGTCCAAAAGAGTAAGTACAGGCACATGTTTCTCTAGCCATACTTAATGCAGAGCTATTTCTGTGTTTTGATGGGTTTTAAATGATCACAGAAGCTCCTTAAAAGTATGACGTCTCCTCAGATGGTCGCAATTAAGGTAAGATGAGAGATGCATCAAGGCTAATTTTGCAGTGTCTTTAAAATGGTTTGCTCCCTTTTTGTTTCTTTAGTTTATACAGTACTTCACTTTTCATCAAGGAATAAATTACTTTAAATAGAACGTGAATTTTAAAAAGTCTTCTACTGTTAGGAAGATAAAAACTTTACTTCAGTTTTTTTTTTAAAACTTGTCCTGTCCAACAGCTGAGCAAACAGATGAGAGCTGAAGGTCTCTAGAGTTGGACAGATCTTACTGTTATAATAGGGGGATATGAATCTTCTGACACGAGATGTATATTTGTATAAACCCCTTTTGAATTTGAGGCTTAACTTTATTTATATTGATTATGTTTGTATTGTGGTGCTACCATTACTTTTTTTTTTTTTTTTTTTTTTTTTTTTTAACTTGTCGTGTCCAACAGCTAGGCAGACAGATGAGAGCTGAGGGCCTCTTGGGTTGGACATATTTTACTTTAACAAGAGGGGTTATTAATCTTCAGACAAACCAAAGGTATGTCTGAATAAACCCCTTTTGTAATTGAGGCCAAACTTTATTAATTTCAAACATGTCTGAAAATCTTTGGTGTTGGACCGGACGGAAAAGGAAAGAGGGGAAGAAGAGAGAGGGACGTTAGAGAAAGGGGGGGTAGGGGGTGATAATAGGAGGGGAAGGGGGATAAGACCATGAAGCAGCATAAAGCAGCAAGTTTACTGGTTGTTAATCATTATGGTAAGGTTCAAATGTAAAAAAAAACAAAAAAAAAAGGGCGGAACCTGTCCACACACACACTCAAATGTTATAAACACACCTGTTAGTTGCAAAAATGTCCACTTGTCGACATGTACACAAAACAGATAGTGTTCACACGCATACTTATGCCTTAAAACCAACTAGTGTGAAATATTTCAGTCATTCAGTCTGTTGAGCTAACACCTGTGCTCAGGTGAGTGTTTATGTTCTTCTAAAATGGATGGTGGAACGTGAAAAGAAGGAGGGAGAGTGCCCAGCCATCCCCACCCCAAGACCCCCACCGCACCAGCAGCGGCAGCCGGAAT
Organism: Oryzias latipes; assembly: GCF_053564925.1. NCBI lineage: Eukaryota > Metazoa > Chordata > Actinopteri > Beloniformes > Adrianichthyidae > Oryzias > Oryzias latipes. The sequence goes on along the minus strand of NC_136241.1, from coordinate 27,609,682 downwards.
CCCCCCAACGCCACACGGGAACCGGCAGGGAACAACCGCCGCTGCTACCATTACTTTTGGGCTGCACACCCAAAAGGCTATGCAGCTGCTGAGGGTCTAAATGTTCCTGATATATAGGGTGACCTAAACATAAGCTGACATAAGAGAATAAACCTTAACATTCAGAAGACAAGAAGTTTCTCTTCATCACTGTATATCCTTTTTTTGTTGGACCGGATGGAAAAGAAGAAGAGAGTGAGATGTTATAGACGGGGGACAGGGGTACAATAGAAAAGGGATAAAAGAAGAGAAAAATGGGGGGTTAAGGAAGTTGGAGGATTATTCGACAGCATGGAGCTGTCACCTTTGACTCAGCTGTTATGCAACAACATGTGGTGGACTTTACAGCTCTCTCATCAGAATGGAGAACTGCAACAGTGACACTGTGAACCAGCTGCTGGAAGGGCTTTCTCAGCTGAGTGATGCTGACAGATGTGTTTGATGCTTCCATCTCTGGATAGAAGCTGACTGCTGCTGTGGGACAGATGACTGCAGTGTCATCTCAAAGGCTGGAAGGGCTCCAGGTGGACCTTTACAGCATTTCTGGTGATGGCTTGCTAGAGGGGCTGCTTGAGCTCTTTGATGCTCCTCTCCCATCATTGCACAGTCCTTCCCCTGCCACCTAAATAGAGGTTTGGCTTTGCTGAAGAACTGTGGAGTAATTGCTTTTTTTCTTTATGGAATTTATTTTTGCCTTCAAAGCTTAAGAACTTTTTGAACTTTAATTTTTATTAGCATTCTTGTTTTTCCAGAGGGATCTAAAAGGAAAAGCCTTTTTTATTTATGAGATTTTAGGCTTATTTCTTTGGTGGGAGAGAGGTGTGAAATAAAGCAAGAAGGCGGGAGATGAACTGATGGCAAGGCTGAAAAAAGTAATTGCTGCATATCTACAGTGTAAACCAAAATATTTTGACAAAAAAAATCAACCTTCAGGCAAAGCTTATTTTTGGAGATCTGGACAAATATAGTTCCATGTAGGATATAAGGACATGAGTGCTCATGATTGACCTTCACAGACATTCTTGAGGTTTATTTCTGAAAGTTGTGATTTCCAAGTTGTACCTCTTAGGAATATCTATCAAGACAGGATTTATTCTTGAACAGAAAGGCATGGAGGTCATGTTAACAATCCATCCAGGCACGAGGCCTTTCTTTTTCCCTTTTTGGTCATAGTGGGTGGGGGATTGAGCTGTTTTTATGATTCAGAAAGATATTAAGGGGTTTCCTGTTTGTGGCATTCAGTCATCATTCAGGCTTTTCTGAAAGAATGACACCATAAACCGTCAGGTTTTATACTTCGCTGGTTGTCCCACCAGCTCTCTCTCATGGGGGCTTATGTTGAAGATATCACTGTTTTCGTCAGATGGAGAGATGGAGAGAGTCTCTGTGAGTGTTTGCATTTGTTATGGAAACATTTAACTAAATTGAACTGGGCTATAAAGAATGTCCTGGCAAATAAGCTGTAGCTGGACTTCACTCATCCAAGGCTTTGTGTAAATCAGGGGATTAGAAGTTGGGGTCTCTAAAGAATGGAGTTATTTAGAGAGTTTGTGCCAGACTGCCTATACAGGACTGGCTGCTTCAAGGGTAATTTTGATGTACAGAATAAAGTGTGTGGCAGGAAGGAGGGGGCAATAAATCAATGATATTTATAAAAGATAAAATTTGTGCTTTGTACTGGGTTCTTTTGTTTGGGTTGACGGAAAGGTGGATGGATGCAATAGATATTCAAATTTTACTCTGTCTTTACTCAAATAAAACAATATTTGACTTAACTCCATTTACCATTTCGAATGTTGATAAGGATTCATTTTCAGAATCCAAATTGATTAGAGATTGTTCAGTCTGTAAATGTTCATGGCTGTTTTGTAAAGGGAGGGGAAGGCCAGAAAAGCTATTTATTTAATTGAGGACCCAAATACCAAAGTCAAGTTCTGTGCTTTCTCCGGTTCTGGGCCAACTTGAAAGGCCTGATTTCTTAAGGTATGCGAAATCAACTCATTCATTGTCTGTGTTTATTTCATAATAGTGAATTAGGCTTCTTAGGTTGATAACCTTGAAAAAAGAAAACAATTCCTTTAAAAAAATTTAAATCTCAAAAAAAAAAAAAACTAAATCTTGAATTCACCATTTACATATGTCTAAACTAAAATGTATTCAATATGACTCAACAAATGTTTTCTAACTTAAATTTGAGCTTTTTGAGTCTATAACAGTGGTTGCTCATGTTCCACTGTTGAGATGGAGTGCTTCTTTATTGCACTGAACAAGCAGAGGCACAGGGGTGTTTGCCATTCTTATTAAATGAGCGAACAGAGTGAAAGGGTGCGTTGAGTTTGCTGATTGGCCAAATTAGCAAGGGTTGTGACACCTAGCTTCCTTTTTTGAACATAAAAGCCAAAGATGGACTAAACACATAAACTAAACAAACAGAACGAAAAACAAAACATGAACTTCACTGCAACCAACATGAAGATGCTGTTTTAATGTTTAGGAGAACTTTGACACCACAGCTAAAGATGGAATTTGAGTTTTAACTCTGTAAAGACCCTGCAACAGACTGGCGACCTGTCCAGGGTGTCCCCTTCCCTCGTCCATAAGTGGTCGGGATAGGTTCCGGCAGCCCCGTGACCCCGAAAGGGATAAAGCGGAAGAACATGATTGAATGAATTAACTCAGTAAAGTCCACTACATCAAATAATTAACAGAATTTTTGGAGGATTTAAGATGTTTTGTAAACCCTTTGACGATATCCACAAAAACGTAGAAATACAATTTCTTGGATGAGATTTAGAAAGTATCACTCATAATATGTTGGGAAGTTTTAACTCACAACAATCTTAGATTAAGATGTAAAAATATTGGCAGCCATTGCCCCTAGTGGAATGATGATGAACTTCATGGTGGAAAACGTGTACCAAATTATATACAATGGGTTTTTAGAAAAGTTTTGATCACACAAATGAGGTAGGGGTCTCGGAAATGTGTGTATCAAATATGATACGAGTAGGTATAAGGAACGAAGATGATGGAGATTTTGGTTAACAAAAGATGCCTGTTGATTAGAGAGGAAAAAACACTCATTGGATTTTTATATTTATTCATTTGTTTTGGATTTTGTTATGGTTGATCTGCCGTTCATTCATTATTCTTTTTGAAAATCAGAAAATATTTAAGTTAATATCTCTGAGGTGGTTTTGCCTTCTGTGGTTTGTCAAGTGAACTATTTCCTTCTTTAAAGGTTTTCAAATTTCTAAGGTTTTTTCAAAGTATTGGATTAACATAAAGACTCTTTTTTTAAAAGGGCAATGAGTGATGCAGGATCATAGCATCATTTGGTGACTCATTATGAAGACATTTTTCTCACAAAGTGTACCTTTTCCTCCCTCTAATGGACCTGTCTCTCTTTCTGTTGCAGGGAACTCACCTCATCACCTGCTCAAGCCTCTGAAATCCCTCTAATCCTTGCTGCCCCTCCACGTAAAGGGTGTTATCGCAAATGGAAGTCTGCATCTTTTGGGTATGATAGAATATTTTTCTACTCATGAAGCCACTCACCCCTCCTGAAGCTGTTGTCAGATGTTTGATCTTCCATGGAGTTTGCTGTTTCAGCCTTGATATCAAGTCGAAAGAGAGCTCTCAGTCAGACGTTACCTTTGGCTGTTGAAACCTTGTTGGCCTAAAACTCGCTGAAAATTGAACAGCAGTCTGAGTAATCTAGGCTGAAGAAGTACATAAGTCAAGCATGTCTACTTTCATAGTGGGGGTTCTCAGAAAATGTGTCACGAAATCAGAGTCCAAGTGATGGCCTAGGTATTTGATAGTTTCTACCTCCAGGACAGATTTACCTCCAAGTGCTGGAGGAAGCAGATGTGGTGGGTTTCCGAGAAGCATGTGCAAAGCCCTGCTGATTTTATTATTTAGAAGCATGTTATTAGCCTCAACCCACTAATCCAGCTTTTGAGCATCTTTATCTATGTATTGTTGCTGAATTTAGTTTTGGGGATGAAGTGGAACGGCCCTATATATGTTCTGCTCATTTGCTTATCTGAGGATTTAGAAACCGTTTCTCAAGTGGGGATGTTGTATTAAAGAAAAAATATATATCACGGTACAGAGAAGCCACTGCACTCTAGTGGAGACAACAGACCATGAAACTTTGGTAAATGAGCATTGGTGTGTGTTCATCTAAACAACAGTCTTTCATATACCCTGTAAAACAACCCCTTAACCCCTTGACTGTCTGTTCTACTGGCTTTGGGAAGATGGCTGGATTGCTTTTTACACTTGGAAAACAGTATTGGCATTGGTTTCTCCAGTATTTTTCCAGACAAGCTGTCAACTGTGTCACCCTTTGATCAGTAATGGAACTGGAGTTTATGTCTTTGTTTTTGGAACCCCACCAGAGATCTTTTATGCTGGAACAGGCACAAGATCCTCAGGATTATCCTTTATCAATCATGACTGTTTTCTGTTAAGACTGGTAGATTTTTGAGGATCAAGTCTTTTTAGAGCTTTTTATTAAAATCCTATGCTGCAGGTTGCATTTCATCACCGTTTAACGGCAAAATACGAAACAAGCAAAGAAAAGGCATTACAAGTCCAGTCCTTGCTGATTTTGTTTTGTTTTAACACAATTTGTTCTAAATACCACTGTCACCACTTAAATGGCAGATTTTTTCTGTCATCTGTGGTTTTTCAAGTGAACAGATTTTTTTTAAGGGCTTGAAAATAGACAGAAAATAGACAGACGAGATAGATATTTATCTATTTATCGTTATTGTCACTAGAACAATTACATTTGTTTCCTCGTCCATGCAACTGTCATGCTTTGAAATAAACAACGAAAAGTGATAAATAAATAATACATAAATCACTCAATCACTAAAACAGAAAATTAAAATTAGATTGCTATGAGATAAAAGTGCAATTGTAATTTAAAAAAAACAGAATGCGCAATTAATAAGTGTTAAAAATGTAAAACCTGAAAATAATATGACATATAAAAGAAAACACAACACGAGCACATTGCTGTTAATTTTAAGCAAGCCTCCATGGTTGCACAGTTTAAGCAGTCTTAGGAAGAAGTCCAGATTTAATCTTAATGTTTCCTAGTCAGGTTTAAAATGTTTATTGGAGTGGGATAAAAACTGTTCTGTAGTTTTATGTTCTTACTTTGTTTGACCTGAGAATATTTAACTTACTGTTAATTTGCTTAAATTAAACTTAACAATAACAATAAAGTTGTTACTAGGCTGCTAGAAGTTGGAAGCTGGGGAAACTATGGTGCCCTGGGGTTCTGTTACGGTGGCCCAGAAGGGTCACAACACAACACTTTAGATTTAACAACACAAAATAACATACTACTGTTATTTTGAGAGATGTGATTACCGATGTTTTAGCCCAGTGGAAATTTCAGAATAAAAGCACTTCCTTTGCAGATATACCGGTACTTCCGTTGTGAGTTAAAGTGTTGTGAGTTATTGTGTTGTGATGTTAGTTATTGTGTTGTGAGTTATTGCATTGTGTTGTGACGAATTGTAGTATGTTATTTTGTGTTGTGTTGTGACCCTTCTGGGCAACCGTATTCTGTCCTCTTTTCTCATCTACTTCTACTCTCTTCTTCTCTATTCTTCATCATTACTTATCATTTAGTTCTTCATGCCTCTGTTTGGTGCAGTGCGATTCATGTACTGTCCCTCCTTCCTCCTGGGGGGAGTGGGCACCCCGGAGGTTTCTTCTTTTTTTCCAGATTCCGTTTCTTTCAGGAGTTTTTCCTTTCCACAAAGAGGGGTCTAAGGGCAGGGATGCCCAGTTTAGTTAGTCTGTTTTGTTAATGTTTTAGTATTATCCTATTGAATTCTATGCATATATGATCCTTTTTGATTGTATGCTTACCTTACAATTACCGGTACGAAGCCCATTGAGACGACTGTTGTTGTGAATTTGGGCTACATAAATAAAAATTAATTGAATTAAATGGAGCCTGAAGGCAACAGATTAAACAGGGGATGTCTAAGGTATTTTCAAAGTTTTGGATTGACAAAAAATCTTTTTTGTAAAGGCAACGAGTGATGCAACTGATAGTTTATTTTTATTCTGAAAAAATCTGTGTCAAACAAATTTGTTTACTTTTCTCAACATGTATTGGGGCTGTAATCAGTGACTCCGCCCCTCCCACAGTCAATAGCACTTACCAATTGCTGAATTAGAATCTTCTATCCTTCAGTTGTTTTCTCAGCTCCAGGCAGGAGAGAAAGAAGTTCACTCCTCTTTTAAACAGGTTTAAACAATGAATTTGTGCTCTATTGAACATTAATTCAATTCTTGCGCCAGTTCTTTGACAGAAGGGCCCTATAATCAAAAATTTCACACGTTTATGTAGTCCAGGTCTAAATTTGTGCCACTCTTAGCTAACTTTTTTTAACCCCTCATGAAAAACAATAAACAGATCTCCCACATTGCAGCGCGAGCTGTAGAGAAACTAACATCCATCATTAGCAGTACCATACATGACGCGAACCTCCATGGACCGAGTATCAGCACTATTACCTTTTGTAAAAAACAAAATTGCCCATCACTTTATGTAAACAATAATCATTGACTAATTGACTAATCGAAAAAATAATTGTTGACTAATCGACTACTGAAATAATCGCTAGTGACAGCCTTAATGTGGGATAAAATGTGTTTAAGTGGGAAAAAAATCCGTTAAAAACTGCCATCAGATTTTACTAAAAAGACAAATGACTCGATAGATGGCATGCAGATGGGTTGGACTTAGCATAAGTAGTATAAAGTGGAGGGTGCTTTGGTCTGCGCTGATGTCATGAATGGACCCTGCTGCAGAATTTAAATTTGTCCTCACATGTTCACGCTGCATGCATGCCTGTCTGCGGAGCACACACACACTGCTGTCCTCTCACACACTATGGAAAGTTAATTAACTGTTTTTTTGGAGGTCCACTGCAGCCTGTCCAGTGACATGGCCCCATTACCCACTCTTTAGCGGAGACCAGTGAGCGCTCATTCCCAGCTACTGCTTCACTGAGCTGCAGATTAGCTGATTTGGAGGTCTACACAGGAGTTTGGAAAGAAGTGAGAAACGGAAGCTAACAAGAGATTTGGGACCTCATTTCTAAAGGCTTCTAAAAAGAGTGGAAACCAGGTGGAAAGGTGCACTTACTAATCCTAATACAAGTTAAAATGCATTTCCATGTTAAATGCATTTCCAGTGGTCTTTTAGTTAGGATTTTGCAGTTTTTAGCCAAAATAAAAATACCTCTATCATTTTCTAGGATGTAGTTTCTGCAGAGTAGCTGTAGTTCATTAGAAATTTGCCTTTGAGTTGTGGGCTGGACTGTTGTTGTCAGACATACATGGATCTATTTGTCTGCAAGTGGATACATCAGAATGGAGCAGAGCAGGGAGCTTGTAGCTTTCCGTAGTAACTCGTAGGTCGCACTTACAATCTTTTTCCAACTGCATTTTCTTCATCTGCTTGTGATTTACAACAATTTGAAAAGACGAAAAAACTCTGAAATAGAGTTTTAAACTTAATTTTCTTAATATAGGTCCTCCGTCATCAGAAAAATGGCACAAGAACAGGTTAAAAACACCACGAATGCATTTTTCATCTGAATGGGTCTTTAACTCAAAGAAAGGATGCAGAAAACTGATGAAAGTGTTCAAGCAAATAATGCCTTAATCAAGTCAGAAGCAGCAAACACAGCATTGCATTTTTAATAATGTTTCTTGACTGTGTCACGCACATGCAGTATGTTCTGCTATAAGACAGCCATAAAAGATGAGCCACTAGTCTGCTCATTTGTCCTCCTACTTTTCTCTTCATGTGTGCAGCCCAACAGTGAATAATGCTGGGAAGTGAACTCTTAAAGGACTTGACTAAGCTTATTATGAGGTCTCTGCAGGCCAAAAAATTAATTCCTCATTTGTTATTTATGAACTTCATTCAAGTGAATGCTCTGATTACTGCAGCACAACCCCAAACAATCATGCAAATAATGCTTGGAGCAATCTGCTTCTTTTCTTCCCTGCAGCTCTGACAACAGGGCAGAACATCATTTCAACAGCAAACCAAACAACGGCTTTCTCTAAAAGAAAATGTGGCTTCAAAATACAATAATAGGGCTGCAAACCCAAATGTCCTGCTGCCACTCTGAAGACTTTCAGCACAGGAATGTGGAATTGAATGGCAGTGATGATGGGACAGGACGGGAAATTAACGTAAGGCAGAGCCGCAGGAACCACAGTGTGAGGAGATTGATGTATTAATGAGTTGGTGCCTTTTAAAGATGTTTTGTTTTTTTTCTTTAGATCCTCATGGGAACCTTTCCTCACAAACTTTCAAGTTCACATTGGCCTTACCCAGCAGATTGTGTGATCAATTTCTGTAAACGCACCATACGCCAAGCATTAGCAGTACCGTGCATTATGTGAATCCGGGCGTTCATTGATCTTGCGGTGACAGTTCAACCGGTTGAACATTTTCATGCTGAACTGCAGCAACGCAGCACTGTGACCAATCGGGAACTCTGATTTGGTGGTGACGTGTGGGTGGCGTCCGCTTCAAAACACAGAAGTACCAACCGCTGAAAACATGATCCTAAAGGAGACATTAATAATTGCCATATCAATCTGTTCCTAGAAGACAAGACGACATTTATAGGAACAGATTTGAGGGGTTTGCATATCTTTGACTTTGTACCAAGCCCCCTTCTATTGTAGATGGTGGACGAGCGCTAATAAACGGTAAATACATAAAAGAAGAACCTTCTCCCTGTTGCTACCTGCATGTCTGGTGCTGGTCCTATGTGAACACAACCGTCTGGATGCGCATTATTAAAACTGAAATGACAAAAAATGACACGTTGCCAATACCAATTAAGCATAGTCGATTTTTAATAGTTGCCAGCCCTACCCCACAAGCAGTTGAAAGTTCTGCTCTTCCGTAATTATTCAAGGTTTCAAGCATAGTGGCTGAGTGGTGCAGCGTCCGCTCGGAGATGGGGAGATTGTAGGTTTGACTCCACAGCCAAAAACTCCACTCACAGCTGTAACTGCTTCATTAATTTAGGGGAGGGGTCAAATGTTGAGAAGAAATATCTGTTGTTTAAAATCAATGCTGAGAACTCTCAGTTATATCCAAATATTAAACCAGGAGGTGTCACCCAGATAAAAAAAACTATAAGAATTTTCTAAAGACATAAAGGCTAAACTAATTTCTATTTTTTCCAACTTTTGATTAAACAGAGCTCATGGTTTTACATCTAAAGGTTTCAGGAATTCAACTCACTAACAAGAAACACACTAGATGGGATTCATATGGCCTCACATACAAAATGATTGTCTTTTATTGCGTTTTTATTCCTACACAAAAATTAGAACATCCTTCTTCAGAGAGTTACAGAGAAATTAGTTCATGCATGTATTACATCAGGATTGTGTTATCAGACTACAACAGAACTTAAAAAATAATTGTTTGTTTTGTAATAAACAGATTCTTAATAGTTGTAATTAATCATAGTAGTAGGTTTAGGGGCTGTCGTCTGGACTTCATTTTTAAAGTTAGAAGACGTTTCACCTCTTATCCAAGAGGCTTTGTCAATTCTTGTCAATTGACAAGATGACATTGTCCAGATGACAGCCCCTAAACCTACTACTATGATTGAATCAACCTGGATGAACGAGAGTCTTCATAGACATAGTTGTATTTAATTCAAATTTTATTTGAATTCAGTTTTTCTAGCATTTTGGTGAAGATAAAAACCTCAGTGGTAAGTTATTTACCGCCCCTCAAACTAAGGGGGGGGGGCAGAGGAAGAGAGGTTAACCTCTGATCGGAAGATCACAAGTTTGGTTCCCACCCAGCCCGCCCATGTGTCGAAGTGACACTGAAACCCACATTGTCTCTGGTGGTTATAGGTAGGTGCCAGTGTTGCGGGGCTGCCATCAGTGTGTGCATGGGTGAATGGGACTGTGACTGTGAAAGCGCTTTGGGCTTTCTAAGAAGGTAGTAAAGCACTGTAGAGGTACACACCATTTACCATTTCAGATTTAACAAGCTAAGCAGTGCTGTTCAGCTTATATTCTGTCCTACCATAATGGCCCTGTATGATTGGCGGGATCATGTGTATATCAGTACTAGTCTGCAAATCAGATCAATATGCAATGCTGATGACCACAGTTTTCTAAGAACCATTGATCTTAATAGGAACTCGTGACTTTTAATGTTCTGGTCCGTGTTGATCTGTTGGAACGTTTCTGCTTCAGTGTCAGGAAAGACCATCAACAACATGTCAGGGTTTGGTGATACAACGGTACTGAGGAAACGTATCTGTTTGATAGAATTTAGATCTATAGCATGCAGATCAACGCTAGCAAAGTCAGTAAGGTAAGATCCAGTAGACAGTTAAGAAAACATACTGTCTGGAGGCGAACTGTTACTCTTTGGGTTTTATAGCGAGAAAAATTGAACCCAAAAAAATGGTGGCATCTTGGTGCAGCCCTTTAAAGACCCTCTGATGAAAATTGATTTTTTAGTGTTTTTAACATGTTCTTGTGGTTCTTGTTTCTGATGATAGAGGACATATATAAAGAAAATTAAGCTCAAAATTGCATTATTTCATTATTAAAATTGTTTTGGATCAGGAGCAGATGAAAAAATACAGTTTGAAAAAGATTTTATTGGTTGTGTAGACAACACAATGAGAGGGCCACAAGCTCCCTGCTGTGCTCCTTTCTGATGCATCCACTTGTAGACGACTACATCCATGTATGTCTGTCTTCCTCCTCTGAGCTGGCATCTGGTTCCAAACTGGACAGCTGGATAGCACCAATATTGCTCTCCATTTTTGTTGCACCGCTAATGTTAGGATGGAGGTAGAAGGGGCTATAAGCAAGCAGGAGAGTGTGTAAACAGAGAGCTCTCAGCAACAGGGAGGAGAAGGTGGGGTGGGGTCGCTCCTGCCCACAACTCAGAGGCAAATTTCTGATGAAGTCCTGCCGCTTGGCAGAAACAATGTCTTAGAAAATGACCGTTTTTATTTTTTGGCTAAAAGTGACATAATCATATTTAAAGTGGGACTTAAATATGTGCAGTTAAAAGCAAACATGTCATCCATCCGTCCATCTTTTCCCATGTGTCCGCTTATCCAGAGCTGGGTTTTGGGGCAGCAGTCTAATCAAGGAGTCCAGGTCTGCCAGGGAGCCCCTAAGGTGCTCCTAGGCCAGCGGAAAGACATGATAGTTCTTCCAGTGTGTCCTGGATCTTCCACATGGGCCTCCTTCCAGTAGGGTGTGGTTTTGCGCACATGCAATTTCATGACAAGATGGTATCCTGTCGGACTAAAAAGCAGGCTTGTCTTCACAAAAGACATGAGCATTTTTTTTCTGATTTGAAACATTATTTTGTTACTGCATGACTGTGGGAAAGGATTGCCCATGTAGCCATTTTTCATAACTCTGTTTCTGATAAATGTTTGGAAACCCCTCTGTTAAGCTTGAATCAGTGGAGGAAGACTTCAGTCCCAGACTGAGCTGTGCTTGTGCTTTCATGCGTCTGTAACATTTTACTAGGTTTTCTTGGCAGTGATGTGTCTCAGTTGTGCAGAACAGCCCTCAGTAACACTCCAAGCTGTGTGACTTTTCATTTCCCAGCTGTCTAAAAGCAGTTTGTAAACTCAGATTGCAGGATCCATATGCAGGGGGGGCAGAGAAATGTTATCCCTGGGAATTCAGTGGCTCAGTTTCCCAAACAGAACAACATATTGGATTTTTCTTCAGGCCTGTCGCTTGTTTTCTGTGATGCATGGGGATGGATGCAGAGTTTCTGTGAGCATGTGGACGGGATGTAGGCTTAGGAGCGTTAGATGAGTTCATAGATGTTGAGCTGAAATTCAGGGGGTCTGAGCAGCACAACTTTACCCCCATGAGAGGGACAGTTTAAACTCTGGACAGCAGGAAGCAGCAAGCTTTATGAAGATATGACACTAAAAACCATTTATTATTGTTGTGCATCAACCACTGACTTTTTAATGCTGTAATCACACAAACAGCTTTTGGATTTTCATATTTCAATTGAATTCCCCTTGAGAAAGTTTGAAATTAGCTGGATTTACTGCAACTTTCACTTCACAGAAATACATTTCTTATTTCTATTCTTATTTCCGTGTTTTTTTTATTGTTGCATCCTTCTCACCCCACATATTGTAGCTACCTAAGTTAAGTTTTCTCATAGTTAATTAGAACTTTTCTGGTTATTGTGCCACTCGTGTCAGCAGGTTTTGATCCAAATTCTTTTCTCAATTTCTGTCTTGTTTTTATTGAAAATAACTGATTTCATAGCCTCCCTATAGAAGAGAGGAATTCGGTTCGTTAAGTGCCCACAAACCACCTTTTATTACCATTTTTTTTTTGTTTTATAGCTAAGACTAGCATAAATGCACCAGAAAATTTACAAAACCAGCTTTTCCTCCAATGAACCCTGCTCCCCAATTAGACTGTGTTCTTCTGACAAACACAACAAGTGTGAAATTTCCCAAAGGAAGGTCATCATTCTCAGAGAAATGCTTCAGTTGTAGAATTTTTCATTGAGAACATTGCCATGATTGGCAGGTTGGGTGGCAGTGGTGTTAAACTGTCTGCAAGCAGAGGGACAATGCTGAAAGGCTTCAAGTTAGAGCAGAGAAAAGGTTAAGCAGAGAAAAAATTGGACAAAAGTTAATTTTCTGCATCTGTGCCTTTGACATGGCCGGAGCGCCGACCTGTGCTTTACAAGAACCGACTTTTCAGAACAGACAGAAACAACAGAAAAATGATGTGTGAGGCTTAAAAAAGAAGAAGCTGTTCATTTTTTGATATTGTCCCTTAGTGGATTTGATGATCCCTAACATGAATCCTGCTCATGAATACCTGTACAATTCATAGATTAGAGCGAAAGGTTAATTTTAATCACGCTCTTCAGAATTTATGACCAATTCTCAGTCCTGGTATAAAAACAGAACCAGTTATTTTAATAATTGCATTATGAATATGTCTTGTTTTATTCTTCATTAACCTTTCTGTTGCACCTTTCTGAGCTGCAACAGAATTATTTTGTTAACTCTGCATGATCCAAAAAAAAAAGTCTCTGGAAGCCTCTGATCTAACATTTAATTGTTGGCAGAAACCATTAATTAGTCAAACAGACAAATAAAAAGGTCAAAAAAAAATTGTAATTATATTCTAAATAACTAGAAACATTTTAATATGACAGAGAAAAAAAATCCTCATTTGATCGAAACCCAAAAGCCAGACTGTTTCCACACAAACATTTTATTAACAAATCTCCATCTTTGGGTTCCATTTAATTATTTTAGATCATTTGTGTTCACTCTATGCCCCCCACCTGAAAGTTAAGGTGGTTCCTATCCAAAAGGTACATGTTTAAGTTGATTTTCCTGGATTAAAGACGCGTCCTCCTGCCTGCTCCCTCTTAAATTGCAGTTTCCTGTTGGGGTTAATCAAGCGCTCCATCTATCTGCAGCCACTTAACTTGATGGCTGGATTTTGCCCACACTCTTTATCCTCCTCAGAGTCGTGGATGAAGGAACAGCACGTCGTCCTTCAGCCACATGCATTTAATAGATGATAGGAGATTCAAGACAACTGGCAAGGCAGTGAGCCCAGCATGGTGGTGCTGGATTGGATGGCTTAAATGGCCGTCAGGATGACAAAGGCTGTTATCCAGATGGAACACTAAAGAAAAAGAGAAACTCAAGCCAACGTAATTTCACTTTAACATTAACCTTAGAAAACACGTATTTAAAAAATATATATATATATAAATGTTCCTTTTTTCAAGTTTACAACTCACGGGGGAAAGTTATGAGTTCAAATCAAGATTGTAAATTCGAAAAATGGACATTGTAAATTAAACAATGTATAACATTTAGTGCGTCTTTAAAACTGCTACAACTGTTCCAAATGTTCCTTTTTTTTGTATTTTTTAATTTACTGTGTCTCGTTTTAAAATACACAGTCTGGTTTTTGTTCCCCTTCAAGACAGTCAAACTCATAAAATGGAGTAAATTTGCTTTTTGACCTTTATACTGAATTTAATGTCGATATGGAACATTAGAACAGATACTTGACAAATGGAAAAGTTGTTATATATCTCCTGAAGGCTTTCCTATTTGTAGCTTTTCTATCATTAGAAGTGGTGAGAGCATCTTTCTGCACTCCACTAATTAAAAAAACTTTGCTCCAAGCGCTGGACAAGCAGATGTACTAAAAAGCTAAATAAACGAATGAATTTTACGCCTATTTTCAGGACCATAATATTGGAATTGGTAAGCATCTGCTTTGATCTTACATATTGATGTATGATATTGCTTACTCTTGTCCCTGCTTGCAGAGACCCTCTGAGGCGTTTGTCCTTTGTGGCTCTGGAGCTATTTTCTAACAGAATCAATCCTTGCCTCAGTTTTCTCAGACTTCTGAGGCAAAGACTGTGAGTGTTGACATTGTTAAAGCATGTCTGGTTGTGCGGGAGAGGAGAAGTGGATGTGCTGAACTGTAATTGATAGATTGATGTTTCACCCCCAACCCCCCCCCCCCCCCCCCCCCCCCCCCCCCCCCATCCAACCCATCCCAGTGCCCAAGGATCGACAGCATCCTGTCCTCATCCTGCTGTCGGCTTCACTGTGGGATCACCGCAGCCGGCTCGCCCACAACAGTGACAGGCTCTGTATTTCATCCTTAACTCTGACTTCTTGTCTTCCTCTAAAGGAACTGTGAAAGTGCATATTGATCTGATCCTCTGCCACCGCTCTGAAGGTTAGGTTACATTTGTGGCAGGAGGCGGGGGGGGGGGGCAGCAGCCGTTCCATTATCTGCTGTAGCTGTAATTAGCTAATGAGTGAGTGGGACCCTGCTTTGTCACGTGTTTCCTGCACAGGACTCTCTCCATTCATGCTTGAATAATTCGCTTGTTGAAGAGAGAAATGCACGTGTAATTTTCAGATATATAGAATTAGAGAATACAGAAATAAAAATGTGTTATTTTGGAAACCTATACTCTCCCCTATCAATCTGCAGTCACTGTATCAGATTACAACATAATCTCAGCTCGAAATGTAATCGACCTGTGTGCTCTTGCTTTCATTTTCATAAATCCCTCTAAATCTGTCTGTCCTTCTCTGTTCTTGTCATTAATCCATCCTTTCCTCTTTCACTCTTTTACCCTCATCAACAAGTCCGCTGAAGTCCAACCACTTCACCCCCTCCAGTGGGATTAAACTGCTTTTCCTCATGCATTTCTCTCCACCGTTTCTCCATTTCGCTTATCTCACATCCTACCTTTGGGGCAAAACCACTGTAAACATTCAACTTTACAGATCAACAACCAGCTTCGGACACATCAGCTTATCTGAACCTCTCCACTTCCAGAGTATTTGTAGGCTGCAGAACTGCAAACTATCTTCCAGCATGCCCCCTCAGTGATGCATTGTGGGAGGGCTGTAGACTTGAGCTTGCATCATTGACTACACAGTGTATGAGAACTGGACCGAGTGAGTGTGACCCATAAAAATGGTTCACTTCTAGCTCCAATGAAATGAAGTCAACTCAATCGCCATTTTTCCGCAAGTCAGCCGCCATATTTGAGCCAGAGGACATCAAGTAAGCAGTGATGGGTTCCAGACGGTTTGAGTCATCATTTCTATGGGAAACACTCTGGCAAATCAGTGAGTGAGTGAGTTTCTTAGAAGTCCATACCTCTACCACTTGAAAGGGGGCTACATTAAACCTGTCAATCAGACATTTAGAACGTTCGACGTGAGACCATATACTTTTATTGAGGCATCTGATTGGCTGAGTCATAACTTGTATCATAAAAACATTAAGATTAAATAAGAACATGTTAAAAAATAGGTAGAAGAGCAAGAACGGTTAATCTGATGAACATAATGACTGAGTAATAGCTATTTAATTCTTAATAAAGTCTATGGGATTTCGGCTTTTTGGGACCAGCAGGTACTTCCTGTTTGGAACGCGAGGGGGAGAGGTCACTCAGTCCAGTTATCATATATAGTCAATGGCATCCATGCATTTACTCAAGACAAGCCAAATTTCTCTGACAACATTGTGAGTGAAATTAAAGGTTTTTATTTGCAGAAATTTCAGAAAAGAACCGGAGAGGGATCTGCAAAACCAAACCAGTCAATACAAAAACACAGTAAGGGGGGGGGGGGTATCTCTTCAATATCAGAGTGGGATCCGCATGAGAAACAGAACAGAACAGTTACTGAGCATGAGCCTGGGGGGAACGCCAAAATCTTTAAACGGTCACATCTGTGAGAAAAAGTCCCTGTAACTATCAAATGTTGTCTTTCTTAACTGCTGCTGCACATCTGAAGAGGTCAGGAGAAAGAGTGGAGCAGTTAGAGATTTTTCGAACTCGCAACATCTTTCTTTGATCCTGTGGGTTTTCACCTGCTAAACCTTGTGAAGCCCCTGCAGCAGCTGACAGTTCTGGATGCCGGACAGAACCGTTTAAACTGCCTCTCATTGCGCTCGCTGGATCTCTGAGTGCTGTCAGTCGTCCTCCTGTGTTTGTCCACTGGCAGCATTCAGGGAAGGTTTCCTTGTTTGCTGAAAGCAAATATGTTTTTAGGGAAGGGGTGTGAATGTGAACGCTGCTGTAATGGAGCCACGGCTTTGAGGCAGAATGAGGCGGCTGTTTCCTTCAGTCTTAATTTGTTTATGTGTTTTTGGTCCTTCATGCAGCAGCTGTGGAAACACTTTCAAGCTTTTCGATCCGACGGTCACTTCAGCTTGGAAAGAAAAGCTGTTTAAAGTAAACACCTGGATGTGTAACATGAGAGAGTCACCTTGAAAATCCTTCCTTTACCAAAAACCTCAAGCAGTGCAGAAGGTGATTTAAACCCCGATCACCATCCTTTTTGGGTTCTTGATTAGCTGTAACCATGGTTACAAAGGGGAAGTGTTTGAGGCAGTTCTACAGCGGGAGGAAGGAGACGGCGCAGAGTCAAGTAGAAACAGAAAACGATAAAAGGACGTCACAAAAACAGCAGAGAATGAAACCATGCATAATTTAGGGAGACGTGAGAACGTTGGGGAGGATTTTTCTGTGGAAGTGAATCAGTCATTTCTGAACTCTAGTGCTGTAGATAATTCCAGCTCACAGCCTAAGGTCAGCTCAGAAGAGGATACATATCCTCAACAGACAATGTTTTAGTTGAGTTTTGTCACTTTCAGCTGTAAGTCACCAAATGCCATAGTCACAACTGTTCTTACAGGTGGATATGGGATGTCTGCGGGCGAAAAATTAGCAAATCTGTGCAGAACGAAATTGTTCATGCAAGTTTTAAGAAAAACTATGGACACTGTGGGCATGCCTTAAAGAATGCTCTAAACACAGGTTTTTGAACATCCATTTAGCCCACCCTGTTCACACTGGACAGGCTGTGGGGGAGCTTCTTTTTCTTTATTTACTGTTTACTATCGCATGAAAAGTTGAAAGGTGCGAAACGTCAAAGTGGTGCAAATCTCGCAAATCTTGCTCCGGGCTTTATTTTTCACAGCTCTATTCCGATGTGAAAGACTTGGAGTCATAGATTTCCAGCCAGGTATAAAGCACGATTATTATTTTTTCCTTCATGATCAATTTTTAAATGGTTGGCAGCTTGGTGAATAAAAGGGGACGGCATTCATAAATCACTACAAAATCCGAGTCCCTGGTTGGTCAAAGATCAACCTGCTTTAACTTGCAACACATGTTCAATGGCCTCCCGTTTTTACGTAGAGCCCCAAAATGGTCTTAAAAATGTGCGTAGATACGTGTGAACACAAGACTTTTGAATGCGGAAGCCTGAAATGCTTGTTTACATTGGTTTACATAGATTTTTTACTGGAAGTGGGTGCTTGAGAAGGCGTTGCTGAAGGCGGTGTGAACATTGCCGAAGGTTGGTGAAGTTGGTGAAATGCAGGCGTGTCGTAAGTATTTTTCATATTTTCAACCCCTCTGAATCCTGTGCATGGCGCATGGAGCCCAGAAGTGCTGTTCAAATGAAAATTGCGCTCTCCTTGCACGTACCCTGGCTGTTAAAAATGAGAAGATTAGACAAGTAGAGTGTTTGCGTCCCACAGTGTTCGATTATGTTCTATTTTCATGAAGTCCCTTAAGGCTACTCTGAACAGTCACCACTAAGATGATGGAACCTGTTTTATTCACTGATTCCATGATTATGGTCAGTTTCTCATTTGCCATCAAATAGGTATTCATCTGGATGCCTCTTCATCTTCATCTCTGTGAGTGTCTATTCTTTCATTTCTCTGAGGTTGTGAGTTGTTGTCTACATACAACATTAAGAGCTATTGTATTTTAATCAGCTTGACGACATTTGGGTAACAGACAGGAACCTGAAGAATACAGGGCATGCTTGGACCATGTGAACACATCATGGTCCAGATCCAGTTATAGAAAGATATGAATTATTGTGAGACTTTTGTGGGAATGAGGCTTCTTCAAAAACAAGACTGAGCTGCACAGCATTGCACTTAATCAGACTCTGAAAGGTGAAAAACTCTTGATTTTATTTTTTCTGAAATCTTGCCGATAGCTAGGTTCTATAGTCTGCTTTGGTCTGGACTCACTGTCATGCACACTCATGCAGCATGCCATAGACACCAGAAAATGTTTTGATCTATATCTGTTTAATACTTGAATCCCCACAATACCCTGTCCCGTGACATAGTTTTGCTGTTTATAACTGGGACCTCCAGGTGAATGCACAGTATGGATGTTGGCAAAAAGCAATAATCACAGTTTAAAAATGAAATCGATAAAATAAAGCACAAACATCGTGGATACAGGATGAACTTGTACAGATCTGGAAATCCAGGTTTTTTTCAGTTTACTGATGACTCACTGATGAAATGTTGATAAATATTTTAAACTGGCTCATATCTGGAGTGCACATCTCCTCATGTTGGGTTCAGCTTATGGATATTGTTCTAGTGTAGCAACAAAGTTTTGTTAATGTTTCACCTAAGTAAGTAAGTACGATGCTCAAACTCACGATGCTCTAAATTTCCATTTCTTCTGAAAAGCTTTTTAGCATGCAGCCCAGATGTGCAAGTAAACTGTGCAAACAGTGTTGTCATGTCTGTAGGCATTACACTTGAGTCAAAGTTGTAAAGGTTTAGTTAAGGATCTATTTTTATGTCGCTTCCAGTCTTACTTACACAACAGCAGGAGGAATCAGCAGAAAGGAAGCTGTGCTGTTGGTCTGCGGTGCTCAGTCTGAGATAAAGCAAAGCGTGTGGAGAGGAGTGTTGCTTTAGTCATTTGACAAACACAGCAGCAGCTGTTCATGCAGCAGTGTGCTCTGGTAGACAACCGCCGGTCTAAAGAGCCCTAATAAAAACAGCTTCTAAAGGTCATATTTAATTTGATATGCATGTAGGGTGCTGATTCAAAACGCAAATTGAAAAAGCTTGCAAGAGAAACAAGTAAACCCCTAATCAAACATGATTACTGTAACCCCCTTTTTTATTTTTAAAAGGGTTTGTTTTTCAAGTCAAATTCAGTCCAGATCTTGCAAAGAAAACAAAATTATCTCAACTTGGTTTTAACAAAAATCTAAAGAGGAACCTGGAGTAACATGGTGGGGCTCCAGTCAGTGAACAAGGAAGTGAGTAGGCAGAGGATTCCAGTGATAAGAAGTTAAGTGTAGAAATATGGACTTTCATGAATTCACATTTCCCAATACTTCACAGGTACATCTGCAAACACTGTTAATAGAACCTTTTCAAAGTAAACTTTTTTTTTGCATCATGTAAATTATTAAACTGTACTTGCGCTTGTGCAATGACAATAAAGTTGAACTAAAACTGTAGTAAAATTAAAACTGTAGTTGAATTAGTCATATTTTGAGTGATGCGCAACCATTGACTGTAGAACTGGACTGAAAAAGGCTTACATCCGGCTCCTATGAAATAAAATCGATTCAATCGACATTTTTTCGCGGTATAAGTCATCCTATAGATGGCAACCACTCTCTCCAATTAGAAGTGAGTTTTTAGGAAGTCCACACCCCTGCCACTTAAAAGCAGGCTACACAGAATCTGTCAAACTTTCGAAGTGACAACACTTTTATTGAGGCTTTCTATTGGCCATTTTATAACTTGAATTACGTGAACCACAGAAAAAAAATGTCATGAAAAAAATTTGGATTATTAAGAACATGTTAAAAAAGGTAGCAGAGCAAAAATGGTTATTCTGACCAATAGAATGACTGAGTAATAGCCGTTTATTTCTTAAAAGAAGTCTATGGGATTTTGGCTTCTTGGGACCAACTGGTACTTCGTGCTTGGACGTGAGGGAGAGGGGTCTCTCAGTTCAGTTCTCATTGACAGTCAATGTGTGCCACATTTGCACTTATTATTCATTTGGATGTGACCGAGATGAATGATGAAGTCTTGAGGACTTGCATGACATGTTGGACAGAAAGTGAGGTGGGGGAGAGAAATAGAGATGAAAAATCTGCATATTTCTACCCAGCACTCTGTGTTCAACTTGTTTTACCTGTATAAAATAAGATTTTTAGCAGGTTTTCAGATCTATATGACAAGTTTTTTTCTTTTAAAAGGAAACCATACAAGAGATTATTTTCCATTGTTATTTAGAGTTTGGAGACTCCCAGATGTGTGTTTTTGCTCTTGTCAACACTGCAATGGGAACTGCCACAGCCATGAGGCTATCACTGTTTGTGGGTCTCAGCAGTTCTCCTTGATTTTTTAGCGATAGTGTTGTTGCAGTTATGGATGCTTCCTCCAAACCCTAAACAGATAAAGCCTTTCTCAAAATAATATGCCAAAACCTTTTATTAAAAATGACAGCAACTGTGTGTTTTCCTCTCAAAGCAGATTTATGCCTGCAGCATTTTCTCTGCAGCGCAGAGCTGTGTGACTGGAGTGAACGGATTCTTTTCCTCAAAGGGAATCACAACCTTGTTTTAGGTTTTTATTGTCTACAGTGAGTTTAAACCAACATTATTACTAGTATTTTGTGTGTTACATCCTAAAAAATGGGAAAATGGTGAAAAGGTTCAATTGTTTTTGTCAGGTAATCCCATGATGATGTTTATGCTGAATGAAGCTTTGTTTTTGACAAGGCTCTTTTCTCAGGCTTCAAACATGGGAAGGGTAAATGAAGACAGATGAGCAACACCTTTATCAGCCTCTCATTCAAACCTTTAACTTTTGATTAAAACATCCTTCTTCTCAATGCGTCTTTTGACACCTTTAGTCTCTGTGTTACATTAAGACATCTTTTTTGTTTTTAATCAAACAAAGATTTGGGAGTCATACCCAGCTGATTGGCTGGCTGAGCTAAGATTTCACATCCAGGTCCACAAAAAAATCCACATCCTAAGTGGAAGTGACTTTTATGAAACTAGGACACTCCTCATGTCAACTTTTTTTTTTATCTAACTTTTTGTCTTTTTGGTATGTTTTTTAATAAGCTAAAGAATGAAACTTCTCCAAGCTCTAAAACTTTTCCCTGTCAGTCTTTTTCAGAGTCCTCATTATTTTTTGCATCTTTTTTGTATGTGTCTTTTTACTGCATTTCAAATGTTGATTAAGAAAGTTCTGAAACGCTGCAGAAAGCTGGAAAAAATTTGTTTATTCTTCATTTTTCACAAACAGTAGCTCAGAGCGGTCAGCCTTCCATGCACTGAACTGGCTCCACACATGCTTGTTTGTGCTGCAGAAGGTGTTATTCCAACCCTGACACAAAGGGAGTGTGGCAGCAAATCTGTTGAAAACCGGGCGACAAAAACATGCAAAGCCTTTTCCTGCACCTGTGACACTGAAGGTCTTGTCATAAAGTCTCTTATTGGTAGGAACCATATTCAGCATGTCAACATGGATGGGTGCCTCGGGCGGGTTTGCAGTTTCTGAGCGGAGGCTGAATGTCAGAGCGTCTCCCGAAAGAAGAGAGAGTCTTTGCTCTTCTGTCTCACAATTTTAATGACAACAGCTGCATCTGCCAGCTATGTGCCTCCGTCTGCCTCCCGTCTATCACATCTCTGCCCTGGATGTTGTCTTCTGAATATGAAGCTGAGTGCAGTGTGTTGCACATGTCCCTGCCATGTCCAAGGCTTCTTTTGTGTGTCACTCCACACCTCTGTCAGTGTTAAGAGCCACAATCCTCCAGAGAACTTTATGCTCAGGCTACTCAGGTTACAGAAAGAACTGAGGGCATAGTCTTTTGGGAGAGTGTCAAGATGGTTGATCTTGCTTGTGGAAATGTGCCATCCAAAGCTCTCCTACTAGAAAATAGCCCCACATGAAGCTCTGCCCCCTTTTAAACTCCTATTATTTGTTTGGTCCATCCTCTGCAAACACAGCCGAGCGCATGAACCATTTGGTGGTTTAACCCCCCGATGCAACCCCTTAATGCTGAGTGTCAAGCAGTCATTCAGCATGACTCCGATATGGATTTTAACACACAACCCTTCACTTTTAGGACACAGTCTATTGCAAAGCCACTGAGTTGATTAAAGCTTTGGATTTGGTAAAGTCCACCTCCTGTTGATCCTGCTACTTTTGAACAAAATCTAGGGGATTATGATGGGATATGCCCTCACTACTTTTGGTTCACCTGTGTTCTCTGAGAGTGCAGAGAATGTGATTGTTTTTTTTCCTCCATAAAATGTCTTGAAGGTATCTCAATAACCCTTGTGCTATCCTAGGCACTTTAACATTGGGAGTTGGGTCATCTAGACCCACTAGACAGTGCTGTGAACCTTCTTTCTTCAATGATTTGTGATCTTCACTGGTGTCCATGGATTACATGAAATCTTTCCACCTTTATCCACCTTTGTCATGGTAGGGAGAACACGTCAATGTAAGGGTGGGGTCATCTAAGCACAGCACAAGCATAGCACAAGGGATAATGCTAAAACACAGCCTTAGTGTGTAAAAATCTATCAAGTCATTGTCCCATCCATGGGGAGCTGGCCCACCCTTTGCAGCTACAACGACTTCAATTCGCTGAGTTTTTCTATGAGTGCTAATGGCAGAGGTCTGCAACCTGAGGCTGTGGAACTACATGCAGCTCCGCCATCCTTCCATTGTGGCTCTTTGGCTGTGAAGTAAATTGCTAATAATTAAAAAATATAGGGTTTGGGGTTAATTTCTCATAGTTAATTAACTTTTGTCATTCATATGTTAATTGGTCACTCCAAAATGTCCATGGGTGTGAGTGTGAGAGTGAATGGGTGTGTGTTTGTGGACATTCTACCCTGCGACAGACTGGCGACCTGTCCAGGGTGTCCCCTGCCTTCGCCCATAAGTGGCCGGGACAGGCTCCGGCGGCCCCGTGACCCCGAAAGGGAAAAACGGAAGAAGATGACTGAATGAACTTTTGTCAGTTATATTTAGAATTTAAACATAATTAAGAAAAATAATGGTAAGAGTGGTTTACGCTCTAAGCACAAAAAGATGTATTTAAAAATTTGAATTTCAAACCAGTGTTGTCATGTGTAATTTTGATAGCAAAAGCATAAAAAAGATGGCTTCGCGCCAAACTTATTTTATTTTGAAGGGAACTTTTACGGGATGTTGTATAAGTAAAAGAATTTGAAATTGTTATACAAAGAAATTTCTACTAATTAAATTACTTGAAATTTATAAAAGGTACATTTTAAAAAAAAAGAAAAACTTTCTGATAAAAAAATTGTAATTAAAATGTATTTTTCTAAACAGAGACTTTGCAACTCTTGCAGTAAGAAAATGGACCAAAGGTTTTTTTTTTAGTATTAAAGGTTGCAGACACTTGGTTTATGAGAATGTTTGACTATTCTTGAAGGCACATTTTTTATTTTAGACTTTGATGCTTATCCAAAGGTATCCAATCTTTTTAATTAAAAAGGTCTTTTTTCAGATTTGGAACAATTCGTGGCCAGGCAAAACGGTGTCACCCATGCCTTCTTAGACCTTCTTTTCACTCGTCGGATCAGAATAGAAGCCATATCCAAACTGTTCCTACGACGTTGGAAATATAGTATTCTCCATTATATTTTGGTTTGACCAAGAGGCCAAACTCAACTACAGAAAAACTATCACACATTGTAATTCTTTATTACCCAAATTTGTGTAATCTTTCCCTTCAGAGGACATGTCTTTTCTAAGATCTAGTTTCTGCATTCTTTACACCACTGCATCGAAATATTGCATTGCACTTAGTGATGCATGGTTTGGATGCTGCTGCTCAGCCACAGAAATCCATTGTAGAAAGGACCTTATATACGTTCTTCAGCTAAATTGAAGGTTGCTTGTGGCAGCCTTCAATTAACAATAGGCATAACAATAGACATAAAATAAATTGACAGTAAAATAAAGTCTGACAGATTGCCACATGTCTTTGTGTGAGGTTGGTCTCCTGAGAGAGGACAGACCAACAGATCTGAAAACATTTGGTAATTAATCCCGATCCTGACATGCAGTGCAGAGAGACACAACTGAGCTGCAACACAATTCTCGCACTGAAATGAAACTGCTGATAAAAGGTGGAGCTGATGGTGAAATGCTCCTTCTGACTGAGCTCATGAAGCTTGTGCTTCTCCAAACCTGGACCTGCAGGGAGTATTTAGTGATAAAACATGTACCACCAATCACCCTTCACATCAGCTACATGTGCAGAACGGAGAGGCTCCACTTTGTACTCTTACACTCTGAAGACCTGGCCTCATCACAGCCAGTGGTTTCCATGGAGACCAGCAGACCAATCCCCCCTCTCATGGCAACATTACAGTGATGTGCTGCACCACAGCTCATTTTACAGTTGGTTAATCCTCGCCTGCAGATCAACACAGCTGGTTAATAAACCAGTGCAGACATGTTTCAAATCTTTCCAAGTGTCCTGGCACTCACGCAAAATAATTACACTGTGACGCTTCATCACCAAATGAACTGCAGCTTCTTTATCAGATGTGGAACCACGCTCATTGTGACACAGCTGAGCATGAGCCGTCACTACTGGGCTTCAGGGAGCGTCTGTAGTGCATGTGTGAGTGAATGTGCATGTAGAAGAGGAATTAAAGGTCACATGGTCAGACTGGACCTAACCTTTGCGCTCTCCTCTTCCTCAGGCCAGACTCGGAGGAGCTCAGCTCTGCATTGGCTTACAGGCAGCACCATCAATCGTAAGTTCTCCTGTAAATGTCACCTCATCTTCTCACTAATAAAAACCTTTGTTGTTTCATTTTAAACATGTAAACCACTCTAGTCTAATCTCTGTTGGCTTGAGGAAAGGCGTTTATTGGGTAATCAGCCTGAATGACATGTCTGTAGTTAGTTGTTTAAACCAGGGGGAAAAATCAAAAACAGAATCCATTTATTGTCATTGTAGATGGTGATACATTAAAATTGTAGCAGCCTTGGAGTGGTGAATGTAAAATAGTTAAAATAAAATAAAAATACTGTAACACATCTCTAATAAAAAATGTACAATCTGTACAGAAACAATTAAATATTATATACGTATGAACAAAATAAAAATAAAAAACATTGCAAAGACTGTTGAAATGCCAAATACTGTGACCAGGTGACCTAATAGTTTGGGTTGAGCTGATGTGAAGGTTGTTTTTCAGCTTGTTGCCATATTAACCAACAACAATATCCTTGAACATGTAAATCAAAAAAATTTAGGTAAATTAGGGGGGAGAAAGAGATACGTTTTTGAAAACGTCCAGTAAAGTTGTTCTAGAGATGTTGATTGACACCAGTCAATAAAGCAATTATCAAATCCAGCCAAATTTTGTTCTAAAAAATGGATTTTCATGCTTTGATGAGCTGAAAGTGCTTTACAATTAAAAACCAAACATAGGCACAAAAACTTATATTAAAACCACCCCACACACTCCTCCTCGCTGTACTTACACCCTATGACCCCATACACAATAAATATAAATAGGAAGAATGAATAGGACTGTCAGTGTTGAAGAAACAGTTGAGGGATTTTTCATTTTTCTTGCTGAGTTGAACGATTTTACATCAAAATGATTAAAGACTCACTTTGTTATGTAACAATCCATCTGGTGGTTTCCGAGTTTCTCGATTTAGGGTTGTTTTTAAATCAGTTTTAAGTCAGAAGTGGAATGGTTGCCCCCAGGTTAACTGTTACCTGTTTGTGTCCTTCCAACTGTGAATTACTGAATGGTCTTTCAGCCTCCCACCAGAGCTCCGCCTAGCGGTCAAACCACGGCTGTTGCATTTTTTCATTAAGTCATTTATTTTAAGTAACAGCAATGATGCATAATAATAAAAAGGATTTTGAATCGATAATAAGGTTTTATTTTATTGTTTTTGATCGATCACTGATTATTTTAAATTTGAAAATCTATTTGAATTCACTTTTTAATGCCAAAAAAACAGATGTGTACAGATGTGTCTGAACCAAAAAAAAAAAAAAAACTGAGGAAGATTCAGAAACACAAGCCTTCACAAGACACAAGGTCTGTGCTTGAAGACAGACTCAGCTGTGATCTCTGATGAGCTGCTCCTCCACCCTGACATGATCAATTCCCAGCCTGCCTGGAAGAAAATAAAATCCTCTCAGTTGTGACCCCTACAGTGAGAAGTCCCAGCAATTAGCTGGGCAAAAACAAATACTTCATTACGGTCAAATATTCTGAGGAACTGTGATCATTTAAACTAAGATAAGGAAGCTCTGAAGGTCAGGTGTGTGTGTATTGTTTTTAACATGTTCTTGTGGCATTTTTCTGATGCTGGAGGACAAATAGACAGTTAGGCTCAAACATTCATTTCAAAGTATTCTTTTCATTTTAAATTGTGGTTTTAAAAGTAGTTTTTAAAAGGTAAAAACTATCAAAGGGGAACCTCATAAAAACATTGTTAAAAAAATAAAAACAAATAGTCCATGAAACACCGGGGAGAAAGGTCCTGCAGATGACCTAGAAACGTCAATCAGCAGAGCACTTGCTTCCTGCTCCGCCCCATTCTGATGGGTTAACTTGTAAACAACTAAATCCATGTTTTTCTTTGTTTTCCTCGTCCGAGCGGCCATCTGGCTTAAGACTGTATAACTGGATAGCTCCAATATTGCTTCCCATTTTGCTGGACCAGTAATGTTAGGTTGTGGGTGTAAGGGGCTGTAAGCTAGCGGGAGAGTGTGTAAACAGATATTCAGGTATTCATATAAAATACTGTTGCTCTGGAGAGACTATAACCTAAAAAATGACAAAGGTTATTTTTTTGTTTTTTTGGCTAAAAATGACTATAATTATTAAAAGACCACTGACAAACAAGTTTAAACTAGATCAAAATATGATTGGATTGGGTCTTTAATATCGTAAGCAACCAGGGTGGGCCCTGATCTATGAGTTGCTCCTGTCACCGAATGCACTGAAGCTCCTGTGCAGCTGCACCTGTTCATGTTTCTCGCCAATTTTTTTGCCCCCACTCAGTGAATGCCTCATTAAAAAACAGACCGTGGTCTGAATTTTCAGCCAAATGCATTTTTGCAGCCTGCTTTCTAACATGATGTGCACACAAAGAAAAGGTTTGGAATGCTAGTTTTGGGGGCTATGCCTGTTATCCAGCAGTGTTAAAGCACTGACAGTGAAGATAGCGTGTGCAGCCTGAGTTAGCTGTCCCGTGAACAGTTTTTGGTTTAGGTTTTCACACAGAGAAAGGTTGCACACGCGCTCATGTTCACCTGAGTTTCAACCTCCCCACAGCACTTACTGTACCGTTCATGTGCTGATGTTCACTCTGCCTGTCAGCAGTTACTCTCCAAGTAACTGATGAAGGGCAGAAGAGGTGACCTTTTCCACTGTCAGTTATGTGGACCTTCCACCAGAAGTGCTTCAAAGTCGCAGCGGAGGCTGGGCACTTTTGCTCCCCAGGGAGCAGGGAGACAAGGGCTGCTGCACCCTGCAAACTTTACTGTGACCACCATCACAGAACTGACTTAATATGTTGACTTAGGCTGTGTCCGAATTGCCACACTAATCCCGAACTACTACAAAAACTATACAGTGCAGGAATATGTAGCAATTCGGACACCATGCTCACTACTTTACACTACTATTTTTTTTAAGCGGCGAATATGACGTCATCGATTTCACAAAATGAAAATCTCATTGATATGAGCAATTTGTGATGACCATTTATGAATTCACTGTGTCCTAAAAAAGAATTATTATTTCCTAAAAAAACATATTTATATACATTTTCTTTGCAAAAATTGTTCAAAAGCAAAGCATTGTGGCCCATATTCGCCAATCTAGTGAGCATCGAAGCACACTGGTTTTTTGCAGAGACTTCTGGGAAATGTCTACGGGACGCGGTTTTGGAATTGTAGATTCGGACAGCACTACAAAATAGCAAATGGACCATATAGTGCACCACGTAGTGAGTAGTGAAGGAATTCAGGATCAACCATAGTCCTTTCTAACTGATCATTCTGCATGAAACCAAGAAATCCCATATTAGTGCATTGTTAGCAGCTACGCTGCTGTGTTCATTCACGCAGTAACATCTGTTCATGTTCTTCACCGAAGCTCAACTTAATTCTTGTTTTTTATTGTGGTTTTATGTTTAAAGGCATAACTGGAATTATGCTAACAAAAAAAAAGCCAAAAAACCTCAATTTGTTCCGTTGTTCAATCCATTGGACTATGTTTAGTTTATGATGAAGCTGCAAAAACACCACAGCAGAACTTTAATGGCTCAGGTTGTTTTTAGTTTCAATGGATTTAGTGAGAGGAGGTTTCTCATTGGCAGACGCAGCTTGTTGGATGTTTTTAACCCTTGTGCTATCCTTGGCACTTTAACATTGGCAGTGAGGTCAACTAGACAGTGCGCTGAACTTTTTTCTTCAATGATCTGTGAACCTCACTGGTGTCCATAGATTACATTAAATCCTCTCCACTTTTATCCACCTTTGTCATTGTAGGGAGAGCACGTCAATGGTCATCTTGACCCCATAGGATAGGGCTAATGCAGGATAGACTTTTGTTTAATTGTGCATTTAAGGCTTTATCCTCCAGGTGGCGCCACTAATGACTGCTTTGAGCGAAATATGAGGCAATCAAGGACTCTTCATAATACGCAACAAATTCACCACACATATTTATTATTAATATATTTATCCACAAGTTCAGGCTCAAATTCATCTTCAACATAATCACAAAAAAGAATTTAGACATAAATGTACAAACAGGTTAAGATAATGCTCCAGGTAAAGAAACCTTAGTTAGAACATAAAGAAGATGCACTCTGTTTTTAGTTTTTACATCCACGTTTATTATTTTTTTAAAGACCAGTTGTTTTGACATGTGGTAAAGATTTGCTACAAATTCACTGGTCGGTGAAGGTTCTCACTCCTCCAGTTGGTATTGTGATTCAACTTCAGTATAAATTCATTTGTGAAAAATAAAGATAATCATTCTTTTCTGATAGCTTTTAGGGATTTGTATCCTGTTAGATTGATGTAATGGACACGTAGAGTTTGAGGTAGAAGTACAAAAGAGTTCTTTCTTCAAAGAAATTTCCAAAAATCCTTGAATTTATTAAATAAACCCACCTGAACCGTCAAAACCTTATTTAGAAAGAAAAAAGCAATATTAAAATTACAACTGGGGATCTATTATTCAATATCAGTAAAACTGATTAGTATGATGGTAATGTGAGCTTTTAAAATAATTGACCAAATAAATAAATGTTTAATTGATTAGTTGAAAACCAAATAATGGTTTGTAGGAACCATGGGTGTCATCTTCTTTTTCCCCTCATCACTCTTTTTTTGAAGATCATCTGGAGCCTCTTGGCCTGACAATGGGAGTAATTACACAGCTGGAGGTTCCAGAGGCAATGACAGCCTCATGGGGGCTATTGGGACCAAGTATGATGGGAGGGGTGGGGACACTTTCACTGGTAGCCCGGGTTTGGGCTTCAGGATCATAAAAATGCAGGCATGTTCTGAACGTTTGCAGGAAAAATGATGAAGCAAAATAGAGTTGATATCCTAACTGATCTGTCATCAAATTTCCCGAAGGTGGAATTGTTTTATTCCTTTCTAAGTCAGTTTGTGGGATGATGTTAACACGGGTTAATCAGCTTTACACTTGAAAACAAGATTTGTGGAACTAAAAAAATAAAAACTGCAGAAATATTATGTGCTTCTGCAAATATTCGTTGTATAAAAAGATCTCAAAGTGTAAAACTATTTCCAGACATAAAACATTTGTGGAAAGCACAAAAGGATTCAATGCACAAATTTGGTTTGCAGATGTAAAGCCTAATTACACATTTTAACTTTGTGTCACAGCTGCAAAATACTTTTGATTACATTTCCATAAATTGACAGGGACGTGAAGAACCCGACTGACTGTAAAGTGAGTGAAAACGAGTGAAAATCCTCTGAAGATAATAACATTTTTTGTTAAAGATTCAAAACTGAGGGGTTATAATCCTTCAGTCACACAGACCCCCCCCCTCTGATGTCTTATTACAAAATACATTATAACAGTAAACATTGCATCAGCCTTGTAACCCCCCCCCCCCCCCCCCCTGCTCAGTTTTTCATTCAGTCCAGATTGTTTGCAGAAACTATAGATTATTTTCCCAGTAACGTTAATGATTTTTCATCAATCAGACCCAGCTGTGAGTGTGTCCGTCACCACGTGTCGCACACGTCTCATATTTACGTTCTCATTAGCAGCACGGGAAGCAGCGCTTGCTTCCCTGTGGGGTTTGAAGAAATGTGGTTGTCAGATTCTTGCGCTTTCCATTTTCTGCTTTGGCAGCATGTGGTTCTAACTTCTGCTGCCCTCATTAGAAGAAGACTGGCAGCAGACAGATACACCCCCAGTCTAGAAGGATGTTACTTTAAAGGAACATTTTAAGACCAGTGTCATATGCTGCTTTCTTACTTCCTGCAGACATGGATGGGGGGCTCTGCTTAGGGAAAATGTGCATTCAGGCTGTAAGATGGACAGCGCATGATCATAAACATGGATCATGGTCACAGTGCCACACAGCATCTCCTGAAGACAGGTTGACAAACAGCCGAAGCCTTGAAGTAGTTGGGAAAATGCTGCTGCCTGTCTGTTGTCTGGTGATAAATACTGACTTTCAGATTATTTCAGAATCCACTTTCTGGCTCTTCCCATCTCACTGCTGCCTTTTCAGAGGCTGTGGGGCAGCTGGACTGTTATGTTGCAAATCTTCAGCCCTGCTCAGGGTCCGAGTATTCTCATCTGAGATGCCTTGGATTCTATGTTCTCCTGTTTTTTTAATTGTCATTTTAACTACTTAAAGACCCAGTCCAATGAAAAATTGTGCTTTTGGTGTTTTCAATGTGTTTTTGTGGCATTTTCTCATGATGGAGGACATACATAAAGACAATTAAGCTTAAATTAGCATTTTTGATCATTTCATTATTCAAATTGTTATGGTGGGGGGCCGAAGAAAAAAATGCAGTTTGAAAAAGAGCATGTTTGCTTTGTAGATAATACTTTGGGTGGGTCACAAGCTCCCTGCTCTGCTCCATTTTGATACGTGAACTTGTTGATGACTAGATCCATGAACCTCTTCATTTTCCCGGTTCAAGCTGGCATCTGGCTCAAAAACTGTACGGCTGGATAGCTGTGTGTAAGCCAGTGAGAGAGAGTGTAAACAGAGAGCTCTCAGTTAGGGTGAGGGGAAAGGCAGCAGGGTCAGCAACA
Organism: Oryzias latipes; assembly: GCF_053564925.1. NCBI lineage: Eukaryota > Metazoa > Chordata > Actinopteri > Beloniformes > Adrianichthyidae > Oryzias > Oryzias latipes. The sequence continues at coordinate 27,577,856 of NC_136241.1, read as the reverse complement.
GTCCACAACTGAGAGGCGAATTTTTAGTGAACTACTGGCGCTCTGCAGAAACTATTAGAAAATGACAGGTTTTATATCTTGGGCTAAAAACTGCATAATCATACTTAAAAGGCAACCCGGAACGCTTTAAAAAAGACTTTGATTAAACTGGGTCTTTATGGTCTTTTATCAGTTTTTTGTTGTTTTAATTCAATATTTCATCCTATATTTACAGTACTTGGTGTTAATTTAGACCAACTTTGTTGTTATTTTTTCCCCTTACAGCACTCTGGTCTACAACGGCGTATTTCATTTAAAAAAGTTTGACTTAAGTAGATGAAACTTTCCGAACTGGAAATTCAGATGGAAAATACAACAAAACAGAAGCAAGTTATCATTTGTGCTGCATTACCTCCTGCTTTCCACGATACGCTCCACTTGAGCCTCTCCATTCAGAACATGATGTTTCTCTGGTCGGTGACCTGCCGGAGTTGCTGCTTCTGTGAGGCTCAGTTCAAAGGCAGGGAAAAGTGAAGCTCAGCTGTAGTGAAGTACTTATCCTCCCCCAACTGCCAAATGATTCTGCAGTTATTAACATAATGCTTTGATTCAGCTCATTTCACTCTATGCAGCAAGAAGAAGAGCTGCATCGAGCACAGCCACCGTAAATGGATGGACAGGGCATGTGGAGATGACACCCAGCAGTTTGCGTGAAACTAATCGGAAGACAATTGTTCTTCACATCATCAGAGAATCCAGACGTTTTCCTGGGATTTCCAATGAAACAATTTTAACAGAAAATTTCATGGAAATTAGCACAAATTAAACGCCATTTGTCTCTACGAGGAGATCTGCCCACAGAGGCTTTAAAGTGGACTTGAATGTGTAACAAGCCATTCAGTGAACTGGTGAACCTTCTTTTGCTGTAATTGCTGTTTATTTTCAAATCAGCCTCAGACAGGAAGTCAAAGTTTTGGCCCTTTCTTTGACAAAGCAAAACTAGCATGACTTTCTGCTCTTCTGAGGGGCAGTTAAAGATGACACAGTACTGTTTGAAATCATTATAAAAATAAGAATAAAAGAAAAAATGAATCAAGTGTCCAGTGATGTTCATTTTTATTTTTTTAGTGTTATTCAAACAGTCAAAATTTAGGGACAAATAACAGCTTGCTAAAGTAAACCCCTTGAAGCTTATTGATGCGAATATGCATCAAACCACTTTAACTCCAAAATTACCGTAATTTAGCATCTACTTGAAAGCGAGTGTGAGTGCCTATATCAAAACCGGAGCTCCACAGGGGTTAGTGCTAAGCTCATTCTTGTAAAATCATCTTTAAGACCCAATCCCATCATTGTTTGATCTATTGTAAAAGCTTTCTCAGTGGTCTTTTAATTATGATTATGCTGTTTTTAGGCAAATGTTTAAAAACTTGAGCCGTTTTTTTAGGACGAAGTTTCTGCAGAGTGGCAGGAGTTCATCAGAAATTTGCTTCCAAGCTGTGGGCGGGACCGTTGGTGTGAAGAAAACCTGTCCCCACCTCCTATTATCCCTTTGTTTACATCCTTTCTGCTGGCTTACAGCACCTTAAACCCCAAACGAACATTACCAGTGCAACAAAAATAGTGAGCAATATCTGAGCTATCCAGCCGTACAGTTTCGAGCCAGATTCCAGCTCAGACGAGGAAAACAAAGCTGTATATGGATTTAGTCATCTACGAGTGGATGCATCCAAATGTGGTAGTTTCTACGTCACTCCTACAATCTTTTTCCAACTGCATCTTTTTTGTCTCTCCTGATTCCCAACAATTTGAATCAAGAAATACTCTGAAATGTAAGTTTGAGCTTAATTTTCTTTTTATATGACCTTCATTATGAGAAAAATGCCATGTTAAAAATATCAACAACACAATTTTCATTGGAGTGGATCTTTAACAATGACTAGAGAAGCTGTCTGCAGATGAGCAGCTGCAGGAAGTGTCTGTGGAAAAAGGCAGGTCACTAACGTTTTGCTAAGATGACATAAACCTGTGAAAGCTTTTAGAACGGAGGCATAACATCCTTCAACAACAGAACCCTCAGCAGAAACATCTGCAAACCGTGAAGATGCTTTATAAATGGTCTGGATTTCTTCAAAACTGTCCTGATTTCAGGGCCCGAGGTGATCATGGAAACTGCCGGAGTGCAGAACTGGCAGTTCCAGCTTTGATTAGCAGTGAAAGTAAAAGCTTGGTCTGACACTTTGCCTAAACAACCCTTTGACATTTCACCAAACTGCATGTTTGTACAGAAACATGTCTTGTTGGTGGTTGTGCACTTGTAAATTAGGAAACATGTTGTCATAAACTATTAACGACCTGTGCTCATGATTAATTCATTCAAGCATCTGCTGCATTATTTGGTTGTACGGCGAGCTCCTGCTGTGTTCTTCTCTTGATGTGACAAAGATGTAAATCGAGTCAAAGGAAAATGAACGGATGCTTTTAACCAGGAACTCTTTACTTAACAAGCAGCTGGTCATCTCACCTCTCTTAAGCGGGTCAGCTGAGGTCAGTCAATCAGTTGCGGGTTTGAGTGGAGGCCGCCTGTGCATGTGAACGGGCGTGAAGTTGCCCCATGTGCTGCTGCTGATTAGCTAGTGTCTGAGCGGCAGCATCTGATAGCGCCTCATTGATTGGGCAGCAGAAAGTGGGGGGGCTCCCTGCGTTTTGCCGTCCCCAAGTGAGGCAGCCAAGTCAGAGCCTCTCTGACAAAGGGGGGAGCTGGGCCTGATGGAGACAGAAGTCCCCTGACTCTGTCTGACGGGGGCAGAATGAGGAGACAGGAGGAGGGAAGCAGAAGCTTAGTAACAGATCTTTATCAAGGAGCCAGAAGCTCTATGTGCAAGGAGGCAGACTGCTAGGCAACAACAAAGACAGTTGAAGGGATGCCGGTTCAACCCCCCTCCTGATATGAGACAGCACCATGTGGGATGCCAGTGTTTCTGCACAGCAGCCTAATCTGGGATTGTCTTTGTTTGGCTGAATGAACTGCAGCCGGTTGGGTGTTTTGATGGACTCTCTGCACAGAGACAGTTTTAAAGAAGCTCCTGCAGGATGCTGAAGTTCAAAGCTTTTTGTCTGGATTACTGGCAGTTCCTCTGTCTGCAGCCTCTGCATGTCTTCTACAAGAGGTAAGCTGCGTCCCACAGCGGAAATAGTGTCTTCATGTCAAAACTTTTCTGCTCACAGAAAAGAGAAAACAGGAAAAATCATACTTGTTTCTTCTTCCAGTTCTTTGCTGAATCAGCTAACAGACTCTGGTGTAAACATAAAGAGCCCCCCCCCCCCCCCCCCCCCCTCCTGTACTGAGGCAGGACAAAGGGCACAGTGATGTCTCAGAGGAGCCGCTATTGTTGTGGTTTCTTTAGTCCATTGTGTGTGCACGTGTCCCACATCAGGACCGTCTTCCAGCTTTCAGCCATCAGAGGCAAACATTCAAATGGCTATGTAAAACACGCTTCAGTTTAGGACCATGTCACTTGGTCATGTCAATGTTAAAAACATCAAAATGTGTTTTTTTTATTAACTGTGTGTGTGGAAAGTGAAAGTGCATGCTAAAAAATGTCCATCTCTGCTGAACTGCTTATGACCTTTGACACAGAGATGCCATTAAGGGGGTAAACATCTGCTGTTTTCATGTCTGTTTTTATAAATGTCATGCTAATAACCGTAAAACCTGGTTTCTGGAACCAGGAGATGAAAGAATCCAGATTTTTTTGGGACGTGTCCTCTACAAAAAATAACTGGTTTCCACCAGAAACCAGCTCTGCTCTACACGCCCCATGAGTCATGCTCATCACTGCTGACTTCCTAACTGTGGTGTGACTAGACACATTTGTCCAATGTAACCGGAGCAGACATCTGGCTCTTTCAACATACAGCAAACTACAACTTGTTTTTCCTCCTTGTCTCATTCCTGAGAAAACCAGGAATGCTTTACTGACACATTTTGTCTGGGAAATCAGTGGTTCTTGCAGACCACAGCCTTCCTATATGCCAAAAAATAAATAGCTGAAAACTAGGAAAGTAACTCCAATCTTAAGAAGAAAAGTAGTAAAATTATCTGTCTATGCAGAAAGTTACACAAAGGCATTAAAAAATGGAAAAATAAGCACAAAGAAAGCTAACAGTTGTATAGAATTACTTCAAATTATACGTTATACAGCCAGCAATGGTATTTTTTGCTAGTTCTAAGCAAATAGTTTGTGTTTTTTTTTTACGTACATAGAAAAAAACTAGTAGAAAAAAAACTAGTTTAATAAGGGGAAAAACGCATTTTTGAACAGAATATGAACTGAATGAGAGTTCGATTAATATTAATCCTCATAAAATCTAAAACTAGCACTTATTCTATTAATATAAATCTAAATGTATGTTTCTGAAAGTCTGACTTATCAACATTGAACTTTAAAATAACATCCTTAAAAACCAGAAACAACAAATCCTGTTGTCCCTTTTTTTGTGCATTTGCCTCAGCAGTCAGACTATACAGGGTCATTCCTGCCTTTTCCCGACACAGATCCAGATGATGCCAGCTCTCTCTGCTTTAAAGAATAGGAATCAAAAAGGATGTAAACCAGGCCACATCAGCCCATCCCCCCCCCGCCTGTCTCGCATTCAGCCTCATCTTTGGGGGTGATGGGGGGGGGGGGGGGGGTGTCAGCTGTTTCCTGTTTTTATGAATGGATAAGGACTGTATTTTATTCAGCTCCTGGATGATGCAGTTCTAAAAATATCGGGAAAAGCTTCAAAATATTGAAATTTAGTAGTGAAATTTTGGTGCAAAAATTTCAGCATCTTCTTTTCAAACAGCTTCATAACATCGTTGTGGTTCTGTCAGAATGAAGGGGGGGGGGGGGGGGGGGTGAAGATTACCTCTGTTTCTCCTCCCCCTTCCCATCCACCTCTATCACTTTCTCCTCCCTTATTCTCTTCTCAATTTTTAATCTCTTATTTTAATTTTTCTCTCCTCATTTTCTCAATATAAAAGCAGGACCAATGAAAAATGTTCTTAAAAAAATAGAAGTAGGGTAGTTAGAATGAGATAATCCTTTGGTTTTTTTTGAAAAAAAAATCTAGTTACTAAGACGTGTTTTCATAAAAATATTATGTTGCTATTGCTATAAAACTTTGATAAGATTATTTTAATTGGAAGTCAATTTTTGTCATGAACCGATGGTGTAAGACCCAAAATGCAGGAGACCAGGCATGGTGGCAGAAACGAAAACATGTCATAAACTGAAACATTAAAATTAGCACAGAGAACCAAAAAGGTGGCAAAGCAGAGAACTGAATAAACTAAAAATGGAGAACTGAAATCCAGCCACGTAAATACACTGAGGATAATTAACAGAAAGGGGAAACAGTGAATGATGAGGAACCTGAAATTTGGGTGACTGAAAGACAAAGGGCAACTCAGAACTGAACCAAAGACAACTTAAAAAACAAAATAAACCACAGCATTCTAACACTTTTTCTTACTTTCTATAGGTTCAGTTTTTGCGTTTCACACTTTTTTTTCACCTGTCTTTCCTCTTTTACTCCTCTCCTCCTAGTTTTTTAAGGACACCATATTGGATGTTTTTCTGTCTGGTTTTAGGAAACATCTTTGAATTTTTCACTACTCTTTTTAATGTTTCCTTTTTGAGTTGGCGGCTGCAGATTCTGTCCCGTTTTAATCGCCTCTATTGACATAGTTGATCATTTAAATCCAGACTGATTGCTTTCATGTGCGTCGACTGGCTCAGTCCTGAACATGAGAAAAAAAGAGACAAGGAAAGTCCTCACATCAAGCACCAACTCCGATTTCTTAGCTCTCATACAGAACCCACCAAAAACTAACTCATCATGTTTGTGAGTGCAAACAGGTTGTTTTTGTCCCTATACTGTTTGGACTTAGTGTTTGTGACCTTAAATTGCCCCTTAGGTGTTGGTCTGCATGTGGGCCTTGTGATGGACTGGTGAACTGTCCAGGATGCACCCCACCTTTGATCTAAAATAGTTGGGAAAGGCTCCAGCAAATGCAAATTTAAAGTGTTGCAGTGAAATCAACACTTTAAATTTAAAGCTGCTGTGAAGCGGCTTGGTAGCTGCGGTCTCTTTAATTAAGAGCTTTCTGGCATGTGTCCTATAATGCATTCTTTATTGATTGGATAACGTCCTTAAGGTCACACATTTAAATCTTAACTGCATTCAGGGATCCTCACTAAATCATGTCTTCCACTCGTGCATAAGATTCAGTCTGACCTCTAGTGTGTCAGTAAGCTAACTGCTTGACCTGAGGTTTGTCTGGATGCTTTGACCTTAAATTCTTGAGTGAGAAGTGAAGTCAGCCTTTTTTTTGACTGCAGCTTCCAGTAAGCCGTTTTGAATCACTAATGATGTTTAAGGCATCTGTTTGGCAAAGAGTCAAAGCAAAGAGTCAAAGTTGGTCGGAATGAAAATCACAAGAATGCAGGTCTTCCTTTTTGTGACGTTCTAGCTTTCTTTCAGGTTGAAATGGAGACCAGAAGGATGAAAAAATGAAAAAGGCAGCTGTCAGTCAGCCCAGTCAATCCTACAACTAAAATTACAAATATATAAATATTAGGAAAGAAAGACTTTGTGTTGTTAAAATTAAACTTATAACTTGTGTTGAATGAAACAGCGACATGATTTCAGAATGGATTTTCTGTTTGTTGTGTTGCCGGATGATTAAGTGCAAGTTTCTTCTTTGCATGTCTGTTCTCAGTCTTCTTAAGAAGTCTTAATGAACTGATTTGGTGTCTGAATGAAGGTGTCACTTTCCCACGGCAGTGTTTTTAGTTTTTCATCTTAGAGTTTTCACTGCCCTTTGTGAGTTAAAATTGACTGTGTAGACCGTGGCAGGTTCTGATTCTTGGCTGCACACACCGAACTACAGTCGAACTACCCACACAGTCTTTTTTGTGTTGCGGTTTGGGTTTTCTAAGGGGCATGTTTCAGGTTGAGTGGTGTCTGTGTGTGTAGTCTTGCAGTGGAATGGCAAACTGTCTAGTGCACATGTGTCAAACTCAAGGCCCGGGGGCCAAATGTGGTCCCCCATGTCACTTTATGTGGCCTGCGAGAGCATAAAGGTTTTTAATTTCTTAAACTAAAAATGTTTCTTTAGTTGATTACATATTGTTTATCTGTAGCTGCTGTAATTATTCAATGTTTGCAGGTCTTATGTGTCTTATGCAGACAGATTGTTGTCATCAAACCATCAGTTGGATGCAAGGCGGTGTGCATCCTTTTTATGTAAAATGTAACATGTGTCATACATGTTCTTTCTAGCTCAGTTTTATGTTATTCTTCTTTATTCACTTGGACAGTTTGTCCTTCATTAATGGAGTTATGTGGGTTTAAATAAGCGGACAAAATTTAAAAGGATTTATGCTAGAGTAACAAGCAAACACATGTTTTCTATGCAACTGTAATTGTCACTTTAAAAGTTATAATAAGTAAATAAATGAGTTATTTAACATTAGTAGTTACATTTATTTTTCATTACATTTAGTTACATGTATAAGTTATATCTGACCCTTTGAGGACAACCACTATACTGATGTGGCCCTCAGTGAAAATGAGTTTGACACCCCTGGTCTAGGGTGTGCAGCAGCCCCAGCTAATATTTGCTAACAATGCCTTAAGCTCGTAGGAAAAAGTGCTGCAGGCCAATTGGTCAAAATGTCTCAACAAAAATACATGTGCGTCTTTTTGTGCGCCAATAATAATAATAATAATAATTGCCAGGTAGTGAAGGAACATAGAGGGCATTCTGCTCCCTACTGGATGGAGTGTGTAACAGCAGAACACAGGTCATTATAGCCGCTGTGAGCTCTGACTGAACAGCACACGGCTGGATGTTTATGTTTCTTAAAAATGCCGTAAAACCGACTTTTTTTTATTCCTCCCTTTGATTTTCTGTCTGAACTTTGACTTTGTGTTGACTGAGAGCTCTGTCTGCAGCACACGGCTGCAATGCCTCACCTCTCTGCACTTTGTTTTGGTGATGGCTGATTAATGCCGTTCAAAAACCTGCTCCCCTTCTGAGGCGGGGGTGGCCATAAAATCTGCGAGCTTCTAATGAGAGATGGAGAAACTTGGCAGAGGAGAGAAAACGAGTGCAAGCCAAAGCCAGACTTCTGCATATTTGCTGTGGGACTGCATGGCACCTGAAAGTCAAAGGCTTCCAAGGAAGAGCTACAGCCGGCCAGTGGAATGTAAACACACGCTTGTGCTGCAATCTGAACCAAGGAGGAGCTTCCTGCCTGCTCCGCTCAGCAGCTGGCCTTACTTGGTAAAGCTAGAGGAGTCTCCGCTCTCCACAGACAAAAACAACAGGCTGGGCCTGGTTTTCCAAAGTAAAGAAAAAATAGGAACCATGATCCAAGCTTCCAAACTCAAAGGAGGGGAACCTGGTCCTTTTGCCCCCACAGACAGTTCATGTTTTCATGAAGGAGCAGCATGGGCGGATGCTCAAGTTGCCTAAAGAACAGTTGGACCTCATCAAGAGCTCTGGGAACCTTATGTAGCATCTTTGGCCTGAAGATGTCAGCAGACAGCGAAAGTCTGTCGGTGATGTCAATGCGATAGGAGGATCCTGCCACCCCACATGTAGGGAGCGCCAGCAGCGAGGTTGCTGAAACAGATGACAGTTGTGAAAGCCGTAGGAGCTGCTGCCCTGCTGAAGACTTGAGAAGAAGCAGGTACATACCGTTTTTGATGGCGAAAAGTTCCCATGTCTGTTTTTTTCAAAGGAAGATTGCAGCTGATGTGTGTCCATAGGTGCGTTTGATTCCATCATTGAGGATTTTACTATATGATGCACAGACCACCAGCTGATGTTTGGGATTAAACGGTTTGTCTTTTAGTGCAATAAAACAAAGCAAACACACAAGACTGGCGTGTTCTCTGTGTTGACGTTAATCAGCTGGTGGATCCAGTTTCTGGTTTAATAGACTCTCCTGCAGTCAGATGGCTTCACGTCACCCCCTGAGAGTATGCCGACTGTTGCCGATAGCAGAGTCATGCCTTAGTAACTCACATGCTGCTCTCTGCTGACTGTCTGAACTCTCAGACTGACGCTTTGCTCAGAGGCTGTCAGTCTGTTGGCTGGTGAAACAGTAGAAGCTGGCAAACCTGATCCGGGGTTTTCAGCTGGACACCAAAGCAGCGCGGGTTTAATTATTCATCTGTTCTGGAGCTGGCATCTCACTGTCTTCAGACCTGCTCAGTCAGATCCAGGAGCAGATCCCGTCTGAGGCCACATTTGCAGCTTTCTGGTAAGAGACTTTGCTTTGATTAACTTCAGATTTCTGCGTCCTTGCTGTGGACAGGGATCCCCCTTTGTCCTCAGATGACCAATACTAACTGGTGGTGCCTCCTGCAGAGAACATCTGCTGGCTTTGATGGGGGGGGCATCTGCTGGGACTCACCTGAGGGAGGCACTCAGACAGAATGGTTCTGACTTACAGCTTAAAAAGAGAACTAGAGAGAGGTTCCGGAGTTAAATAAAAGTGATCGTGTGGATCTCTGTGTCTAATTCTCATCAGATCTGTTTTAATGTGTAAGAACTGATCATTGACATAAGTCTTCCTGCAGTTTGCATCTCTTTTTCTGGCTGTTGGAGGCTTTAAACAGTAGTGATTTGACAGCAGAGCAGCAGGCTAAACTGCAGTTTTAAATATTTTAGTGTTGGGTGTCAGATGTCCCTTTGTCATTTGATGCGGCTTTTATTTCACAGAGTCCTCAGAAGACTCCTTTGTCTTTCAATACTGGGTTATTTCTTCTGTTTCAAACTTAAATATTGATAATTCTGTACAGCCTGGTGAAAAATTGAAGCGAATCAGTGTCATTTTCTGTTAATTTTTAAACAGGAAAAATGGATTTAGGACAAAATAAATAAATAGTTTTTAATAATAAATAGTTGCCATAAAAAGTGGACAATTTGTGGTTCTGACATCCCCTCTGTTTTTTTGCAATACTTTGGTCACAATAATCCCATCATGCACCATTTCAGGTTGATGTCATGTTGTTCATTTATGCATTTAGTTATGTATTTTACATTTAAAATCTTACACTTTGAGTATTTTCTAAAACAAAACCATATTTTGTTGCAGCATGTTGTATTTGTTTTGTGTGTAAACTTATTTTGGAAACTTGCCCTATGAATGTGTCAGAAAATGCCACTAATTTAAAACTAAAAGAAAAAAATGGCATTTTCTGTCCCCTAAAGCTTCTAAAAATGTCGCCACCTAACATAAATTATGTTTTTACTCACCAGTAAAAAAATAGTTTTATCTAGAAAATCATTAACTGGAGATTGTTTTGGAGTATTATGATAACCTTTTGTGAAAAAAAGAAAAGAAAACTGAAAACCTTAAACCTTATATTTTTTGACAAGAGTTTGATTATTTGTCATCAAGTTTACTATTTGTCAAAACATCTGTGTGCTTTAATAATTAATTAGCATAATCAAGTTTCCCCAGAAACAGTAATTATGTGCATTATTGAAAATGTATTTCTTGTTGGCATTACAGTAATTACTATTACATACAATTGTGATGTACGGGCGAGCCTTCCAGGGTGTACCTTGCCTTTGCCCAACAGTGGCTGAGAGGCTCCAGCATTCCAGTGATCCCGAAAGGAATGAGGCGGTTTTGGTAAATAGATAAATAGAAAAATGGAAGTTTGAATACAAAGGTCTTCAGACATTGGATAAATATATTGTCCCTCTGCCACATTTCTGTTCACGGATGGCATGATGGTAAATTTGGCTTGGGGGTGGAGTGAATTACCCATATCTTATTATTTTGTGTTGCATTCTGGGAAAGGTTCAGTGCATCCAATTTGTTCATTATGCATTTAGTTAGATGTCAAACTCTATGTCAGACAGAATGGAGAATGGGGTAATTAGGCACACAATTATCGTCTTTCTAGCTCTAAGATTGAAGAAACACCTGGAACAAAAACTTCGGACATTGTTTTTATTTATTATATGACACTTTCCACACTTTAATTTATGTCTGACCTTTACAATTTTCAGTGAAAAGCCTAAAAGTGACAAATCCTGCAAGGATTAAGACAAAAGATGCAGAACTGTACATTTCTATTTTAGGAAATGTAGAATTCTGTGGGAAACGCTGTTCTGTTCCCTGTTTCCTTTTGTGTTTAACCTTCTTTTCCAAAACTAAAACGCATCCTAGAACAAAATTTTTACAGCTGGAACAGGAGGGGTTAAGGATGTGCTCCACACTGGGAGCAGATGTGGATCAGGATAAGGAGCAGCTTATATCAGCAGTCTCCTAATCATTTCAGACAGGTTTCTGACAATGACGATCCACTTCAGCACATGCCCTTGGGCCACAACTGTCCCTGCACAACCCCTTATGCGTATCAAAGTGTGATTGTAAGAAATTGGAACTGGTAGACTTAAAGGAGACATTACTGTTCCACACCGGGGTCCGGTGTTTCAGGTGTGATGTGACTTATGACAGCTAAAATACAAGAGGTTTTGGAAAGAAAAGAAGTTTGCAGAGATGTTTGGGATTTTTATCCAAGGACAGTTCGGTAAACCTGTCAAATCTGGAGCTTCTGAAATGGTCCTGCTTTGAGCTGAATAATAATTTAGGTGTGAAAGAGATAGAAGAGCCCTATTTAAAGAATTTTTCTGTTTGTACAAAGACATTGGATGACATTTTGACAACAACACATTGTCAATTGTGTATTTTATTAATTACCTAAAGGGGAATGATGTGCACATTACAGACAGGATCGAGAGTGATGAGTTTTATATATAAAATTTGAAAAAAGTTTTGTTAAAGTTAAATGGAAAAATGGCATCTTAAATGTGAAAAAACACAATCAAAATGTGTCTTCTTGTACCAGGTGGTTGCAGTTTACTTTCACAGATAGAAATGCACCCATGAAGAATTTGTTTTTTGTCAGAAATGCTTCCTGGAGACCAGTTTTATGAACAAAAGGTAGTATAAAGCTCCATTCGCCACAAAGCTGGTTTTTATATCATGCTTGAAATAAAAAAAATTTGTTCACAACGAAAACTCTAACTTTATAGTGATGTGAAACAGGAGTTGAGATTATTTATAGTAAATCCACTTCAAAATGTTTTGTAAGTAAATAAATGACAAATTGTCACTGAATAAAGACGATCCACAGCAGACAGCTGCTGTCACGTCATTCCTGCAGAGTTCATAAAGCTGGAACAGTTTCAGCAGAAGATTCATTGCAAATCAATTGAAAGCCTAAAGTCTGTTTAGATGGTTTAACCCTTATGCTATTTTAGATGACCCCACCCTTACATTGACGTGTTCTTCCTACCATGACAAAGGTGGATAAAGGTGGAAAGATTTCATGTAATCCATGGACACCAGTGAAGATCACAAATCATTGAAGAAAAAAGGTTCAGAGCACTGTCTAGTGGGTCTAGATGACCCAACTCCCGATGTTAAAGTGCCTAGGATAGCACAAGGGTTACTTACATCTGGTGTACTCCAGTAGTTTCATCATGGGTTCATGGTCAGTGAAAGCATGCTCACTCAGCATGTGGAGCAAGTGGAGGTCTTTAGTGCTGCAGCTCAGTCTGTGGGCTCCAGTCCATCATTTTCTTTTCCTTAATGAAAAGCCTTTTAGCATCTAATAAGCTTTTAATGTCACTCTGCGGGCCCGGCTGTGGTTTGGACACGGCAAAATGGGAAAACCAGCTCTGACTGAGGAGCCACATGATGCTGGTGGACAGAATTTCTCAGGAGGGAAATAATATTTGCATGTTTATGTGCCCTTTCTTTCTGCTCCCCATTCCAGCCTACGGAGGTGTCTGCTTGATAGATTGTAAACATAAAACATATGACACAGAGGTGGCCACAGCTGTTTGAAATTCATGGCAGAGGTAACCGCTCAGATGCTAATAGACACCAGAATGAGGTTCCTGCGATATCATCTCCTTTATTTTGACAGGACTCGAGCCAGGCTCATTTCCTGGTCCTCCAGTGCCGTCGGAATTCCTCCAAGGGTGGAGCATCGTTTTTTTTCTGTTTTTTTCAGCAGCTTTCGTGTGATTTCTTCTGTCAGGTCAGAGAGCGGGGAAGAAATAAATTCTTTTTGCGCATGTTTCCTGCGAAAGGAGCACCTCTTTATCCCAAATTGTTGTGGATTTTTATTTTTCTTGCAGTGGTGTGTCAGCCCACAGCATCCTGCTGCTTTAACTGCTCTTCTTCCTTATGACTCACAGAGATGTCGCTTTGCAGAAACAAACACTGACTTTCCGTCAAAGGTTGGACTCTTCGAGTCATGATATGCTGCGGGAAACATGTCCCACATCTCTGTGCACACTCATTAACTCTGTCTCAAGCATGTTCTCCTGCCAAAGTGTGCAGCTTTTAATCCACATGCATGCTAAGGTGCTCTGTGTCCCAAAGTGCTACCATAGCAACCAAAAGGTGTCTTGTCAAGACAGGTTAACTCCAGGAGACTGTTATGCATGAGGTTTTTGACAGATCTTCAGTCATCTGGTATAAACACATCAGACATGCCTCTTTACCTTTTGGCTCCTTGGTGTACCAGCCTGAAGCTGTGAGGTGCACAGCATCATATTGAAGATGCTTCTCAGATCATTGCTGCAAGCTGGAGGCTCCACAGACTTACTGCCTGATGGGAGTTTCTGTATAATCAGAGGCCACTCTATCCTTGGTTCTTCAAAATCCTATCAAACAAAGTGCATTGGTGATAGTGTTTGTCCCATCTGGACACCTTGAGGTTTTCCTGTCAACAGAGGCAGATGACAGTTGCTTCCATCCTCACCGTTGTCATTTCTGCGCCGTCAAAGCTGTCTTGGCGTTTAGAAGCTCTGCCAGTACCTCACCAAGCCTCTGGGCTGCAGGCGGCTCTAATGAGCTCCCCAGAGTGGTGAGTGAGCTGATGGAGACACTCCACCCACCCCCACCCACAGCACTGACAGTACCCAGCCTTAATTGGTGTAAGAAAAAGAAAGAATCCAGAATGAGAAGAAACACAGCTCACTTCAAAAGAGGAAAAGAAGAATCTAAAGCCTATGTGTTCTTCATCAGAACTGAATTCCTTCATAAGCAAAGACTACATCCTGGAGAACACAGCAGTTTGTGTGTCTCTTCACACACATGTTATTTCATGCTAATGCTCTCAGGGGTTCATGTTAGTCCGAAGTCTTCTTTGTGAATTTTCCTGATTTTAAGGTTGTAGTTTTGGATTCTCATAGCCAGCTGTACTCCAGCTCCCTCTTCGCCTTTACCTCAAAGCATTGGGTTCTAATAGGCCTGCTAAATGGAACTATTCTGCCCTCTACTGGTCATAAATTGACACTGCCAGAGGATGTGTGTTTTAGAACCATTCAACTTTTACCTTTGTGTCAACACATTTTTTTTTTTCTGTTTTAAATTAAGGAGCACAATTCAACTATTTATTCAGGAGGTTTTTCTTGTGTTCTTATTTCTAAAATAACTAATTTACCAGTTATACATCCTTGTATTATTAAAAGCTGCTAGCAGGTAAATGGGAAGCAGTAAGTGTCGTGGAGGCGCTGAAGGTCCAGAATTCTGCATCTTTCCAGTGTCTCTGGAGGCGGTTTATTTTGTCCGTTTGCACACACACTGTTTCATGTTACGACAAATGAGACAATGCAGCTGATCCATGTGATGTCACAAGCTGTCCTGCTTTCAGAGGCTTACAGAGAAGAGGCTTCAAGCTGCCTTATCCTCATTAGCATCATTAAATTATTACGTGACCTGCAACCATTGTTGTCTCCGTGTTCCCACCTCTCCCTCTCTCGGTTTCCATTAAATTCTTACTTTTCTTCTTTATTTTATTTTTAGGAAAGAGGAGTGCTGTATGTTTCTGAGGATTTTTCAGACAGTGCACTCCATTCATAAGAAGGCAGTTCTTGAAAAAAAGCAACAATAATGATCTGGTTTTAGTGAGGAAAACTACAACTGTTACAATTTACTTTTCATACAAATACAAGCGTTTAGCCTGAATTGGACTAAACTGGATTGGATTAACAACCTGACCTAATTTGGTTTTGTAGCCTGTGTTTTGTAGCCTCTGTTAAAACCCCAGAGGCACATCCTGTTGTGAACCTGCACTGCAGTAAAAAAACAAAAAGGTTACGTGAAATGAATTTATTCAACAAATAATCCAGAACGTGTAGTTCCATCTGTTTTGGACACATGAAGCTGAAGCGGTGTGCTATGTCTGTGACGGATGGATCTTCCGCAGAAGAAGAATTTCAGGTTACTGCTCTTTGTCACTCAGCTGTGCGTTCACACGATGATAGCAGAGTAAGAGCTCAGCAGTGTCTTCAGAGAGAACCGTCGTCCAATTCTCAAGCAGAAGTGCTTAAAAGTGAACTGCTCTGTGACAAGTTCATGTGACATTAGATGATTCAAACAATGGGTAAAACATTTATCATCATAACATGGCCTTTGACAGGAGATGCTTCAAAAAACACAAAAAAAAAATTAGGAGTGCCTACTTCTCAGTACAAGACCTGGATCCTACTGAGTACAGATGGGAAGAATGGCGTTAATTTTTGGCTAAATGTAAAGCATGGGAACATTTACCTTTAAATTGAGGTGTTTAGTCAAACATGATAAAAGCATTCAAATAACTGATGGCATAAGACTTTTTCCCAGCTGACAAATGCTGCCAATTTGAACCCACAATTTAAGGAACAGAACTTGTAAAAACTGCTGATATATTCTATAAAATAGAAACTGTGAGCTCACAGTTCAACACTTCACACAAAACTGGCATATGTTCCTTATCAAAGGCAATAGAATAAAAACTAACAGAATATTCGGGCAGCTTGTTAAAATGTAGTAGTTTTTTTTTCTTAAATTAGCATTTCCTTTTACCCAAACCGGAAAAGAAGGATACCTTTATGGCCTCATAAACAAAATGATGTATTCAAAACTTGTATAGTTGTCACTCAAATCTGATAAACATTTGAAAGCCTTCAAACGTTCAAAGCTTCTCAGAAGTCAGTGGACATTTAAGGATGCATAGCAGGAAATAATAAAACATAACTTTCTAAACATATTTCCCTTTTAGCCTCATGACTTCATTGTTGGCACTAAAGTGTTCATTCAGTGGCACTAAACTAAAGAAGAAAAGCTCGAAATGAAGTGAATAAAAGACAGTTGTTTGTGATAGCTTTTATTTCCAGACATAGAAAAAACATTGTTGCTACTCTGAAATTTTGAGGTTTCTAGAGTGTGAATCCGCTTTGGCTGCAACCACTCGAGACATACAGAGACTGTCAAGAGTTTGCATCTTCATCACGAGGCTGCTGGTTCATGATTTTTTTCAGCATTGTGGGTTCATAGTTTTCATAGTTTATCTGAGATCTGCTGGGATTCACCATCACCTCAAACAGACGCTAAATATCCCATCAGGTCTAGTGTGAAAGCTAAAAACATGAAAGTCGAAAACTTGGAGGGTTGCAGTGTAACCTGTTTTAAAATGAAGAAGCAAAAACAATACAGTCAAGCTGCCCCAGAGAACATAAGGAACATTTCTTCCATCTTTTACTGTTTTGAGTCCATAAACACGTTAAAAACCCACTACCATCAAAATCAAGTTTTAGGGATTATTAACATGTTCTTGTTGCATTTTTCTCATCATGGAGGACACAAATCAAGAAAATAAGCTCATTACTGAGTATTTATTCAGATTTCTGCGAACACGGGGTAGGGCTCAAGCTCCCTGCTCCGCTCCATTCGGATGCATACCCTTGTAATAGATCCATGTACATCTTTGTTTTCCTCATCTGAGCTGATATCTGGCTCAAACTATACCCGTTTTGTTGCCTCTGTAATGTTAGATTAGGGGTGGGAGGGGCTGCAAGCTAGCAGGAGAGCATGTAAACAGAGAGCTCTCAACAGTCGGGAGGGGATGGGAGGCTCAACGCTAATAGTCCCGGCCTCAACTTAGAGGCTAATTTCTAATGAACTACTGGCGCTCTGCAGAAAACGAGACAGTCTTTTTTTTTAATTTTGGTTAAAATTGGCACAATCATAATTTAAGTACTGCTGGGAACGTTTGTAATAGTTTAAAAGATGATTAGGGTGGGTTTTCAAATCATTTTTATCAGACATTTTCTAAGCTTTTATTTTAGTTTATGTAAATACCAAAAACAAAACTTAAAAAATTTTTTTTTTACGGTTTTCAAAGCCTCAGGCTGATGATGGACTGATAGATAGTTTGTGCACTGGTGCGCTCAGTGAAGTGTTTATAGCCACCTTAAAACTGGAGCTAAACAGGGACGCCACCTGTCATGGGGAGCCTTTCCCAGGAAATCCCATTACCAGTAATCCCACAGGCTGGGCGGTAAAAACTCAGCGCCTAATCTTCACTCTCTCCCTCTGTGGGTCCCTGCTCTCCGTTCTGCTGTAGTGCCCGTGCTAGAAAGGGGGCGCGACCCCTGACAGACCTGTAACCCCACAGAGACAGAGCCTTTCTCTGGATATTAATGCTGCTCCATGCTAGCCGAGGTTCAAAGTTGCGACAGTAAGTCTGATTCTCTGATGTGCTGCTTTGTAGATAGATGCAGTTTTGTGAATCTGAATTTTGAAAAGTTATCTTTTTGGTACCTTTGTTACTGGAAAAGTGTCAATGCAGAAAGTTCTGCTCTGTTGGTGACCCGCAGTTTAAGAAGCCAGGCTAAGGAATAGAACATATTATTTAGAATGAATTAAAATAGAATCTGATGTTTCCACTAAAAATAAATTACCACCAAGGAGCTAAAGTCAGAGATGAACTTCATGAAAAGAGCAAAATGCATAAATGAGTTCATTTAGGCTAATGACTTTACTGACAGGAAACAAAAACAACACGGCTAACAGGAAGTACTGTAGAACAGGGTTGTGCCAAAAATATTGCAAGAGGTGCCTTTATTTAAAAAATAAATGAATAAATAAAAAAAGGATAAGGTAGAATTAGGTAAACTCGAGCATGAATTTAGCAAGTAAAATATTGACCCTGTACGTGTAGAGTAGGAAGTATCTGAATAAACTGAATTCTTCTTTAGACTAAATTGGAACATTTTAAGTTTACGATATATGGATAGTATGTAAAAGTAAACTGCCTCACTTTTAGTACAGACTAATTACCGGTATACCTGTAGTACAATTAAATAGGCTATTTTCTGCTAAGGGCTTATACTTGCAGGTCATTTTAGTCAGTGAAAATGTGATTCAGACAGAGCCAGGGTCAAACCGCACTCAAAAAAATCTATAATGTCAACAAGTCACACAGACTAAAAACAACACTAAACTAAGCTACTTAGAAGAGCAAAAACAAAAAAAGATACACTGCAAAAACACCTAGAAAAAAAGGCCACAAATTCTTTAAATTTGGAAAATATCTTTAAATAAAGAAATAAAATTTGGTTGTACAAAAATTTTTTGTTTAAGGAAGAAAATTCTAGTCAATAAGACGTGTTTTCTTAAACTAAAATTATTTTGCTTTTGAAAAACCTTCTTAATAAAATTATTTTTCTTGCAAGAAAGAAAAAAACGCTTTTTTGTTTAAAATAGGGTCTTCTTACCTTATAAGATTCAGTGTTTGCCGTTTATAAATTCCACTTTATTTTTTCTGTAGGAACAGTCTACGTGTCTGATGCTTCCCTTTCATTTGGGAGTCCTGTTTCTGTCCACACATCTAGATATGTAGCATAAGCAGCTCAGGGAAGCAGATGAAGACCATGGTTATCTGACCAGGCTGGGATTTCTAAAAACATGTGCATGTGGAGATTTGCTCTTCATCTTCATCACCTTCACACAAGTTACTCAAACACAACAACTCACATTTCTCGTGGTGATGTCACTGATTTGTTTTTGAGTTCAGTAACATTAGGCAATAATGTTCATTTATCCAATGAGATGACCTTGAGCATCATCACTAAACTCTCCAATAATCCTTCCTGTGGTTCTAGTGGTGTTTTATCTGCAGTCGGCTGAACTGAGAAGCTGCTGATTGAGAAAACAAGATTTTGTTTTTGTGTCTGAAATGTTGGGGATTCAATTTGTGAGCCAAAAATCTAATTCTCACTTGGATCCTGTTTTTTAAAACCGTTCCCAATGGTCTTTTAATTATGAGTGTGCTGTTTTTAGCCAAAATTATTTTTAAAACTGTGTTGTTTTTCAGAGCAGCAATTGTTCATTAGAAATTTTCTTTTTGAGTTTTGGGTGGGACCGTTAGTACCGAGCAACCCTGCCCCTTCTTTCAGTCAACCCTTTGTTTGCACTCTGTTCCACTAGCTTACAGCCCCTAACACCCCAACCTTACATTACCAGAGCAACAAAAATGGCGAGCAATATCAAAGCTATCCAGCTGTACAGTTTTGGGCCAGATGTCAGCTCAGACGAGGAAAACAAAGACTTTCATGGATCTATTTGTTTGCAAGTGGATGCATCAAAATGGGAGCTTGTAGCTTGCTTTTGCAGCTTCAACATCAGACCTACAAGCTTTTTCCAACAGCATTTTTTCGTCTGCTCCTGATTCCCAACAATTTGAATAAAGGAATACTCAGAAATGCAATTTTATGCCTAATTCTATTTACAAATGTCCTCCATCATCAAAAAAAAGGGACAGGAACACGTCAAAAACATCACATACCGGATTTCTATCGGACTGGGTCTTTAACAAAAATGAGATTGAGATGAACATTTGGAGGTTTGATCTCAGTTTGTCCAGGATTATAAAAATGTTGGTGAAAGACACCACAGTCTGTCCGACAGAAAAACACACATGAACCTATAAACCTGTCAGTTAGAGGATGCTGCTAGATTTGAGCATGGACCATAGGACGGCCACCTACAGTCAGGTCTTCACCACAGCGCTTCATGGTGCTTCAGTACACCAGAAGACTCCCGTTCTTAAATTTGGAGTAGCCACAGCTTTGCTCTTCCTGCAGCCTGACTCAGAGCTGCTCAGCTCATTAATCTCTCCATCCTCACTCAGGCTGTGGGTGGGGGTGGGGGTGGGGGTGGGAGGCAGCTGTCTGTGAAGCAAACAACACTTTGCCTCCCCACGTGTCACTCTCTTAGTTCAGACCCCAGCCTTGACCTTGCAGAGCTGCCAGCCGGCATGCGCCTGTGTGCACCAAAGTGGACACGCAAGTCCAGGAGCAGGAGGGGGTGGGTCAGTGGTGAGGGAGGGAGCAAGAGAGCTTTTAGGAGGGGAGGGGCCACGGCCCCATGCAGACAGAGAGGTGTTGTTAGGAGTGCAGAGTCGTCCTTCTGTCAGTGAAGGTGGAAGTATGAGGATGGTCCTCATACTTTTATCCAGGAGCTGAGGACTGTGGAGGGGGGTGGATGCCTCTGGGAGGGGGGGGGGGGGTCGTTCTGGCTGTCTCTTTTCTTTTTTTCTACTCTGGATCGTTGAAGGACTCATCCTCGGGGTCTGGAGCTGCGCACTTCCCGGACCGGCAGGCGTCCAGCAGTGACTGCCGCAGCAGCTGCTCAGATCATGACTCTCCCAGCCCCAGTATGTGTGTCTTGTTGTCTGATGTCATGGCATGTGATGTTTGTGTCTGAGGCAGAGTGGGGACTGTTGTCCTCGCTCGGCTCTGAACTTGTTCTGCCTTGTCTCCTTCATGCTGCTTCATCCTTACGCCCGTTTCCCTGAGTCAGGCTTTCTTCGTCACATCAGCCTGCATCAGCATTCAGCTTCATGCCTCTCATTACTGCAGATTAAATGGAGGCAGAATGGAAGTCACTCCTCTGCCCCGGCGCTCTCTCCATGCAGATTTTAATGTTGTTTCAAAATAATGAGTTTCTGATTCTGCATGAAGAGCAGGATAATGCAGGAATTCACCGGGCACAATTCCATCAGTCTTTTTGCTCTGGATCCTCGGCGGAGGGATTTCCACGTTGGCTAGATTATGCTTTATTAAGCTGCTTGGTATCAGATAATTCTGCATCTCCAAGGCCCTCTTTGGTTGGGAATTAAAACTAGAAAGAAGCAATGCTGTTTCTTGGCTACAGTTTATTTTTGTTCATTAGAAATGTCTCCTTCTCCTGCATTTCTAAAACCTTTTATACCAAGATAACCAGTAAACCAGAAACTAACCAGGTTATCTAGATACACAGCATTGCACTTTTCAGCTAGAACAGAAGAATCGTCTCTTATGATCAGAGTCTTGACAGTGAATGAGCAAAGCTGTGGTATTGCTGTTTCTTTGCCAACACAACACCATTGAAGAGGTTCTGACATCAGGAGGCTCTTGCCTGAGCTGAGCTCATGGGCCTGCTGATCCTGCGGCTGGTTTCTCAAACTAAAAGATTGTCCTGCTGGATCTTTTTTCTTTGCTTTTCATAGTCACCAAAACGACAGTCATGAGAAGCATGCTGACTCAAACATTCAGTTGATTGAATGAGCCAAGGAGCTCTGAGCAGTCAGATAGACTTAGAGGACCTTTGGTGATTTGGAGTGTGTGGACCTTCAGAACATCTTACTGCCAATCCTCTGATGCTCCTCTGATGATCTTATGTGGGTCTTTTGGTGTCTTTTAAAAACATTTTACTTTGTTGTGGTCCTTGGACAAAATTGATAAGGCCTTCTTTCTTCTATTTTATGATCGGAGTCTTTTGAGAATGTTTCATTCTTGTTTTAATTAATATAATATATGTTTCAGTTATGGTTATCCAAGACGGATAGCTGACTTCATTTCGAGAATGCTAAGACTTGGCAGGCACGTTCACTAACTGCAATGTCTGCTCAGTTTTGTTTGTGGTTTTCAGAAAACTTCATTCCAATCAAGTGATCACAAAAGACTAAAGCAAAGTGGAGAGCAAAGCATCACACAGCAGTCTGACTATTTTTACTCCAAAGCTAAATGATTAAAGAAAACTGTTTTTATCCTCAGTGATCTCTGTCAGACCTGAACAGCCACTACCATCACATTCCAGTTCCCATTTCTGAAATCCAAGCAGTTGTTTCTCTAGCTTCAATCAGGATTTCACATTATCCTTTCTAAACTCTGGATTAGTTGCCACTGCAGATCAAACACATCATTAAACATCTTTAAAACTTATCTTAAAGCATTGTGTTAGTAATGAGCGACACAATTCTGTTCCTCTATTGTTTGATTTGTCTCTTCTGTTTTTTTTCCTCAATTTTATTGTTGAATTTGTTGACATTTCATTGTTCAGTCATTTCTGCAGCACTCATTGTTGTGTTTTCAAGGGCTATAAAAACACGAACGATGATGATAAAACCCTGCCTTCAACATATGTCAGCAGTCTTCCAGTTTGATCTATTTTTGGAATACATGTAGCATATTTGAAATGTGTGTATTCCGCTTTTGAAGGGTAAATTTATCTGCTTTGTCAGGCTGGAGATGCAGCTGTTGCCTGCAGGGCAAAGTGAGCTCAGCAGGATCAGTGTTGAAGGCAGAGGCTGGCTCACTCACTCCACATTAACTGTTTTTGACTGAACTGCCTTTGGGCCGATCTGCACATGTAAGGGAAGTAAATGATGGAGAGTGACTATAGGATTAGGAAAACAGCTCACATCCTCTGTTCCTGGATTTTCCCAGACTCTCTGTTGTCTTTGTGGTTCCTGTCATTTAAGATGTAGTTGGATGTAGACAGTTCCAGACCTACATCTTTAGCTACTCACAAGAGTTTAAAAAAAATCCAGTTTGGCAGAATCACAAACTATGTTAAGTCTGCCAATAATCCGTTTAAATCTGAGCTTTGTACAGACATGTGTTCTGAGGGAGATTGTAAAAAGATAAAATTGCCATAACTTTTGCTGGAGATCTTTTTTGTTTTAAAATGGTATTCCTGTAGCTACACTATTTCTGTCTTAATGTGTTTGAACAACCAATAAACCAGGTAGAACTTTGGGTCAGCAGTGTATTTGTATATGGAAGAGTTCATTGTTTTCCACAGTCGATAGACGGCAATACTGATGTCTGCAGGTGATGTAGTGGTTTGTTATCTTAAGTCACGGATGGTACAAGTGACATGTTTATCATGAAAGACCCACTCTGATCCTCTTTTGAGGCCTTAAAAATTTTTCAAGTGGTCTTTTATTTAAGAATAAGCTGTTCTTAGGAAAAAAAAAGAAGCATTTTTCTAGGACAGTTTCTGCAGAGTGAAGCAACCCTGACCACCCACCCAGCGTTTTCTGCATTACAGTCAATCTTTTTCAAAATGCTTTTGATTCAGTGATTTCAACAAAGAAATACTCAAATTAAACTTTAAGTCTCTTAAAGCTTAAAATTTCTGCCATCATCAGGAAGAAAATGGCACAAGAACACGTTTAAAACACTTAAAAAAAAGAAAACTGGATTTTCATTGGAGTGAGTCTTGAAAAAGAAATACTTCAAATGTTTGTAGGACGTAGGACCCAAAATGCATGAGACCTGGCATGGTGGCAGAAACTAAAGCATTTAATAAATAAACTGAAATTCAACCCAAAAAATAAAAAAATCATGGCAAACCAAAAAGATGACAAGGCAACACAAACGACATGACAGTGAAGAACTGAACGCCAGACATTTAAATACACTGAGGATCATTAACACAAATCAAGACAGCTGTGAATGATTGGCACCCTAAATCTGGTGCGACTGATGAAGGGAAAAACACACCAGTGTTCAGTCTGCCGGAAACTATCTGAAGAAGAAGAAATGGAGGGAAATCAGAACAAAACCAAGAGCACAACTGAAAATCAAACCAAAAGCACAGAATCCTCACAATCTATAGTTTCATTGAAGCTAAATACAACACTGAATTAGGTTTAGGAAGGTGTGGAAACGCTGCAACTGTGGTCCTTTTGAACACTGGGATGCCGTTTTTAACATTTAAACCAAAACTTAAAAATAAAACTTAACCTGATCTGAACTGAGCTGTGGTTTGGTGAAGTGACTGAAGGCTTGAGCTCCAGCATTACTTTACATGAAGGAAATTAATTCTATGTCACAATTTTATAGGCCGCACTTGTGAAGTCCAAGCCTCCCACCTTTCCTTCCTAAATTAGACCCAAGCCAAGAAGTTCTGAATAATGTTGTTCCTCAAATGAACACTGGAGGCAGGTTACAGAAAAGAGCAAATTCTCATTACTCTCATTACTTGTGATTTTTTTTCTATGCCAACTTCTTTGTTTTCTATTTCTGACAATTCTTGTAGGGGATATATTGTTAAATCATTATTTTAGATTCTATCTTAGCTACAAGCGGTCTGATTTTTGATTGGCAGGCAGGTGGACCCCATAATTTAACTGCCGTCAAATTCCCAGTCTTATCCAGTGGGTCAGGTAACAGTAGATCTCACATTCACAAAGTACCATGTTCTTCTTTTAATGTTGATTATGTGACTACCAACTTCCTGCTGCCCGGTGTCAGAACGATAGTCAAACTGATGTGACAACTGGATGGGATAATTTTAGAAGCGGAAAAAAAAACGGTGTCGTGTTTCAGATTTTTTCGTCTCTCTGTAAAGGCAAAGATACGGTGGCCCTGAAGTGCAAACCATTCAACAAATCACTCGATACAAAAACATTTTTAAGATCACAGCAACAATTTAAAAAGCGTATTACATTTTAGAAAACAAAACAAAATTTCAGAAACCAAAACATAAAAAAGAAAACAGAAAAAAAAGAAAAAAAGATTTCAGAAAAAAAAATTAATTTCCAGAAAAAAAAAAGAAATATTACAAAATGAAAACATTTCAGAAAAAAAAAAAATTCCAGAAAACAAAATGAAATAAAAAAAAATGAAAAACATTTCAGAAAAAAAATGAAATATTAAAAAATGAAAAACATTTAAAAAAAAAAAAAAAAAAAAACATTTCAGAAAAAAATGAAATCTTCAAAAATGAAAAACATTTCCAAACCGGAAGAAGCAGGTACTATGGGACAACGCTGATTGGATGATGTTTGTCAATCATTTGAACTGAAAAGTATTTTAAATGAAGCGATGACGGATTTTATCGTCCAAACAACAATGTACTATAATAATCCACGTATTTCCCATTTACATATTAAATCAAAAATGCAGCAAACAGATAATGAAGGTTTAAATTATTTTTTGAATATTTCGTCTGAAGCAGAACGGTCACCCGGAAGTAGTTTGTGTGGATGACGTCCGTTCTGCAGGTAAACAATGAAAGGGACGGTAAAACGTTAACATAAACGTTAATCTTTGAATATTTAGCGGATGTGATGACAGAACGCACCCAGAAATATCAACACCAACCAGGTTTACAAATGTTTCAAAATGTCGTGAGAAGATTCTGTCTAAAGCAGCAGCTGCGAAGAAACGGGTGTTAAAGACGGCGCACATCAGGAAATGCAGTCCCGCCATCCACTGGATACAGATAAGGTATGGAGGCACATTTGTTTGATCTAATAAATGTAGCGTTAAACGTGATTTCTAGGTGGGTGTTTACAGACAGATCCAAGATCCTTCAGTCATACGTTAATGACAGGTTACCTCATCACCTGGAGAGGGGGGGTCACGTGGGCAGGATTCTCAGACAGGTGTACCAGCGGCATAAATCAGCAAAGCTGTCAGGTAAACTGCAGCAGTTTGTGTCTCAGAATAACATTTATGAATGCTTCTTATTCACACTATTAAGATCTGTGACTTTAGAGTGTGTCAGTGCACAGAAACATGACAGTAAATGACTGGATGTGCACATCATCAGACACGTCCAGGTGTGTAACTAACGGTGGCAAAGTCTGTAGTGTAAAAGAAATCTTTAAAAAAAACGTTTTAGTCTTTCAGGCAGAGGAGGAATACCAAATTGTTTTAGAATCTATTTTTTATAAGACTGAAATAATGTATTTTATTCTGAGTTTGGTGTTTTGACCCCTCCCTAATGAATTTCTGGTTTAACCCATTTTCTCCTCATTTTGATGAACTCAACTTTTTCCTGAATGAAAGATTAACGGCAGCTGATGTTTTTCTGTCAGGGATTTTTAATTTATTAATTTATTTCTGTCAGGGATTTCAATGGAGCTGGAGTCCAGTGCAGAGGAAGCTGCAAGCATGTACGAGCAGGAACTGGGGTCCCTTACCTGTGCATCTTCCTCTGGATGTGATGCTGAGCAGCAATGTGGACAAAGCTTCCCTGACATGACTCTTTTTGATATAGTTGTTAAGCACAAACAGACTTTCCCAGATGCATTTTTTCCTCTAATAAATGTGACTGACAGGTACGCTGAGTAAATGCTGATTGTAAGCGCAACATTTGATTGACTGCATGAAGAAGCCCATAAAGGAAAATCCACAACTGTTTCTTTGTTTCTGTTATTGAATAACGTATTCATGTTAAGTTTTCAATAAATATACTGCATTGCTATGAAACAAATTTGTTTATTTTCATATCCATTATTACAATCCTCACGTCAGCATTCAGTTTTTTTCATTGACAAAGAAACATTTCTAAACAACAGCTTTGAAAGTCAAACATCATCTTTGTTAATAAAGCTTTAAAACCTAAAATGGTAAACATGGAAAAACTCCTAAATGAAGCAAGCCTAATAGGAACATTTTAAACTGGAGTTTTGCTTAAAGGAACATTAAGTTGTTTGGAGTTGTACAAGTGTTTGATGCGATTCCTCAGATGTGATTTCCAGATCATCAGCCCGACGCTAAAGCCAGGAATTGTGCTTCGTTTTTCACTCCCCACTGCATCATTTACAACTAATCAGGCTTATGCAGCAGGTTAAAGACTTTTTTTTACAGGACCTGCAACTTAAAAAAAATTAGATATTAAGGTTAAATAATATTTATTGATTACATTGCACATAAATCATGGTGACTTGCCTTTACACTGCACAATGATATGAATGACTTTAGTCTTCTTGTATTCCCATGTAGAGCTGCCATCTGTTCTTCTGCAGCTCAAACCTTTCTGGAACTTCGCCTTGAGTAACTTCACCTGCAGAAATATCACATGTTAATTCAATTAAGTATTTTATAAACTTTTAAAGTTCATTTTTAAGTGTCAGTATATGTGTATATGCATGGTTCTAAAATATACAATGCACTTAAATATTATTTCCCATAAGAACTTGTTTACCGATTTCAGTCTTAAAGTCGATTTTTAGCAACACTGATGCCATATAATTACTGTAATTACTGTATAAATCACAGAATCAGGCTGGCTCGGAGCTTTTTCTCTCATGTTGTCACCGAAAACGGGAACGGCTATCATGTGAAGACGGTTCGTCTCCATCGGGTTCTTTTTGCGCATGCGCAAGATAAAAAGAAATTATCTTTTCAAAGCAGCACTTTAACATCCTAAAATTAACATCCTTAGAGACATGTGACTGACAAAAGAAAAGATCACAGAATTGATACTTACCTAAAGATGATTGACAGCGTGAACCTCGCAGCCGTAGACATTAGCGCACAGCGTTCAAAGTAAAAGTGCTCACAAACTACTTCCGGGTGACCGTGTGTCAGGCGAAATGTTAAAAAAATAATTTTAAAGTTCATTAACAGTTTGCTGCATTTTTTATTTGATATATAAATGGGAAATACGTGGATTATTATAGTACATTGTTGTTTGGACGATAAAATCCGTCATCGCTTCATTTAAAATACTTTTCAGTTCAAATGATTGACAAAAATCATCATCCAATCAGTGTTGTCCCATAGTACCTGCTTCTTCCGGTTTGGAAATGTTTTTCATTTTTGAAGATTTCGTTTTGTTTTCTGGAAATTCATTCTGTGTTCAGAAATGTTTTTCATTTTTTAATATTTCATTTTTTTTTCTGAAATGTTTTTCATTTTTTAATATTTCATTTTTTTTTCTGAAATCTTTTTCATTTTTTAATATTTCATTTTTTTTCTGGAATTTTTTTTTTCTGAAATGTTTTTCATTTTTTAATATTTCATTTTTTTTCTGGTTTTTGTTTTTTCTGAAATGTTTTCATTTTTTATTTCTTTTTTTTCCTGGAAATTAATTTTGTTTTCTGAAATGTTTTTTTTTTTTTGTCATTTTTGTTTTTCAAGTTTTGGTTTCTGAAATTTTGTTTTGTTTTCTAAAATGTAATGCTGCTTTTTAAATTTTTTTTTTTTTTTTTTAATTGTTGTTGTGATCTTAAAAATGTTTTTGTATCTAGTGATTTGTTGAATGCTTTGCACTTCAGGGCCACCGTACAAAGAAGACTCTAAAGTCTGCAGGAGTAAAAGAGACGCTCCGTTTCCCTGACGGGCACAGTAACGCAGTGTCTAACTCAGGCTTTAGCTGCCTCCACAGAGGTTAACTATTCAGCTGAGGGGTGAAGATCAAGCAGGGAAATCAAAGGCAGTCTTTCATTTTGACATCAGCATCAGCATTGAACAGAAAGTGAGACAGGACTGGAGCCAGGTGAGGTGGTACCGTCCAGTCACTCTAACCCAACCAGATCCTGGAAGTACGTCATTGCAGAAAGTAGATGTGTTGTCAGAGTTTGTGTGAACGCCTGTTTGTTCTTATGAGTGCACCTTAGGTCAGAGTCAGTCCAGAGACACTTCACTGAGAGTCTGTGCTCTGCCAATGAGTTAATGTCCCCCTTCAGCCTCCTGCTGCTTCTTTCAGTGTTTCAATTAGACAACTTTGCTTTCCAGAAAAACTGTTTTATTTTTAGACAGAAAACATGCTTGATTTTTGCAGGATTCTAGGTTTGTTTGCTGGTTTTTGACGGACAGGTTTTTGTTTTTGATAAAAATTGTGGGTTTTATTTGAATTTTTTTTTAGTTTTCAGGTGGCATTGAACTGATGATGGAAGAGATACAGTATCCAGTGGGACGATAAAGTATTTAGTCAGCCACCAATTGTGCAAGTTCTCCCACCTAAAAAGATGAGAGAGGCCTGTAATTTTCATCATAGCCATACTTCAAATATGACAGAAATAAAATCCAGAAAATCAAATTGTCTGATTTTTAAAGAAAACATGTGTAAATTATGGTGGAAAATAAGTATTTGATCTAAAACAAAAGTTCAACTCAATACTTTGCTATATACTCTTTGTTGGCAATGGCAGCAGTTAAATGTTTTCACAAGTCTTCACAAGGTTTTCACAAACTATTGCTGGTATTTTGGCCCATTCCTCCTTGCAGATCTCCTCTAGAGCAGTGATGTTTTGGGTCTGTTGCTGAGCCACACAGACTTTAAACTCTCTCCAAAGATTTTTTTATGGGGTTGGCTAGGCCACTCCAGGATCTTGAGATTTTTCTTACAAAGCCACTCCTTCATTACCTGGGCAGTGTGTTTAGGATTGTTGTCATGCTGCGAGACCCAGCCATATTTAATCTTTAATGCTCTTTCTGATGGAAGGAGGTTTTTACTCAAAATCTGACAATACATTGCCCCATTCATTCTTTCCTTTACACAGATCAGTCGTCCTGGTCCGTTTGTTGAAAAACAGCGCCAAAGCATGATGTTTCCACCCCTATGCTTTGCAGTAGGTATGGTGTTTTTTGGATGCAATTCAGCATTATTTCTCCTCCAAACACGACGAGTAGAGTTCTTACCAAAAGGTTCTATTTTGGTTTCATCTGACCATAGGACATTCTCCCAATCCTCTTTTGGACCATCCAAATGCTCTCTAGCAAACTTTAGACGGGCCTTAGCAGGGGACACGTCTGGCACTGCAAGGTTTGAGCTGCCTTGGCGGCGTAGTGTGATGATGGTAGTCTTTGTTGCTTTGGTCCTAGCTCTTTGCAGGTCATTCACTAGGTCCCCTTATGTGGTTGTAGGATTTTTGCACAGTGTTCTTGTGATCATTTTGACCCCACGGGATCTTGCAGGGAACCCAAGATGGAGGGAGATTATCAGGGGTCTTGCATGTCTTCCATTTCCTTATAATGGCTCCCACATATGTCCCAAACATGACAACAAACATCTTTAACGCTTGTGCTATCCTAGGCACTTTAACGTTGGGAGTTGGGTCATCTAGACCCACTAGACAGTGCGCTGAACCTTTTTTCTTCAATGATTTGTGATCTTCACTGGTGTACATGGATTACATGAAATCTTCCCACCTTTATCCACCTTTGTCATGGTAGGGAGAACACGTCAATGTAAGTGTGGGGTCATCTAAGATAGTACAAGGGTTTTATACTTAGTATCTGGTGGAAATTTGGGTTATTCAGACAATCCAGGAGCTGGTCTTCAAGCGCTCTAAAATTTGTAGATTCACTCCAAAATCCACAGCATTATAAAGTCCAATGGATTTAATCATGACTATACATTGTTGTGACAAAATAAAAAATGATAGAACAGTGACTTGGTGGTGTAGACAAACCGCGAATACGAAGAAACACTACCACTGCTGTATCTGAGTGTGAGCATGGATAGTGGTGCTTTTTTTTGGAGCCAAGCAATCCATAACAGGAACAAATACTTATATCATTGTATAAATCCGGTACAGACCAAGCATAGGTGACAGTAAAAAGAGAAAAGCTTTATCTAAGAAGAAAATTGGGATGGCATCTCCAGCAGGATAAGACACATTTTGGGGCCAGTTTGGGGCTGAAAAGACAATAAAGAGGCACAAAATATCTAAGAACCATCACAAAATTACTAGAAAATATGTTATACAACTAAATGATATAATTTAGTCATGCAGCAGTTAGACCTAATAGGCCAATAAGCCTACGACAGGCAAAGGTGAAATAACTCTTAGATTATTCTCAGTATTTCATTTTGGGTTTTTTTATCTCACACTAAGCTATTTCTTGTCATTTCTGATCCCATCCAGTTCTCTTAAATGCCCTTGAAAAACCACAGGGGCAGCAGCTGTCTTACCCGTGCCATAGCCTGTCAGCACTGATGAGTAATGCTTCATAGGAGGCTCCTGCGGGATGTCTTGCAGCAAATTCAGGTGAAGGATCGTTCCTTGAACTTTTGAGTGAAAAGTAAACTAATTACTCATTGGGGAAGCCCTCCACCACCATGTGGAAGCAAAGCAGATTTATTGTCAAGGGCAAACCTGGCATGCTATTAACTGAGAGCTTTGATTCAATTTGTATTAAAAAAAAAGTTTTCTTTGGGCCTATTTTGTCCTGATTTGGTTTATGGGAGTTGTCCAAGCTTTATGCGCAAAATATTTTCTCCTGAGAAAAAGTATCACAATATATGAATGAGGAAATTAAGATAAATGTGCCCAAACCAGAAAAGATCTATAAAAAAAATCAAAATTCTCCCAAAGTGAGCAGTTTTCTGTGACCCACATTAAAGAATGGTGATATGTGCAGCTCAAAAACAGGCTTGAAGAGGAGCAGTGGGATTAACAGGAACGCTGCAAATAACATCTCTCTGCACAGATGCAGCAGCTCAGCTTAAAGGCTGGACAGAAATTGTGGCCTTCCGCTGTTTTCATTCCTCCATTTCCTGCTGCTTACTCTTGTGCATGTATAAAACTAACAAAAGGTTAGTTTTATACAAAAGGTATGCATGTCTGAAGCTTGGGACACTTTGCACAAAAGGGATAGATTAGGTACAGAGAAGATCCAAACATTGTTCACACTCTTTGTGGTGATTAGCGTCACTGGAGTTTCTGGAGTCAGTCAGTTGTCTTGCATGTATGACTCTAGAAATGTGATGCTCACTGTTACGCCCCCTTCTATGTCTAGGGGTGCTAGGGGGGGCATAACATAAAAAAGTAAAGGTTTGGCTACCAAAGTTGACTGTAACAAAAAAATACCAAACGAATGTCTCCATAAAATATAACCAAATTTATTTACAGATAAATAAACAACCACCAACCTACAAGAACTAAAAGTGAAGCTAAAAGGCTTCAGGGTGAACCCAGGCCAAAACAACAAACAAAACCCCAACTAACTGCAACATGTAATCCTACCTGTAAATGAAAGGAAAGGGAAATAAATGACAAAACTCTAACCTCCCTAACCTAACAAAAACAGGAGAAAACATGTACTAAACAAAAATGGCGGTTCACCCCTACAGCTTCACTTAAACAAAATTATCAACCAAAGGACTAAACAGAGTGGGCACAAAAATATAAACTACGAAGAACTACGAATACAAAATACTAAAGTGCAACACACAACTAAACAAGAGACAAAAACAAAATGGAGAAGACAAAAACAAAGTGGAGAAGAGGGCCAAGCTGCAGTGAAGACTGTTGCAGCAAGGCTCCCTTCCCACCGGCTGGATTTTTTTTTTTTTTTCCATACCAAAGTATAACAAATTTCGTTATATTTTGGTTATATTGGTTATATTTTATGGAGACATTCGTTTGGTGTTTTTTTGTTACAGTCAACTTTGGTAGCCAAACCTTTACTTTTTTATGTTATGCCCCCCCTAGCACCCCTAGACATAGAAAGGGGCGTAACACTCACAAAAATTTTTGCATTTGAAGCTAACAAACATCCATATGTAAAGCCAAAAATCTGTGTGCCTGCTTGAACTAGGCGGCCGTGGTGCAGCGGTAGGGTGGTCGACCCATGATCGTAATATTTCAGGTTCGATTCCCGCCTTGCACACCCATGTGTCAAAGTGTCCTTGGGCAAGACACTGAACCCACCTTACCTCTGGTGGAAGGTTGGCGCCAGCGTTCAGAAGCGGAGCCACCATCAGTGTGTGAATGTGTGTGTGCATGGGTGAAAGGGACTGTGACTGTAAAGTGCTTTGGGCCTTCAAAAGAGGGTAGAAAGCGGTATATAAGTATACACCATTTACCATTCTAGGCAAAAACTGTGAGTAATTAAAGGTAACAACAAATGTGTTTGTATCATTGACTGTATATGAAAATTGTATCGAGTGAGTAATGACTTACTTCCAGCTCCAACAAAATTAAGTCAATATACTGTAGTCACCACTTTTTTTTGCAATGCAGATGGCAAACATGTTAGAGGCTTAATTGATTGGACAATTTATAACATGGATAACTTTCACTACAGAAAAAATGTCATGAAAAAAAATGTGATTAGCAAGAAGATGTTAAAAAAGTTTACAGAGCAGGAATGGCGATTCCAACCACTAGATTAACTGAGAAATGGCTTTTTATTCTTAATAGAAATCTATTGGATTTTGGCTCATGGCACCACCGGGTCCTTCATGTTTGGAACACAAGGGGGACAGGTCACTCAGTCCAGTTCTCATATATAGTCAGTGGTCTGTATAAAGCTAACTTGTACAACAAATGATTGCGTGCATGAAGCTTCCAATCATTTAGCTGCACAAAACTACCCATGAATGAAGCTGAAAAAGAGTGTGCATGTGTGGCGCTAATAGATGTGCGTGTGGATTCAGCGCGTGGATTAAGTGTGGACTGGGAATTCCTATCACTGGAGAGGTGCTTAACCTTCACATATATCTCTTACCACCCATCACTATCTAAGGTGGATGTAGAACAATGCAAAGCAGCATTTTTGATTCACCCTTTTATAACATTTTCATTCAGGTTTTGATAGTAGAAGCATATTGAACTGTGAGCTCTCTCTTTATTCAGTACAAGTATCTACACATTAAATACAGACGAAAGAGGATCCATGTTAATCTCCGGCTTTCGAGGTCAGCCTTTTATGAAATCTGAAAGTGAAATAAAAGAGATGCTGAGGTTCCCCCTTCCTGTTTGACCGTGTAATCTTGGAGCTTATCTGTGTGAATTTCTGGTCTTGGGGCTGTTGTCATTTTTAGCCATACACCAAGTATCTGGGGAGGAAGCCGTCCATCTGCCCCGGGCTCCTCACTCTGCAAGTAAAGTAGAAACAAGTGTCCATCAACAGCTCAGTCCCAGAGAGATGGCCTCCATACAAAACATGAAAGGCATCAATGCTTGTCATCAACAAGCTCAAAGGGAGCAGAGAGTCAGGGGGTCAAGGGGAGTGTGCTCCTCCTTGACAGCTGAGAGTGAGGTGGAGCTGCAGTGCCTCCTTCAGGGGTACAGAAGCTCCACATGTCCATGTTAGATATTCTAACTAGAATGTCTTTGTGTTTGGTGGGAGGTGTGAAGGTCACAGACACTAGCCTGGTTTATGTCTCACAGTGGTGTGAATGTCATGGTGCAGATCAGCTGGTTTTTACTCGCAGAGAAATGACGGCAATGTCATGGAAGCACACAAGGATGTGTTTCATCGGGGCTGTCATGTGTCAACTCACAATTATTCATCATTAACAGGATGTTCAAAACATCCAAAACAGTCCTGTGGTTTAGCAGACGCATCCCAGTGTGGGACAGGTATGAGGCTTGAGACAGTCAATAGAAACTGTTTAGGGTAAAATGTGTACAACAGGGTCAAGGTGTGAGAAAAAAGAAAAAGTAAAAATGAAAGCTGATTAGATAATCTTGGGAGGGTTTTTCAACTGTTAAAATAGTTAGAAAACCTATTAAAAAAAAAAAAAAACATGTCTTAGCACCATTTCAGAATGCATTTTCAACAGGAGTATTTTTTTTTTGTTGGTATAAAATGTTTTTAACCCTGTAGAACCTGTAGAACATGTCACATTAACATTTCTCATTAGCATGATCAAAATTTTAAGTTCATCATCGTTCCACTAGGGGCAGTAGAAGGGCTTTTCCTGCTCATTTTAAAATGGCTCAAAAACACTTTTGAAGGGAAAAGTTTTGCTGTTTTTAAAGTGAGAATAACTGTTGTTATTTATTTTTTGAAATAACTGTATTGAAAGAAAAAAAATTGTGTTGATAGTAAATTATTTCTAAGGCAATTACACCATAAAAAAAATGTGTGGATCAAACATTGACTGTATAGTATAAGAGGACAGATTGCGTGTGACGTCACCCATAGCAAAATGCTTTGCTTCCGGTTCCGACCACATGAAGTCGATTTGGTTGCTATTATTTCAATATGTCCATCGCCATGTTGGAAGCAGACGTCCCCAGTAAGCCATGATCTGTCCGTGTCGGTCTGAGTCTACATTTCTGTGCGTATGTCAGAAGGCCACACCCCTTTCATTGAAAGCGGGCTCGGTTAAATCTGTCAATCAAACACTTTGAATGTTTGAGGCAAGGCCACCTACTTTTATTTTACCATCTGATTGGCCAGTTTATAATTTGAATAACTTGCATTACTGAAAACAGTATTTGAAAAACAAATTAGGGCTGGCATGAACACGTTAAAAAGGTATCAGAGCAAGTATGGTTATTTTGACAAATATAATGACTAAGCAATAGCTATTTATGTCTCCATAGAAGTCTATGGGATTTTTTTCAGATGTGAGGGGGAGGGGCTGCTCACTCCAGTTATCTTTTACTGTCAATGCAATCAGATCAAAAAGTTACAGGGTTAAATGCAGTGAGTTTATATCAAGACAACCAAAAGATCGTAATCTGCTGTTGGGCAAAAACTTTATAAAGTTTCATGTTCACAACTTATATTACAAGGAAGCAGCTATTTGTATGAGACTTGCACTCAGTGGCACAGATTAGAGTTCATTTTAGTGCCAAGTTACTTCTTTTTAAATGATTTCTCACTCTAGGATTGCAGCTATTCATCAATTTATTCATGTGCAAATAATCTAACAATGAAAATATTTTGACACCTATTTTTTTACCTAAAACCCCCTTTTAAAACTGCTATACAAACAAACTTTACCAAAGAGTTTTTCTAATATTTTTCCACTTCTAGTGTGTTTTCTACTGGAAGTGTACAATGGGTCATTTTCCATAATAACACAGCAGAAGAATAATGTTTATAGAATGTAAATGTACTTTTTAAAATCTATTTTTTTACGCTTTTGGTACTAATTGTCATTCCTAGATGAACAAGATGAACAAAGATTAGAAACAAATTACAGGGAAACAGAGATACAAAGAGATCAAAGACAAACAGCATAGGAGATTGTACAGCTGTGCAGTTTTAGCTCTGCTTGTCTGATTGTGGTCCACCCATGTGAGCCCATTGTTCAAGCAATGATGTCAGCAAACCAAAATGGAGAGGCTCCTCACCACACGGCTCCCTGGGACAGAACTGAGATGGGAATATGACTGGTGAGGGGAATCACCCAAAATATGGCACTAATTTGGGAGCAGACCAGAGCCAAACATGGATGGCTGTTTGAAGAGTGCTTCTGCAGGTCAGATGTGTGTTTGCTGAAGCACATGATTCATTCTTATGATTAGCAGTGCAGTGGAGACATTCAGAGGCGGCTGAAGTTTGGACATCACTGAGGCAGGACTCTCAGAGGAGCACAGCTAAATCTGGAAATCCTGGAGTTTCCCAATCAATCGTCCTGCTGTTGATGACGTCTGTCTCTGCAACAGCTTTTTTGTGTGTCTCTCTGCGTGAGACCCTTCAGATCTGTACCACTGCACTGCTACCACAACAACATGACCCATGTCCCTCTGGAGGAAGTTCCTCCCTCTTCCTGACAACACCCCTCCCATGAAGGAAGGCCAGAGCTGGAGAGGCATCTTAGAAGAGGGGAGCGTTTCCTTGTCAGGAAACAACGAGGACAACATTTAGACCAGAGATGGAGTTAAAAAAGAGTGATAGGGGCATATCTAAGGTATAGGATCCCAGAGGGCAGCATGTGGTGTCTGCAGTGCACGTCAAACAGGACACACTCCTTGCTTGAGCTGGATTCAGAGAGCAGGTAAGCGAGCTCACGCTGGGGACATGTTCTCAGATGCACTGATGTTCAGGCAGCAGCCAGGCTCACTTGAATCATCATTGATTGTTGGCCAACAAAATGCTGTTGCGTCATACTGAACTAATTGCCTCTCATTTTGTGCCAGGGTCATTGGCTGATAAAGAAAAGCACTTATGTTAAGAACACTGGTTAATTTTATGAAAAACCAAGCGGTTCGATGGAGCTGAGTTAGCTTACAGTCCTCACTCACTCATGAAAACAGACAGTGCATCTGTCTGTTTTTGCGGATCATTGAGCAGCATTGAGCTTTAAAGGCATAGCACTGACCTTCGTTTTGTGGAGTGATTCAGCTTCTGGGCCCTTATCTTTAGAAAACGGATGCGTGTGTAGCACCTCAAATGCTGAGTTGGACCAGAATAGTTCTAGGTTCAGAGGAGCAGTTGAATACACTAAATTAAATAAATGACCACAGACCACAATTATGATTTTTTTAACTTTTGACTTATTTATAAATGGATGGGAATTAACAAAAACACTTTCAAACAGTTCCAGAACATGAACAATTAAACCTGATAACCCAAATAAAATTTGTGTAGAAAGAAAATTGGTTAACCCCGGGGTTGGTCAAATTTTACCTTGCAAGGTTTTCAGAAAAATACTTTTTAGTTCAATTTTAAACCCAATATACCAGGTTGGTTAAAAAAATAATAATAATGCAATAAAATTATGTAAAATTCTCTTAATCAAAACAATATCTAACAATAGAAATACAAGTCTGTTCCGTCCTTGGGCAGTTCTTTCAGATCCAGGTGATTGGGCACCTGTGGAATTAAGGTAGTCACTCTCCTACCACGATTGAACGCAATGTTCAATTTCCTCTTTGCAGCAATCAGAGTTCCAGGTTAAGGTTGCTTCTTTTCAGACTCCAGTTGGGTGGCTCGCCATCACCAGACGTCCGTCATTTGCTGCGGTGTGTGGGAACTGGGCACTCGCGACGGTGGTGAATTCACACAATGGAAAAAAACCTGACCAATTCCTTTGTAAATGTGAAACAAAACAAAACGTGTTATCTGGGAGGCAATATCTTGAAGACAATTGTCTTTCTTTCAAGAAAACATAAAAGAACGGGGACAACTCGCTCACGTTCTCTCAACAGTCTGAGGTCCAGCTCACAGATCTCACATCTGACGTATCCCTCCGCGCATGTTGTCCTGTCCTTCCCAACCTACAGCGCCCTCTACAGGATAAAAAAAAACTTCTCCCACAAGTTCTAGTAACCTGGGTTACACTCTCCCGCCGAAACGGTTTGCACGTCTCTGTGCATAAGAAAATTTGGCTAAACAACCTGAGGTTCAGGTGGTTGATAAGCACTTGATTGCACAATGGAATCAGATATAACTGATCCCAGAGTCTGAAAGAGAGCTTGGACAACTGTAACCAAAGGATTCCCCAGCTCGGGATATGTCAACCTTTGTGCTTTCTGTCTTTGTCGTGAGGATCTTCTCACTGAAAACTGTCCTTCCGTTTCATTTATGTTGCTATCATCAACAGTTAGACCAAGAGTCTCATCATTCTGTAAAGAATTAGACTCACTGACAGTCTCAACATTTGTCTTTTCGAAGTCTGTTGATTCATTGTCCGCTTCTAGCAACAATACACTTTCCTCAGTGTTTTTGGCTTGTTTGTCCTGTGTCACTTCAGAAAAGATTCTTTCACAAGATTCCACATTTCCGGTAACATCTGTTATTTCAGGCAAATCAGACTCTTCTGGAGATGTACTTTCTATGTCTCGTTCTGCTGGTTTCTCAGAAGAAACGACTAGTTCATCATCTGAACAAGGTTTGTTTAATGAACGTGTCTGATCATTTGGACATAACACAACATTGTATTGGTCTACAGACCTGCTAACATAAGGAACTGGTTTCGGACAAAGATACACAAGATCATCATCATCTGTGTTGCTTTCCGGCTCACTTACGACAGCAACTGGGTTTTGACGTGTGTGTGGACGTCTGACCTTTACAGAAACATCTGCTGGTTTGTCTGGAATAGATGGCAGAAAACCACACGGCAACAAAAGATCTCTATGGAGCGTTCTGAATGGACCTTCACTGTTTTCCGGTTTGACCGTGTAGACGGGAAAATCTCCTTCTTGCTGGACAACTGTATGCACAACAGGTTCCCATTTGTCAGCTATTTTATGCTTTCCTCTTAGTTTGACATTTCTTACTAGCACACGATCACCAGCAGTCAAAACAGATTCTGTGACACGTTTATCAAACATGCGTTTGTTTCTTTCTGCCTTTTTTGAAGCATTTCCAGTAGCCAACTTGTAGCTCTCTTGAAGATGGTGTTTTAGTGTTTCAACATATTCCGAGTGGAATCTCTGATGTTGCTGATCTCCACTGATGTTGAAAACAAGGTCAATGGGCAGTCTAGGTTGTCGTCCAAACATTAATTCATAGGGTGAGAAGCCTGTTGTGTCATGCTTAGTGCAATTATAAGCATGCACTAATGGTTTTACAAACTCACTCCAGCGTGTTTTGTTTTCGGTTTTAAGAGTTCCGAGCATATTAAGGAGGGTTCTGTTGAATCTCTCAACAGGATTTCCCCTTGGATGGTATGGGGTAGTTCGGATTTTGCGAATCCCTGCCACATCACAAAGCTCTTTGATCGTCTTTGATTCAAAATCTGGTCCCTGATCACTATGCAGTTTTTCTGGAAAACCATAATGTACAATAAAATTTTCCCACAAGCATTTGGCCACTGTTTTAGCCTTTTGATTTGTGGTTGGAATCGCAACTGCATACTTTGTGAAAAAATCAGTTATCACTAGTATATCCTTCTTGTTACTTCTGTCAGGTTCCAGAGAAAGAAAATCCATGCAAACCAACTCAAGGGGTCTGCTGGCAGATATGTTTACCAGAGGAGCTGCTCTCTCTGGTGGAGTTTTTCGATAAACACAACGACTGCATGTTTTTATTTTTTCTTCAATGTGAGCAGCCATTCTTGGCCAAAAGAATCTTGTCCGTACAAGGTCAAGGGTACGGTCAATTCCTAGATGACCCATGTCATCATGTAGACTTTGCATGACCATGTTCCTTAAACTGTCAGGCAATACTAACTGCCGACACGTTTCATCACCAACTTGTCTCATTCTGTAGAGAATTCCATTGCTCAGAGTTAGTTTTCTTAACTCCCTGAGTAGAATAGGAAGTTCTGGAAGTTCTTTTCTTAACAGAGGTAGACACGGCTTCCCCGTTTCCAACTGGTTAATAACCTCTTTTAATGAAGGGTCGCTTCTCTGCTTCTGCTTAAGTTCTTCCTCTGTAATACCTGGGATCACAGGCAATCCATCACAATCTGAATAGCTTTCTGGGATTGCATCCGCTGACAATGCAAGAGATGTTACAAGAGCATGTGAAATTCTGTTCTCTGCCTTTACGTTCGAATACACAATATGTTTTTCACAAGCTGCATTAACTGCATCTTTAGTGATGAGAACAGAAGTTTCTGGTTCAGCTAAATGCTTCCGAATGAATTGGCAAATACGTTCCTGCTCTTTTTGGGAAATAGAATCATTCACCAACTCAGCATGGGGACGACGAGATAACCCGTCTGCATCCATGTTTTGTTTTCCTGCTCTGTACTGAAGTTGAAAAGAGAAAGTTGACAATGCCGACAACCAACGGTAGCTTGTTGCATCTAACTTTGCAGTAGTTAAGATGTATGTTAACGGGTTACTGTCAGTAACAACAGTGAAAAAGCTTCCATAAAGGTAGTCGCAAAACTTTTCAGTTACAGCCCACTTAAGGGCAAGAAAC
Organism: Oryzias latipes; assembly: GCF_053564925.1. Lineage (NCBI taxonomy): Eukaryota > Metazoa > Chordata > Actinopteri > Beloniformes > Adrianichthyidae > Oryzias > Oryzias latipes. Next base: position 27,537,439 of record NC_136241.1, on the reverse strand, counting down.
TCAAGCTTGTGGGCAGGATAACGCGCTTCACTTCTTGACAACCCACGGCTAGCAAATGCGATAACACGCAACTCCCCTTCCTGCTCTTGATAGAGGGCTGCCCCCAGCCCTATCGTACTGGCATCAGTATGCAAAACATAGGGCAATTTTGGATTAGCAAATGCTAGTATCGGAGCTGTTGTAAGCTTTTCGATTATAGTTTCAAAAGCTTCCTGACAAGACTGAGTCCATCTTGCTCCAAAAGGTTCTTTAACATGGAAGTACTGTTCTTTGTTTGCTCCACGACTGCAACTTTTCCTTAGTGGTGGATAACCAACAGTAAGATCATTTAACGGTTTCACTATTTTCGAGTAGTCTCTGATGAAACGTCGGTAATATCCAGCAAAACCCAAAAATGAGCGCAACTCTTTCAGGTTTTTAGGAACTGGCCAGGTTTTAAGGGCCTCCACTTTCTCTGGATCAGTTTCAACACCATGCTGGGACACAATGTGACCAAGGTACCTAACTGAAGTTTGAAAGAACTTACATTTTTCCAGAGACAACTTCAACCCATATGCTCGAAGGCGATTCAGCACATTTAGCAATCGGGCTTCATGCTCCTCAAGCGTCTCTGAAAACACAATGAGATCATCCAAAAAGACTAAAACTTCTTTGAGGTTTATGTCACCCATGCATTTCTCCATAAGCCTTTGAAAAGTGCTAGGAGCGTTAGTTATGCCCTGAGGCATTCTGTTAAACTCCCAAAAGCCTAATGGACACACAAAAGCGGTTTTTTGCTTGTCTACTTCATCAACTTCGATCTGGTAATAACCAGACTTGAGATCGAGAACAGAAAACCATTTGGAACCTGTGAGAGCTGAGAAAGTTTCTTCAAGATTAGGGAGTGCATATGCATCCTTTATGGTTTGCATATTTAACTTCCTATAGTCTATGCATAGTCGGACATCCCCATTTTTCTTCCGAACAACAACTATAGGGGAAGAGAAGGAAGATTCAGATTCTCTGATCACTCCTGCATGACTGAGTTCCTGCAAATGCCGCCGAACAGCATCAAGATCTTGTGGACGTATCGGGCGAGATTTCTGTTTAAAAGGTGTCTCGTCATTTAAGTTGATGTGATGCTTGACTTTGTCGGTGCAACCAAAGTCTAGATCGTGCTGAGCAAACACATCGGGCATTGTACTTAGTTTTTCCCTTATCCTCTCCTTCCACTTTAAAGGAACAGGAGAATCACCAAAGTCAATGGATAGTTTTGTAGATTCACTTGACTTGGCAAGTGTCCCATTTTCCATTGATTCATCCTGAATTTGCTTACTTGTAACAACTTCTTGCAGGGCTTGAATCTCAGCAATGACAGTTCGTGGAGAAATGACAACATCATGTTTGTTTTCATTGCGCACAGCCACTGGTACTCTCTGTGAGAAAGAGTCAGACAGAGTTATCAAACAGTTACTGACAAACACACCTCCAGGCAAAGACGATTTTGAGGGGGGTTCAACAACAGCCCAATTTCCTGTGGTTTCAGTTTTAACACAGGCAAATCCCCCTAAAACACAGTGTTGACCTGCAGGAATAATTTGTGGGTCACTTCCAGATAACCTCACTAGTCCTATGCAACTGTTTTCTTTCTGTTTCCATCGCTGACGCATAACCTTTAAGACAACTCTATAACCCAAGGGTAGTGCACGCAAGTCTGCTTCTGATATAGAGCAACATTCATACACTTGGTCTAAGGTGTTGGTGCCTATCAAAAGTTCAGATGTTGTGTCGCCACAGGTGTCTGGAACAACTAAAGCAAGACTGTTTACTTTTACTTCCGAACCAAAGCAATCTTTTGGAAAAGTGATGTCGATGCTTATAAATCCTAGATAAGGCACTGTCTGTCCGTTCGCAGCCTCAACTTTCAAAAGCTCATCAAGAGGCTGAATGTCTAAATGTAAAAGATTTTTTTCATAGAATGGCTGTGAAACAGTTGTGACTTGTGATCCTGTGTCAAGCAAGCAGTTGACTTTTTTGTTTTCAACTAGTAACTCTGCTGTGTACTTCGCTCCAACCAGACCTTTAAGGGTTTTTGGTGGGGTCAATCTAGAATGAACAAAGAGTTTTTTGTCTTTGTTATTTTTCTTTTTGAAAGTGGGACTAGTAACAGCACTTTTAGCTCTTGTGTGTCCCTTAACAAGAGCCGACTCTAGTTTAAAGTCAGAGTGCAGTCCTGTCCATGTCGACTATCCCACACAGACTGTTTTTCTCTTAGCTGCTTTTTCTTGGCAGCGACTAAAGCTGGATTGGGATTATTTGAGCAGGTGGATGCTATGTGACCATCTTCGCCACATTGGAAACAATACCATGGTTTTGGTCTGACACTGGAAGCTTGGCCTGTGACAGAATTTTTCTCTGATGGTTTGGGCTTAATTGGGGTTTTCACACAAGCTTTAGCAGCTTTAGCTTTCTTCTCCGTTTGGGAGGTCAAATTTATAAGCTGGTTCTTAAGATCAGTGACTTGTTTCTTTAATTCTGCTACACTGCTTTCCTGAGGTGACAGTTCCCGTTGATGCCGTGGCGTTTCTAATTTGGTAAATCGACCCTGAAGATCAGAAACCTGCTTTTTCATTTCACTTATATCAACTTCAACAGATGTGTCTTGTGCGACAGAATTTGCACTAACAAAATTTGAGCTAACCTTTTGTCTGGACGTGCCAAGATGTTTCCTCATCCTATTTTCCTTTGCAACATGTCTATCCTCTTCGGTTCGCAACTGCAACAACAACTCAGAAAAGGAAGGAAGGTTATTTCTCTTTCTTTCAAGTTGAAGATCTGCTATCAACGCATCATTCCAACAACCTCTACAAAACTGACGTAGAAGATGCCTGTCCGCTTCACTTGGTAAAATACCACCCTGTTTTTGCACTTTTGTGATCACTGTTTGTAGTCGCTGCAAATAATGCGACGGTTTCTCTCCATGGTTCTGAAGTGTGTTAAGGAATTTAGCAAAAAGCTCATCACCATCCTCTACCACTCCAAAAGCTGACTCTAACAACTCAAGGTAAGCTAAAGGTGAAGCCTGGGGTCCTAGATGTTTTACAATGTCAGCTGCCGGTGACAACAAACTATCAAGAATCTTTCTTGAACGTTGCAAATCTGAGAAAGAACTGTCCTGCAATATGAGCTCCACACTAGTTCTCCATGACTCAAAATCGGTTTCATGACTAGGACAGGGAACTCTCCCAGAAAAACTTCTAATCTTGAAGGAAACACTTTGGGTAGCGGAAGTCTCATTCCTGACTATGTGTTCAACAATCATGCGCTGCACTTCTGGAGGATTGACAAAGCCTGCAGCTTTTCCTTGGACGCCTTCTCTTGTGTTAAAAGAGAAAGAATTTGGGTCTTTTCCAGTAGTGGACACAGGTTCTGGTGTAACTACACCAGCAGGGGCAACCTGAGGGAAAACCTTACATGGGTTTTCTGGCTGTCCAGCACCTGCTGTAGCTGAAGTTTCGCAAATGGAAAGCTGATCTTTCAGAATTTCTTCAAATGACTTGCCAGTTATTTTAGAAAGTCTTTGGAGTTCACTCATGAATCCATCAGTAGCACTACGAGCAGCAACTGGTAAGTATTCAGCAGAAAGTGCTCTGATCTCATAGGTGACATGACTAGGAGATTCAAAGGTGTATGGAAGCACAGGACTAAGGGTGCAAACAGCGGAACCACTTTCATATTCAACAATAACATGTTTGTGGTACTGGGATCGAGGATTATCAATCCGGATTGTTCTAGCAATGCGTCCATATTTAATCAAGAACTCTGTTAGTTCTTCATCCATTTCTGTTTCAGTAAGGCCCCTCACAATTACAGAGTTAGACACCTTCACATTTTCACTTTCAACCACATCCAATTTTTCTCTCGTTATTTTAGTCAATGTCTAAAGTGGTCTGTTTTACTAACTGTTATTACTTCAACTGCTCCTGGCTGGCTCGCCAAGAATGTAGCACCTCAAATGCTGAGTTGGACCAGAATAGTTCTAGGTTCAGAGGAGCAGTTGAATACACTAAATTAAATAAATGACCACAGACCACAATTATGATTTTTTTAACTTTTGACTTATTTATAAATGGATGGGAATTAACAAAAACACTTTCAAACAGTTCCAGAACATGAACAATTAAACCTGATAACCCAAATAAAATTTGTGTAGAAAGAAAATTGGTTAACCCCGGGGTTGGTCAAATTTTACCTTGCAAGGTTTTCAGAAAAATACTTTTTAGTTCAATTTTAAACCCAATATACCAGGTTGGTTAAAAAAATAATAATAATGCAATAAAATTATGTAAAATTCTCTTAATCAAAACAATATCTAACAATAGAAATACAAGTCTGTTCCGTCCTTGGGCAGTTCTTTCAGATCCAGGTGATTGGGCACCTGTGGAATTAAGGTAGTCACTCTCCTACCACGATTGAACGCAATGTTCAATTTCCTCTTTGCAGCAATCAGAGTTCCAGGTTAAGGTTGCTTCTTTTCAGACTCCAGTTGGGTGGCTCGCCATCACCAGACGTCCGTCATTTGCTGCGGTGTGTGGGAACTGGGCACTCGCGACGGTGGTGAATTCACACAATGGAAAAAAACCTGACCAATTCCTTTGTAAATGTGAAACAAAACAAAACGTGTTATCTGGGAGGCAATATCTTGAAGACAATTGTCTTTCTTTCAAGAAAACATAAAAGAACGGGGACAACTCGCTCACGTTCTCTCAACAGTCTGAGGTCCAGCTCACAGATCTCACATCTGACGTATCCCTCCGCGCATGTTGTCCTGTCCTTCCCAACCTACAGCGCCCTCTACAGGATAAAAAAAAACTTCTCCCACAAGTTCTAGTAACCTGGGTTACACGTGTCACTTAAGTTTGGGAGACAAGAGCCTGAAAATGAAAAGGCTGTAAAGAAAGCAATAGTTTTTTTGTTTTTTCTCAAGAGATGAAGTAAAAATTCAGGGAATTACTAATTAGCCTGCGTGTCAGCAGCATCTCCGCATGATTGACTGAAACATTGCCTTTTTTTCACAAGGCAATTACCAGATTAAACATATCTCATTAATAATTCCTATTACTGACAGAAGGATTTCTTTAGCTGATGTTTGGGCTTAATGACTGTAATTGTTGCCAAAACCTGAGAGGATTGAGGTTTACCAAAAATGCAATCTGAGGGAGTTGATTGCTGTCGGGATTCATCTTTTGGTGGCAACAATAGTGGGTTGATTGTGGCTAGTTGCTCTTTTCTGTTAAGATAGTTAAAATGGAAAATATCAACTAACAGCTATCTATGTTATATAATCATTTTACAGTCAAATAACTGTTCCACAGCAAGAAAACCAAATATTTATGTTTGTGAAGTTCAGCATTTTGGGAACTTTAGAAATAGTATTTTGTATCTTAACAGATAATTATATGTGTGTCCCTTAGAACCACAGGCAGCCGATTTGTGCTTAAACTGTCAGAGCTTACCAAGCTCCTCCTTCATCTATAAAACTAATTTAAAAATAAATCCATTTACTAATACTAATAGCAAATTAGTATTGACACTAGTGTTTACATGTGTTGTGACTTGGGTTTGGACGTTTTTGTAGCATACGTAAGACCCTAGTGCTAGTTTTGGGGTTCTTTGTGTTTGTAATGATGTAAGTTTGATTTTGTTTCAATTTTTCTATATTTATTCCTTTTCCTACGGTGGAGTACAATCTTGGAGTCATAATCTGTTATTTCTGTTTCTGAATTGACCACTTGAGGCTGGTTTCTGAAAAGGAACAGTTTCCATTTACTTCTGTGTTAAAAAGTCCAGATTTACATCCAAAATAAAAGTATGTAAAGCCTGGTCACACTTTCTTTTTTTTGTTTGTTTTCTCTGTTCAATTGCATTTACAATATACCACTATTCACAGCTATCTATTTTCTGATGTTAAGATCCATCAAATGATGCTTCAGGCTGTGCAGTAGGGGTTACCAATTGTGTGGCTGATATTTTTAGCTGGTTAACCTTTAACACTGATGGTAACTTTGTCACATGTTCGAATGAGCTGTGTGCAGATCAACACAATGTGGGTGAATCTTAGTTTAAGACAACTTCTTAATAGTTTTCAGGCAGAACTGCTTTACAGGGGATTCTTTTTGGGCTGTTGTCAAGGACACTACCATGAAGAATTCTGTAAGATCAAAAGAAGGCCTAATTTGATGGTTTTCAGAAGACCAATGGCTAAACCATGAAAAACAACAAGGTAGATGACAGGGAGCATTCTACTGTTGCTTTACATTTTGTCACACTTATTTACATGGTGTTGGTAGTTGTAAAGTTCCCTATGCCACTGACCACCTGTCCCTTGCCCAAACACAGTTTAGGACTGATCTGTTTTGTGTGTGTGTGCTTGTAGTGTGGAAGGCGATGGCCCAGGCACTGAGGTTGGAACCTCTGTTGACTCCAGCAGCTGCTACAGTTACGTCCCAGTGACCCACCGAGGTGGACTTGGTCCTGAGCGCCTCGATAGCCAGCTCTACGGGCAGATTCTGCTGGCTGGACACCCACGTACACGCAGGTCAAAGCTGCAGCACTCCCAGTCCATCCTCCGAAAGCAGGCAGAGGAAGAAGCCATCAAGCGCTCCCGCTCACTGTCAGAAAGCTATGAGCTTTCATCTGACCTTCAGGACAAACAGGTGACTATGAGGATCCTGCCCCTCTGTCTGTACACCTTATAGACTTCAGGCATGCTTTCAAAAAAACTGATCTTCCTCATCCTCTTCAGGCAATTATGCCAATAGATTAGAAGTTCGCCAATCCTGTCATCTAAGCATGATTAATTATTTGTGGGATGAGCTCAGATATCATCAGAATAAAGTCATTTCATTGCCAGAATACCTGAATTTTATCAGCATTGAGAACGCACAAGACAGTGGTATCAAACTTCTTTGTTTTATATGTTTTCTATTTAATAGATAAGTGATTTCTTTTCCATTTTTTTTTCTGTTTTCCCAAGTCAGATAGAGTTACTGTGATTTGCCTTAATCCAAATAGGCTTTAATAACTGTTAGAGCCATCAAAGACACTGTCTGACATGGATTCAAGTGTTTTTGAATAGGACTTAATTGCTGGGCTGCTGGGTAACTGCAAGTATTGAGTTTGACCACAGTTCAATTTTTCTATTATTTAAATTTGAAGTGGCGGATTAAAATGAAATCTTAGCAAAGGCAGAACTTGTTATTTTCATGTAAATTAGTGGTCCAGATTTATAGCAGAAGAATTTAAAAAAATGTAAGAGTCATCTTCACAATTGGAAAATGTTGAATATTTCATGCTTAGTTTGAAATGTGATATTCATATGGTGCTCAAACGTGTCCTGAATAGTTTGTTTTTGTCACTGATTCTTTTCATACTTAAAGAAGAACACTCCAGGTATAATTAGATCCCCCTTCAGAGGGGGCAGAACAGGAGGCTGGCAGTAGAATAAAAGCAGAGCTGAGCTGAACAGCAAAGCTCCTTTTGACAGTCAACATCCTGATGGATGGATGGATGGATGGATGGATGGATGGATGGATGGATGGATGGATGGATGGATGGATGGATGGATGGATGGATGGATGGATGGATGGATAACTAAGCTGTGTTTCAGACCTTTTACCACACAGACTTCTTTCCTCTTGCAGGTGGAGATGCTAGAGCGTAAATATGGTGGGCGTTTCATAACTCGGCATGCTGCACGCACCATCCAGACAGCCTTCCGCCAGTATCAGATGAACAAGAACTTTGAGCGTCTTAGAAGCTCTATGTCCGAGAACCGCATGTCCAGACGGATTGTTTTATCCAATATGAGAATGCAGTTTTCCTTTGAAGGACCTGAAAAATTCAACAGCTCCTATTTTGAGGGGAAGCAAGTTTCACTGACAGATGGTGGCACCAAAGTTGGAGCACTAGTTCAGTCAGATCATGATGGGGAGAGGGGCCAGTCGAAGACCTCAACTCCACAAAGCGACTTCACTGATGCCATTACAGAACTAGAAGATGCTTTCTCCAGGCAGGTGAAGTCCTTAGCTGAGTCTATTGACGATGCTCTGAACTGCCGCAGCTTGCATGGAGAAGACGGTCAGCCAGAGCAAAGGAGAAGAGACAAGGATATGGACAAACAGGTTGAACCTTCTCAGAGCTCCCCAGACAGGTGCAAACTGGAGGAGATGACAGCATCTTATAGCGATGTTACCCTGTACATTGATGAAGAGGAGTTATCACCACCCCTGCCTCTTTCGCTGTCAGTAGACCGACCCTCCAGTACAGAATCTGACCTGCCTCAACGCTCCCTTAACTCTTCCCAAGACTACTGGTCCCTTGTTCACAAGGATGACAAAGGCGACACTGATACCAGCTGTCGCAGCACACCTTCCTTAGAATGTCAAGAGCAGCGTCTTCGAGTTGAACACCTGCCCTTATTGACCATTGAGCCTCCCAGTGACAGTTCGGTGGAGTTAAGCGATCGTTCTGATCCTAGTTCTTTAAAGAGACACAATGCCTATGAGCGAAGCAACCAGCAAAGTAGCCCCAAACATGTCAGCCGCAGCCTACCACCTCGAGGACCTTCCAGAGAGGAAGGTCACCGACCCCGACAGCTTGATCCTCATGTGGTGGTCAATGGTACCCCAAACCGGCAGAGCAAGTCCGAGTCTGATTTTTCCGATGGTGACAATGACAGCATCAACAGCACATCGAACTCCAATGACACGATCAACTGCAGCTCTGAGTCTTCATCGAGGGACAGCCTCAGGGAGCAGACGCTCAGCAAGCAGACATACCACAAAGAAACACGCAACAGCTGGGACTCACCTGCTTTCAGCAACGACATTATTCGGAAGAGACACTACCGCATTGGCCTAAACCTCTTCAACAAGTAAGAACATCCCTCAGATTTACATTCAAAAAACATTTAAAATTGTTGCTGTTAAGGAACCCAACTAACTTTGAATTTTTTTCCGTGAGTGTTTGAGAGCAGCTCTTATAACAGTTCTTACCTTCCAGTCATTTGAGGCCACTGTATGTCAGCTTTCTGGATCCACCCCGACCATCATTGCCACTATTTACAGACCACCAAAACCAAACAAGGATTTCATGTCAGACTTTTCAACTTTTCTAACATATATCTCTGCTCTTTCACCAAATGTTTTATTACTAGGAGACCTAAATATTCACCTGGATAATGTTAACAATTCACTTACTAATGATTTCCTATCCTGTTTGGACAGTTTTGGTTTTCAACAATTTGTTGATTTTCCCACTCACTCAAAAGGACACATTCTGGACTTAATCTGCTGCTCAGGTATCATACCCATGGACTGTAAATCAAACTTCATCCCGTTTTCCGACCATATGCTTGTGACATTTAATGTCAATTTGTTTCTTTCCAAACACAAGCCTTCACGCAATATTACCTTCCGTAATGCTAAGGGTATCAACCTGGAGAATTTATCTGCCCTGATCAGTGAACTCCCAAATACAGACAGTTTTACAGCTCCAGATCAACTTGTTTCACACTACAACACACACCTGCACCACATCCTCAACACACTTGCTCCACTAAAATCCAGATCTGTCTCATTCACCTATACTGCACCCTGGTATACCCCCTCTCTAAGACAGTTAAAAGCAAAAGGCCGCCAACTTGAAAGACTCTACACCAAAATCGGACTAAGTATCCATAAAGACATGTACACACAGCACATTCTCCACTATAAAGAGTGCATCTCTAAAACCAAAATTCAAAGATTCTTTTCTCCCTCATCTCTAACATTATCAAACCTCCTGACTCCCTTCCATCACATCTCTATTCAACTGATTTCTGCAACACCTTGGCTTCATTTTTCACCACAAAAATCCACCTTATCCATCAACAGCTCACCCCCTACTCTGCTCCATTTCTATCTTCCATTCCATCTTTTACGTCTGATGATTCGTTTTCTTCATTTACCCTACCCACAGTTAGTCAAATAACTACATTAATTAAAAAATCCAAACCTTCCACATGCCAGCTTGACCCACTGCCCACCATCCTTGTTAAAGCTACAGCTCCCTCTCTTTGTCCTCTCATCACCAACATAATCCATGCTTCCCTCTCCTCTGGAATCGTTCCTCCTGCACTGAAAACTGCTGCTGTCACTCCCATACTTAAAAAACTGGGTGCAGATCCCACAGACCTCAATAATTACCGTCCCATTTCCAACCTTCCATTCATTTCAAAAATTCTTGAGAAAACAGTATCTGCTCAGCTTCATGCTCATCTGTCCTCCAATAATCTGTATGAACTTTTCCAATCTGCCTTCCGTCCCCTTCATAGTACTGAAACTGCTCTTCTAAAAATTACTAATGACCTTCTCCTCTCTGCTGACTGTGGTTTATTATCCATCCTTCTTTTACTTGATCTCAGTTCAGCTTTTGACACCATTTCTCATTCTATCCTCTTGAACAGACTCTCTTCCATTGGCATCTCTGGCACCAATGGATTCATTCCTACCTGTCTGACCGTACTCAGTTTATCCAACTGAAATCTTTCACTTCTCATTCTGTCCCCATCACAACTGGTGTCCCTCAGGGTTCTGTGCTCGATCCACTCCTCTTTATTATCTACCTTCTCCCGCTTGGTCATATTTTCCAAAAACACCACATCCATTTTCATTGCTATGCGGATGACACCCAGCTCTATCTTTCCAGCCAACCCAACTCCACACTGCCTCCATTAGCACTGGTTGACTGCATCAATGAAGTCAAATCCTGGTTCACCTCAAACTTTTTAAAACTCAATAGCAATAAAACTGAACTTCTTCTGATAGGCACCAAATCCACCCTGAGCAAGACCAACCATTTCTCTCTTTCCATTGACGGCTCCACCATCTCTCCCTCCCCTCAGGTAAAGAGTTTGGGTGTCATCCTCGACAGTAGTCTCTCTTTCACTTCTCACATAAACAGCGTCACCAGATCAGTCTTACTATGTACTGGTACATAGTCTTGTTACTTCCCGCCTGGACTATTGTAACTCTCTTCTATTTGGTCTCCCACAAAAAACCCTCCATAAACTTCAAATGGTTCAGAATTCAGCTGCTCGTATCATCACACGCACTCCCTCCATCAACCATATCACACCTATTCTTCAACAGCTTCACTGGCTACCCATCCCATTCCGCATTCAATACAAAATCTTGCTCTACACATTCAAAGCCTTTCACAACCTTGCACCTCCATATCTCTCTGACCTCCTTCATGTCTCCATACCTGCTCGCTCCCTCCGCTCCTCTTCTTCTATCCAGTTTTCTGTCCCTTCTGCCCGTCTTGTCACCATGGGGAGCCGGGCATTCAGTTGCTCTGCTCCCCAGCTTTGGAACTCACTCCCCCCTGACCTCCGCAACACTGACACACTCCCACATTTCAAATCAAAGCTAAAAACTCATCTTTTCCAAATGGCCTATTCACTTTAACATTAACCTTTTCACGTTTTTATATATTTTTTATTTAATTTTGTATTTATTTAAATTGTTGTTGTTGTTTTAAGTGTTTATTGTATTTTATACTGTATACATGCTGTGCGGCGACCTTGAGTGCCCAGAAAGGCGCCTTATAAATAAAATGTATTATTATTATTATTATTAGAAACACGCTGACACAAGCTCTAAATGAACCCTAACTGAACCCCTTGAACCGAGTAGCTTTTTCTCTTCTCTTAAGCCCTCTTTGCCTCCATGATTTGCTAAAACTCATTGCATTAGCTTACACACAAGTACAGGGAAGTAATCCCAAATTTAAAAAATGGTCTCCTCCCTCCCTTCCTACTTTTTTCTTATCTAAACTGTTCCAATGTTTTTATGTCTGTAGAAAACCAGAAAAAGGCACCCAGTATCTGATAGACCGAAACTTTGTTCCTGACACCCCGGTGGGGGTGGCCCACTTCCTGCTTCAGCGGAAAGGCTTGAGTAGGCAGATGATTGGCGAGTTCCTGGGAAACAGACAGAAGCAGTTTAACAGGGATGTTCTTGAGTAAGTCCTTTGCTCTTGTCAGTTCCTTGTTGTTCTTCCATGTTGATTATTTCCGATGACAACTGCAATCTTCTTAAGACTATAGATTATATTAAAAAATACTATAGTTATGTCAGCTTCTTATTATTGGTGTTCCATCCAACTTACATCCAGATAAAAGATAAAAGTGAATCTACATCCAGTCCCTGTTTATTCCTGAGTCAAATGAGATGTGCTTAAGATCTTCTGAGTATTGGTTTTATCTCTAGCACCTTAGCCAGGCTCTTTACACTCAACAGAATTGGCCGAATCCATCTTAAAGCTCTTTAGCAGACTGGAAGCCTTTAAACTATTTGCAGGTGTAAGTTAAGCAGACATGTCTAATAGGTTCCTTAAGGAAATACTTTACTTGTGACATGCAAGGTGCTTAAGAGTTCACAATCCTCTTTAAATATATCTTCTGCCCTACCCTAGAAATGAAACAGCAACGTTATTTCCAGCCATGTTTTATGCACCACAGCTCTGTCAATCATCAGATTTAAAATTAGCATTTATTTTAACATGAAATTATGCCTATGTTCGGACACCCACACTAATCCCTAACTACTAAAAAATTATATAGTGTGGGACTATGTGGTGCCCTGGATTTTAAAAGCAATTCAGACACCATGCTCACTACTTTTTTTTAAACAATTTTTTGACAATTTAATTTTTTAATTGGCGAATCTGATGTCATCGATTTCACAAAGGGAAAATCTCATTGGTTGTGTCTAAATTCCTTTACTACTCAATGCATAGTGCACTATATAGTCCGTTCGCCGTTTTGTAGTGCTGTCCGAATCTATGGACTATGAATCTAGTTTAAAATCTAGTTTTTATGAACCTGTTTCGACAAAAAAAAAAAATGTATTATTATTTTTTTATTTTTTTATTTTGAGGATTTTTTTCCAACTGATTGTGAACATTTCCAACAACAGAGCTTTCTGCTGGTGTTTCTTCGCAGCTGTGTGGTGGACGAAATGGACTTTTCTGCCATGGAGCTTGATGAAGCACTGCGCAAATTCCAGGCGCACATCAAAGTGCAGGGAGAAGCTCAAAAGGTTGAGCGCCTGATAGAAGCCTTCAGGTCAGAAACTCACTCAGGGACATGTACATTTACTAAAAAAGATAAACACATTTTTTATGATATAAATATATGTATGTATATATTTTTTAAACAAGTTTTCTTTGCGTAAATTCTTTGATTAAGCTTTAAACTGTTAAAGTTATAAAAGTACAACTGAAACAAAATAAAACCCAGTTGCTTTGATTTTTTTATGCTACAGCATTTACACTCTCTTCTCACCTGCTCAGCTTGCTGCTCGGCTTGTTTAGATGCTGCTAGGACATTTGCAGTGGTTGCATAAAAATAAGTGTGCAAAGGACAAGCAACATAGAAATTTGACATCTGGGGAGATGAGGTTGACTGTCGTTAGTCCACAAGCACATTTCTGTGCAACCAGAGAGATAATTGAGTGTAAGATATCCACAATAATTCATAGATCAAAAAAGGAAAAATAAATAGTTGTTTGTGTAATTATATTTATACTTGACACCAAATGAGTAGTATGTTTTAAGGTGGTTGCCAAAATGTTGGGTTTTTTTATGTTTTAGTTTAATATAGAAATAAACACAAAAAATAGAAACAAAATCCCTTGTTGGTAAAAACCCACCACAAGGTGTTGTTTGTATCGGTAACTCATCATGTATTTCCAATACAACATCCAAGATTGAAAATAATGAAACAACATTAAAACTTTTATGTCTTCTATCCTCTACACAGCCAGAGATACTGCATCTGCAACCCTGGAGTGGTGCAGCAGTTCAGGAACCCCGACACCATCTTCATCCTGGCCTTTGCAATCATCCTCCTCAACACTGACATGTACAGTCCCAACGTCAAGCCTGAGAGGAAGATGAAGTTGGAGGACTTTGTGAAAAACCTGCGAGGTACTGTGCTGCTCTCAGTGCATCCTGCATACAAAACTGCTGTTTTTGCTGAGTTTCAAAGTCAAATCTTCGCTGTTCAGTGGCTCTGTTTTTTGTCTTGAAAAAAACAGCTTTTTGAGTCAAGCTCAATAAACTTTGTCCAAACTTTTGGTCTGTACTGTACATGCAGCAACGTGCATCACATGCCCTTTTAGCATACGGTATTCACATGGAACTGTCGCTACCCGATGCTAGCACATGAACTCACAGAGGAAAGAGACTTGGAGCAAAATGTGGAAGCGGTGCAAATCTGGTGAATCTTGCAATTTTTTCATGAACTGAAAAAGATGCTATCCATATGTCACTCCTAAATCCGAGTCCCTGGTTGGTCAAAGTTGAACTGGTTTAACTTTAAACGTGCGTTAAATGGCCGTGCATTTTGTATGTAGAGCCCAAAAATTGACTTAAAAACTTGTGTAGTGACACAAGAGGAGGAGCTAGACTTGGTCTCTTGTGGCTACAAAGTTAGGCAGTGGCCCAAGGAACCACACTGGATAAAGCACATTGTGCACCCTGGGAATTAAACCCTATTTTCCTGTGTGCCAGCCATGCACTTATCATCTATACAGAGCATTTAGACATACAGACTTTAAAAACAAGCTTTCTTAACTGGGTGGCTGGAACTTCTCTTTAAGATAGAATGTGTGAAGCTTGGCCATTTGGGAAGAACTCAGAGTGAACTTGAGAATGCCACTCGGATGTCTGCCCTTTCCCTTCCCTTGCATCATCAACATGTGAGGCCCTGTGATAGACACTGTAGAGATTGTACCTTTTGGCTGAACTCGAAACACCTTTATATCCTCCTGTAAAAGCTAGAAAAAGTGGCCAGGGAGACGGATGTCTGGGCAGTTGTCTCAGCAACCCAGACATCAGACAAGTGGAAGATAATGAATAATAGGATTGACCTCAGGAGAAAGTTGTCTTAAAACTATAGATCTGAGTATAACAGTTGGACTTGTCAGTCCAAACTGATAATGAATGTCTCTTTTTCTGTGTTTCTCCCGCTAATTTCAGGCGTTGATGATGGGGAGGATATTCCCAGAGAAATACTGGTGGGGATATATGAGCGGATTCGCAAGAGGGAGCTTAGGACTAATGAAGATCATGTGTCCCAAGTTCAGAAAGTAGAGAAACTTATTGTTGGAAAGAAGCCGGTAAGTTAAGCAGCATGTAGAGTTTGAATAACTATATTCTGAGCTAACGTTCCCGTTTCTGGCACAGAGTCTTTGCTCTTTTACAACTGATGCTCTGTTCCAAATAAAAACCCCACACACACTAATCAGCAAAATGTCTTTTACATGTGTCTTCCACTGTGAAGATTGGCTCTTTGCACCAGGGTATTGGCTGTGTAAGTATTATTACTTTATTATTTACATTTATGTTGATGTTCGTGTTAAATGGGAGCTTGTGCCATATGCAGGTGCTGTCGCTGCCCCACCGAAGACTGGTTTGTTACTGCAGACTGTTTGAAGTACCCGATCCCAACAAACCCCAAAAGCTGGGTCTACATCAGAGGGAGATCTTCCTCTTTAACGACCTGCTGGTGGTATGACACGCGTCACTCATGAAGTCAACTTAACCATGCCATTAAAAGAGTCTAAACCACTGTTGGTGCTGTGCTTCTTGGTTTTAGGTTACAAAGATCTTTCAGAAGAAAAAGAACTCTGTGACTTACAGCTTTCGGCAGTCCTTCTCACTTTACGGCATGCAAGTGCTGCTGTTTGAAAATCAGTGTAAGTGGCATTTGATTATCTTTTTTTTCCATTTTAAGTAGCAATACTCAAACATGAAATACATTTTGATTGTAAACCAGTTTCAGTTTGAGGAAAAAAATGTCTGGGGCGAAGTTCTTCTAATAGAAAGAAACCTCATTTTGATCCATATTCACAGTTTAATAGAAACCGTTTCAGCTAAAAATTCCTCCTGTGATAAAACCAAAAGAGACTGTAAATGCTACTTGTCTAAAAATTGTCTTTAGCTGTTCCAGGATTTTACAAGTAGAGCTGTCTTTTTTCCCTCTTCAGATTATACCAACGGAGTTCGTCTGACCTCAGCCATTCCTGGGGCGGACATCAAAGTCCTCATCAATTTCAATGCACCGAACCCTCAGGATCGCAAAAGGTTTACTGACGATCTGCGAGAGTCAATAGCAGAAGTCCAAGAGATGGAGAAATACCGGATAGAATGTGAGCAGAACCTTTCTGTTCTTTATACACAATGTAGGGGAAAGTGCTGAAAAGGCTGCATGTTGTTGTCTCCACAGCTGAGCTGGAAAAGCAGAAGGGAGTCGTGAGGCCCAGCATGTCCCAGAGCGCAGGCTTAAAAAAGGACACCGGGAACGGCACCCTGAGCCGAGCCAGCCTCGATGACAGTTACGCCATAGGAGAAGGCCTGAAGAGGAGCGCCCTCAGCAGCTCCCTACGTGACCTCTCAGATGCAGGTAAGGCTGGATATCGCCATGGTGACAGACCAGTGCATGCTTCGCTCTTTTGCTGGAGTAGGAACCGGAGTGTGACGCTGGCATGATACTGCTCATTCCATTCATTTTGAAAACATAGAGGAGGAAAATCTCCCGCCTCTGTGCAGCTTCGATTTAGGGGGGGAACCATGGCAACTGATATGCAGGAGTGTCACGGCTGGGGCCACCGAGACCGAGATGAGTGCGTTTACTAATGGACACAGGTGTAATTTACTAAAAACTAATAACTGATGATTATTGGGTAGTGGGGAGGTTGGCTTTGCCATGTAGATCTCGGGATAGGACCAAACATCTCAGCATCTCTCTTTAGGAAGGCTTCTGTCATTGGAAGCTGAATGCCCACTACAAGCTGTAGAGATGCTTTTATTTTGAAGTTTCCTTCATTTTACTGTATTCAGTAGAAAATAAATATTCAAATACATTTCTGTGAGCTGGTATTTGACTGTATGAAGTTAGTACTAACTAGACCATTATGAGCTGCAGTGAGGATTATAAAAAGCTACGTTTTTCAGCATTTTGTAGTTTCCAGTCACCCAATGTGTGTGCTGACATGGAGGGCAAAACTGCTGGAGTTTGTGCTGACGAAGGGCTAAAGCAGTCAGTTTTCCAAAAAAGAATTTTAATGGCCAAAGTTACATTTAAATAAAAGCTAAATAAACCTTGAGATTTGGTTTCTTGTGACCCATTTCCAGCACCTGCAGAACTATTTTAGTCCTTACACAGCGAGGTCTCTTCCTGAGATGGACTATACAGCTCATGAAGAAAAATCTTGAAATTTATCAGGAGTGCCCAAAACGTTCTCATCCAACTGTATATAACTAGCTACAGGTGCTGAACCATGTATTGCACATGAGAGAGAACCCATTGAATAGGAGGATGGGGAGGCAGCTCAGACAGCTTCCCACCAACAGTTTACCTGTGGAAACTGCCCCCCCCCCCCCCCCCCCCCTTCACTGATGGGTAAAACTTCCTCTGTATAGGATATCAAAGTCCCACTGCAGAGGGTCTCCTGCCAGCAGAGCTTCGGGTTGTTCCATAGGCACTTAGAGAAGTCCTGAATTTGTTGACAGAGACTTGAGGCTGTTGTAGTTTAGAAGCAGTGACGTGTTTCTTCCTTCTCCTGTCCTGCGTAGCCTTCTTCCTCTCTACTGACGCTGCTGCCTGCTGATAGCTTGTTAGCATCCTCCTGCAGTAGACCAAGGGGCTTTGTCCCTGTTTTAACCAGCAGTGTCTAACCTGTCCTGTTACATGTTCTGGGCAGGCAAGCGTGGAAGACGCAGCAGTGCAGGATCTCTAGACAGCAATCTGGAAGTAAGTAGAAGGCCCTGGTGCCAAGCTGTGATGTCACTCCGAACACACGTCTGTGTGTTGCTGCTTCTTTGTCCCACCTTTTCTCTTGGTGGTGTTTTTGTGGTGAGCAAACACTGCATGTTCTGGAATGACTCTGGCTGTGGACAGCATGGCGTAACCAACACTGTGACTGACTGACACCTTTACACAATCTGTCTGTTTCACTTTGAAATGATTGTAGTCCTTATTCTGTTTGTGCAGAGTGAACCTGACGATACTCTGTCAGCTGCAAACTTTGCATGTTCACCTCAGGCATCTGCTTTGTTTCACTCTGGTCAGCCATTTAGTGAATATTAAAGGCTTTTCCTCACTTCTAAAGGCATTTCTTCAACTTCCATGTTGAGATTGCTGGCCCTCCTTGCAAAAAAGCATTTTTTCCTGACCACAAACGTATGTGGTACAAAAACAATGCTGCTCAATGGTAAACAGAGAGTTTTCACACCATTGCTGTGATCCAGGCACTTTGTGCCAGCAGGCTTATCTGGATGCACAAATGCGTTTTGATGTAGTCTTAATAACATACCCCATAGAAAAAAAACCTCCCCCATCTCCCCTACACCATGCCTGTATTTTTTAGGCACATAAAATGCTGAACAAAAAGTGAAAGTACTGTTGTGCACTTCAACATTTAAGCATTTATAACAAAAACCAGACATATGATCATTACTGTCTCAAGTCCTGTGCTAAAGTCAAGTTTAAATACTTGTTTTAATAAATCGAACCACTCTGTTTGTTACATCTATGAATAGAAAGTCTTTGATTCGCTAATTCACTGTCATAACTAAACACCCTAACAAGAATTATGTGCAATTTTCCATTATTTGATCCCAAAAGTGGGGCCCTTTGCTGGTAAACACTTTACTGCCAAACATTTCTTTTAACCTTTATCTACCCAGGAAATGTCCCATTGAGATTAAGAATCTCTTTTTCAAGGGAGTTAGGAGTAAACAATAAATTCCATTTACAATAAAAATGTAAACATTTTAAACATAAAATAAATAAAAGTGACAGCTTATGTAAAACCGGCACAGATAAAACTGATCTTCTCCTCTATTCTTAGCCTGGATTTGAATTGGTTATATTTGTGTAAAATCTCAGTGCAGATGTTCTAATATTAACCATTTAATGTAGTGAAAAAAATATTTTAGTGATTATTATATAGAAAGGCATAAACTGGTACTTTTAATTGTCAAAACAGTGCTCAGCATTTTTATCTTTCCATCAGTGAAAACCCTGAACTGCAGCACTATGACATTTGATCATGAACTGACTTGAGCCTTGAAGACCCTCTAAGATGAAAGTCGTGTTCTTAGTGTTTTTAACATTCTGGTGTGGCATTTTTCTGATACTGGAGGACATATATAAAGAAAATCAAGCCTCAAATTCCATTTCTGGGTATTTCTGTATTCTAATCATTGTGAATCAGGAGTAGACAAATAAATGCTATTTGAAAAAGAGCGTGTTTGTGATGTGGTAAATATGCTCTCAGTCCAGCACGCAACTCATGTGAGAATTTTCTAATAAAGTATGACTGCTCTATGGAAACCATGTCCTTGAATACAACAGAAAACGTTTTTATTTTTATTTTGGCATACTAATAATTAAAAGACCACTGGAGACGTATTTACAATCGATCAAAAGATGATCAGAGTGGGACTTTAACCATCATTTGTTTAGGTTTTTGCAGCAGCACAACTGTTGAATCATCCCTTGGTTCCAGGCGGTGCTCCTGTTGGTCATAGCGGTCCATAATTTCATAATTTTGACTACAAGAACATTAGAACCGCTGTCCTCTGTGGTTGTTACATGGAGCAGCCTAAAATCACTCACAGGTTACTGAGTTCTGCTGCTGTGAGCCCATGCACAGGAGAAAAACTCAGTCTAGTGCAGAATGGGAGAGTCTTCTGGCAACAAAAGGCACTTTTTCTGCCGAGTTACACCCTCTATCAGGCTGTAAGTCCAGCGGCGTCTGTGTGACTTTCATGTCTGTGTTTTCTTTTCAAGATTTTCTGCTGCATGTTCTGCAATGCTCTTGGCTGCTCTCTGTCTTCTTCATCATGTCAATTTATTTATTTTGCTCTTGAGCTCTTTTTTTCTCCTTTTTGTGTTAAAAAACAGCATACCACAGAAGCTGATATGTGTGACTTAACACTGAATTTCCTGAGCTATTTGCATAAAAGTGCAGTATTCCTTCAGCCTACTACACTCTAATTGTCACAAGTCAATTTTATCTGTGTAGGTTCATGAAACAACAATGAGGCATTGAAATTTACCAACAGTCACCCATTAGAAAATGCAGTGCTTCCGGCTCCAACGAAATGAAGCCAGTTTAGTCACTTTTTTGGGGGCTGTACGGATGCAACCATGTTGAAGCCAGGCGACGTTAGGAAGCAGTGATTTGTCCAAGTTGGTCGGAGTCAACGCTTCTATGGCAACCACTCTCACCATATTAGGAGTGAGCTCGTTGGAAGTCCACACCCCTACCACTAAAAGCCAGCTACACAAAATCTGTCAATCAAACAATCAATATCAGTTTTCGCACAGCCTCCCAGACAGACGTGTTGGGAGCTGTAGCCTGGGCAGACCGAGTCACGGCTTACAGGAGTCTGGTTGGTGCTCTTGTGGTGGTCTGCCAGCACGCACAGATCTGTTGCTGCTCCATCATCTCTCTGTCTTCTCTTCCAGGGCTCCATCATTAGCAGTCCTCACATTCGACGGCGATCCCCCTCCAGCCGAGACTGTCCGTCCCGCCACAGTGGCCACTCCCTGCCAAGCTCCTCCTCCCTCCTGGGCTCTTTGTTTGGCACCAGGCGGGTGAAGTCCCCAAGCCCCACCCCCCAGCTGTCACATCCCACCCTCATGGCCCATTCCCCCCACCCTTTGAATCTGCACCACACAGCCCGGGTGGAGACGGACACGCCGGCCCCTATGATCCCGCACAACGCCCCGTTCTGCCATATGGGCCAGAACCCCCCGCCTTACCACCACCACCACCACTATCACCCACCCGCTCACCTGAAGCACCCGCCGCACCAGTACCACCCGCCGCCCCCCCACAACCAGCAGCTAACTTACCCTCACTCGCAGCACGGCCATGGAGGCCACTCAACACACCCACCGCATCCTGGTCACGGCCCCCACCTCCACGGCCCCTCACCTCCAGCGGCCCCTCCTCAGGGCTCCAGCAACAGCAAGTCTAAGCACAGCGGCATCAGTACAGTGGTGTGAGGGGTCACTAAGGCCTCTGCCCCTGAACTATTGGGGGGGTCTGTAGCAGGGGCAGTAAGCCCCACCTCAGCAGCACTCTTGGTTACACCCATCCGAGGGGGCAAACAAACTGCTGTGTTGCAGGTCACTTCTTTTCTTTCAGGTCATGAGTTACGTCTGACTGCTTCAGAAGCAGATAGCAGGAATGGGGGGGTTGAGCACACAGACCACGAGCACTGTGTGAATCAGATGAATGATGCGTGTGCTTTACAGGAGAAGCTCAGACTGGTTTGTCCCTGGGGGGGTGCTGGTTTGGTCGGCCCAGCAGGAGTCGATTGTTTCTTGTAGCAGTAGCTTTCGTTCACTGTGATTCTGGTAGCAGTTTTAAATGTGCCAACTATCCGAGCATTAATAAAGTAGCTACAGAAACTGCTTCACGTGCATCATATTTTTGTAAGATACAGATATCAGCTGTCACCGCTAAGATTATTGATGAATAAACATCATCAATTCCAGCTCAGTATTCCCACTCACGCAGTCGTAGGAAACTTTTCACACTTTTTCCCAAATTCCGATTTTCTCCTGGTTGCCTTTGAGGTGGAGCACAGTTAATGGGACGGATGCGCCCCGCCTGTCCGCTGCCCCCTCTCTGCTCCTGTCTTTGGTCTCTGAATAATAGATGCCATGGAAGGTGGTTAGCAGACAGACTTCTTCTCCGCCCTTCAGTCCTGCTGCTTTGTTTTCGAGTCTTTGGTATCTGAATGCACAATATTTGTTTTGGGAGAAGCTCGGCACGGAGCTGAAGGGGTCTCAGCCAGTCTGGCTTGGTTTGCTGAATGTGGCTGTGAGTAAGTCACGCAGGAACACCTGGGCCTTCAGAAACACCACAGTGCAAACTCCACATTTATCATTAGAATCCGTTTTATATCACTCATTTCCTAATGGCTATCCTCTGCACATGGACCTGTCATGTGCTGCAGCACCTTTCCTTTCAGAAGTGATGGACAGCACTACTTTTTATTTTGTCATCTGCAACAAAATGTGTATGTTTTGAATTTGTGCAATACGTATTATTAGCTTTTCTTTCCTTCAGGAATGAGCCTATTCTGTTGGTTGTTTCAGTTTGCAAACCATCCGCACCTCTAAATTGTTGCATGCCATTTCTCTTGTCAATGAATCTATAAGGACCAATAATTCCGATTATGTAAACATATGCCTTTAAAGACCCACTCCAAAGAAAACGTGTTCTTGGTGTTAACATATTTTATTGGATTTTTTCTCATGATGAAGGACATATATGAACAAAATTATTAGTTATTTCTCTATTAAAATTGTGTTGAATCAGGAACAGGCGAAAAAATGCAGTTTAAAAAAGCTTGTAGCCGTGACGTACATAGGTGCTCCAGTCAGTGGGCCCCAAACTCCCTGCTCCACTCCATTCGGATGCATCCACTGGCAGACAGATAAATTCATCTACGTCTTTGTTTTCCTCGCCTCAGCTGGCATCTGGCTCAGAACTGCACGGCTGGACACCTCCGATTTTGCTCGCCATTTTTGTTACACCAGTAATGTTAGGTGGGGGTTGTTGGGGGCTGTAAGCTAACAGGAGAGAGGGTAAACCCGGGGATGATGGGTAGTGCGGGAAGGTGTACTCTACCAACAGTTCTCCCTGCAACTCTCAGGCAAATTTCTAATAAAACAGAAACTGTGTTCTTGAAAACAGCACTGGCTTTTTCCTTTTGGCTAAAAACAACATAACCATAAATATAAGACCACTTTTACAATAGATCAAAAGAGGATTGGAGTGGGACTTTAAAGTATTGCAACAGAAAAGCAGAATATCTTTGATTGCACTGGTGTCATTCCTTTTGCCCGGATGTTTCTGGCCATCATTTTTCAACTGCACACTGTAGTTTAAGTGCACAACCGCATTTCAATATCAACCTTTTTAATGCTGCAACAACAAAGGTTTTGTCTTGGGACTAAATACAAAGCCTCTGAAAGTAAACTATTGTCCCGTTTGATGTTTTTTTTTTATGTCAGTTGGCCTGCTTTCTTCCTCTGAAATAACGGAGATTACTGCTGGTTTGAGGATGAAAAGGCTGTTGTCCTTCCTCTGTACCTGGTGAAATCCTCATGATGCTTTAACCCTTGTGCTATCTTAGATGACCCCCCCCCCCCCCCCCCCTTACATTGACGTGTTATTCCTACCAGGACAAAGGTGGATAAAGGTGGAA
Organism: Oryzias latipes; assembly: GCF_053564925.1. NCBI lineage: Eukaryota > Metazoa > Chordata > Actinopteri > Beloniformes > Adrianichthyidae > Oryzias > Oryzias latipes. Next base: position 27,514,114 of record NC_136241.1, on the reverse strand, counting down.
AGATTTCATGTAATCCATGGACATCAGTGAAGATCACAAATCATTGAAGAAAAAAGGTTCAGCACACTGTTTAGTGGGTTTAGATGACCCAACTCCCAACGTTAAAGGGCCTAGGATAGCACAAGGGTTAAAATGGAAACAGATCTCAGGTCTGATGAGCCAGTGATTCAGCTCCAGTTGTCCATTTTCCATGACGAATCCTTTGCTGCATGCTGGTGATTCCCAACTCTTTTCTTTTCTTTCTCAGACTTCAGGCATTCTGACTGTTGCTTAGTTAACCGACTTACCGTCTTCTAGGGCATCACTATCCCAGCATGCACTTGTGCTTACATTGTACAGTGAAAGGAAAAGTGCTGCAGTGTAAAGTGCAGTCATTTAAATAAATCCATTTTTGAAAACACAAAGCAACTTTATGTGGAATGAAACGTTTAAAACGGGATTTATTTTCAGGGTGGGTGGAAGCTGAAGAGTTCTATACATGTAAATAAGTTGTAAATGATTATCATTAATTTATGGATTTTTTATCATTTGTGGTAAAAATCACATCTGTGTCTGCAGTGACACTGAAGGTCATCATCCTGCTCCGCGTTAGACCTGACAGGAATGAGTCATCCCATTATCTACAGGCCAACAGCTAACTGGAACCTGTTTAACCCCGCTCCTCTTTTCCAGATGCTCCCCTTTCCTCACATTTAGCTCACTCCTAAATTCCGAGGGAAGGCAGAATAGTTCCTGTTTTAATATATTTTGGTTTTTTTTTTTCAGTAGGAAGAACCCTGTTGATGTAAAACTAGTACTGTGACCATGCTAACGCAAAATAAAACCTGATGCTGTAAGCGCTGAACCGTCTCATTTTGCAGTCTTTACACCCAGAAGACATAAAAAGGTTTTTTATTTCAGCACATAAGTCTTCAAAGACCCACTCTGTTTTTAACATGTTCTTGTGACATTTTTCTGATGGAGGACATATTTAAAGAAAATTGCATTTCTGAGTATTTCTTTTTATAAATCATTGTGAATCAGGAGCATGGGGGGGGGGGGGGGGGGGGGGGGGAAATTCTTCACATTCGAGCCATCCCCACAGGGGAGCAGTGAGCTGCAGCCACGCTCTGGAATGATTGGGTGGTTTAACCCCCTCTATCAAACTCCAGTCTCAGGAGACACTCGTCTGCAGACTACATTCATGTCCGTCTTTGTTTTCCTCGTCTGAGCTGGCATTTGGCTCAAAACTGTACAGCTGAACAGCTCCAAGACTTCTGGTCCAATTATCTTGCACTGGTTTGAGGGTGAGGGGCTGTATGCTAGAGGAAGAGTGACGACAAAACTAAGAGGTGAATTTCTAATGAACTGCTGCCACTCGGCAGAAACTATGACGCAGGCTTTTTAATTTCGGCTAAAAACTGTTTAATCCTTCTTAAAAGACCACCAAGCACAAAACATTAAAAAAAAATTCTCTGAATGAGTTTTGATTCGGCTTCTAATGTGTGAACTTTGTATGGTAATGGGACTGACTGTTTTCTTCCAGCCATATTGACGACTGTGAAAAAGTTAACAAAACAAATGAGTCATGTGACATAATCCCAACCCCTCCATCGCTTTTCTACTCAGCCTTTGGACATAAATCTGAAGATCTAGTGAATAAAACAGTCGAGTCAGCTTTATTTTGTTTCTTTGACAGTTTCAACATAGTTAACACCGTGAGCAGCTGAACTCTTCAGTTCAAAAAAAAAAAAAAAAAAAAAAAAATACTGTTTAATCTTGATCCATTTAAACCAAAATTCAGAAGAATCTGGTTTACTGAAGAATTAAAAAAAAAAAAAAAAAAGTAGAGGTAAGGTCGATGCAAACACCTCCAGATCTAATTAAATAATCACCACAGAAAGACTTGGAAACAGGCAGAAGACCTGGAGCTTCAGCGGTTACTTTGGCAGCAGCATCTGTTCAACACACAGGAGAACGTCCACTTCTCACCCAATTCCACCACCATGTCTTAAGTGCCAACAGAAAGCAGTGCTGATGTGAACACATGGAATAATAAGGCCACAGGTTTCGCCATGAATTATCAACAAAGACAAAATGTCTTAAACTTGAAGCAAGTTGGGACAGACGGGCGCGAGGGCTTCCATTTTCCCATGAAAGGAGAGGGAATGACAAGACAAGAGAACCGTCTTTACAAACAGCCACAGCAGACATTTCAGAGGAGAGCAGACCAAGAGGGAGAGGCAGCCGTGGATAATGGTGGGAGTCGGTGAAGCTGAAATGAAGCGGTACCCATAAAAATAAAAACCCCTGCAGAACCCCAGGGTTCATGAGCTAATCATCACCTTTAAATGAAACCATTTATGGAGGCTTGGTTCTGAAAGATGGATCCTCACTGGCTCGGGTCCAACATGAACACAGCAGAGCAGAAATGGGTTCAGACTTCAGTCCAATTGATTGAAACCATCTACAGCACTTTTTTGATAATGAGTGGGGGTGGGGAACCATTCTTCAATGACCGACACGACGCCCAGAATGAGACTTCCACCAACCAAAACACCAGCACCACTCTGGCCACTCCTCCTCTTCCTCTGACTAGAAGGGGGTTCAGTAGCGATAATGGTCCGGTTTGAAGGGTCCTTCTTTGGGCAGGCCCAGGTACTTGGCCTGTTTCTCTGATAGCTTGGTGAGCTTCACTCCCAGTTTATCAAGGTGGGCGGCTGCAACCTCCTCATCCAGCTGAAATAGACAGAGAGAGATGTTAGGAACATCTAAACAAATCCTTTTGTATCAAATGAAAAGCTGCTTAAAAATGAATTTCTGACCTTCTTGGGGAGGAAGTAAACTCCCAGAGGATACTTTGCTGTGTTTTTCCACAACTCGATCTGAGCCAGCACCTGCAGAGGGCAAGGCGGAAACTTGAAGGAAGCAAATGCACCAGCTGCTCTTCATCTCCAACACATTGGTGCAAGTGGAAACTTTGTCTTCCTGCTTTATGCAGCCGCGACGCTGCTCGTCATCTGTCATACCTGGTTGGTAAAAGAGTTGCTCATGACGAACGAGGGGTGTCCCATGGCACAGCCGAGGTTCACCAGCCTGCCCTCTGCCAGAACGATGACGTGACGGCCGTTCTTCAGACGATAGCGATCGACCTGCGGAGGAAGACCCACAGCTGTAAGGGGGGACTTGTTGATTTAAAGGCATAGCATCAACAAACAATCCCAGAAAAATAATACTGCTTCTATCTTTTATTCTGTAAAATACAACAACATTCGATACAGTCATCTATAAGAATGTCAGTCATGGTTCAGTAATGTAATCATAAACATCTTCCCTACAGCAGCCCAGGAGGCTCAAAAACAAGTGAAAAGCCAGTCATCCTCTTCGTCAAAAGTAAGTAGGAAAGTGAGGCTGTAGAACCGTAACTGTCAGAAAAAAATACAAAGTTGTTTTATTCCTTCATTTAGTACATTAGGTAAATTCTTCCAAGAGCTCATGTGATTTTAAATCTTTAAAAAACAGAAAATGATCATTTTTTCCTTTTCTTTGCCAGACTTAAGAATGGGTTGTTGAGCTCAGAGTCATTTTACTGCTTCTTTTATTAAATAATAATAATTTATATGACTTTGTTAGGTTTTGTTTACTCTCAAAGTGAATGGGTAAATTGCAAAGAGTTGAGATTTGTGGAAAGCTACTAAAATAATTAAATAACTGATTAGGAAGTACAATATGATTAGACAAATACATTTTGGCATTATTATTTTCACTGACTAGATAAGTCTTCACCTCTTCTGCAGCCTGCTTCACAAATGTGCCTTGTGAGTTTCTATGGGACAATTGTAAAGCAATTATTTTTAAACTCTTAGACGCTTGTTACAAATGCGTCACTATTGGAAACTGATTGTTTTGTGCAACACCCCACCTAGTGGTTATTTGACGAACTGCACCCAGCTCTAATTCCTATGGTTGTTAAACCTGCTTTTGGTTGGCCCTTGACTATATTAAATCCACTTGTAAGGTAAAACCTGGATATGACACGGTAGAGGTAAGGATGTCGGTGGAGAAAAATCACTCCGAGCCCTTGGTGGGTGTAGAGTCTCGGTGTAGACCACCACCCCTTTCTTTCTGCCACCTCATGACACAGCCACAACACTCACAGTTGGGCTGCAACGCCTCGAGGGGCATTCAAAGGCCATCGGTGATCAGAGCATCGTGACCCCACCTGCGGCTTAACGTTGATGCGCTCGGCGGCGTTTTTGTTGAGCCAGCCCATGTCGATCTCACAGTCAAAGTGTCCGATGTTACAAACGATGGCGTCGTCCTTCATGCTTTCAAAGTGGCTGAGGGAAAGGGAAGATCTCAGCCCATCAATGCAAACGCACAGCTGTGGACGTAGCGTCCGTCACTTCCACTTACTGTCCCATGATGATATCCTCACAGCCGGTGGTTGTGACGAAGAGGTTTCCTTCTTTACAAGCCTCATCCATGGTGGTGACCTCATAACCTTCAGGAAACGGGAACAGGTGGAGTCTTTAGGTCTAACTGAAACAAACATTTGACCTAAACGCATAACCACACAGATTTTTAAATTTTGGTTGTGAGGAGCTCATTGCTGTGGCTCACCTTCCATCGCAGCCTGCAGGGCATTGATGGGGTCGATTTCTGTGACGATGACACGGGCACCAAACGCCCGCAGCGCCTGTACGCACCCTTTCCCCACGTCCCCGTAACCCGCCACCACCGCCACTTTACCCGCAATCATCACATCCGTGGCTCTCTTGATGCCGTCGATCAGGCTCTCCCTGCAGCCGTACAGGTTGTCAAATTTACTCTGCAGGGGGGGCGGGGCACAAACAAACATTTCTTAAGGATAACACGTGTACCACAAGTTTTGATGAACAAGCGTGAAATGTCCTTTGAGTAAAACAGGACTAAACCAAATGCCACATGTACATTTAAAAAAGAAAAAAGCTATTAAAGCTGCAGTACGCTTCAAATGTTACACAGCCACTGCCATTACCAGAGAGCTGAACGCGGACATTTAAAATAAAAACTTCGAAATCTTGCCAAGAAACCAAATAAGGGTAAATACATTTTACAATTTACATTTTTTTTTCCCCCACAAAAACTGAATCTGTAAGATGGCAGTAATGCCTCATCGTATGTTACTTAGATGGCAGACTGATAATAGTCCAAAAAAGAAAGAAAAAAAAGCAGAAATAATAAAGTGCTTTTTTTTTAAAAAACAACAGCTTACAGTAATCTTTACTATTGTATCAGATATAATCTTGACTCTTAATTTGAATACATGAAAATCTGAAGGGAAAACAGTTGCAGAGCCTCAGAGCTGCTAAAACATTTTGAAAAGACATTGGTGTATGGGTCACACAGCTCACACACTCTCGAGGAAATCAGCCTGCAGCCGGTTACCTTGGTGACGGAGTCGTTGACGTTGATGGCAGGGATCTTCAGCTCGCCCTTCTTTAGCATCTTGTACAGGTTGTGGACGCCGGTGGTGGTCTCCTCCGACACTCCACGGATGCCTGGGAAGCAAACGTCTCTTAAATGTGAAGGCACAAACTCCAGAAGAGAACAGAACATTTCCTCAACAGAGGAGGATCTGTCGGTGGAGAGAATCACTCCGAGCCCTCGGTGGGTGTAGAGTCTCGGTGTAGACCACCACCAGTTTCTCTCTGCCACCTCATGACACAGCCACAACACTCACAGTTGGGCTGCAACGCCTCGAGGGGCATTTAATGTGTTAAAGGCCCACTCCAATCATCTGCACAGTCCTTTTGAAAGCATTCCCAGTGGAATTTGAATTATGATATTTAGGGCTGCTTGATATGAGGAAAACTCGCGATGTGCGATATTAGTGATGAATATTGCGATGACGATATAACTTGCAATAAATGAACTAATGGCAAAAACATTTCCATTACACTAGAAAAGTTTAATAAAAATAAGAGTCAAAATACATTAAATTATTTTCCAAATGACCCTCGTCTAATTAGGAGGGCAGCATCTAACATAAAAGCTCCGTCCGATTGTTAAACAACGTGAGGGCTCCATCTGATTGGTGAAATGCATAATGGGATTTATTCATTTCATTATATAGTTAATGTTTGCCATAACACTGTTTTAGCATATTAGGTTTACCATTTATTGCGATTTTCGCTGACTTTTGCGATAAGGATATTGCACAGCTATAGATCGCGATAGCGATAAATTTGCGATTAATTGCGCAGGCCTAGTGATAATGCAGTTTTTAGCCCAAATCCAAAAACCAGCATCAAACAATCCTCTGGATATTAAGGACTTTCAGAAAAAAGTCCTCTCATGGCTGAATGTCACTGAATTCGATAAACACAAAGTCTTCATTTGATTCACAGATTTAATCCCATTCAATTTCATCTTATTTTAATAGTTTATTTTTTAATTTCTGTTTTCTTTTTTTTTACATTCCTTGTAATTTAATAAAAAAAAGGCAAAGTATTTAATTAATTGAAGAATTTATACATAAAAATGAATTTCTTTGTGTTAACCCAATACAATTAACAAAAAATTCATCTGTGGATTTAATTTGTATATTTTGCCATTTGTAGCCAATTGTTTTAAACCCAAACTTAGTCCAGTTGAGCTTTAACATCTGTGTGCCGTTTATTTGCTTACAAAACAGGACCATAAATAGTGTGCATAATCAGATCACATGCTCTCCTTTCCAGAGATTAAAGGAAACCCCATCAGAGTTCTACTTTAACTTTTTCAGAGACTACAAAAAGGTCCCATCACTACGATGGAAAACATGGTTTTGGTATTTTTAACATGTTCTTGTGACATTTTGCTGACATGGGCGAACATAGACATTAAGCTCACAATAATATTTCTGAATATTTCTTTACTCAAATCTCCGTAAATCAAGAGCAGACGGGAAAAAAAGGCTTTTGAAAAAGATAGTTTGTGACGCTGGGCGGACTTTGCTCCAGACATATGCATCAGCCTGCAGACAAATAGATCCGTGTAGGTCTTTGTTTTCCTCGTCTGAGTCTGTATCCGGCTCAGAACTGTATGGCTGGATAGCTGCGATATTGCTCCTAATCTTTGTTGCAACAGTAATGTCTGTCTGGGGTTGTGAGGGAGCTGTAAGCAAGTGGGACAGCGTGTAAAAGGAGAGCTCAGCTATGGGTGACGGGAAGAGGGTCACACCCACAACTCCACAATTCAGAGTCCAATTACTGTCTGCAAATACGAAGTTCTAGAAAACCACACAGATTTTTTTTCCATTTAAGACTAAAAACAGCAAAATCCTTTTTAAAAGAACAACGGGAATGCTTTGACAGATTAAAAGCTGATCCGAGCGGGTCATTGAATATGTGTGTAAATGTTATGGTGGGATAAAATGCAGGTGCTCCTCAACAGCCTGTGTGGGCTTGAATCCCACCTGCCAGCAGTTTGGGGTACTTCTTGTGGACCAGGTTAGTGAGGTCTCCTCCGTCGTCCAGGATCATGTTGAGGGGCTGACCGTCTTTGAAGTGCAGCGTTTGCTCGATGCACCACAAATACTCCTCATCCGTCTCCCCCTTCCAGGCGTAAACTGAGGAGACACGCCGAGTTACCACTTCAGTGGGAGCTTACTAAACTAGAAGGCGAATTCTTTTCTTTTTTTGTTTCATGAAAACTCATAACCAAATTGGAAAATGCAGATTAAGTGCTTTTTATCTGCGTAAAACACTAGTAACTAGTAATGCTGTGCGTTACCTGGAATGCCAGATTTGGCGATGGCAGCGGCAGCGTGATCCTGAGTGGAGAAAATGTTGCAGCTCGACCACTGAACCTGAGGAGGAGAAGATCCAGGTCAGCCGAGGAGGAGATGTCTGAAAACCTTTTAATAACAAAACGTTTAAAGTAATTTGTAAAACTTTATTTAAACTGTTCACTCCACCAAAACAGAAAAATCACGAGCAAGTTTGTTTTCCTCTGTGCTTTAACCACAGCAGTTATGCTAGTGTGCACCAAAAACATTTTAACCATGGACGGTTGGGACATTTAGAAGTTCAGGAGCCCGTTTAGATGCAACATATGTAATTGAGTCACTGAAAGCTGAGCACAGCTGCAGAGATAAAACCAAAATGGAGGTTTGGGAGATTACCGGCTTCAGAAAGCAGCTTTCCTCTGTTCTGCTGGCTCCTGCAGGAGGAGACCAGTCCTGGCTGGACAGATTAAACCAGCATGATAACAGAACACACCGGCCTTGACCGAACAGGGGGAAAGGGGGGGGTCTTTACACCTGTGACGGGACTATGACAAGACCCGGCTCAGAACAGCGCCATTCTGATGGTTCTCTGCACTGTAACGTTCCGGTCCAAGTCTCACAAAGCTGCTAATCTGAGCCAACCTCAGAGGGAGATTTTCCTCTGTAATCCAGGAAGACCGGGTTTAGGCTATGGTTTTCCAAAATAAACAATAAAAAAATAACTGCGGCTTCTTCCTTCCTTAATTGATGAAACCACGATTACAAACAAGTAAAGGTCACCTCAGCTCCGAGGGCAGTGAGGGTCTCGATGAGCACGGCGGTCTGCAGGGTCATGTGAAGGCAGCCGGCGATTCTGGCGCCCTTCAGAGGCTTGGACTGCCCGTACAGCTCCCTCATCTTCATAAGGCCGGGCATCTCATTCTCTGCGATGTCGATGGCCTTTCGCCCCCATTCAGCCAGGCTGATGTCGGCTAAAACAGCAACCGGGACATCAAAAAAGAAATCAGTACCTGTTCCACTCGTGTCTTAAACTGCATTAGAAATGTCAGACTGAAGTTCAAAACACAGGAAAAAATGATTTAGAGCCATTTTGTACACAAAAGTAAATATTTAATAGACAGATGTTACTGCCCGTCTGAACCCACAATTCTTTAATAACTTAGAAATATCAAATAAAAATGGAATCACTGAAAGGACAAATAACATTATGACACAATTTCATATGAAATTCAATGTTTCTGTGTTGCTTCAGCTTTAGTTTCAATGTTGAGGACATTTTATATGACTGTTTTTCTTTGATCCATGTAAAAATTCCCTCAGGTTGCTAGATTTTGCTGCCGCACTCATCTCTGCTAGTGGAAAGACTCTTGATCCTTGTCATTGACTTTGGAGTAAACCTGTCGTAATTCCATCCAAATGCATCGACTGAGAAGCTGAACAAGTTGCTCAATTCCCCACCAACACATCGGCTCAGTCTGGGGTAAAGTCCACACTCTGTCCCAAAGTTTCACAAAGCCTATGCATCCATTAGATTTTAACATCCTAAACTTTTCATAATACTCATTTACTATACAAGTGGTGGGTCAGTCATTTTGCAGAAGGGTCACTCCTGCGTTATGTTTGAAAAGCACGTCTTCCAGTCTTGTCCTGCCTCCACGGTCACTTTTATGACCTCAGGAAATGATAACCCATCACTGTTGCACAACGTAATAACATTTATAAGCATTAGCCATTAAACAAATACATTTAGCCTTGAAACATGTTTCTTTTTAATCAAGTTAGTGGTTCCAGTAAGGATGGTTTGACATAGAAAAGGGGGAAATGCTGTAGTAGAGTACTGAATTTAAGTTATGCAAGAAAAAAAAAGTTTACTAAAGGTTACCTGAAAACTGTCTCATCTACTATGTAAATAGTAAAAATGTGTTTTGATTTGTGTTATTTTACAATGATTTGTTTTTATTTCTGATTGTAAATTAATTGACCATATTTTTGCTCATATTTGGTTACATGGTTACATGTTAGTACTAAACCAAACTACCAGCAACATCCCCAGCCTCTCAGTATTTATTAATTTTTAATTTTTTTTAATGGGCATGTGTGAAAAATAAATAAATAAAAATGAACAAATAAAGTGGAATGTGGCAAGCTAATTTATTATAGGTTGTTTAGACCCTTTTTTGTCTTTTTACTTTTACTTACCGGTACTTCCTAAAACAAGTCACTTAAATGCATCGTAAGTTTACCTATTTTTTTTTTTTTTTTATGTTCGAGGTAATAATACAATTTAAAAGACATGTAAACTATTACTGACTTGGTGTTACAAAAAAAGACCACGTGCTGCTTTCCTGACATGCGGTAACAGCATATCTTGCCTGTTCTTGTCACTCACGTAAAACTGGCGGTGAAACGCTAGTCATCATGGGAATTTGAGTCCACAAAGACAATGAATGCTACTTTTGTAACGCCTCTAGCTTTACCCAAAACTACATCATCCAGGGTGATTATAGACAACTCTCGCTCCACAAAAATGGTCATACATGGCGCAATTTCCATGTCGATTCATTCTCATAACTGATTAAAAGTCTGCAAATAGTGTATGAATAATAAATGTAAAGACCAACAAGGTAAAAGTAGAAGCGAAACATTAGGTCAAGCTTTACCGACGACTCTTTCATTCAGCGACATAGTTATCATTCAGCGTGCTAATTATTAATAATATGGAATATGGTCTCGGGAACAACACAACCGGAGGGTAAACGTTTAAGATATTAACATGAACAGCAATAGCCTCGTTTCGCTGGGTGGAACTACTAGCATTTGCCGGTTTCCCATTTGGCACGACCATGTTGCTAACACAGCTCGCTTGTTTCTTTTTTCCCACTTAAAAAATGTGCACGTCAAAGACATAAGAATAAACATTAATAAAGGGTCACCACTGACCAACTTTGTAGGGAAGTTTCTCGGACATGGCTGTTCTTGATGTTTTGTTCCGGGGTGGTTGAAATAAGCTGCGGCCTGGCCGACGGACGAAGGCAGAGAGGGAGGAACGACAACATGACGACTCGCTTTTTATAGCGGAAGCTCCATGCAGGCGAGTTCAGACGAGTGGGCGGCACCATTCGGCTCTTTATCTGACATTTAATTGGCTGCGGCAGCTCCCGCCCCACGACAGAATTACGTTATTGGCTAACGATAAATGGAGCTAGCCAAACAGAAGTGGATTTGTGATGGCGGCAGGGAAGGGAAGGACACGGAACGTTTTATTTGGTTGGAGCAAGTTTTTTCTGGATTTTGTAGACAGGAGACCGTCCTGTTCTGTAAATCTGCGTGTATTGATTTTAACAGTTACACATTTGAAGTTTCACAATGACTCACATCTCAGTGAAGTCTTAAAAACTAAGGACTATTTACTAACAAGAGTTTATAGCAAAGCATAACATTGTGTGACACTGAAATAGACAGTAAGATTTACCAGCGGTAAAACTCTGTAATCTCTAAAAAGACTTGTTTATTAATCACCTACTTTTGAATATTTATTATTAGAGCCTCCTTTAGTATATTTTAGCCAACAACTGCAACCCAATCGGCTTGTCTAACTGATGTAAGCTATCTAATCAGTGGTTCAATGAGTAACTTGTCTGCTGTAGCTTTAAGAGCAAAGGAGAACTCAGTTTCACTATGAACTTACTGACAATCAAATAATTTTCTGGTTAAATTAATAAATATAAATACAGAAAAAGGAGTTGTGGGCTTTTTTTTTCAATGTCTTTATTTCTTTTCATATCCCCAAATCACTAATAAACACAAGATCTTGCACACGTTTTTATACAGGGGTGTGCATACACACACACACACACATATATATATATATATATATATATATATATATATATATATATATATATATATATATATATATATATATATATATATATATATATATATATATATATATATATGTGTGTGTGTGTGTGTGTGTGTGTGTGTGTGTGTGTGTGTGTGTGTGTGTGTGTGTGTGTGTGTGTGTGTGTGTGTGTGTGTGTGTGTGCATTTTTAGCTAGTATTTGTTATCCCCTTTATGTCCACACTGTGAGATTCTGTTTAAGCTTGTTGTGCTGGAAAAACCTGTAAACTCAACAATTTATCAGGTATCTTTGGTGGAATGATCAGTTCGGAGCAGCAACATTTCACTTGAGCGTATATTGAATTTTTCATGCTAATTTGCCTCAAGACAGCTATCCCAGTATTAATTCTAAAAAAGTAAAACAAAGTTTGAGACCAAATGCACTTTTTTTTCCCCCTGTATCCAGTATGCAAAGATTCATTTCCTACTCCAGCTCTTTTCTGGTCAAGGGTTGCTGGAGCCAATCCCAAATGCTCCAGGCCAAAGGCAGTTTACCAGTTCACAGAGAAATAAACTAAACTCACATTCACTCCTGAAGAACAATTTAGAGTCACCACTATGAAGCATCGTTGGGACTTTGAGAGAATTGGGAGTTTCCAGGAAAAACCAACACATGCATGGGGATAACACACAAACTCCTCATTGGGATTTGAACCAGGGCCTCTGTGTTGGAGTGAATGGGTGCTGACTTTCTTGTGTAGCAAACCATCTAGGAGTTATTTGGTGAACTTAACCTCATACACTTTTAGGCATGTTTCAAGCAGGAACTAAAAGGCCAACACACGTAACTATTTGACTTGACTTTTTGTGCTTTAATTCCTTCCTGTTCAGTGTTTACTTTTGGCAGTTCTGCTTCAAAACTAGCACATGTTTCATCTCTGTGATATAGTATCCAGACTTTTTTGTGATTTTTTCTCTTTTTTTTTTTTGCAATATCCTATCTAACAATTTCCTAATTGGTCCTAATTAGCAGAAGTGCATGTAAACATTTGCACCACCTACAAGTGCTGGAAGTACCTGAATGCATCTATGTGGAAACAATAAAAACATGAAGTAGGTTTCTCTATCTACAGCTGTAAATGGTAAGTGGAGTATACTTGTCTAGCGTTTTTCTACCTTCCTTGAAGGCCCAAATTGCTTTACAGTCTGTCGTGTGGAAATAGATAAAGATCATTTTTATTTTTTACCCAGCTTCATAGTAGGAGTTTAACCTCCCCCTAGTAGTAGTAACTCTACGCCACAGAGCTAATTTAGGAGAATGCTGCTAGTAAATTGTCACCACAGAGGTTTACAGTCTCTTTGATCTCAGCTATCTGCTCTGAACGGGGTCAAGATACTTGCAATGCTTCTGCTGCTTATTCTGTACTGGTTGTTAATTTTGACCATGTAAGTTACTGTTTTAAGGTTTTTAGGAAATACTTTACTTTGGGATCAGACTAATGCACTTTTTTGATATTTACAGTACTAAAGTTTTATGTTGTTTAAATGTAATCTGCGTTACACAAGTTTAAAGCAAAAAACACAATTTTACCAGAGAATTTACAGTGGATGTTTTGCTACGGAGATCAATGTAATGATTTCAAATCATTCTAAAAAATCTGAAATATGAGATTTACCCAAAAAAGATATACTCTCTCTTGTATTGAAGTAAAACTGTGGAACAAATTGAATTTTGAAAAAAAATAAAATTCATATGAATACAAGCTAGAGGAAATATATTTGGGTTGAGATAAAATCCAAAGATTATGACTGAAAATTGCGAATAATATAAAGAGGTAATAAAAAAGACTAAATGAACTTTATGCGATTCCATCGCTCTTCTCAAACACACTCTTTGCTAACATTTTTCTTTGTTTTCATTATTTATCGTCTTCAAATGCATATTTGACGGAATCCATATTTGTGCAAGTTTCTGGTTTGTGTGTGTTATCGCTTGTTTTTTAGTTTTGTTTCAGAACTTTTTGAGAAAGAAAATCTGTAGATCAAACTCTGAAAACATTTTGTATTTTAGATTAGCTAAGGAGCTTATCCCACATTCAAACTTTTCACTCATTTAGTAATATTTAACCTGGAGTTCCATACTTTACTTCAAGTAATGCCGCAGTGTACTTTGTCTCCCACTAACAATTATCTACACACAGATTGTTGCTCTAACAAATCAGGAGACAATCGGGCCAAACAACAACCAGGGTAAGCTGGTGGGGAGGATTTAAACTAACAAAGCCCAACAGATTCATCTCATGATCATTTTAGGATAGTCATTTTAATACTGAGAACAGACCGAGGATAAAAGCTGCTTCTACATGTTTTTTTTTTTGCTTCAACATGTTTTTTTTTTTTTTAGAAACTCTGCATAATATGTCATGTTTGAACCTGTTCCTAACGTGACTGTCAGCAGAAAAACCACATCTCTTACGGTAATTAAACAGAAAAATCCTTTACACAATCATGTAGGAACATATTTTATTTTATTATAGAAATTTCACACCCAAAACTTGCATTGGAAAATTAACTAAGTACATCCAGAGATTTATCCGAAAGATGGAGTGATAAGATGAAAGTGAAAAAGTAGAGAGAACCCCGTGTCCTTCTGTTACAAGATTTGTCCTTCTTACAGCAAATCAAGACCCCAGAACATCCTTGTTCTGTAATCTGTAACATTTCAGTAACAAAGTCCTATGTTGTTGTTTCTCTGCAGATAGTCCATTTTTGTGTTGAGATAGAGAATGCATGAGGCTTTGATTCCTCGCCTTGTCCTGCTCCTCTGTGCACCCCATCCCTGGAGGTATGCATCTAAGTGCTCATTTCTCTTTTTTTGTAAACTAACCACAGGCCGATAAAAAAAAAAAAACCTGCCATATTCTACTCTTTGCTTGGAAAAAAAGGCAGAAAAAAGTACTGGTAGTGGAGAGCCAAAGCAAAGAGATTCTGTCAGGAAAATCAATTTGAGATCTAAAGCCTGGGTTCACCTCGTTCTAATCAGCAAACGTGCACAACGAGAGGTGTTTGGTATGGATTGTATTTTGGATGTATGCTTTAAGACAGAGCAGCAGTTCAGCAGGACCGTGCCCCCCACCCCCCTCCTGCTCTCCTCCCTGTGTCTGAAAGCAGCATGACAGCTAAATATTGGCAGAAGAGGGCGGGCTGCCGGCCCACAGCGAGAGCGAGCTCAGTTAGTTGCCCAGGCCTCCAGGTCTGCCATGTCATCCTCGTCTTCTTCTTGCTTCTTTTTGGCTAAAAGAAAAAAAAAAAGTATGTTTATTTTCACATCAAGTAAATTATGAAAGTTTTCCTCAATGAGGCGTTTTAGAGATGATGTCTCATACCTGGTTTGGATGGAAGAGAAGTGGATGGTACGCTGGGCAGAGGAACATCTGCCGTTCCTTTGATTTCCAATAGGTTTTTGTCCAGCTCCTCCTGTTCCAGATCCTCCAGCTCAGCCAACAGCTCATCCTGCAAAAACAGCAGGTTTGCTCAAAGTGAACTGAGACGACACAACATTTATGCTCTGAACAAATCCTGGCTTAAACACTGGACAAAGGGAAACTTCTCCAACTTGTCTCTTAAAATAGAATAACAATAAACGAACAAGTTTCAGGTCTTAACATATTCAAAAGTGAAACACAGAGAGGCATTTCAATTTGCTTTGAGGTCTGAACATCTCATTTCACTTCCTGCGGTTTATCCTCAGTTCTCACCTCGTCGTAATCTTCGCCGAATCCCACTGGTCTGGAGATGACGTCTGAGATCTCCTGGGCCACTTCCTGCTGTTCTGTGATCTCTGCCATGAGATCGTCTACTTTATCTATGTCCCTGTCAGATGACGACAACAAAAGACGCTCAAACAAATGCAACCAACAACATTGGAGACAAGTTTCAGTAGTACCGGTCGGCTTTTCTGGTGCACGACTTACAATAAAGTTCCTGGCATTCGAATAACAGAACGACAGTAAAAGTATGCTTTGTTAGAAGGGCTTTACTAATGACAAGGTTTTATACCGTTGTAGTTTTGGTTTAATCAAGTAATATTTTAAAAATATATGAATACATAAATAAAATCACAAAAAAATGTAGTTAATAAAACTATGAAAGGATAATAGTGTCAAAATTAAGGTAAAGTGTTAATAGGTTTTATCATTTAGGTCAGTCAATTGACATTTACGGAGGAGACCACATTAATAACTATAAACTATAACTACAAACCATAGTAACTAAATTTATCATCTATGAAGAGATGCCAGAAATAATAAATAGTAATAAAGAAATAGTATTTTTTTAATTAATAAACCACATGAGAATTGATAAAACTAGCAGTATAAGTGGTAATGATTTAGTCATAAATATAAAGGGAAATAGTTTTCTTTTTTTTTTAAGAGTTGTCATTTGGTAAAAATGGGTTTTATCATTTGATACCATCTAAAATGTGTTAGTCAGCATTAACAGAACAAGTTGGTTGTTTTTAACAAACAAAAGTGATCAAACCATGAGCAAAGTGAAACTAAAGGCTCCCAATGGGAGCATAAGAAAAAGAACCGACAAAAAAGCTAAGAAGCAAGTAAAATAAAAAAACCGACAAAATAAATAAATACAAATAAAGCAAAGTTATAACAATTATTCAAAAGCCAAAGAGATGTCCTGAAGTTCTTAAGATTACAGCAGAGCAAAGGTTGTGACCTAACGAAGACCTCCCACTAAGCAACAACTTACATGTTTTCGTGCGCGGCCTTCATGGCTTTAGCAGCAAAGCCCATATTTTTGAGCACTTCTGTGTTAGTGTTGGCGTTCTCCAAAGCCTCTCTCTGGAACTCGATGGTGGACAAGGTCCCGTCAATCTGAGCCAGCTGCTTCTCGTACCGCTTTTTTCTCTTCAGGGCCTGGAGAGCCGCTGGATGGACAGAGGACACAGCGGTCAATTCAACAGCTTAAGTTAACTTAAGTTATTGAAATCTCAAGTCACAGAAATTCAATTGTGGTTTTGAAAATATTGACAAAAAATAAGGTCAAAGTCAACCAATTGGATTAAAGTAACAATTAACCATTTATTAATTTGTGTCACATTCATTTGAAAAGAAACATAGACCAAGTATGTTTATGCATTTGTGTTTCTTTAGTAAAATCTCCCTTTCTATTAACATTTTGCCATCCAAATATTCAGCTGCACAGAAGCCGCACAGTAAGGGCTGCAGGATACTCCAGGCACATGCAGAGGGTGTTGTTAGAAAGCAGAGACGCTGTATTAGATTGAATCCTGCCAGAGCAAAGTCTCTGAAAGCAGACAAAACCCTGGCTCTGTTTTCAGAACAGTTCAAAACTGGGATGGTTGTTCTGCAGCAACCCTGGATTCAGAGACAAAACACTCATCTAATTATGACTCAAGTGAAAGTGAAACGGGTAAAAGGACTACTAAAGTACAGAGTAATGGCTATGAATATGACATCTGAATTTTGTTTTTCAAGAATATGTCAAAAAAGACCCTTGTATTTACAAATAATTACTAAAGAAATTTTATATTTACAGTCTTCTACAAAAAGAAAGGCTCCGCAATACATAATTAAAAAAATAAAAACATTTAGGTAAAGTGCAGCTTTATAACCTAGTTTTCTTTCAAAAATCGACTTAAGCAAAAGTAAAAATAGTAGAGCAGTACAATAACTTTAAGGAGCACCTATTTTCAAATAGTTACTTCACTAAATTACACTCATTACTATCTACCTCTGATAATAATTAAGGGAACTTAAATGTAAATGATCTTTAAAATAAATAATATTGTAAGAAAATATTTATTTGCGCGTTCTTTTTTGTTGAAAAGAAGTCTTGTTGCACAGTTTGAAGTTCTAGCTCTGCTTTGACCTGAGACCCTTTCAACAGGGACTGAACAAGTCTACAGGACTGCTTTTCTGTTCAATAAGCTTCCTGTTCAAAAACATCTGATAAAACGCACAAACAAGAGGGTTCTGGTCCAACTGCTCCAGTTTGATCAGATAAAGCACCCAGACCTAGTCTGACTTTGCCAACCAGTTAAGTCACATCACAATCAGTATATAAGAGCTGCACACCACGCACACACACACACACACACCACGCACACACACACACACACACACACATCGTTTTTCCTTTTCTTTCCAGGTAACAAACTTCTGACCTCTCTTGAAATGATTATTTTTGCCACAAAAACCCACCATTTCAACATCATAAAAAACATTTCCTTTTCCCAAACTGGAGACAGTTTATCTGGGTATTACAGAACACAGAGGAGCACATTTGACCAGAATTCAATCAGAGCCCCCGATGATAACAAACAGGGCTGTTGTCCTGGCAGGTTGCTGTGGAGCTCTCAGCTGGAAGTGACATCATACTTTCCTGTTTTTGTTACTACAATTAAGAGCCTGATTTTATTATTACTGATTAAAATATTGGTAGATTACTTTAGCTTTTAAAAATATTAGTATTCTAATGCTGGTTTTATGCACTGAAAGGATTGTTTACATTATTTTCATTTTCTAATGGATTTTACTATAACTAATTTATTGTGTGCTATTATTGGCATAATTTTTAATAACAATTGGTTGGGTTACACTCTTCTTTTTCATTTTTTCCCCTTTGTCTACATTTTTTTTAAAAAGAAAATCAAATATTTCATCTTCGCTAAATATTTTATACATAATTTGCTGTTTACCACTTTATAACTAAACAGTGTTTTAAATTAAAATTTTAAATAAAATGAAATCCACACGCCATGTTTGCCGACTCTTCAGAAAAACGAGGACGCAATGTTGATGAAGTCCATAAAAGGACGGAAATGTGCCGTATAACTTTTTAATTTTTATATAATCTGTTTCTCTAGAAGAAAAAGAGAATTTGATTCATGAATTGTTTCATCTAATTCACAGTAAACAGTCCTAGATCATGAAGTGAAAAAATAACAATTAACAAGTGACAATTAAGTTACCAAAGGCCGATTTTTTTTCCACAACCTCGCAAAGAAATACATCGTTTATTGTCAAATTAGAATCCTTTTGACAATTTGTTGTTAAAACTGCATTTACAGTCTGCTGAGGATGTGAGCAGAAGCATCAATCGATGCAGCATGAGTGACTTTGGTGTCATTATCACAGTGAAGTTGGTGTGTTTGCTCTGCTCTGCATTCTCTCACATTTTCCATATCTGAACAGAAGCAAAGGGCACAATAAGACGGCAGACTAAGCAGTAAATCAGGTTTGATGGGCTGTACCATCAAAAGTCACAGTATGACGTGATGAACGCCTTCTCCAATGGAGCACAACCATAAGTACTGTGACTGCAAACACAGATGTGACACATCTCAAGCCGCGTTTTAATAACTATATAACATGATACCAGTGTTTACACAGCCTTCCTTATAACTGGTGTTAAACTGGAGATATAAATTAAATACATGCAATTGCAAATTCAAGTGAACACTCAAAGGGCAAAACATTTTCAACTAAAGCCAGATTAAGAGTTTTTCTTAAAAATTTAAGTTTTGTTGAAGCATCTCTTGATTTAAAAAATAATAGTCTGTGAGCATTATTGTAGTAATCTTTTACTACAAAATGTGTGATTTTTCTCACGAATAAACGTTTTACAAAGAGAAACTCAACAGATTAAGATTAAAAACACTAACAACTCGGAATTTCATGTTAATTTTATGTTGAGCTTCTCATTCACGTCCTGAGCTTCCTTTTTTACGTCCCAACTCTTCAACTGGACCTTTAAAAATGGAGTCTCATGACTGCATGGATGTTTGCGTGAAGACACAGACGTCTATTCAGGAGAGCAGCCTGTCAACAGCCAACTGACACTAGTACCTGCTGCTCCAGTTGGCCTGCGGCTAGCAAACTATAGAGTGACTTTGTCGATCCAGCCAACCCCCAAAGTTACAAAAAGTCTACCTCGTTTGTTTTTGGTGCCGTTCTTCTTCGCCGTTATGAGTTCCTGTTCAATTTTCTTCTCCAAGAAATCCTGTTTTTTCGCCAACATCTCCTCGGTTTCCCTGAGCTTCTGGATAGCCTCCTGGGGAGTCGCCGCTTTGCCACCCTTACTGCCGCCACCGAATATTTTACCAAACAACGACATTTTGCTCAGTTTAAACAACAGCTAGTTTTCTTTCAAATCTATACAAACTTTTGGCACTTTGTTTAAGGTTTAGTATTAAACGCCCGGGTGTTTTTTTCTGGCAGTTAATCGCGGTCGAACCCAGAGAGTGCTGTTTGTCGGCACCGCTGGTGTTTTTGTCTCTTCTTCCGCTTTCTCGACAGGCCGCGTGATGTCATTACGTCAGACAAAAACGTGACTCATACGTAGCAGCGTGCCGTCATGGGAGATTCCCCCCACCAATTTCAAGTTTAAAAAAAAATACTCTTCTATTTTGGCATTGCCCCTTTTCTCAATCTTTAGGGCATATTTTCTGTGATTTCTTTTGTCACAAATGTGCTCTCATCTTTTCTTTACATGTATTGTTTGGGTTCCACCAGCATAAGAATATTAATATCGATTTATTTATTTCTATTTCAATTTTTATTAAAGGTTTTCATCTTACTTGCTAAATTTTACATCCACAAATGCAAATGTTCTAATGAAATTCTTACGTTTTCTTTATTTCTGTCAGTGGTCAAACTATATATTTAATCAAATAATATTTAAAAAAAATTAAAAAAGCTGTATAAATGTCTTGACATTGTTTCTATTCATAAAAACATTTAAAATATCAATTCTCTGATTTATTGAAGATCCACTCCAATGAAAATGGTGTTTTTAACATGTTCTTGTGGCATTTTTTCTCATGATGGAGGACACACACAAAGAAATTTTAGCTTAAAATTTTCTTTCTGAGTATTTCTTTATTCAAATTGTTGTAAATCAAGAGTATTAATGAAAAAATGCATTTGGAAAAAGCTTGTAGCAATGGTGCCACAATTGGTGGGCCACAAACCCCCTGCTCCTCTCCATTCTGACGTATGCACTTGCAGACGTCTAGATCCGTGTACATCTTCATTCTCCTCGTCTGAGCTGGCATCTGGATCAGAACTGTATGGCTGGACAGCTTCGATATTGCTCACCCTTTTTTTTTCCGGTAATGTTAGGTCAGGGTTGTAAGGGGATGTAAACTAATGGGAGAACGTGTAAACAAAGGGATGATGGGAAGTGTGGGGAGGCTTACACCGCAATGGATAACTGTCACTGTGCAGATAATATGTCCTAGAAAACAACATAGGTTTTTTTCTTTGGCTAAAAACAGCATAATCACAAATAAAAGACCACTGATTGATGAGTGGGAGTTTTAACCCTTGTGCTATCCTAGGCACTTTACCATTGGGAGTTGGGTCATCTAGACCCACTAGACAGTGCTCTGAACCTTTTTTCTTCAATGATTTGTGATCTTCACTGGTGTCCATGGATTACATGAAATCTTTCCACCTTTATCCACCTTTGTCATGGTAGAGAGAACACGTCACTGTAAGGGTGGGGTCATCTAAGATAGCACAAGGGTTAAAAAACACGCCTCTACTGCTCCAGAGTCCAGTGGGAGTGTGATTTAGAAAGCCTGGTCTATCATGAAGGCCATATCAGAACATGTCTATTCTTTTAGAAATGTTTGTGTAAGATGTCTGTATGCCTTTAAGCAAAATTTAATATACCTGGTGGACCAATAAAGAAACTGGAACATGGGATTAATTTTTGTGGAGAGGGGTGCAAATTCTATTTTCAATAGTGAATTTTATTAAACAAAATGGTTTTACAAAAAAGTGTTTGATTTATTTTTACTTTTTTTTTTAACCTAATTTTAAATGAAAAGGGGAAAAAAATCCAAGTTGAAATAGTATAAGAATCTTATAAATTGCAAGTAACTTAGAACTAATTTAGCTGTCATTTTAGGGGTGGGATTATATAAACTTGCTTCTTCCCACTCCTTTTCAAGCAATAAATCAAGCTCTACTTATACTTCAGTTAATGATCACTGTATTTAATTAAGCAAATGTTATTTAAGTGAAATTTTTGTTTTATTTTCTGTATTTTTAATCTATGCATTTTATCATTTCTGTAATGAGTTTGATAAATATGTGTAAATTCTTTATTGCTTTGACTACAATGCTTGAAATAAATCAATAAAATCAAATTTTTATCCAAGGCAAATATGAAACCTATTGAAAGATTTACTTTTAACTTTAACAACAATTAAGAAATATCAAAACAAAACTGTCATTCAAAAATATCAATTTTTTTCCATCTTATCCATGTGGGCACTGTTGTAGAATGTGTCATGTGACCAAACACCTTTGTTTTAATTGAAAATGAGCAACACTTTTTTTTCTTTACCAATGTATATTTTAATTTACTCTAGGCACAGATCTGGTAACAAGTGAAGACATTTGTTGTAGTCGGCCCCATTTAGCTGCAATTTCCTTAATGAAGGCGGCGTCTCCTGTGGTTCACCATGTTGTACTTCTCCAGCTGAAGATGTGCGTGACCAGAACGCCAACCAACGAAACCCTGACTTGTCTTAGGAATAGGAGGGGAAGGGTTAACCTGCAGAGAAGAATCCCACTGAGTAAAAGGTTTCTAAATAGATAATAATTTGTCATTAAAAGCTTCATACGTGTGTGTTCTTTCCTGGAGGGGTTTGAGACCTAGTGCTTTGCTGAAGAGGCCCCCCTTTAATGCTTTCCATCAGCTTTGCGTTCTCCTCCTCATACTAGAATACAAACAATAATGTTTCATGTATACAAAGAGACAAAACCTTCGATGAACAACAAATGATCTATGATCAAAGAAAACCTGTTATCCTCAGTCATTTAGCTGTCTTCTACCTAGATGTGCGTGCTAGCACTTTTCTTACAAAAAAAATCAGTAAAGCAAGCATCAAATATATATTTTATGGCTGAATAGGCACCCTGTGATGGACTGGTGAAGTGAGTGTACTTAACCCCTCGCCCTTCAGTAGCTGGAGAGGCTCCAGCAAACCCTGTGACCCCCAAAACAGTATAATTTAGGGGGTTAAGAAAATGAAAATGGATGAAATTAAGGAAGTGGATAACACTCAAAGATTGTGTGCATTTGGAAACAAATCAATGGCAAGCAAACCAGGGGGGTCAACACAAAAAAGCAGTAAAACATCTTGAGTTTACCTCCTTGTAGACGTCAGCCAGGAAGCCCCACTTGTGGGGCCAAAGATCTGCTGAATCCTTCTCAGTTTTTAGATGTGCTTTCCTACACAGAAACGTAAAAACATGCTATGCTTTCACTTTAGTCACCACTTTTCATTAAATCTAGAAGAAGTGAAACAGGCGTTCACCTCGATCACATCCTGCAAGTTGTTTTGCATTTTAGCTGGTTTCTCAATCTCAAAAACAATTAGGGTTTTCGGATATTTTATACATTTGTCTGCCTTTTGGTACACAAAAGAAGAATTTCATCATTTGCTCTCAACCTCACCAATACAAACATTTTTTATTTTTTTAAACACAGCCTGCTCTCCATGTGTCCAAAGACAGGGCTCCATAACAGTCTGAAGACTCCACAGCTGCAGACAGTGGTTTCAAAATTGATTTCTAGAAAGTCACCCAAGTATGCCGTTGAACCACACCTAAAGTCTGACTCTGCTTGAATGAGTAAGGAATGCCAAAAATGTTTTATGCCGTCTTTTCGAGTTTGTTCATTTCCCACTTTAGCAGATCAAACTAAACGCCACACAGTCACAGCGGCAATTTGTCTGGGAGAAGTTCAATCCAAAACAAGGTAATAATAAATAAATAAATAAATAAATAAATCAACAAAAACAAATTTAAAAAGATCACTCTACCAAAAAGCATCCACCACTGTTGAACAATTTTCCAGAGCCATTTCTAAAATTTCTAGTTAAACGAACACCTCCCATTTTGTTGCATGAATCTTTAACTTCTGCCTTTTAGCTTCAAAGTACAACTTCACACCATGTGTGTAGACATAGATCCTGTGGAAAATAGTGAACTTAGTCATTTAGATGACAAAAAACGTGCACAAGCTTCAACCACAGAGAGTGGACAACAGTGGTTGAGCTGTGACTGGACTGGTTTGAGCACAAAAAGTGTCTAATTAAATAGCAAATTAAGAAAAAACTGAATGTAGAATGAAGAAACTGCCTGTGTCTGCCTCACAGCATCTGGATAAAAAGGTCAACTGATAGTAAAACAATGCAGGGGACAAATTCACGATAGTCACAAATTTAAAATTATGCAATTTTAGGTTAGAGTAGACATTGCATTTTAACTTTCGTTACCATTTTCAAAGTGTTTTTATTCTATTTTTGAACTTTTATGATCATCTTCAGTTATATTCACCCACCCAAAGTACATTTTAACAGCATTTCTAATTCAGTCAGGCATTAAAAAGAATATTAACAGAAGTAACAAAATTATAAATTTGAAATTTTACAAGTTACGAATGTTTTCCTTAGTCATCTAAAAATGCTCATCTATGGTAAAGCATATCGTATAAAAGGCAGAATAAAACAAACATTTAACACAAGTCAGTTTGTTTCTTTACCAGATTTCATCCTGATGCACAAAGTTGACGGGATTAGATGTTTGCTGGGAATTCGCCATCTGTCCAGGAAGAGTTAGTTTCCTTGGCAGTCTGGGGCTAATGTTTCAACTGTGTCCCTGCCTGCTGTTTACTGTCTCCATGGAGACCGGGTTTCCTGACTCATCTGTTCTGTGACCAGTGTGTGTTAGCATTGTGATAGTGGCTTGAAAATGTTAAGGCCTACCTTCAATTGTTAATTTTTATCATCTAAAAGCTAATCTTTGTGTGGCCCAAAAACCTTTTTTTCATACAGTTAGTGCTCATACAAAAAATAGGCTGTGATGGAGGAACTGTTGTGATTACGGTAATATATTATTATTATTATTTACACTCCTCTTTTAACGTTGTCTCTTGGTGATAACTTTTATAATTTCAAAAAAGAAAAAAACATATGATATATATATATATATATATATATATATATATATATATATATATATATATATATATATATATATATATATATATATATATATACTGAAAGTTAAGCATATTTAATCATTAAAATATTCTTTATTTTAAAATATTCAATATTTTTATAATATTCAACATTAAAATGATCTCCTTCTCAGTTTGTAGTGGATCAGTCCTCCACACAGAAAAACTGCTCCTAATAGCAAAGCACAGACTCCACCAATGATGTAGTTCTCAGTGTGGTTTTTTGAAGACTCTGAAATGACAAAAACAAACATATTTTATATATTTTTTAAATATATTTTTTTGAAGCAGCATTTATGGCTTTGACTCAATTACCCCAGTTATAAATCTTGGGTTCTTTGAGGCTGGTGTGCTGCACCATGCAGCTAATGTGATCCTGCTTTCCAGGTGTCAATGTCAGGTATGTGTGAGCCTGATAGGTCCAATCTCCATTTGGCAGCACATCACTAAAGGTCACGCCTTCGGTCACTTCCTGTCCATTGGAGAACCACGTCAGCCTGATGTGTTTGGGGTAGAAATCCAAAGCGCTGCACTCGAGAGTTGAGTCATTGTCCTCCACTGTCTGCAGACTTACATTGGGTTCAACTGAAATAACAGTTTTTGTCGCTCAATTTCAGTTACTTTATGCAAACTTTTACAACTTTACACCTTTTTATTTTTAGATGCAATACATATAATTAAAAACCTTCACAGCAAAAGCCTCTATTTTGGTTGCAAAAGGACTCTTGTTAAAAATGCAAACTATGAAAGTACACATCATGAATTCGACTGCTACAAAAATATATTTCAATATTTTCAAAATATTTCAGCAACCACAAAATGTGCTGAAAATTTGTTTTTATGTATATTTTCAGAAATTTTACCATCTTCATTTGATCAACCTTATAAACTGGTTGGGCTCTATTTTACCCCTTGGATTAGTTGTTAATGCCTGACACATAACCAAATAATTCAATATGATAAAATTATAGTTCAGAAAAAATATGAATTAAAAAGTTTGCATATTTACCTTTTGCCGTCTCTGTCGTTTCATAAATAATCTCAACACTTCTCTGACACACAAGTTCTCTCTCCAGTATTCGCTGAACCACATCGTGTTTGTCGGCATTGAATTTAGCTGCTGTGATCAATCCAGCTGGAGTGAAGCCGGTCCACCCCCCAACCGAGCTGTTGTACTGCATGGTAAGCTCCATATTGAAATACCAGTCAATCAAATACTGCACCTCCTTTGGGTTTCTGGATGGTAAATAACACAAGAAGTCAGAAAACATGAAGTATCCATGCTGATCCTTGGAGTAATCTGAAAGAGAAAAGAGGTGAAACCTTCATTCATTCATGCAGAAATGGATGTCTACATAATATATAGGTCCATGTCTTTACACTTAGTCTGAAGAAGAATGGCCTCCCAGTGACCAGAACTGAAACTCATGACCTTTGTTTTTTTTTTTTTTGTCTTGCTGTCTCTTGCTTCCTCATTTGGTTAGCACTGTGTTTTTTAACCAGTGTCCCGCAGTAAATGTCACTTAATTGGTCCAAAAATCCTTTCCCATTGCCAAGAAATCACTTTTGTGTTCACCTGAACAGGCCCAGGTTTCACACTGTGTAGGTGATCACAAAATACTTTTTCTTTGGGTGTATTTCATTATTATTCAAAACACTTTGATAAGAATGACTGTAAATTGTTAACATAGATGACAGTTTTTTTTCTATGTTGGTGGTGTACCTTGTGGTTTTTAACGAGGAAAGAATTCACCCTGAACATTAATTTAATAGGCATTCTTATAATTTAGCAAACACAAACATTTATCATTTCTGTTAAAAAAAAAGAATTTAAAATAAAATAAATTATTAAAGAACAGAATTGAATCACAGCAGCAACAGACTGTTTCATATGAGCTTGTTCAGATTTCAGCCAAACTACTTTTCTAAAAGGTAAATCAGTGGGTCATGAAGTGACATCATTACAACTTTTTACAGAATCCCTTCACAAATGTTGACACATGACAAAAACAATTTAGATTGTGTATCAAAATATTAAATATATTTTGTAAATTGGGATTGGGTTGCATTTGGTCACAATAAAATTTGTCTGGAAAAAAATAGAAAATAGCAACTAAATGCACAAATTTAACTGAGCAAACAGGAGAAAAAGGGTGAAACAGTCTTAGTTATCAAAGAATTATCTACGATTATAGCTATGCAAAGAAAGAAATGACTTGAATTAAATTTAAAAAAGGGGATGCTCTCATGTGAAAGAAAAACATCTGTCAAATGTAGCATGAAGATCGACTCAAACTGCCGTAACAGCAAAAAACCCAAGCTTCTTCTGTTACTTTCAGTTTAACAAAATAAATTTAACAAAACAAGCGTTTATTTGTTTAGTGTTTGAACAAAAGTACAATACATTCACAAGAAAAACGTACCTGCCACAGATGGAAGTAAACAACAGAGAAAGAGCAAAAATCTGAATCTGTCCATGTTGGACTGGAGCTCAGATCAACCAGATGTGCACAGAGTGAAATATGAAGCCTTCCTCTCTGCTTCAAACACTGATATCTTATTTTATAAACTGTTACACGTTTTTATAAGAAATGCAAAATACTCATACTCATCAGCTTCGGGATCATGCAAATGCTGCAGGAATGAGGAAGTTTGTGCAGTCCGTTGAAAGGAGGAGGCTTTCTTCTTCTTTTTTCTCATTGTTTCTTATGATTCAAGTTCCTGAAGCAACTTGAATCTTTCTATTATTATTTTAGCTGCCATGGCTGTCACATGATTAGGGGAAGAGTTTGATTTAGTTAGTCAGGTTAACAACCCCCAAAACTATCGAATAGCATGAAATGAACTAGAAATATCTCATTTTAGTTAATCCAACGGTTATAAATTAATTTTGTTGCTGTAAATGAAAGTATTTATAGAAATAATTGCGTCATTGTGTGCATTTTAGTCCATTAGAAAACTTTAATTACTGGATCTCTAAAAGAGAAATAAATACTCAATAATAATAATAATAATAAACTTGTAAGAATTCTTTTAATCTGGTAAAATGAGTTAAGTAATGTCCTTTGTAGAGTTCAACCATAACTACCACATGGATCACCTATTCATAGCTCAACAATCTTTCTTTAAGTATTAATGAATCAATCAATACAGATTTTCTCCATTGAATTTCCTAATAAATTTTATCAGGCAGTTCTTTTTCTTACTTTCTTCAAGCGAAAAAATTTAATCTTGATGAAATAATGTTTTTTTTATAGTCTTTTAAACAGGAATATTTTTGACCTACATTAGATTCAGCTGATACTGTGTGTGTGTGTGTGTGGGGGGGGGGGGGGGGGGTCGAATTCAGTTTCTTCGACAAAACATGCAGGAGCTTGTATACAGATCTAACAATCGTGCCTAAAGAAGAAGTTATTGTTTATTCTATTGTTCATTTATATAATATAGTATTTACAATATCTTTATTTAATTAATGTAATGATTATTTATTATTATTTATTCATGTTTGGGTGATTATATTTACATTGATTCAGAAATGTGCAACTTTTAATTTTATTAATGAAAGTGTATTAAACATAAAATATGAAACTTTAAACGGCAAATGTATTCCATTTCTGTTTGTAGTGAATCAGTCCCACACACAGAAACACCGCTCCCAAAAGCAAAGCACAGACTCCACCAATGATGTAATCGCGATCCGTTTGGTTCATTGACGGCTCTGAAAAGACAAAAAGAAACATTTCTGAGTTATGAGAACATTTTGTGGAATTTCTTTGAAGCAGCATTTATGGCTTTGACTCAATTACCCCAGTTATAAATCTTGGGTTCTTTGAGGCTGGTGTGCTGCACCATGCAGCTAATATGATCCTGCTTTCCAGGTGTCAATGTCAAGTATGTGTGCGCCTGATAGGTCCAATCTCCATTTGGCAGCACATCACTAAAGGTCACGCCTTCGGTCACTTCCTGTCCATTGGAGAACCACGTCAGCCTGATGTGTTTGGGGTAGAAATCCAAAGCGCTGCACTCGAGAGTTGAGTCATTGTCCTCCACTGTCTGCAGACTTACATTGGGTTCAACTGAAGTAACAGAGATGGTCAGTTAGCATCCCATAATGAAGGCTTCTTCATGCAAACTTTTACACTTTACATCTCTTTTTACCTTTCTACAGGGAAAGCACAGATTTTTGCAAAAGGACAAACTGTTAGTACCACTAAAGCTTCGGCACATTTTCAATAAACATTTGACTCACTTCCTGGAATTTTGGGTTGTTGATTCCCTTTCCACACTCATTATGCCATCATTCTGAAGCAGTAGCTGAAGCGCCCTATCCTACAAGCAGATCACTACCCTATTTTTACTTTAAAATTCATGGCTGATTGTCTCTCTGGATAGTTTCACTGCTCCACCTCCGCCTTGTTTCCACCAGATCTGGCTCTGAACCACCATCAGCATCCAGGCCCTGGACACCCCCCCCCCCGATCTGTAGTCTGAATTTAGGAAAAATACCATTATTTAAAAAAAATGTATATACATTTTCTGTCATGGAGGAAAATTTACATTATCAATGAAGTTTTTCAATATCAAGTTTAGTTTAAGAAAACATGTCTTAGTGATGAGGATTGTTTTCTCAAAAACAGTTTTTTGTTGCGCTGTAAGATTTCATCAGAAACTTGACTCTGAGTTGTGGGCGGGACAGTTGTTGCGGAAACAAGCCTCTGCTGATATCCCATCATCCCTTTGTTTACACTATCTCCCACTAGCTTACAGCCCTTCATAAATCCAAGCTAACATTAGCGGTGCAACAAAAAAAGCGAGCAATATTGGAGCTATTCAGCCGTGCATTTCTGAGCCAGATGGCAATTCAGGCGTGGAAAACTAAAACATTAATTTATCTATCTGTCTGCAACTTTATGTATCAGAATGGAGCAGAGTAAGGAGACTTTGGCCCGCCCCATACTTGTTACTGAGTCACAACTGAGAGCTTTAATAACAGCATTTTTTTTCACCACTTTTTGAATAAAGAAACACTCGTTTAAGCTTAAATTATTTTATACTTGCCTTCCATAATGAGAAAAATGGTGCAAGAACAGGTTAGAAACACAAGAACACCATTCTATGTTTTCCTTAGATCTGTCCCTACAGAAATACTAACTGGACAAGTGGATGCCATCATTTTTAATTAATCAACACGCAAAACATTTTTCTTAAGTGTAACATTTTGTCATACTTTCAATTTATTTAAATTCTTTGTTGGATGGATCTTTCAAAGTGAATATTTTTAAAACCCTAAATTAATTGACACTAAACTTAAGAGTGAAACAAAAAATTATATGTATTTTGATAAAATAAATGTCACAAAGACATTTGTTTATTTACCTTTTGCCTCCTCTGTTCCGTTGTAAACCATCTCAACACTTCTCTGACACACAAGTTCTCTCTCCAGTATTCGCTGAACCACATCGTATTTGTCGGCATTGAATTTAGCTGCTGTGATCAATCCAGCTGGAGTGAAGCCGGTCCACCCCCCAACCGAGCTGTTGTACTGCATGGTAAGCTCCATATTGAAATACCAGTCAATCAAATACTGCACCTCCTTTGGGTTTCTGGATGGTATATAACAAAAGAAGTCAGAGAACATGAAGTATCCATGCTGATCCTTGGAGTAATCTGAAAGAGAAAAGAGGTGAAACCTTCATTCATTCATGCATAAATGGATGTCTACATAATATATAGGTCCATGTCTTTACACTTAGTCTGAAAAGGAATGGCCTCCGACCCAAACTGAAAATGACTCTTTTTCCCCTCAAAGTCTGGAGTCTTGCTGTCTCTAACTTACCTCCTCGTTAGGTTAGCACTGTGTTTTAAATCAGTGACCCACAGTACTCTGGTGTGCTGAAGGAAACTATTACATCTCATAATTGGTCCAAAAACTTTTACCATGCCAGGATGTCAAAGATGTTTCTGAGATTAAAATTTGGTTGCATTTAGTGATGATAAAATTTCAAAGAAAGAAAAACAATGAAATCAGCAACTGGTTGGAACTCTAATGTACTAAAGTTGAATTGATCAAGCAGGGGATCATCAGGTGAAATAACATTAGAAACCTAAAGAAAGTTCTGACTTGAATGAAATAAAACAAATAGAGATTGCTCTTCTGTATGAAAGACAAACTATCAAATGTAGCACGAAGATCCTCTCAAACTGCCGTAACAGCAAAAAAAAAAAAAAAAGCCAGAGCTTCTACTTTTACTTTCACAAGGCAGTTTCTAGAAAAACAACTGTTTACCCGGTTTAGTATTTCAACAGAAGTTCAATACATTCACACGTAAAACATACCTGCCACAGATGGAAGTAAACAACCGAGAAAGAGCAAGAATCTGTCCATGATGGCCTGCAGCTCAGATCAGCCTGCAGAAGAAGTGAACAGATCAGTTTGCAATTTGAGAACTTCCTCCTACAAACACCGATCTGTTTTCCTTTTTTTTTTAAACTGATTGTGAGGAAATGAACACAGCTACAGGATCATTCAAATGCTGCACGAATGAGGAAGTGTGTGCAGTCCACTGAAAGGAGGAGGGTCTATTGTTCTTCTCCTCCTCTACGGATAGATAGTTATTATGATTATACGTTTATTATAACTTCAGATGAAAATATTTTGTGGAGCGAGTGCGTCATTGTGTGCATTGCTCTAGTAGAAAGCTTTATTGTTAAACTAATTTTTTACAGCGAAAATTAATTAAATTTATTAATTTTCTTTTTGTTTTCAATTAATGTTTTCTTTTTAGGTGCGTTTTTTTATTTCTTCTTTTCAAGACAAAATAATTTAATTTAAAATAATATAATCTAAATTTAAAATGAATCTACTATAAGTATAAATGTTTTATCCATTTGCAAATAACCCATTCAGTTTCTCTGGCTTAAAACATGGAAAAATTAACAATTGTACAAAAAGTGTGCCTCATTTTCAAGTGTGCCTCATTTTGTTTTCAATTATTTGAGAAATTTGCAACTTTATTCGGTTTGGCAATTCTATTCTCTCGTGACTTCATTTTTGGCCTGGAAGATTTATTTTTTAATCTTATTGATTAAAAGAATTCAATAAGGAAAATGCATATGTTGTGGTTTTTATATCTTTTGTAAAAGCATTAAATACCTGTTCAGTTTTACTGGTAATACAAAAATTATCAACATGAGAGAGTAAGACAAAAAAAATAAATTTAGTTTAATGTTGCTTAGCTTAATTAAAACCAGAAATAACAATATCAAAACAAAAGAATGTAAAACATGGCTTTATGACAAGGATAGATGTCAGTGTATTTTTTAAACATTTATTTAACAAAAACTAATTATTTATTATTAAGAAGTGTGCTTAGTGATACGTGTTTCTATTTAGGAAAAATATAGTGAGGCAAAATTATATTGTTTTTACTGAAAAAGTTACAGTAACAACAAAACGTCAAACAATATCTAATTAATAATGTTTTTCCTACTTTAGTCCACTAGATGTCACAGTCAATCGTATAAATAGGACATTCATTCATCAAATCCTCAAGAATCCAGATCAACATTTTTCAGTGCTAAATGATAACACCATGTGCCTGCTAACATGATGTTAAAAACAGCAAATAAAAATAAATAAGACTTGATAATATATTCCCCTTTACGCAAAACATGGACTGATAATAATGATGTTGAGGCAGAACAAGGTCATCCTTCAAGGCTCCACATGGTGGCGCTGCACACTAAAATTAAGGAAATCTGGTTTCAAGGAACCCAATCACAACCAGCAGACTTAGACACATTTTAAAAATCAACAGCTGAACTATGGCAAAGCATTTTCTTTTTAATCATTCTTAAGATCACAGAAAGCATTACTCAACAGGACATTGTGATGGTTCTGTCCAGAACCACAGTTAAGAAAGTCTCAAACTGTGCTCAGAGCAACTTTCTCCGTTTTTAGCTCACCTATATAACTTGTCATTCAGGTACTGTGCTGTTCCAACTGGTTTTAAAATGTCTGTCCTAATGCACATAGCTAAGAAACTCCCTTGTGACATGTCTTAATGACCATCGGCCAGGGGCCACAACTTGAGTTTTGATGAAAACCTTTGAGCACAATCCAATAACGTGAGTGTTGGATTGTGTTGACGAAGACTCTCATTTAACCAGGTGACACTGTGAACTTGTGTCATGGCATCTGGACTCAAAGTCTTCTTTATTATTGGATTGAATTGAAGGACAGATTCTTGTGTCCTTGCTTCCAGACAAGAAAGGAATCTCTTTTACTCTGAACTACGAATATGAACATTAGGATAAAAGAACAACTAAAGCAAGGATACTCTTTAATAGACTACAGTTCTGCTTTTAACTCTAGTTTCTCTGAAGCTCATCCACAAACACAAAACTCTTATACTTATTGATGCCATTTCCAAATGGATTTTAAACTTTCTAACTTCCAGACCACAATCAGAAATAACGGCTGTGTTTCTGATGAACTTTGATGAAACACAGGCTCCCTACAAGTGAGTGAGACGCAAGGGGCTCGATGCTGTTCAAGTAGTAAGTACGCACTCTGTACTAGTGGCATTACTGTTAGCAACGAGGAAGTTAGACAGTGTGGTTTGTGTGGGTATCGTACAGGCATCCGACAGGCGCTTCTGTATCCCATGCACACCCCGTGCGTGCAGCATGTGCTCACGATCAGTAAGGAGCCAGTGTGTGCATCTCACTAATGATGTGAGTATGGCATAAGCGCACCGTGCAACACCATCACCGGTACGTCACAAGTCCATTTAACTTACATTATCCTTTCAAACACTCCACCAACACCTGCCGCAAGCACGACAATGGTGCGTTTCAATTTCATGACGTCCCTTAAGGTGGCGGCACAACCCTCTGGGGAACTGCAAGACACACTTGCGCTTCCTTAAAGACACGGCCATACTTATCCACGACCCTCCACTGCCTGGACAACCCTGCAGCACCTGTATGGGTCAATTCCCGTACGGGGGCATGTGACTAAGGCGTCAGCTGGTTATTGATTTAACTATCGTAAGAATAACTTTCCTATTGTTATTTATGATTATTAGGAACAAATGGTTGATAATTACAAGTTTTTGGTACAACTTTTTCCAAAGCTCTGAGCTAGCAGTCAAACAGGAGTAACATTTTTTGAAAAGCCTCGCCAGCATCACTTCTTTTCACAAAAAACGAAGGGAATCCATTTAAAACAAACCTTTGTTTAAAACTTTTATCGATGTGGTGTTGAAAGTCTCTTTATTATCTCTCTCTATGTGGTTTGGCAAAATCACTGTAAAAGAAAAGCAAACTGGAGGAGATTCACAAATCCAGACTCACAACCAGAACTTTCAAGATTATCAAGGATTTCTCTGACCACCCTGGGACAGAAATGTTTGACCTCCTGCCCCCAATGCTCAGCGTTGTTTGTCAGCAGAATAATACGCTTTGAAACCCCTCATTTATGCATCTTATGGTTTAACTCTTTTACTCCTATATATTATTTTTATTTCTCTGTATTTCTACACTTTTAAGGATGTGTCCATGTTGTTTTTTTATGGACTTGTGTTTGGTCTGTTAAGATGTCGACAGTGCTCTTAAGCTCTATGTAACTGTTTTCCAATGTGGTTTTTGTACTTCAAACGGCAAATTAAGTCAATTTAAAAGTGTTCTCTTTTTGTTTCCTTATCAAATTCATTTGAAAGTATTACCCTTTTCAGAACTGTAACACAACAATTTGGTGTTTTTAAAAATGTTGAACCACGCACAATACATTGATGTTCATCAATGTCCCTATTTCCATTCTTGTGTTGTTTGTGCAGATTTTCGTGCCTGGTACTGCATGACCACTCCACCACAGAGAGCGTCCGAAGCTGTTATCAGCTCTGTGGTTTTACGTCACAGCACCTGCTACTTTAACCCCCTCAGCTGCAGCAGCTGTTTGTTTCAGATGTGTTGCACAGTTTATCAGTTCCTATCAGGGAAATGTTTTCAAAATGTAAAAAGTTTGAGTCTCTTTGGTCCCTGAACAGCTCCCATATGGGTTCTACTTTGGACGTCCCTTGCTGTAACCTTTAACCTACTTCAACCCATTTGCTAGAAGGTTCAGAATTTCATGAAATATGAGAGGATTACTTTAAGTCTAGGCCTGCAGGGAGATAGCGTTTCAGTGACAGACTTGTGTTTTTGTTGAAATTACAGTGAGTTATTGTCTGTATTCTCTCTGAAATAACAGAACCATAACCCCCTCAGCTGCAGCAGCTGTTTGTTTCAGATGTGTTGCACAGTTCGGACTTCACTATGATGCACTTCTCCTGTGTTTTGTTTGTTGCTTTTGTCACTTGCTGAAGATAAGATTTGCTAAACTCAAGCCACTGAAAACAACAAGTTGCATTAACTCTTGTGCTATCTTAGATGACCCCACCCTTACATTGACGTGTTCTCCCGACCATGACAAAGGTGGATAAAGGTGGAAAGATTTCAGGTAATCCATAGACACCAGTGAACTTCACAAATCGTTGAAGGAAAAAGGTTCAGCGCACTGTCTTGTGGGTCTAGATGACCCAACTCCCAATGTTAAAGTGCCTAAGAAAGCACAGGGTTACCATGAACATTATGTTCTGCTCAATGATCATACATTAGTTGTTGCCACCTCCATGACCGGCTGATATTTTTTCTCTTATTCACTACACGGAGAATGAGGCGACGTCAGTCATTGGTTTGTATGGAGACAATTTTAAACCATGTGTTAGTCCACATGTTTTCCTTTTTTCTTGAATCTCTAAAAAAATCCCCACATGAGACACGTCACCAACAGTTGCTGCAACAGAGCATTGACTAAGTGAGTGTGCATCACCCGTAGAATATAGCTTACGTCCGACTCCAGCAAAATGAACTAAATTTAATCGCTCTACCAACTTTGTCACGTTGGAACCAGAAATCATCAGTAAGCAGTGATTAGTCCGAATCGATCTGAGTAAACATTTCTGTGGCAACCACTTTCACCAATCTGTAGTGAGCTTGTTGGAAGTCCACAACCCTGTCAAGCATTAAGGGGTTGGATTGGGGGGTTAAACCACCAAATGGTTCCCGAGTGCGGCTTGTCTGCATCTCGCCGCTCCCCCAGGGGATGGGTCAAATGCGGCGAACAAATTTCGCACACCCAGGTGTGTGACAGATAGTGGGACTTTAACTTTAAGTTAACTTGAAATCGTGCTTGGGAGGATCTGTCAAATGTTCAGAATGCTTGACGTGAGACCATCTACTTTTATTGAGGTCTCTGATTGGCCAGTTTATAACTTGAATAACTTGACCTACAGAAAAAATATCATGAAAATAAGGATTATTAAGAAAATGTTTTTAAAAAAAAGGTAGCAGTGGTTATTCTGACTCATAAAATGACTCATTATTGGCTGTTTATTTATCAATAGAAGTCTATGAGATTTTGACTTCTTGGAACTAGTGGGTACTTCCTATTTGGAATGTGAAGGCTAAGTCCAGTTCTCATATATAGACAGTGGAACAGATCCAACCTCCCTAGAGCTGAAGTGATGCACCAGGCATGTGATGCACGTTCTTGAATGTGCACCAAACAGTTGGCACTTCTGTGAATTAAAATGGACGCTATACATACCTCCCTTCCAAATTCAAATTTGATTGGTCAAATTCGACCTGGTTTAATGTTCAACACGCATTCAATAACCCTGCATTTTGTAAGTGGAGCTCTGAAACGCTTGTAGAAACTTGCCAACCAAGCTTTAAACCTGAGAATTTTGGAGGGGAAAACCCGAAACACACATTTGCGCAGGTTTACATATACCTTTTAGGAACGGAAGGAGATGCTTGAACAAATCCAATGTCCATAGTATGGATTAACTGGTGATAGCAGGCCCGCAGTAAGAGTCCACAAAGCTCCAACAATGTGACTCAATTTAGCCCATTTATCTAGTTTATCAGTTCCTATCAGGGAAATGTTTTCAAAATGTAAAAAGTTTGAGTCTCTTTGGTCCCTGAACAGCTCCCATATGGGTTCTACTTTGGACGTCCCTTGCTGTAACCTTTAACCTACTTCAACCCATTTGCTAGAAGGTTCAGAATTTCATGAAATATGAGAGGATTACTTTAAGTCTAGGCCTGCAGGGAGATAGCGTTTCAGTGACAGACTTGTGTTTTTGTTGAAATTACAGTGAGTTATTGTCTGTATTCTCTCTGAAATAACAGAACCATAACCCGGAGATTACTGATCCATGAGTTTGAGATGCTTTCCATTGATTATCTATGTGAAGATGGACTCTTCCTGTTTGTACAACCTTTTATCAGATTTTATTGCTGTAACTCTGTTGATCCTAAATAATGTCATTTAGTTACATAGAGGATGTGAGGCTGAAGAAAGACAGATTTTATTAATCAGCTTAGACAAAGTGCAAATAGCTGACAGGAAAATGATGAAAAAAAAACATATTCTGTAGGGTGAAATGTCTGTCAATTCTCAGTAAGGTATATTGTGAAATATAACCTGAAGTTAATAAATGTCTTACTATGATGCTGAGACTGCTTTCAGTTGAACAACATCTCTCCAGCTAAGTGACAAACAAGAACAGCTGGAGATAACAAATCTGTTTGTGCCAACTCTGGTTCATGTTTGACTCCTGCTTGCAGGAGGTTCTCAGTGCATTCAGTGGGCTCCTATTACACATATACAGATTACAGCGAAACATTTTGTACATTACCTGCCCTCATAAACAACAGGCTCAGGTTACAGGCGGAAAACGGGGATTATGTAATACAACTTTCATTTCACTGTGAATTATTAAAGATCAAATAAGTAGTGAGCCAAAATTCCAAATTCTAACGTTTTTCACAACCATGTGAAGAAATTGACCATCCTCCAAAGGTTTGATTGCATCTATTTCAGATAAGGCTGGAACAACCATGACTATGCTCTACTGTATTTCTTTCTTTAAAAACTAACAAAATTTTTTTTAATAACTGTTACAAAGAAATTTTAGTCCATTAAATTGAGATTTAACTCTCATGTTGAGTTAATTAACATAGTTTGCATGCTTGGTGCCAAATTGTAGCTCCCTCTGCATGAAATAAAACATCTGAATTCAAATGTAAGGAGCGCAACAATGGCTAAATCTTTACATTGTGACCTACAGTGAAAATATGGCACTTGTGTAGTGTTTTTAAAATGTATGGTCTGCAATGATTTGGGATTCTTCAGACTAGAGATGTTCACCCCGAGCGGGCGGCGCGACTTTGTATGGATCTTTCAAAGCGGATGTGTTACTGGTCGTATGAGGTTCCATTTGTGCCAAAAATATCAAAATGTGTTTTTGCGTCTACTGTTATGTCTTTGGTCCATTGTCTATGTCTACTGATCGTGTTTTTGCGTCCACTGTCTATGCTTTGGGCTCATTGTCTATGTCTATTGAACGAGTTCATTTTACATTGGTTCATGTCTATGTATTACTAAGCAATATCTTCTGCATGTCCATGATTCTTTGATTATTACTTTGTATTAACTTTGTGATGTATATGCTTGCTTTATCCTTAAACTTTATCTTTGTCATTGTCCTTATCCCATGTCGTCTAACTACGGCGTCAGGAAGATCCTTAGCAACCGTTGCTAGTGTCGTCTGCTACGTCGTTTCACGTGTCGTCAGGAAGATCCTTAGCAACCGTTGCTAGTGTCGTTTGCTGCGTTCTTTCACCATGTCGTGTCCTTAGATCTTGCTGTATTTCAAATTTTGCAAAGGTCGTCAGAGAAGTCTTTTGTACGGTCGATAAATTGTTTCCCGTATTATCACGGAACAAAACACTTTAAAAAAAAAAAAAACCTTTATTGACAATCCTGCAAACGCGCACTGCCAGAAAGGGGGGTGCAGCGTACAACGGTTTCACGTTCCCGTTTAAAGTTATTTAGAGTATGGCTTTAATTTAATCTTGTGATGAAACTGTTATTTCAAATTATTTTGAAAAATGACTGATCTTTATAAAATATGTTGTTACAAATCTGATGGATAAACGAGGATCAGACGGGCTAATAAGAGCCTTATGTGGTCCCGAGTGCGCCATCTCATGGTCACATAAATAGATTAAAAAGAAAAGCTCAAAAACCAGTCAGTTTTCGACTGTTATATTCATAATTAGTGACTCGACCCACAAAAATTTGAGAAGGTAACTCATCAAAGATATTTTAAAGGCCTCCTTGCAAGGCCCCCGTAAATCGTTCAGCGGCAAAAAAATAAATATTGCCATGGACTAATGACTTGAGGGTTTATTTCTGAACAAATACATTAAATCAACACCAATGTGTTTGTAATTTTATTATTAATAAATCAACCACGTTTTTCATGATCAGAACACAGCACATTCATAAATAGTCTTCGTAAAATGTTCATATTTATTATGTGTCATTCTCCGCGTTAAATAGAAGTAGTTCGCCTCCAGATCAGGTGGTGGCGGTAATGCGCCACTTTGTTTTCGTTTCAAGCGTTGTATGCATGCCCCCCCCCCCCACCCCCACCCTTTCTGGCAATACGCGTTTGAGGGAATATCAAAATAAAGTTCATCTTAAAAACGTGTTGTCATGGTTAACCCTGACGTCTGCTTTGATAAACATTTCTTTTTCGTTCCGTGGTAGTACAGGAAAAAATTTACCGGCCGTACAAAGGACTTTTCTGACGACTTTGGCAAAATTTGAAAAACGAGAACATCTAACGACAAAACACGGGGAAACGTCGTAGCTAACGACAGTAGCAAACACCGTAGCTAACGACAGTAGCTATCGACAGTAGCAAACACCGTAGCTATCGACAGTAGCTAACGACCGGAGCTATCGACAGTAGCAACGGTTGCTAAGTCCTGACGACAAAGTGAGACGACCAAAGACATAGACAGTGGACACAAAAACAGATTTTTGGCACAAATGGAACCTCATAAGCTGCCGCACATAAACCGAACACTAGGAAGAGAAAAATAAAGTAAAGAAAATATGTGACACCAGAAAAAGAAGCAAAACCTGGAACCATTTCCCTTTTGACAATCAAACCGGCTCCACAAACAACCCGCACCTGAGAACTGAGAGAATCTTAAACCAGAGCAGAGAATTACTGACTAGAGAAACTGGATCACCTCTGCAAAGCGGAGAAACGTTATTTTAAATGCCAACTTGTACTGTGATTAATTAAAACCTTTTTTCTTGTTTTGTATGAGGTTCCATTTGTGCCAAAAATATCAAAATGTGTTTTTGCGTCTACTGTTATGTCTTTGGTCCATTGTCTATGTCTACTGATCGTGTTTTTGCGTCCACTGTCTATGCTTTGGGCTCATTGTCTATGTCTATTGAACGAGTTCATTTTACATTGGTTCATGTCTATGTATTACTAAGCAATATCTTCTGCATATCCATGATTCTTTGATTATTACTTTGTATTAACTTTGTGATGTATATGCTTGCTTTATCCTTAAACTTTATCTTTGTCATTGTCCTTATCCCATGTCGTCTAACTACGGCGTCAGGAAGATCCTTAGCAACCGTTGCTAGTGTCGTTTGCTACGTCGTCTCACCATGTCGTCAGGAAGATCCTTAGCAACCGTTGCTAATGTCGTCTGCTACGTCGTTTCACGTGTCGTCAGGAAGATCCTTAGCAACCGTTGCTAGTGTCGTTTGCTGCGTTCTTTCACCATGTCGTGTCCTTAGATCTTGCTGTATTTAAAATTTTGCAAAGGTCGTCAGAGAAGTCTTTTGTACGGTCGATAAATTGTTTCCCGTATTATCACGGAACAAAACACTTTAAAAAAAAAAAACCTTTATTGACAATCCTGCAAACGCGCACTGCCAGAAAGGGGGGGGGGGGGGGTGCAGCGTACAACGGTTTCACGTTCCCGTTTAAAGTTATTTAGAGTATGGCTTTAATTTAATCTTGTGATGAAACTGTTATTTCAAATTATTTTGAAAAATGACTGATCTTTATAAAATATGTTGTTACAAATCTGATGGATAAACGAGGATCAGACGGGCTAATAAGAGCCTTATGTGGTCCCAAGTGCGCCATCTCATGGTCACATAAATAGATTAAAAAGAAAAGCTCAAAAACCAGTCAGTTTTCGACTGTTATATTCATAATTAGTGACTCGACCCACAAAAATTTGAGAAGGTAACTCATCAAAGATATTTTAAAGGCCTCCTTGCAAGGCCCCCGTAAATCGTTCAGCGGCAAAAAAATAAATATTGCCATGGACTAATGACTTGAGGGTTTATTTCTGAACAAATACATTAAATCAACACCAATGTGTTTGTAATTTTATTATTAATAAATCAACCACGTTTTTCATGATCAGAACACAGCACATTCATAAATAGTCTTCGTAAAATGTTCATATTTATTATGTGTCATTCTCCGCGTTAAATAGAAGTAGTTCGCCTCCAGATCAGGTGGTGGCGGTAATGCGCCACTTTGTTTTCGTTTCAAGCGTTGTATGCATGCCCCCCCCCCCCCCCCCCCCCTTTCTGGCAATACGCGTTTGAGGGAATATCAAAATAAAGTTCAACTTAAAAACGTGTTGTCATGGTTAACCCTGACGTCTGCTTTGATAAACATTTCTTTTTCGTTCCGTGGTAGTACAGGAAAAAATTTACCGGCCTTACAAAGGACTTTTCTGACGACTTTGGCAAAATTTGAAAAACGAGAACATTTAACGACAAAACACGGGGAAACGTCGTAGCTAACGACAGTAGCAAACACCGTAGCTAACGACAGTAGCTAACGACAATAGCTATCGACAGTAGCTAACGACAGTAGCTATCGACAGTAGCTATCGACAGTAGCAACGGTTGCTAAGTCCTGACGACAAAGTGAGACGACCAAAGACATAGACAATGGACACAAAAACAGATTTTTGGCACAAATGGAACCTCATAGTTTTGCACATAATTTATTATTATGCTTGAAGTGTATTTTGTTGTTACTGTAGCTGTAGGTGAGTTTGGTGGAACATTTCATTTACTGACATTTGCATTCAGACATTTACAAAACTTACACTTTTTCTTACATTTATCCACACTTTCATAGGCATACATATTCATTTAGTAGTAGCACAAGGATTTCACTGTTCTATTTCTTTGATGAAATTTGGTATTTTAAAGTTTTATGGTAATTTTGCAAACATTTGCTGTATGATATTTTTCACATGAAATGTCACTATGTGACAACTACATTGTAATTATTTATGAAAGAAACAGATTTTGGTAATCAAACGTTTTTTTGCTACACAAGGATTTAACACACATGACTGTTTCATGACATTCTGTTCTTTTTTGTTCTATTCTGATGCAGTTTATTTTAGTCTGACCAATAGATGTCACTAGTTTCAGTGTGTCAAATGCTTAACAACCCGGAACCATTTCCACCCAATTTAATACATTTTGGTTCAGTGGTTCAGAAAGCTTTGGTTTCTCCATCACTACGTCAGACATCCCAGTAGCACAGCAGTTAAATAACATTACAGAAAGGAAATCATCATTTGTAAAGATAAAAAAGGAAAATGTATTGAAGAATGATCATGTCTCAAACATGACTGGTAGTCTACAAAACATTAGCTTATACTATAAGTTTGCGCATAAAGACACCACCAATATATTAGTTGGGGGTGCACAAAAAAACAACCCAAAAAACACAGTTAAAAATAGAAAATTTGAAACGTCATTCATCTATATTGGCCTAGAAAACTTTAGCATATTGATTACATTGAACTTTAACTGCAGGATGTGTACATAAAGAATTATTGCTATTGTAGCCAGTTCACAGCAGTGAC
The DNA here is from genome assembly GCF_053564925.1 of Oryzias latipes. Taxonomy (NCBI): domain Eukaryota; kingdom Metazoa; phylum Chordata; class Actinopteri; order Beloniformes; family Adrianichthyidae; genus Oryzias; species Oryzias latipes. Next base: position 27,471,620 of record NC_136241.1, on the reverse strand, counting down.
TTCAGGCTGACATAAACACTTGCATAAACACTTCTAGAACAGCAGACCTCTGAAGGCAAAGTCTTTTAAATCCTATATGTCAGGAAAACAAGCAGTTTTCCCAAAATGCAAAATATCAGGGTTGGTGGAAGAAACATAAAACTTTAACAAATTTCCAAATGTTAAAAAAAACAATACACAAAAGAGCCATAAAAAAAAAGATGTCAACATTAGATGATACGACTAAGTGGAAGTGGAAACCCAGACACTAAATACACTGAGGATGACTGACTAAATTGAAGACAGGTGTAGATAAATATCAAATGAAACCAGGTGAGACTGTGACTCAGGGAAAAACTAAAAACCCGAAAACAGAATCTGAACCAGGAAAACACTACTTGTGTGCCAATTGCATTAAAATAAAATACTTTTTTTTCCAGAAGAAAAGCATATTCTATCACAATTGCAGATGTTTTTATGCTCCTAGATGACCATTTCTTCTCATTTCCAATATACTCACTTTTCCCCCTCTCCTTGGAGAAGAAAACACAAAAGAACTTAAACAGACCAGAATAAAAGAGCACAAACTATTTATGAAATTCCTATTTGTAAATTTAAAAACTTGTTTTTGTGTTGGTCCTTGTTTTTTTTTGCATCTTTAGTTCACATTTTCACTGGATTTAACTTTATAATGCATTCAGATGTGAAGGCAAGCACTCTTGTTCTTTAACAGGGAAAAAACAGTTTAAGCAGCGAAACAACTGACAAATAAAAATGATTTCTGATAAATAATGAAAATTCAAGCGGTCAAATGTACTAAAATTTTGTTTTTTACAGAATATGCAAAAACGTGTCAATGTACAAAAATGTTAAGGCCTTTTTATTAAGCTACTGTAGTGGTTTCTTTACAATCACACACAGAAAGGAGAAGTTTTTGCACCATTTTATTTTATTTCATGTTGGGACTCCGAAATGTTGGCCGCCTGTTTGTGTCTGCCTACTGCAACAGCACCTGGGAATTCTCCAAATGAATCTGCATATACCATCCCCTATTTAGCACTCAATACGATCATTGACTTCATCATTCCACATACTTTGGTTACACAGGACTGGCCCTTGTCCCGGACCAGAATGAACCCATCACTGACTGCACCAACATGAGGTCAGCACATTTTACGTCAGGAGTTTATACCAAAGTTTGCTACTAAACGGGAGAAGTGGCTGTCACATCTGTGGGATTTCCATTTTCCTTTCCACCAAAATGAGATAGAGAACTAGGTTGTATCTGTTTGCAAGGAAATAAATTGAGAAAGAAAATTGGTTATGAAGGGAAAAAAACATGGACAATCCTGCACAACCTCTGAGGAATTCCCTTGATACTCTAAGGAGTTTAAACTTGTAAGTGGGACCAAAAAGTGATTAAAAAAGTACAAAAATTAAAGATGGCGTTCTGTACTCAGGTCAAAGATCAACAAAACTTTAGTTGTAGTGGTAGACTTAAGCTGGCGGCATGTGTGCGAAGTTTTGTGAAAGTCGCATAAACCCAAATTGTAGGGAAACTTGAAATCGCCAAATTTCGGACTTTGTCAGAAAATGGACGCCAAGGCGTAGGTGTTGTAGCCATCCCATAATAATTTCAAAACTTCCTTTGAATATCCCTGACATGTGTTTTGGTTTCGTGTTGAAATATTTTTTTAGAACCCCCATAAAATATTGTGGCCCCATTCTTTTTTTGACAGTTTCTCCTACTGTGATATCAGCATTTGGGGAGGGTGTCATTCATTTTGTCAAAAATTAATTTTCACTGGCTGTGCAGGCAAAGGCATGAAAAACCTTGCTAGCCTGGAAGTCAAGACAATCATTTGATAGTTTGGTTAAAAAAAAAAAAAAACTCTTTAGGTTCATGATTCATATTTTTCAATGTCTTTAGTGACTTCAGTGACCTAAGAACATGTGACTGACTTCAGCTTCACAGAGAGTCCAGAACCAGGTCAAAAGACCACGGAAAATCACCACTCTGATGAAAACTTTCCCAGCATGCATTGCTGGATCCTTTAAATATTTAAAAAATGTGTTATTTAAATAGGCTAAGATAAAATATATCAGATTATGTGTACAGGAAGTACACCTGCGACTTCTTAACATGACACAATTGACGAAGGTGTTTCTGTGGAAATGGAATTTAAATGGATCCATGAAATCCAGCTCATAAAACACTAACCATGCAGTCATTGTGCAACTTTTAGTGGCATTATTGTGTATTGCTATCTGGTGTCTGTTAATCCTACAATTTTGCGGTCAGTCAAATTTCTGCAAAGCTATGCACTACAGAAAAACATCATCTAACCACAGCATTATTTTACAGTTTAAAATACATTAACTTACAGTTACAATATGACACCATTTCAACTTTTGAAGATGTTAAACAAAAAATCTGCAAATCACTTGCAGGATCTACTCGAGAGATTATTTGTAGCACAGTTTGATTTCCACAGTATAAACAAATCTTTTAAAGCTGCTTGCATTGCCTTTGAATTATGCACTTAATGCCTTCATGCCAATATATACTGCATCCTCCTTCCTCTCAGCGCTCTTTTTGATTAACAGATTATTGGTCTTAATTTCATTCTAGATGATAGTTCTTAAATTTATTTGTATATCATATTCTTAACCAACTGTAAAGAACAGATTTCTGTAAGCCTATTCATCCATGTATACATGCATACATATATACAGACATACCTACATATACACACATACACACATACATACATACATACATATACATACATATATGGGGCGGCCGTGGTGCAGCGGTAGGGTGGTCGACCCATGATCATAATATTGCAGGTTCGATTCCCGCCTTGCACGCCCATGAGTCGAAGTGTCCTTGGGCAAGACACTGAACCCCACCTTGCCTCTGGTGGTAGGCGGGTGTCTGTGTTTGGCAGCGGAGCCGCCACCAGTGTGTGAATGTGTGTGTGACTGGGTGAATGGGTCTGTGACTGTAAGCAACGGTTAGAGGCCAAAATCAAGGCAGCATGGAAGGATGTGAGTAAGCTGACAGAGGCTCAAAGAGGTACAATGAGAAAGCAAGTACCTAAGAGATACAGCCAGATGCCCATACCTGAAGCACTGGAAACTGCCAAACAAAGGCTCCTAGCCGCCTAAAGAGGTACACAAGAGACAATGAAGCCAGACGAATAAACAGGCTCTTCGCAACTCAACCTGCAAAAGTGTACGCTCAGTGGCAGGGTCAAAACAGCCGAGCAGACCCACCAAGGCTAGAAACTGAACAGCACTGGAAAAGTATATGGGAGAAAGAGACAGCACATAACAGCAATGCCCAGTGGCTGGTCTCTCTGAGAAAAGAACATAGCAACCTCCCTGAACAGAATCCAGTAACCATCACAGTGGCAGACATCCAAGAAAGAGTCTCAGGTATGAAGAACTGGACAGCACCGGGCCCTGACATGATACATGCCTACTGGCTAAAGAAGCTTACCGCACTCCACGAGTGCCTGGCAGCACAAATGAACCAGCTGCTAAGAGATGGGACTCACCCCGAATGACTAACGGAAGGGCGAACGATCCTGATCCAGAAGGATCCCTCAAAGGGTGCAGTCCCATCCAACTACTGGCCAATAACCTGTCTCTCCACAACATGGAAGCTCATTTCAGGCATCATTGCAACCAAGATAAATAGGCACATGGATAAATTCATGAGTAACACACAGAAGGGCATTGGTAGAGACTCCAGAGGAGCCAAACACCAACTCCTGGTCGACAGAACAGTCGCTCAAGACTGCAAGTCACGACACATCAACCTGTGCACAGCCTGGATTGATTACAAGAAGGCCTATGACTCAATGCCACACACATGGATCACTGAATGCTTGGAGCTGTACAACATAAACAGGACTCTAAGAGCCTTCATAGGAAACTCAATGAAGCTGTGGAAAACCACCCTTGAAGCCAATGGGAAGCCACTTGCACAAGTGTCCATCAAATGTGGGATATACCAAGGTGATGCTCTGTCCCCACTGCTGTTCTGCATAGGTCTCAACCCCCTCAACCAAATAATCACCAAGACTGGTTATGGATACCGACTCAGAAATGGGGCCAACATCAGTCACCTCCTCTACATGGATGACATCAAGCTATATGCTAAGAGCGAGCGTGACATTCCCTGATCCACACCACCAGGATCTACAGTACTGACATTGGGATGTCATTCGGGCTCGAGAAATGCAGCCGGATGGTGACAAAGAGAGGCAAGGTAGTCCACACAGGATGGGGTCTAACTCCCAGAAGGAACAATAGCAGACATCGCGGACAGTTACAAGTACCTTGGAATTCCACAGGCAAATGGCAACCTGGAGCAGGCAACAAGGAAAGCTGCAACAGTTAAATACCTCCAGCGAGTAAGGCAAGTTCTGAGAAGCCAGCTCAATGGCAAAAATAAGACCCGGGCAATAAACAGCTACGCACTGCCAGTTATCAGATAACCTGCAGGAATAATAAGATGGATACAGACCACGGATGTTAAAACACGAAAGCTCCTCACCATGCATGGAGGGTTCCATCCCAAATCCAGCACCCTGAGACTGTATGCTAGCCGCAAGGAAGGAGGCCGAGGACTAGTGAGCGTAGAAGCCACTATCCAGGATGAAACATCCAAGATGCATGAGTACATCAAGCTCAAGGCCCCAACTGACAGTGTGCTCAGTGAATGTCTCAGGCAATGGAGAGCAGAGGATACAGTGCTGGAGGACAGATCCTCATGGGAGGACAAACCCTTGCATGGGATGTACCACCGGACCATAACTGAAGTGGCTGATATCAAGAAGTCCTATCAATGGCTTGAAAGGGCTGGCCCACAGGACAGCACCGAAGCGCTCATCCTGGCAGCCCAGGAACAAGCCCTGAGCACCAGAGCAATAGAGGCTCAGATCTACCATACCAGACAAGACCCAAGGTGTAGGCTGTGCAAAGAGGCGCCTGAAAAAATCCAGCACATAACTGCAGGGTGTAAGATGCTGCCAGGGAAAGCATACATGGAGCGCCACAATCAAGTGGCTGGAATAATATACAGGAACATGTGTGCAGAATATGAACTGGAAACCCCAAGGTCAAAATGGGAAATACCCCCGAAGGTGGTAGAGAATGACAGGGCAAAGATCCTGTGGGACTTCCAGATCCAGACTGATAGGATGGTAATGGCGAACCAACCAGACATTGTAGTGGTGGATAAAGAACAGAGGAAAGCCGTTGTGGTGGGTGTGGTAGTGCCAAGCGATGGGAACATCAGGAAGAAGGAACATGAGAAACTGGAGAAATACCAGGGACTCAGAGAAGAACTGGAGAAAGCATTGAAAGTGAAGGTGACAGTGGTGCCTGTGGTAATTGGAGCACTCGAGGCAGTAACCTCCAAGCTGGAGGAGTGGCTACAACAGATACCTGGAAAGACCTCAGACCTCTCAGTCCAGAAAAGCGCAGTGCTAGGAACAGCTAAGATACTGCGCAGGACCCTCAAGCTCCCAGGCCTCTGGCAGAGGACCCGAGCTTGGAGGAGAAACCACCCGCGGAGGGTGAAAGGGGCGTTTTTTTTTATATATATATATATGTATATATATATATATACAAACACACACACACACATACATACATAGCATACACACACCTACTGGCTAAAGAAACTGGCTCATTCCATTACCGGCAGAACATGTAAGCTCAAGTCAGGCATCATTGCAACTAAGATAAATCGGCACATGGACCAATCAGAGGCATTGGTAGAGATTCAAGAGAAGCCAAACACCAACTCCTGGTTGACAGAACAGTCTCTCAAGACTGCATGTCATGACACACCAACCTGTGCTCAGCCTGGATTGATTACGATAAAACTTATGGCTCAATGCCACACATATTACTACTGAATGCTTGCAGCTGAACAACATCTACAGGACTCTAAGAGCCTTCATAGGGAACTCGATGAATCCGTGGAAAACCACCCTTAGAGCCGAAGGCAAGCTACTTGCACATGGGATGTACCATAAGTTTAAAATACATTAACTTAAAGTTACAACATGACACCATTTCAACTTTGGTATCAAGAAGTCCTACCAAGGACTAGAAAGGGCTGGCCTACAAGACAGCACCGAAGCGCTCATCCTGGCAGCTCAGGAACAAGCCCTGAGCACAAGAGCGATAGAGATTTAGATCTACCACACCAGACAAGACCCAAGGTGTAGGTTGTGCAAAGAGGTGCCTGAAACAATCCAGCACAGAACTGCAGGGTGTAAGATGCTGGCAGGGAAAGCATACTTAGAGCGCCACAACCAATTGGCTGGAATAATATACAGAAACATGTAAGAATATGAACTGGAAACCCCAAAGTCAAAATGGGAAACACCTCTGAAGATGGTAGAGAATACAAGAGCAAAGTTCCAGATCCAGACTGTAATGATGGAAATGGCGAACCAATCAGACATTGTAGTGGTGGATAAAGTAAAGAGGAAAGCCGTTGTGGTGGATGTGGCAGTGCGAAGTCCCGGAAACATCAAGAAGACGGACCATGAGAAACTGAAGAAATACCAGGGACACAGAGAAAAACTGAAGGTAACAGTAGTGCCCGTGGTAATTGGAGCACTCAGGGCAGTAACCCCAAGCTGGAGGAGTGGCTACAGCAGATCCCCGGAACCTTAGACATCTCAGTCCAGAAAAATGCAGTGCTACAAACAGCTAAGATACTGCGCAGGACCCTCAAGCTCCCAGGGCTCTGGTAGAGCTTGAGCGAGGGTGAGATCCACCCGCGGACGGTGAGAGGAGCGTTTTTGTTTGGCTGGCTGGCTGGCTGGCTGACTTTAATCATTAAATACATTTATTTAATAAATAAAAATCTTAACCTTTGAAGATACATTCAGATGTGGCTTCTGCCTGGTGGCTTTTTTCTGTGACAGTTTTTGGTTCATGGTTTCAATTTGTTTATAAATTACCAAGACACCTGTAACACTCCCCATTGATTTTGATACGATTGGATACTATCATGTGGCTAGCACTCACAGATTTCTTATTCTTTTCCAGTAAAGTGCAGGGATGTTGTCTGAGGTGTGCCTCTTCGTCTGCTTGGCTGAATGAGGCAAATGCAGAAAACATATTGAGGGCTAATCATGCTTGTCAATGTTTTTTACAGAACTTTCCAGTTTGTGTAAGCTAACATACATGTTGCTCATAAAATAAACTTGTTCTTAGGTGCAAAACTGTATGTTAACCTCAAGAAATTGCATTGTAAATGAGAACATTTTGCTTGTGAAAGAGTTCTGTCAAGTTAAAAGAACTACATAGATTGTGAATTTTAGCATGCGAGGCGGAGGATAAATAGCACGCAATAAAAGTTTAACAAACTAGATTTTACAACAGCTGCTTCCTGCTGAGTGAGCAAAAGCTTGGACTCATTCAGCTTTTTATTTGCCATGTTTATTGCTCTGCTCTGCTCTGCTCTAGCAGTGTGTGGCGGCACCTTTGATTGTTCCCTCTGTTGAAGGACTAATGCAACATAGTGTATCATTCCTGCATTAGTACAGTCATTTTTAAAAATATAAAAAAAAATCCCACAAAAAAACTTAGAGTTTCCCTTTAGGCTTTGACAAATGACCTGCACTCATGCACATACATCCATGAAAGCATGCACACGCACACATTTTTCTGGAGGGATCTTTGACCAGTTGAGGAAAAGCCTCCACTTATCAGCCAATAGAAAAAGAGCAGCCCAGGCGCTCCCTGCGTCACACGGCGCCCCGACGAACCATGATCTTACATCACTCACCGATGTGGGCAAAGTTCAGCAACATGTGCAACTGCCGAAAGAGGCCAGGAGGTGACAGTTTGAAGATTTTATACTTCGAAATCAGCCCCACTTTTCCAGATGACAGTGAATTAGCAAAAAATAGACAAGTAATTGTGTCTTCCATCCATCCATGAGGGTCATTGGAGCCTTTCCCAGAGCAGAGGTGCACCCTGCACCTCGGAGAAACCATCAATCCCCTACAAGGCCACAGATAGAGACATGCAATCACATGATAGACTATTTGAAATTAACCTGTGTAACATGCTTCAAGAAAATGGTAAATGGCATATACTTATTTAGCGCTTTCTTCCCTCTTTCGAAGGCCCAAAGTGCTTTACAGTCACAGTCCCATTCACCCATGCACACACACATTCACACACTAGTGGCAGCTCCGCTGCTGAACACTGGCACCAACCTCCCACCAGAGGCAAGGTGGGGTTCAGTGTCTTGCCCAAGGACACTTCGACACATGGGCGTGCAAGGCAGGAATCGAACCTGCAATCTTACAATCATGGGTCGGCCGCCCTACTGCTGCACCACGGTCGCGATTTGGAGAAACTCACATGCACAAAGAAGCCCCACACAGAAAAAGCATTTAAAATTTAGACCAGGACCTTTTCACTGAGAGGTGATGGAAAAGAATCAACTCTATTCGCTTCCTGGGCGTTCAGATCACCAAAGACCTCTCAGGACTAAAAACCACATTGGCAGTGGGAAAGGAGGAACAACAACCTGGAAATGAAATTGCTGGTAATCTTCTACAGAGCCACCATAGAGATCATCCTGGTCTAGGTGTACTGCATCACACACAGGGGGCTCAGCCGGAGACAGGAAATCGCTGCTGAAGGTGATCTACCGGATGAGTGGAAGAAGTTGTATGGATGGATGAGTGGATGGCATTACTAACGTGCAAAATCTGCTTCGGAAAGCGCAATTGATGTAGATATTCTGACTTTGAATATTTTTTACATTTTATTTTTAAAATATATTTTTATCTTCAACCCTGGCTTTAATATATTATTTTAAACACCTGGAAAGGATAATAATTTTTGTTGTGCACACAGTGACATTAAAGCAAATTCTAATTGTGATATATTAAGCCAAACTCATAAAAGAAAGATCTATGACACATGTGTCACAAAGACTGTTCCAGTCCCACTGAAATCACAGCTGTCTGTCTATCTGTCTCAGCCCCAAACCGGCTGTCAGCTCAGTCAGGAACCGGTTATGTGATGTCGTCATTACTCTACCATCCGTTAACCATTAACCAGCAGCCTGAAACAAACTGTCTTTTTCATATCTGCTCAGAACAGCAGGGTCATGCTCACACACCTTCTTACAAACCTCTGACCCTCCTCTTCACTCTCCCCCTCCCTCTGCAGGGACATCCCTGGGTATAAAAGAAGCAGGTCCTCTACACAACAGGTACAAGTGACCACAAGTCCTGAGCTCTTCTGAGAACAAGCAGAAGAAACACCTCAACGAATGAGGCCAAGCTAAAAGCTCTTTTCTCAGAGCAAACTCCAGAAGGTGAGCTAACTTTCTATAGTTTTTATGCTATTTTGTGTGCACAAATGTAATTTTGTCAGGATATATGCACAAACTGAGGTTTTACTTCTCCTTTTTTTCTTAAAAAATTAATTTTGTGCAAGAATTTCTAACTTTTTTTCCTCCCTGTCACTCTCTTCTTCCCATGTTTCCTTTCCAGGTCTCTTCGATTTTCTCTTTCTATCTGTTGACCCGCCGTCTCTCCAGAACCCCTCACCATGCCTCCTCAGATCCAGTCCCAGAATCAGTGCGGGATCAGAGTCCTGCAGGGAGACCTCAGCTCCCTCAGCCCAGCTGTCCGGGAGTTTGTGGAAGCCAATGTGGTCCTGTGCCAGCCCGAGTCCCTGCACATCTGTGATGGCTCAGATGAGGAGAACCGTGCCATCTTGATCCAGCTGCAAGAGCAGGGGATGATCAAAAAACTCAGCAAATATGAGAACTGGTAGGTTGGCTGATTTAGGTTCTGCTTGAGCGCTAATTCGGTTGCTTCACTGTTTGGGTCTGGATTTTTCAGATACACAATCTCTTAAAGTAAAGTTTAAAGATTTGATGAACAAATGGTTTCACTTGCATTCTTATGATAGAGAGTATGAAGTTCTGTGTTTTGATCTTCTTGCACATCTGTATTTTCTGCAGCTGGTTGGCCAGAACTGACCCAAGGGATGTGGCCCGGGTAGAGAGTAAGACAGTGATTGTCACCCAGAACCAGAGGGATACTGTACCCACACCTCTGGATGGTGGAGTGAGCCAGCTGGGCCGCTGGATGTCCCCGGAAGAATTTGACAAAGCCATGGGTTCACGTTTTCCAGGCTGCATGAAAGGTACCAGAGACAAAGTTTTCAATTTTTTTTTTTTTTTAACAAACATTGGTTATAATGAATAGGACGAAGATCTTATTTGTACATCTCTGTCTTCAGGCCGCACCATGTACGTGATCCCCTTCAGCATGGGTCCAGTTGGTTCTCCTCTCTCCAAGATCGGGGTGGAGCTGACTGACTCTCCCTACGTAGTGGCCAGTATGAGAGTGATGACTCGCATGGGAAAGGCGGTTCTGTCCGCTCTGGGAAACAGCGAGTTTGTTCGCTGTCTGCACTCGGTTGGCTGTCCTCTCCCACTCAAGAGTATGTACTCAATTTTAAACAACTCTGTTTATGTTCAGGATCTAAAGTTAAAGCTACAGTCGTGACTTTAGCTAGCCAGTTTAAAATGTGTTAATCAAACTATCTGATCTTTTTCAGAACCCCTGGTGAACAACTGGCCCTGCAACCCCGAGCTGACGCTTATTGCTCACATCCCAGACCGCAGACAAATCATCTCCTTCGGCAGTGGTTATGGTGGAAACTCTCTGCTGGGAAAGAAGTGCTTTGCTTTGAGGATTGCCTCACGCATTGCCAAGGAGGAGGGCTGGCTAGCTGAACACATGTTGGTAAGGAAACTTTGTACTCTAACTTAGATTTGTGGTTCAGAACTAACTTTGTAAAACATTACTAACTAATTCTCTCCCACAGATTCTGGGCATCACGAACCCTGCTGGGGAGAAGAAGTACATGGCAGCAGCTTTCCCCAGTGCCTGTGGAAAGACCAACCTGGCCATGCTGTGCCCTTCATTGCCTGGATGGAAGGTAGAATGTGTAGGAGATGACATCGCCTGGATGAAGTTTGACAAACAAGGTAAGAAGGAACTTGAGCCCCTAAGAGCGCAGAAGCAGCTGTTAATTGCAGTCAAATCATTAATAACTTTCTCTTTCCAGGTAATCTACGAGCAATCAACCCAGAAAACGGCTTCTTTGGCGTTGCACCTGGCACCTCAGTCAAAACCAACCCCAACGCCATGGCAACCATCACCAAGAACACCATCTTCACAAATGTGGCTGAGACCAGTGATGGCGGTGTGTTTTGGGAGGGAATGGACCAGTCTCTGCCCGAGGAAGTCACCGTCAAGTCCTGGAAGAACCAGACTTGGACTCCCAAAGATGGTAAGAAACCTTCTGAATTATTGTGTTGATGAAACGGAGGTTGGTTAAATGCTACAGTATCAAACCGAACAACAACAAAAACATTTTCTTTGGAAATCAGGGATGCGAAATGATGGTCTTTTCATTGTAGGAGAGCCCTGCGCTCATCCAAACTCTCGCTTCTGCACACCCGCTGGACAGTGTCCCATCATTGACCCGCAGTGGGAGTCACCAGAGGGAGTCCCCATCGAGGCCATCATCTTTGGAGGACGCAGACCAGAAGGTGAGCCAAAACTTAGAGTAAACTGATATCATGCAGACTTGTGAATATAGAGAGGTGAGATGTTCCATTGCATGTGAGAAACTGATCAGGGTTCTTTTTTCAGGAGTTCCTCTGGTGTACGAAGCTTTCAGCTGGCAGCATGGAGTGTTTGTAGGAGCAGCTATGAGGTCAGAGGCCACAGCTGCAGCCGAGCATAAAGGTCAGTGTTTGAGAGAATTCAACATTTTTGGCAGGTTAATTGTTTTGCACTTTCACTTATTCTCTTTGCTTTCTTTTTAGGCAAGGTGATCATGAACGACCCCTTCGCCATGCGCCCCTTCTTTGGCTACAACTTCGGACAGTATCTCTCTCATTGGCTGAGCATAGGCAACCGTCCAGGTGCCAAACTCCCCAAGATCTTCCACGTCAACTGGTTCCGTAAGAGCCCCACCGCCGGCTTCCTCTGGCCTGGCTTTGGCGACAACATCCGTATTCTGGACTGGATGTTCAGGCGGATAAGGGGTGAAGCTGGCGCCATGCCTTCCGCCATTGGTTTCCTACCCTGTGGTGGGTCCCTAAATCTCCAGGGCTTGAAGCAGAAGGTGGACTTGGATGAGCTGTTCTCCCTCGATAAGGAGTTCTGGCAGAAGGAGGTGGAGGATGTGAAGAAGTATTTCAACAATCAGGTGAATGACGACCTGCCCAATGAGATGGCCCAGCAGCTGGAGCTCTTGCAGCAGAGGGTGAAGCAGATGTGAAACCACCTTATTTGTATTCTAAAAAAAAGTCAAAGCTTAATTAAAAATTGACCTATCAAAGTGTTTCTCTCTAGAATTGGATTTTCAAAAATTCTCACAATAATTGGGCATTAATTTAAGTAGTCACATGACAGTGAAAGCCTGCTGTAATGGGAAATGTTTAAAACTTTTGCAGCCGAAACCAGCTAAAGCTGCAGTCTTTTTCATTGTATTACTCTGCTCATTGTTTCAATATTATTTAAATATAACTTATTGTAAACGCACGTGCAAATGGCACCAAAAATATCCCAGTGATCTCAGTTCTTCTTGTTTGAGGAGAAACTGAGCTTTTTTTTTTGTTCCTGTCATTATTTGCTGTCTTAATTTATTTTTATACTGTATTAGTGTATCTTTGTCCATTATGTTGCAATCTTGAGGTCTCAAAAGGAGAGGCAATAAATGTTTTGAAGTTATTGGATTTCTCTTGTGTCATTATTTAAAGCAATGCAATTTCTGTGGGTCACAACAGGTTAATATATATCTATATATATCTATATATATATATATATATATATATATATATCTATATATATATATATATATATATATATCTATATATATATATACATATATATATATATATCTATATATATATATATATATATATATATATATATATATATATATATACAGTGTATATGTACATGTATATATATATACCCTCACACCACATACGAATCCACACACACCAAAGTTTGTGCAATCACTGCAACGTTTGAGTATTTGTATCAGTTGCCATTTGATGCAATAGACTTTTTTTTAGATTAGATTCAATTTAACTTAATTGTCCCACAAGGCAACAAAATGCGCCAATCTTAACTTTCCATCCATCTGTTTCCTTCAGAGGAAAATCGTTTCAGCGTCTTGTACCTGGAATCTCATGCTTTCCATAATGACCCAGAGCTTTTGACCATAGTTGAGGGTGGAAACATACATAAACAAACAAACTGAGAGCTTTGCCTTTCAGCTAAGCTCCTCCTTTACTTTGAAGGACCAACACAGTGACCATCGCTGCGCCGCTGCACCTATCAATCAATCTAATGCTTCATCCTTCTGTTATTTTTAAACAAAACCTCAAAATACTTAAACTCTTCCACTTGGAGCCGAAGTTCTCCACTTATCAGGAGAGGACAAACCTATGGAAGCGATTTCTGGTATTGACTTTTATTTTTAATTATGCTACACAATCGCTTCCATACAAACCCCCTTCTTCCGGTCAAGAACCATAGCCTCGCATTTGAAGGTGCTGTTTCTTATTTGAACCAATCAGTTGCGAATCCCCCCAGTCTACACATAAGCTTCAAAAAGCAGGGATGTGATTCTGATTCAGGAGTTTTTATCAAATTTTGCTTCGACAGACAAGATTAAACTTGCTTCTGATTATGTAACATATTGCGTAAAGATACAGCACAATTTAAAACATTGCTAATTTTGCCATCTTCGGTTTTGCCAGCTAATGAACTGGGTTTTGTTTTTCTAATGCCTTTATACATAAACACCAAAGAGGTGTAGAAAGGAAACAAAGACCATTTTCTTGCATTTGTGTTGACACCTGGAGCTTTTATGCCAAAACCAAGAATGTTGGCTCTTGAAAACATTGTGACCTGAACTGTAGCTCTTCAAGGTCAGGTGTTTATGTCTATTCACTTTTAGACCGATGTAAAGATGTAAAAAAGATGCTGAGGAGGGGCTGACAAAAAATTGTATGTATTTTGTCATAGGTTTCCTCAGTTATATAACCTAGTCCAGAAAACAGAAGATGAGATCCATCATAATTGTGTTGGGGTCTGTTGTTTCCATGGTTTTACCACATTGTTCCAATCACATCTGAACATGCACCACATTAAAGAAGAAAGCATTTGCTAATGCTTTTTTGATAGAAACATTCACCTGTAGCAGTGACAATAAATTACCTGTTGTGATCATCCATTCAAGACACAGATGTACTTGTTTTTCAGCAGTTTTATCTAGGAAAATCATTACCCAGCAGCCGTGCATGAACAGTCATGTCCAAATGTCCACTAAGGTCCTCATTTTGTGTTCTGTTTGTGTCTAAAGTTCGGACATTTTAATTCTGAGTGATTTTTTTAATGTGATAATAGATGAATATCAAGTGACAAACAGTGAAACTGATTTAATGGATTACAGGCAAACTTTTTCTGTCTTCAACACTTACCACAACCATGACAAAAGGTTCTGCCAAATCTGGACTTGCAGGAAAGACCATCAGGGCAACACCACCTGGTTCTGGAGTTCTGCAGATGTGGGCCAGTGAAAAATGTTCTCCCCCCATGTTTGTTCATCACATTCAGAACCCAGATTGGGTCACCTCTGGGGTTTACCAAATGGCGACTGGTCCATGTCACCTGGCCTGATTATAAACACCAAGGTTTGCCAACTAAACTTTTATTTTGAAACCTTCTGCAGAGCAGGTGTGCAATAAAACCAATGAAGAAATAATGATTTGATTTTCCAGATATAAAAGATATTTAATCTTTCAACACCGGAGCTTTAGCTCCATGGTCGACATTCCTTTGACTACAGTAACTCAGTTTATGCAGTGAACGTAATCCCAGAGGATTCTGAAACGTAGAAAAGCTCCTTGCGCTGTTATGAAAAGCCACCTCCTCCGTGTCAGAATTTTCAACAGGAGCTGCTCGTGCAAACAATTGAAGAGTAACGGTATGTCAAAGAGCGTCTGGGATACAGGTGTCTCTGGCAACATCTTCAAGTGTTAAAAAGATAACAACATATGCATATTTAAAGATATAAACGCCATAACATATTCAAATAGGGAGAGATCTTAGACATATGAGTGACAGTTTAATTGTCATACAGGAAGATTGTGCAAAAACAAGTCCATTAATCTTTGGTATCAGGCTCTTGGTCGTTGAAATGTGATTAATTCTGATTATAAATGAAAAATTGCTGAGTCTAGACACTGATGGTGGTGATGGGCTAGACCATGCCAGAGCATCATTCGTAGTGAGGAACGCGGTGGAGGAGGGCCAGCGAAACCATCCGGAATGTGGAAAGACAAGCATCTATAAAGCATCTGTAAATTTGTCCAAAAAAGTCTTTGATTTCTTCTTTTAGCAAAAAAAAAAGGAAAAAAAGCAAGCATTGAATACTTAAATATGAAAAATAAAACTCTGTAAAGTATGAAAAGTTTGTTATTGTACAGATGCCATGTTAGTTGTTTTTTTTTGTGTGTAAACGGTCAGACCGTCAAAGCGAGTGACAACGTGAAGCTTATCTTCTCCCAGAAAGGATCTCACACAGGGAACATTTTTTACTGAATGGACAAGAGGTGACAGCTGGTACTGGAAAGCAAAAGCACAGCTGGTATCTTTGCTCCTGCAGCCTCAGAACACTTTATCAGCAGCCCTGATAACAAATACAGCACTGGTCACCCTTCTGGTAGACATCCATGAAATTATAATGTACGAAAATGTAGGTAAAAACAGAGTTTGAGTTTTTAAATGTTGAGTCAAAGAGTTCTTTCTTGTTCTGTTTGTAAGTCTTTTCATTGGCTCTGTGTTACTATCCAGAGCCTGTAAGAGTTTTTCTTACGCACCAGTAGGAGGTATGTGTGGCTCTGCACTTTTCTGTCTGACCTTCGGCCCGCAGCACTGCTTCCTGTTATTTCACATTAAAGTTAATTTTTTGTGGATGCTCAGATAATGGTAGCAGTGATGTTTAACTGAAATCCATCTCAGGTTCGTTCTCTAGGAACAGATAACACCAAAGTCAGACTGAGGTCACTAATCTATGATCCACCAGGTTCATGCTTTCTCAGAGTCGATGTGGAGAGATTCCAGTCAGGATCATTGTGGTGAGCAGACCAAACCAATATCAGTTTATACCAGAAGAATCAACGTATAAAACCATACGTATGAAGTGAGTTTTAACCCCTCTGTGACAGCCTGCAGAGCTGTTTGCTCGGGTGAGCTGCATCTGCAGACGTAATAGTGAGGCTTTCGTCCTCAACACTATGTACACTATACTTTTCAGTGTAAACAGGAAATGATATAAAACACCCACGTGCAAAAAATTTGATTTATTTTCAACTGTGTTAGGAACTGTAAGGCAGGTCTTTGGCTTTGGTTGCAACAAGTAGATTCCTGAGCTTAATCTCATAAAGCTGCGCGCATTTTCTGTTTTTGATCGCTTAAGCTGACTTGCTGACTATGAAAAAAAGACAGGGTCAGTTAGGATTTTTGGGACCTGATAACTTGGAATACAAAACATGAAGGATCATTTCAGGATTAATAAAAACATACCAGACCTCACAATAAAACTCTTACTTTATCAGGATAAGTAAAGGAGAGAGGATTTGTCATGGCACAGTTTATTGTCAACAGTTATATAATGTTTCCACTTTCCAACAACCCATTTTATTAAAAACGTGTTTGTTCAGTGCTCTGCATGGGACAATAGTCCCTCCAGGAACTTGCAGGCGTTCACTATAATTGCTGTGGCAATTCAACAACAAAGATTTGTTGCAGTTTATTTTTGTCAGTTATGATCAATTTTGATAATACTGTAATATCCAAATAATTGTTGTTTGAGAAATTTTTCAATTTAAAGTTATTGTTTTTTTTCCAGTTTATTGAAGGACAACTTTTTTGTAACCCCACAAGACATGCCCAGCGTTGCATAGATGACATTCCTCATTTTTGCACAAGCAACTATAAACTCATACCCTTACATAATAATAATAATAATTAAAGCTACAAGTAGCATTTAGCGGGCCCGAGCACGTGCGACCGCATGGCACGAGCGACCGCCCCGTGAGCAACGCCCTGCTCGAGCCATTCTCGTCGTTTTTTCTTGTCCATTCTGGAGCTCCAAGCTATTGTTAATACGACAGCAGCCTGGGGGGGGGGGGGGGGGGGGGGCTGTAATCTGTTGCCTTAAGGGACAAAGACTTTTGCATATAGCATGAAAAAAATTCAAGCAATGATGATAATTGCTATCACTGTCCCTAAGGATGAGAACAATAGAACTCATTCAATTTCCACTACAATGTCTAGATGAGTGTCAGCTATGTCTGATAACTTGGCCAATTAGCTGGACCGGGATCTTGCAAAGTGCAGGTGGTTAACGTCCAGTGTGATGAGTCTGTGGACGGCAACAGTACAGCATAGCTTTTGGTTTCCACAAGAGGAGAACTCCTGACACATCTGCCCTAACAGACAACTACAAGAGGAGTTGAAATGTATAACACGGTGAAGGAGTTTTTGTGCAGAAAAAGGTACAA
This sequence comes from Oryzias latipes, assembly GCF_053564925.1. Taxonomy (NCBI): domain Eukaryota; kingdom Metazoa; phylum Chordata; class Actinopteri; order Beloniformes; family Adrianichthyidae; genus Oryzias; species Oryzias latipes. The sequence continues at coordinate 27,453,970 of NC_136241.1, read as the reverse complement.
TTAGAAAAGCTGGTAGCAGTGACTGCAGATGGGACTCCTGCTATGATCAATAGACAAACAGGTTTCATCACTCACTGTAAAGCTGACCCAGACTTTCCAAAATGTCTGCATTACTGCTGCGTCATTCACCAGCAGGCCTTATGTGCAGAAGTGATTGGCTCTGGACATATAATGACTCTTATTCTGAAAATCGTAAACAACCTCAGCTGCAAAGCTAAACAGCACAGGATTTTTAAGGTGCTATTGGAGGAGATGTCTGTTGAATATGGTGAATATGAACATTGTGAATCTGAACTTGCATTCTTGACTGACATTACTGGAAAACTAAACCACTTGATCTGCGAGCTGCAAGACAATGGCAAAACTATTTTTTTTTGACCAGCCTGCCTGAGCCAGTGTTTTTCTTGTGGGGATCTTTTCTGCCAGGGCTTGTCAGCTTGGTCAGTGGATGTTGCTGCAGTTGTCTCCCTTGCTGGGACAGCTGGAGTTAAACACAGCAGCTCACGGCTCTGAAGTGGACCCCGTTGCTGTCCCAGTCTGGATGGGCACTGTGGCGATGTTCCAATGGCCAGGCTGGCTCCTGGTATAAAGAGATTCCCAAATACCATTTCCTAACCGCAGAGCCAAGGATGTGTTTACATGTTTAGGTCAAAAATGTGATGGACAGCTTCATGTTGTCTAAACATGCCACCCTGTTATTAATCCAGTTGATATGGTTCTCCATCTGTGTCTAGGTGATAGAAAAGCATTTTTTTTTATATTTAGAGCTCTAAGCAAACAAACAGTTGTCTATATAAAAGAGCTTTTACAATTGTGCACTTTTAGCAGGTCTCTGAGTTCATGTGACCAATGTATGGTGGCTTTTCACAGACCTTGTTTAAAACTGAAGGTGAGAGAGACTTAGAGAAATGGCTTCATTGTTCTGGAGTTCTTTGTTTCATCCACAGAAGAGTAGAATTGGTGATTGATTTTGAAAAGCTGCTGAAAAAAGTATCTTTTTCAAATTGCAATTTCTAACTTGGGTTTTACATTTTGTGTTCCATTTTTTGTGCTTTAATTGGGAAGCATTTGTTATTTGTTTGGTGTTTTTAAGGTTCTGCAAATATACACATCATTTTTTAGAGACATTTGTTATCAGTTGTGTTTGTTGATTTGTAGTTTAATTTCATTGGATGTATAGATGTCGTGTGGGGGGGAGGCTCGAGAGCAGGTAGGACCCAGGCGCAGAGACGGGAGGCAAACGGGTTCAGGGCAAGTGGGTTTATTTAACTAACAAAAAGCGCTGCAGAGCAGGATGACAAAACTAAAAACAAAAACTTACTGTGGCATGGCAAGGGACATGGACGCCAGACAAGAAGACGTGATCAACATGAGCAGAAGTTAATGGACCAGCACAGGAGGAAGGCAGAGACAAGACTTATATACAGACAGGGCAGACAAGACACAGGTGAACACGATTAGGGCAGATGGGGACCAAAGGAAGTAAAACTCAAGAAACATGACAAGACAGGAAACCTTTCAAAATAAAACAGGAAACAGAACCAAACAAGACAGAACAAGAACTAAAGCGAAAAACAAGACAACAAACTGAAACCATGACAATAGAAAGGAAAAGAAGTTCAAACATTGATTATAAAAAAGGATATAAGAGATAAAAAAAAAGAAAAAGGAAAAGAAAAAAGATAAAATATTGATTTAATTGCATTTTGAATGAATAAAAAACAATGATTAATAGAATCAGAATCAGAATCAGAAATCAGAAAAAGTTTTATTGCCAGGTTCAGTAGAGCGCACTTTACAAAACGAGGAATTTGACTTGGTGTATAGTGCAATTAAGAATAAGTTAAAAATTAAGTTAACAACAACAACACACTATATACAGTAGAGTAAGGTGAATTAAAGTGGGAGCACAGATGGGCTGGGATGGTGGGGCCTGTAAGTGGCACCGACAGTCCTTTGGTGGGCGGGGGGGGGAGGGGGGTCACCTGGGGGAGTTGGGGTTCTGTTCAGCAGGCTGGCTGCAGTGGGGAAGAAGCTGTTCTTGTGGCGCGAGGTCCTGGTCCTGATGGACCGGAGCCTCTTGCCAAAAGGGAGGGGCCGAAAGAGATTATGTCCTGGATGAGAGGGGTTGGCTACAATCCTGGCTGCCCGCCTCCAGGTCCTGGAGATGTGCAGCTCCTGGAGAGACGGGAGGTGGCAGCCGATCACCTTCTCTGCTGAGTGGATGACGCGTTGCAGCTTGGCCTTGTCTCTGGCCGTGGCCGCAGCGAACCAGACTGTGATGGAGGACGTGAGGGTGGATTCGATGATGGCGGTGTAAAAGTCTACCAGCATCTTTTCAGGGAGGTGAAACTTCTTCAGCTGCCTCAGGAAGTACATCCTCTGCTGGACCTTCTTAGTGATGGAGCTGATGTTCTGCTCCCACTTGAGGTCCTGGCTGATGATGGTTCCCAGGAAGCAGAAGGACTCCACAGAGGTCACCGGGGAGTCACAGAGGATGACAGGGGGGAGGGGGGCTGGGGCCTTCCTGAAGTCCACTGTCATCTCCACTGTCTTCAGAGCATTAAGCTCCAGGTTGTTAGCGCTGCACTATGACACCAGCCTGGCTATTTCACTCCTGTAGGCCGACTCATCTCCGTCAGAGATGAGGCCGATGAGTGTGGTGTCGTCAGCAAACTTCAGGAGTTTGACAGACAGGTGACCAGCTGTGCAGCTGTTTGTGTACAGGGAGAGTAACAGGGGTGAAAGGACACAGCCCTGGGGGGATCCGGTGCTTGTGGTCCGAGTATCTGAGACGAGCTTCCCCAGCCTCACATACTGCTGTCTGTCCGTCAGGAAGTCTGTGATCCACCTGCAGGTGGAGTCAGGCACATTCATCTTGGAGAGTTTTTAATACTAAAGATGTATGAAAGACATACCGAAAAAATATGTCTTTCAGTGTTTAACTGGCTGTCTTTGGATTATGCATGCCTGAGTAATGACCATTCTTACTCCTCATCTCTCTGTTCACTGCTTGCTAATTTACATAGCAGGGGTCCCAGCAGGAGGGGGCGGGGTTGTAACACGACTCCTTGAGCAGAGCCAGGCTGAGAGAGGCTTTGACATGTAAGATGTTAGATGTTAGAATGCCAGATGTTAGAATGACCAGTTCATTTTATATCTATGAAAATATTCAGGGAGCTATGGGACATGTTCAGCTTTAGGTCTGTGAAAATTGGTGTCGATTGTTGAAACATAAGTTACCATAAAAAAATGTTTGTTTGGAGTCTAGACAGATTTAACACAGGTTTTTGGATGAAAAGGATTTTTTATAAATCATCTGTTACACTTTTAAGTCTGAAAAAAATATGGAAGGCAGCAAACACAGATCCCTACCGTTTTTAATTTTTTTGTGCTGATATTTGAAAGATAAGTTATGCAAAAAAATAGGTGTTTGCAGTTTTGCCTAAAAAGACGTTTTCGGACCTTTTTGGATGTAACGCTCTCTAAGATGTCACCTGTAACTTCAATCATTCTGAATTTTTTTAGGAAGCAGTAGCACATAAATGCCTATGAAAGTTGAATTCTTGGTGCTGATAACCTAAACAGAATTTATGCTAAAAATCTTTGTTCAGTCCAAAATTTCATTAAAAAAATCAAGTGATGAAGTTTCTCGTAGACCCTATTGTGTTACATATCAAAGCTGGAGGTTATTAAAGGCATCTAATTCTGAAATCTCAGCTTCCTGAGACAAACGGCTGATTTATAATAAATTTCTATTATTTGGGTGCACATAATCGACCACTTCCTGTTACGCAGGCACCGTCAGGTGTACACCCATGAAACTTTACATGATGAGAGAAGACCCTTCTGAGTATCTCCAGTTTTAATTTCATGCACATCGGACAAAGCAAAGAGAAAATACAGGGCAGAATGTGCCCCATGCAATAACTAGGTGGCGCTACAGAGCTCGTCCAAGATTGTCATATCCATGGGTTCAGAATAGAAGCTTCATCATATCCATTGAATTTCAGTGAGATTGGACAAGGAATGTGCACGTGAGAGCAACTTTTGTGTGCATGGCGAGATGCCCAACTTTGCCGTTCTGTCACGACCACACCCCCGCATTGAAAGTTATGGTTTTTTGTCAGAGTAAACTTCAATGGCTTTTCAACAGGTGGACGTCATTTTCAGGTGTGTCGGCTCATCCTACTCGGAGCAGTGATGCTCCAAGTAAAACATGTCATTTCCTCTTGCCAGCAGGTGGCGCTACACTTTTTCCAGATTTTTTCACTGCAGATGTGTTCAGAGTCAGACTACAATCATGCACATCAATTTTGGATCAGATTGGATTATGCATGGCTGAGTAATGGCCATTTTTCTTTTCATGGCGTGTTTTCGAAACGACCTCCAATTTTGACGCGCCGCCATGGTCACAAACATCCATAAAAACTTAAAAGCTTTGCAATTTAACATCGGACATGTGTTTAGTTTACAAAACCAAAGTTTGGAGTCATTATTCATAAATCTCTAGGAGGAGTTCGTTCTAGAAGGAGGCCTACAAATGTCCAAAATAGAGCAAAAATGACATATTGACACCAATATAGCAGACTTCCTGTGCGACTGACAGCTTGGTACCAAGTGACTTTTTTGTAGGTTTCCATCTGATGAACATGTCCTGAAAAAATCAAGCTTGTATGTCAAAGCATATGCGGGGGCTCGGGACAAATGTCACTGTAGGTGGCGCTGTCGAGCCGTTTTTGTGCGCCCATGCCAATCTTCTGTAAAATACGAAATTTTTCGCGACTCCTGATGTGTGTGCCAAATTTGGTGAGTTTTGGGGTATGTTAAAGGCCTCAAAAAGGCGACTCTTCCGTCGGAAGAAAAAGAATAATAATAATAATTAAAGCTACAAGTAGCATTTAGCGGGCCCGAGCACGTGCGACCGCATGGCACGAGCGACCGCCCCGTGAGCAACGCCCTGCTCGAGCCATTCTCGTCGTTTTTTCTTGTCCATTCTGGAGCTCCAAGCTAATGTTAATACGACAGCAGCCTGGGGGGGGGGGGGGGGGGGGGGGCTGTAATCTGTTGCCTTAAGGGACAAAGACTTTTGCATATAGCATGAAAAAAATTCAAGCAATGATGATAATTGCTATCACTGTCCCTAAGGATGAGAACAATAGAACTCATTCAATTTCCACTACAATGTCTAGATGAGTGTCAGCTATGTCTGATAACTTGGCCAATTAGCTGGACCGGGATCTTGCAAAGTGCAGGTGGTTAACGTCCAGTGTGATGAGTCTGTGGACGGCAACAGTACAGCATAGCTTTTGGTTTCCACAAGAGAAGAACTCCTGACACATCTGCCCTAACAGACAACTACAAGAGGAGTTGAAATGTATAACACGGTGAAGGAGTTTTTGTGCAGAAAAAGGTACAATTAGAAAAGCTGGTAGCAGTGACTGCAGATGGGACTCCTGCTATGATCAATAGACAAACAGGTTTCATCACTCACTGTAAAGCTGACCCAGACTTTCCAAAATGTCTGCATTACTGCTGCGTCATTCACCAGCAGGCCTTATGTGCAGAAGTGATTGGCTCTGGACATATAATGACTCTTATTCTGAAAATCGTAAACAACCTCAGCTGCAAAGCAAAACAGCACAGGATTTTTAAGGTGCTATTGGAGGAGATGTCTGTTGAATATGGTGAATATGAACATTGTGAATCTGAACTTGCATTCTTGACTGACATTACTGGAAAACTAAACCACTTGATCTGCGAGCTGCAAGACAATGGCAAAACTATTTTTTTTTGACCAGCCTGCCTGAGCCAGTGTTTTTCTTGTGGGGATCTTTTCTGCCAGGGCTTGTCAGCTTGGTCAGTGGATGTTGCTGCAGTTGTTTCCCTTGCTGGGACAGCTGGAGTTAAACACAGCAGCTCACGGCTCTGAAGTGGACCCCGTTGCTGTCCCAGTCTGGATGGGCACTGTGGCGATGTTCCAATGGCCAGGCTGGCTCCTGGTATAAAGAGATTCCCAAATACCATTTCCTAACCGCAGAGCCAAGGATGTGTTTACATGTTTAGGTCAAAAATGTGATGGACAGCTTCATGTTGTCTTTTGATGTAAGTTTAAACCTAAACATGCCACCCTGTTATTAATCCAGTTGATATGGTTCTCCATCTGTGTCTAGGTGATAGAAAAGCATTTTTTTTTATATTTAGAGCTCTAAGCAAACAAACAGTTGTCTATATAAAAGAGCTTTTACAATTGTGCACTTTTAGCAGGTCTCTGAGTTCATGTGACCAATGTATGGTGGATTTTCACAGACCTTGTTTAAAACTGAAGGTGAGAGAGACTTAGAGAAATGGCTTCATTGTTCTGGAGTTCTTTGTTTCATCCACAGAAGAGTAGAATTGGTGATTGATTTTGAAAAGCTGCTGAAAAAAGTATCTTTTTCAAATTGCAATTTCTAACTTGGGTTTTACATTTTGTGTTCCATTTTTTGTGCTTTAATTGGGAAGCATTTGTTATTTGTTTGGTGTTTTTAAGGTTCTGCAAATATACACATCATTTTTTAGAGACATTTGTTATCAGTTGTGTTTGTTGATTTGTAGTTTAATTTCATTGGATGTATAGATGTCGTGTGGGGGGGAGGCTCGAGAGCAGGTAGGACCCAGGCGCAGAGACGGGAGGCAAACGGGTTCAGGGCAAGTGGGTTTATTTAACTAACAAAAAGCGCTGCAGAGCAGGATGACAAAACTAAAAACAAAAACTTACTGTGGCATGGCAAGGGACATGGACGCCAGACAAGAAGACGTGATCAACATGAGCAGAAGTTAATGGACCAGCACAGGAGGAAGGCAGAGACAAGACTTATATACAGACAGGGCAGACAAGACACAGGTGAACACGATTAGGGCAGATGGGGACCAAAGGAAGTAAAACTCAAGAAACATGACAAGACAGGAAACCTTTCAAAATAAAACAGGAAACAGAACCAAACAAGACAAAACAAGAACTAAAGCGAAAAACAAGACAACAAACTGAAACCATGACAATAGAAAGGAAAAGAAGTTCAAACATTGATTATAAAAAAGGATATAAGAGATAAAAAAAAAGAAAAAGGAAAAGAAAAAAGATAAAATATTGATTTAATTGCATTTTGAATGAATAAAAAACAATGATTAATAGAATCAGAATCAGAATCAGAAATCAGAAAAAGTTTTATTGCCAGGTTCAGTAGAGCGCACTTTACAAAACGAGGAATTTGACTTGGTGTATAGTGCAATTAAGAATAAGTTAAAAATTAAGTTAACAACAACAACACACTATATACAGTAGAGTAAGGTGACTTAAAGTGGGAGCACAGATGGGCTGGGATGGTGGGGCCTGTAAGTGGCACCGACAGTCCTTTGGTGGGCGGGGGGGGAGGGGGGGTCACCTGGGGGAGTTGGGGTACTGTTCAGCAGGCTGACTGCAGTGGGGAAGAAGCTGTTCTTGTGGCGCGAGGTCCTGGTCCTGATGGACCGGAGCCTCTTGCCAGAAGGGAGGGGCCGAAAGAGATTATGTCCTGGATGAGAGGGGTTGGCTACAATCCTGGCTGCCCGCCTCCAGGTCCTGGAGATGTGCAGCTCCTGGAGAGACGGGAGGTGGCAGCCGATCACCTTCTCTGCTGAGTGGATGACGCGTTGCAGCTTGGCCTTGTCTCTGGCCGTGGCCGCAGCGAACCAGACTGTGATGGAGGACGTGAGGGTGGATTCGATGATGGCATCGTAGAAGTCTACCAGCATCTTTTCAGGGAGGTGAAACTTCTTCAGCTGCCTCAGGAAGTACATCCTCTGCTGGACCTTCTTAGTGATGGAGCTGATGTTCTGCTCCCACTTGAGGTCCTGGCTGATGATGGTTCCCAGGAAGCAGAAGGACTCCACAGAGGTCACCGGGGAGTCACAGAGGATGACAGGGGGGAGGGGGGCTGGGGCCTTCCTGAAGTCCACTGTCATCTCCACTGTCTTCAGAGCATTAAGCTCCAGGTTGTTAGCGCTGCACTATGACACCAGCCTGGCTATTTCACTCCTGTAGGCCAACTCATCTCCGTCAGAGATGAGGCCGATGAGTGTGGTGTCGTCAGCAAACTTCAGGAGTTTGACAGACAGGTGACCAGCTGTGCAGCTGTTTGTGTACAGGGAGAGTAACAGGGGTGAAAGGACACAGCCCTGGGGGGATCCGGTGCTTGTGGTCCGAGTATCTGAGACGAGCTTCCCCAGCCTCACATACTGCTGTCTGTCCGTCAGGAAGTCTGTGATCCACCTGCAGGTGGAGTCAGGCACATTCATCTTGGAGAGTTTTTAATACTAAAGATGTATGAAAGACATACCGAAAAATATGTCTTTCAGTGTTTAACTGGCTGTCTTTGGATTATGCATGCCTGAGTAATGGCCATTCTTACTCCTCATCTCTCTGTTCACTGCTTGCTAATTTACATAGCAGGGGTCCCAGCAGGAGGGGGCGGGGTTGTAACACGACTCCTTCAGCAGAGCCAGGCTGAGAGAGGCTTTGACATGTAAGATGTTAGATGTTAGAATGCTAGATGTTAGAATGACCAGTTCATTGTATATCTATGAAAATATTCAGGGAGCTATGGGACATGTTCAGCTATAGGTGTGTGAAAATTGGTGTCGATTGTTGAAACATAAGTTACCATAAAAAAATGTTTGTTTGGAGTCTAGACAGATTTAACACAGGTTTTTGGATGAAAAAGGATTTTTTATAAATCATCTGTTACACTTTTAAGTCTGAAAAAAATATGGAAGGCAGCAAACACAGATCTCTACCGTTTTTAATTTGTTTGTGCTGATATTTGAAAGATAAGTTATGCAAAAAAATAGGTGTTTGCAGTTTTGCCTAAAAAGACGTTTTCGGACCTTTTTGGATCAAATGTTGTCTAAAAGTTCACCTGTAACTTCAATCATTCTGAATTTTTTTAGGAAAACTAAACCACTTCAACTGTGATCTGCAAGGCAATGGTAAAACTATATTTTTTATGGAACAGCCTGCAGTGTTTCTTGTGGGGATCTTTTCTGCCAGGGCTTGCCGGCTTGGTCGGTGGTTGTTGCTGTTACCAATCCAGTTGATATGGTTCTCCATCTGTGTCTAAGTGATATAATCAGAATCAGAATCGTTTATTGTCATTGTACATGGGGATACAATGAAATTGCAGCAGCCTTGGAGTGAAGGAGTTACATAAAATAAAAATAAAAATAGAATAGAAAAAGAAATACTGTATTTACAACTCTTAACAAAAAATGAACAATATGGACAGAAACTGTTAAATATTAAATATTTGTGAATAAAATAGAAAGGAATTACATGAGTTGCTGTGAGCACAGCTTAATAAATATCAAGTTATTGCACAGTGACCCGGTTAGACAGTCAGGATATTGCACGCATTGTAGTAAAATTAGAGTGAGGTGTGGTTGGTGGACGTATGTGCATTCCGTATGATAATTGCCTATGGAAAAAAGCTGTTTCTTAGTCTGTTTGTCCTGGTTCTGATGGACCTGTACCTCCTTCCAGAGGGCAGCAGTTCAAACAGAGGGAAAGCAGAATGGGTGGAGTTAGTGGTGATGCTAGTCACTCTGCTGATGCAGCGAGACTGGTAAATGTCCTTCAGTGAGGGGAGGGGGCAGCCGATGATCCTCTGCGCTGTCTTTACCACTCTCTGGAGACTCTGCCGTTCTGCTTCAGTGCAGTGGGAAAACCACACTGTGATGCCATAGGACAGAATGCTCTCAATGGTTGAGCGGTAGAACGTTACCAGCAGCTCCTGGCTGACGTCGTTCCTCCTAAGTTTTCTCAGGAAGTGCAGGCGTTGCTGGGCCTTCCTGATGACAGTCATGGTGTTGTTAGACCATGTGAGGTCAGCAGAGATGGTGGTGCCCAGGAGGGTGAAGCTGTGGACCCTCTCCACACAGTTTCCATCGATGTAGAGTGGGGGTGGATCTGTTCTGTTCTGCAAACTGGTGGGGGACGAAGATTGGAGGGAGGGAGTCTTTGATGTGTCCCAGGAGCAGCCGCTCCAGACACTTTGTGATTACAGCAGTGAGTGCAACTGGGCGGAAGTCCGTGAGGAAGGCTGTGGATGAGGACTTTTTGGGTATCGGGATGATAGTGGATGACTTCAGGCAAGCAGGGATGAAAGCCTGAGCTAGCGACAGGTTGAAGATTTTTGTGAAGACCTGGGAGAGTTGATCGGCGCAGGCCCGCAGAACCTTTCCGGGAACTCCATCAGGTCCCGCCGCTTTCCTGGGGTTTACCCTGCTGAACATCCGTGCCATCCGTGCCACGTCCATAAAGGCATTGTTTTTATATTTAGAGCTCTAAGCAACCAAACAGTTGTCTATATAAAAGAGCTTTTACAATTGTGCACTTTTAGCAGGCTGAAAAAATTATCTTTTTAAAATTGCCATTTCAAATTTGGGTTTTAAATTTTGTGTTCCATTTTTCTGTGCTTGTATTGGAAGGATTTGTTATTATTTTGTTTAAAAGTGCTACATATTGTATATACACATAATTTATTTAGAGAAATTTGCTATACGTTGTGTTTTTTGGTTTTGTAGTTTAATTTCATTGGATTTATATTAAGGAAAAGAAGTTGCAGCATTGATTAAAAAAGGATAAAAGAGACATTTACTGTCTAAGTCTTATGTTACATCTGTAGAACTGTACTGAGAGTTGGGTTTTGTTTTGGAGCACATTCATATGTTTTGTTTGTAAAAAAAAAAAGATAAAATATTAAGTTAATTGCATTTTACATGACTAGAAAAGCAATGATTATTCATAAAAATCTATGAAAGACATACAAAACAAATGAAAAAGCAGTCTGCCCTCCCTCTTGTGTCTAAACTATTGTCACCTCACTTCTGGGTTAGTTAGCATATAAACAGGCAGCTGGTGTGTGTGTGTGGGGGGGGGGGGGGGGGGGGGGGTGAAATTTGACTCCAGCAACAGGAAAGATTGAGGAGCAGGCTGCAGCATGAGAAAAAGACTGAACCATGTAAGAGGAAATGACATCCTACAGTTGACCAGTTCATTTTATATCTGTAAAGAATATTCAAGAAGCATTTAGACATGTTCAACTATATGCGTGTTAAACTTGGTGTGGATATTTGAAGCATAAGTAATTTTAAAACACACTTGTTTGGAGTCCAGACGGAAAAAGCACAGGTTTTGGGATGAATCAGGATTTTTTTAAAATCATCTGTTTCACCTGGACTTCTGAAAAAAATATGGAAGGCAGCAAACACAGATCCCTACATTTAAAAAAATAAATGGTGTTGATATATGATGATTAAGTTATGAAAAAAAATAGGTGTTTGTAGTTTTGCCTAAAAAGACGTTTTCGGACCTTTTTGGATGAAATGTTCTCTAAAAGTTCACCTGTAACTTCAATCATTCTGAATTTTTTTAGGAAGCAGTAGCACATAAATGCCTATGAAAGTTGAATTCTTGGTGCTGATAACCTAAACAGAATTTATGCTAAAAATCTTTGTTCAGTCCAAAATTTCATTAAAAAAATCAAGTGATGAAGTTTCTCGTAGACCCTATAGTGTTACATATCAAAGCTGGAGGTTATTAAAGGCATCTAATTCTGAAATCTCAGCTTCCTGAGACAAACGGCTGATTTATAATAAATTTCTATTATTTGGGTGCACATAATCGACCACTTCCTGTTACGCAGGCACCGTCAGGTGTACACCCATGAAACTTTACATGATGAGAGAGGACCCTTCTGAGTATCTCCAGTTTTAATTTCATGCACATCGGACAAAGCAAAGAGAAAATACAGGGCAGAATGTGCCCAATGCAATAACTAGGTGGCGCTATAGAGCTCGTCCAAGATTGTCATATCCATGGGTTCAGAATAGAAGCTTCATCATATCCATTGAATTTCAGTGAGATTGGACAAGGAATGTGCACGTGAGAGCAACTTTTGTGTGCATAGCGAGATGCCCAACTTTGCCGCTCTGTCACGACCACACCCCCGCATTGAAAGTTATGGTTTTTTGTCAGAGTAAACTTCAATGGCTTTTCAACAGGTGGACGTCATTTTCAGGTGTGTCGGCTCATCCTACTCGGAGTAGTGATGCTCCAAGTAAAACATGTCATTTCCTCTTGCCAGCAGGTGGCGCTACACTTTTTCCAGGTTTTTTCACTGCAGATGTGTTCAGAGTCAGACTACAATCATGCACATCAATTTTGGATCAGATTGGATTATGCATGGCTGAGTAATGGCCATTTTTCTTTTCATGGCGTGTTTTCGAAACGACCTCCAATTTTGACGCGCCGCCATGGTCACAAACATCCATAAAAACTTAAAAGCTTTGCAATTTAACATCGGACATGTGTATAGTTTACAAAACCAAAGTTTGGAGTCATTACTCTCAAATCTCTAGGAGGAGTTCGTTCTAGAGCGAGGCCTGCGAATGACCAAAATACAGCAAAAATGACATATTGTCATCAAAATATCAGACTTCCTGTGCGACTGACAGCTTGGTCCCAAGAGACTTTTTTGTAGGTTTCTATCCGATGAACATGCCCTGTTAAAATCAGGTTTGTACTATAAAGCATATGGAGGTGCTCGCGAAAACAAATTTTGCAGGTGGCGCTATCGAGCCATTTTTGTTTACCTATGCCGTTCTCCTATAAAATATGAAATTTTTCGCGACTCCTGATGTGTATACAAAATTTGGTGAGTTTTGGGGTATGTTAAAGGCCTCAAAAAGGCGACGGAAAAGTCGGAAGAATAATAATAATAATAATTAAAGCTACAAGTAGCATTTAGCGGGCCCGAGCACGTGCGACCGCATGGCACGAGCGACCGCCCCGTGAGCAACGCCCTGCTCGAGCCATTCTCGTCGTTTTTTCTTGTCCATTCTGGAGCTCCAAGCTAATGTTAATACGACAGCAGCCTGGGGGGGGGGGGGGGGGGGGGGGGGGGGGCTGTAATCTGTTGCCTTAAGGGACAAAGACTTTTGCATATAGCATGAAAAAAATTCAAGCAATGATGATAATTGCTATCACTGTCCCTAAGGATGAGAACAATAGAACTCATTCAATTTCCACTACAATGTCTAGATGAGTGTCAGCTATGTCTGATAACTTGGCCAATTAGCTGGACCGGGATCTTGCAAAGTGCAGGTGGTTAACGTCCAGTGTGATGAGTCTGTGGACGGCAACAGTACAGCATAGCTTTTGGTTTCCACAAGAGAAGAACTCCTGACACATCTGCCTTAACAGACAACTACAAGAGGAGTTGAAATGTATAACACGGTGAAGGAGTTTTTGTGCAGAAAAAGGTACAATTAGAAAAGCTGGTAGCAGTGACTGCAGATGGGACTCCTGCTATGATCAATAGACAAACAGGTTTCATCACTCACTGTAAAGCTGACCCAGACTTTCCAAGATGTCTGCATTACTGCTGCGTCATTCACCAGCAGGCCTTATGTGCAGAAGTGATTGGCTCTGGACATATAATGACTCTTATTCTGAAAATCGTAAACAACCTCAGCTGCAAAGCAAAACAGCACAGGATTTTTAAGGTGCTATTGGAGGAGATGTCTGTTGAATATGGTGAATATGAACATTGTGAATCTGAACTTGCATTCTTGACTGACATTACTGGAAAACTAAACCACTTGATCTGCGAGCTGCAAGACAATGGCAAAACTATTTTTTTTTGACCAGCCTGCCTGAGCCAGTGTTTTTCTTGTGGGGATCTTTTCTGCCAGGGCTTGTCAGCTTGGTCAGTGGATGTTGCTGCAGTTGTTTCCCTTGCTGGGACAGCTGGAGTTAAACACAGCAGCTCACGGCTCTGAAGTGGACCCCGTTGCTGTCCCAGTCTGGATGGGCACTGTGGCGATGTTCCAATGGCCAGGCTGGCTCCTGGTATAAAGAGATTCCCAAATACCATTTCCTAACCGCAGAGCCAAGGATGTGTTTACATGTTTAGGTCAAAAATGTGATGGACAGCTTCATGTTGTCTTTTGATGTAAGTTTAAACCTAAACATGCCACCCTGTTATTAATCCAGTTGATATGGTTCTCCATCTGTGTCTAGGTGATAGAAAAGCATTTTTTTTTTATATTTAGAGCTCTAAGCAAACAAACAGTTGTCTATATAAAAGAGCTTTTACAATTGTGCACTTTTAGCAGGTCTCTGAGTTCATGTGACCAATGTATGGTGGATTTTCACAGACCTTGTTTAAAACTGAAGGTGAGAGAGACTTAGAGAAATGGCTTCATTGTTCTGGAGTTCTTTGTTTCATCCACAGAAGAGTAGAATTGGTGATTGATTTTGAAAAGCTGCTGAAAAAAGTATCTTTTTCAAATTGCAATTTCTAACTTGGGTTTTACATTTTGTGTTCCATTTTTTGTGCTTTAATTGGGAAGCATTTGTTATTTGTTTGGTGTTTTTAAGGTTCTGCAAATATACACATCATTTTTTAGAGACATTTGTTATCAGTTGTGTTTGTTGATTTGTAGTTTAATTTCATTGGATGTATAGATGTCGTGTGGGGGGGAGGCTCGAGAGCAGGTAGGACCCAGGCGCAGAGACGGGAGGCAAACGGGTTCAGGGCAAGTGGGTTTATTTAACTAACAAAAAGCGCTGCAGAGCAGGATGACAAAACTAAAAACAAAAACTTACTGTGGCATGGCAAGGGACATGGACGCCAGACAAGAAGACGTGATCAACATGAGCAGAAGTTAATGGACCAGCACAGGAGGAAGGGAGAGACAAGACTTATATACAGACAGGGCAGACAAGACACAGGTGAACACGATTAGGGCAGATGGGGACCAAAGGAAGTAAAACTCAAGAAACATGACAAGACAGGAAACCTTTCAAAATAAAACAGGAAACAGAACCAAACAAGACAAAACAAGAACTAAAGCGAAAAACAAGACAACAAACTGAAACCATGACAATAGAAAGGAAAAGAAGTTCAAACATTGATTATAAAAAAGGATATAAGAGATAAAAAAAAAGAAAAAGGAAAAGAAAAAAGATAAAATATTGATTTAATTGCATTTTGAATGAATAAAAAACAATGATTAATAGAATCAGAATCAGAATCAGAAATCAGAAAAAGTTTTATTGCCAGGTTCAGTAGAGCGCACTTTACAAAACGAGGAATTTGACTTGGTGTATAGTGCAATTAAGAATAAGTTAAAAATTAAGTTAACAACAACAACACACTATATACAGTAGAGTAAGGTGACTTAAAGTGGGAGCACAGATGGGCTGGGATGGTGGGGCCTGTAAGTGGCACCGACAGTCCTTTGGTGGGCGGGGGGGGAGGGGGGGTCACCTGGGGGAGTTGGGGTACTGTTCAGCAGGCTGACTGCAGTGGGGAAGAAGCTGTTTTTGTGGCGCGAGGTCCTGGTCCTGATGGACCGGAGCCTCTTGCCAGAAGGGAGGGGCCGAAAGAGATTATGTCCTGGATGAGAGGGGTTGGCTACAATCCTGGCTGCCCGCCTCCAGGTCCTGGAGATGTGCAGCTCCTGGAGAGACGGGAGGTGGCAGCCGATCACCTTCTCTGCTGAGTGGATGACGCGTTGCAGCTTGGCCTTGTCTCTGGCCGTGGCCGCAGCGAACCAGACTGTGATGGAGGACGTGAGGGTGGATTCGATGATGGCATCGTAGAAGTCTACCAGCATCTTTTCAGGGAGGTGAAACTTCTTCAGCTGCCTCAGGAAGTACATCCTCTGCTGGACCTTCTTAGTGATGGAGCTGATGTTCTGCTCCCACTTGAGGTCCTGGCTGATGATGGTTCCCAGGAAGCAGAAGGACTCCACAGAGGTCACCGGGGAGTCACAGAGGATGACAGGGGGGAGGGGGGCTGGGGCCTTCCTGAAGTCCACTGTCATCTCCACTGTCTTCAGAGCATTAAGCTCCAGGTTGTTAGCGCTGCACTATGACACCAGCCTGGCTATTTCACTCCTGTAGGCCGACTCATCTCCGTCAGAGATGAGGCCGATGAGTGTGGTGTCGTCAGCAAACTTCAGGAGTTTGACAGACAGGTGACCAGCTGTGCAGCTGTTTGTGTACAGGGAGAGTAACAGGGGTGAAAGGACACAGCCCTGGGGGGATCCGGTGCTTGTGGTCCGAGTATCTGAGACGAGCTTCCCCAGCCTCACATACTGCTGTCTGTCCGTCAGGAAGTCTGTGATCCACCTGCAGGTGGAGTCAGGCACATTCATCTTGGAGAGTTTTTAATACTAAAGATGTATGAAAGACATACCGAAAAATATGTCTTTCAGTGTTTAACTGGCTGTCTTTGGATTATGCATGCCTGAGTAATGGCCATTCTTACTCCTCATCTCTCTGTTCACTGCTTGCTAATTTACATAGCAGGGGTCCCAGCAGGAGGGGGCGGGGTTGTAACACGACTCCTTCAGCAGAGCCAGGCTGAGAGAGGCTTTGACATGTAAGATGTTAGATGTTAGAATGCTAGATGTTAGAATGACCAGTTCATTGTATATCTATGAAAATATTCAGGGAGCTATGGGACATGTTCAGCTATAGGTGTGTGAAAATTGGTGTCGATTGTTGAAACATAAGTTACCATAAAAAAATGTTTGTTTGGAGTCTAGACAGATTTAACACAGGTTTTTGGATGAAAAAGGATTTTTTATAAATCATCTGTTACACTTTTAAGTCTGAAAAAAATATGGAAGGCAGCAAACACAGATCTCTACCGTTTTTAATTTTTTTGTGCTGATATTTGAAAGATAAGTTATGCAAAAAAATAGGTGTTTGCAGTTTTGCCTAAAAAGACGTTTTCGGACCTTTTTGGATCAAATGTTGTCTAAAAGTTCACCTGTAACTTCAATCATTCTGAATTTTTTTAGGAAAACTAAACCACTTCAACTGTGATCTGCAAGGCAATGGTAAAACTATATTTTTTATGGAACAGCCTGCAGTGTTTCTTGTGGGGATCTTTTCTGCCAGGGCTTGCCGGCTTGGTCGGTGGTTGTTGCTGTTACCAATCCAGTTGATATGGTTCTCCATCTGTGTCTAAGTGATATAATCAGAATCAGAATCGTTTATTGTCATTGTACATGGGGATACAATGAAATTGCAGCAGCCTTGGAGTGAAGGAGTTACATAAAATAAAAATAAAAATAGAATAGAAAAAGAAATACTGTATTTACAACTCTTAACAAAAAATGAACAATATGGACAGAAACTGTTAAATATTAAATATTTGTGAATAAAATAGAAAGGAATTACATGAGTTGCTGTGAGCACAGCTTAATAAATATCAAGTTATTGCACAGTGACCCGGTTAGACAGTCAGGATATTGCACGCATTGTAGTAAAATTAGAGTGAGGTGTGGTTGGTGGACGTATGTGCATTCCGTATGATAATTGCCTATGGAAAAAAGATGTTTCTTAGTCTGTTTGTCCTGGTTCTGATGGACCTGTACCTCCTTCCAGAGGGCAGCAGTTCAAACAGAGGGAAAGCAGAATGGGTGGAGTTAGTGGTGATGCTAGTCACTCTGCTGATGCAGCGAGACTGGTAAATGTCCTTCAGTGAGGGGAGGGGGCAGCCGATGATCCTCTGCGCTGTCTTTACCACTCTCTGGAGACTCTGCCGTTCTGCTTCAGTGCAGTGGGAAAACCACACTGTGATGCCATAGGACAGAATGCTCTCAATGGTTGAGCGGTAGAACGTTACCAGCAGCTCCTGGCTGACGTCGTTCCTCCTAAGTTTTCTCAGGAAGTGCAGGCGTTGCTGGGCCTTCCTGATGACAGTCATGGTGTTGTTAGACCATGTGAGGTCAGCAGAGATGGTGGTGCCCAGGAGGGTGAAGCTGTGGACCCTCTCCACACAGTTTCCATCGATGTAGAGTGGGGGTGGATCTGTTCTGTTCTGCAAACTGGTGGGGGACGAAGATTGGAGGGAGGGAGTCTTTGATGTGTCCCAGGAGCAGCCGCTCCAGACACTTTGTGATTACAGCAGTGAGTGCAACTGGGCGGAAGTCCGTGAGGAAGGCTGTGGATGAGGACTTTTTGGGTATCGGGATGATAGTGGATGACTTCAGGCAAGCAGGGATGAAAGCCTGAGCTAGCGACAGGTTGAAGATTTTTGTGAAGACCTGGGAGAGTTGATCGGCGCAGGCCCGCAGAACCTTTCCGGGAACTCCATCAGGTCCCGCCGCTTTCCTGGGGTTTACCCTGCTGAACATCCGTGCCATCCGTGCCACGTCCATAAAGGCATTGTTTTTATATTTAGAGCTCTAAGCAACCAAACAGTTGTCTATATAAAAGAGCTTTTACAATTGTGCACTTTTAGCAGGCTGAAAAAATTATCTTTTTAAAATTGCCATTTCAAATTTGGGTTTTAAATTTTGTGTTCCATTTTTCTGTGCTTGTATTGGAAGGATTTGTTATTATTTTGTTTAAAAGTGCTACATATTGTATATACACATAATTTATTTAGAGAAATTTGCTATAGGTTGTGTTTTTTGGTTTTGTAGTTTAATTTCATTGGATTTATATTAAGGAAAAGAAGTTGCAGCATTGATTAAAAAAGGATAAAAGAGACATTTACTGTCTAAGTCTTATGTTACATCTGTAGAACTGTACTGAGAGTTGGGTTTTGTTTTGGAGCACATTCATATGTTTTGTTTGTAAAAAAAAAAAGATAAAATATTAAGTTAATTGCATTTTACATGACTAGAAAAGCAATGATTATTCATAAAAATCTATGAAAGACATACAAAACAAATGAAAAAGCAGTCTGCCCTCCCTCTTGTGTCTAAACTATTGTCACCTCACTTCTGGGTTAGTTAGCATATAAACAGGCAGCTGGTGTGTGTGTGTGGGGGGGGGGGGGGGGGGGTGAAATTTGACTCCAGCAACAGGAAAGATTGAGGAGCAGGCTGCAGCATGAGAAAAAGACTGAACCATGTAAGAGGAAATGACATCCTACAGTTGACCAGTTCATTTTATATCTGTAAAGAATATTCAAGAAGCATTTAGACATGTTCAACTATATGCGTGTTAAACTTGGTGTGGATATTTGAAGCATAAGTAATTTTAAAACACACTTGTTTGGAGTCCAGACGGAAAAAGCACAGGTTTTGGGATGAATCAGGATTTTTTTAAAATCATCTGTTTCACCTGGACTTCTGAAAAAAATATGGAAGGCAGCAAACACAGATCCCTACATTTAAAAAAATAAATGGTGTTGATATATGATGATTAAGTTATGAAAAAAAATAGGTGTTTGTAGTTTTGCCTAAAAAGACGTTTTCGGACCTTTTTGGATGAAATGTTCTCTAAAAGTTCACCTGTAACTTCAATCATTCTGAATTTTTTTAGGAAGCAGTAGCACATAAATGCCTATGAAAGTTGAATTCTTGGTGCTGATAACCTAAACAGAATTTATGCTAAAAATCTTTGTTCAGTCCAAAATTTCATTAAAAAAATCAAGTGATGAAGTTTCTCGTAGACCCTATAGTGTTACATATCAAAGCTGGAGGTTATTAAAGGCATCTAATTCTGAAATCTCAGCTTCCTGAGACAAACGGCTGATTTATAATAAATTTCTATTATTTGGGTGCACATAATCGACCACTTCCTGTTACGCAGGCACCGTCAGGTGTACACCCATGAAACTTTACATGATGAGAGAGGACCCTTCTGAGTATCTCCAGTTTTAATTTCATGCACATCGGACAAAGCAAAGAGAAAATACAGGGCAGAATGTGCCCAATGCAATAACTAGGTGGCGCTATAGAGCTCGTCCAAGATTGTCATATCCATGGGTTCAGAATAGAAGCTTCATCATATCCATTGAATTTCAGTGAGATTGGACAAGGAATGTGCACGTGAGAGCAACTTTTGTGTGCATAGCGAGATGCCCAACTTTGCCGCTCTGTCACGACCACACCCCCGCATTGAAAGTTATGGTTTTTTGTCAGAGTAAACTTCAATGGCTTTTCAACAGGTGGACGTCATTTTCAGGTGTGTCGGCTCATCCTACTCAGAGTAGTGATGCTCCAAGTAAAACATGTCATTTCCTCTTGCCAGCAGGTGGCGCTACACTTTTTCCAGGTTTTTTCACTGCAGATGTGTTCAGAGTCAGACTACAATCATGCACATCAATTTTGGATCAGATTGGATTATGCATGGCTGAGTAATGGCCATTTTTCTTTTCATGGCGTGTTTTCGAAACGACCTCCAATTTTGACGCGCCGCCATGGTCACAAACATCCATAAAAACTTAAAAGCTTTGCAATTTAACATCGGACATGTGTATAGTTTACAAAACCAAAGTTTGGAGTCATTACTCTCAAATCTCTAGGAGGAGTTCGTTCTAGAGCGAGGCCTGCGAATGACCAAAATACAGCAAAAATGACATATTGTCATCAAAATATCAGACTTCCTGTGCGACTGACAGCTTGGTCCCAAGAGACTTTTTTGTAGGTTTCTATCCGATGAACATGCCCTGTTAAAATCAGGTTTGTACTATAAAGCATATGGAGGTGCTCGCGAAAACAAATTTTGCAGGTGGCGCTATCGAGCCATTTTTGTTTACCTATGCCGTTCTCCTATAAAATATGAAATTTTTCGCGACTCCTGATGTGTATACAAAATTTGGTGAGTTTTGGGGTATGTTAAAGGCCTCAAAAAGGCGACGGAAAAGTCGGAAGAATAATAATAATAATAATAATAATAATAATAAACCTAACAGATACAATAGGGTCCTTGCACTCCGTGCTCGGGCCCTAATAATAAACCTAACAGATACAATAGGGTCCTTGCACTCCGTGCTCGGGCCCTAATAACTCTTACAGATACAATAGGGTCCTTGCACTCCGTGCTCGGGCCCTAATAATAATAAACCTAACAGATACAATAGGGTCCTTGCACTCCGTGCTCGGGCCCTAATAATAAACCTAACAGATACAATAGGGTCCTTGCACTACGTGCTCGGGCCCTAATTAAAGCTACAAGTAGCATTTAGCGGGCCCGAGCACGTGCGACCGCATGGCACGAGCGACCGCCCCGTGAGCAACGCCCTGCTCGAGCCATTCTCGTCGTTTTTTCTTGTCCATTCTGGAGCTCCAAGCTATTGTTAATACGACAGCAGCCTGGGGGGGGGGGGGGGGGGGGGGGGGGGGCTGTAATCTGTTGCCTTAAGGGACAAAGACTTTTGCATATAGCATGAAAAAAATTCAAGCAATGATGATAATTGCTATCACTGTCCCTAAGGATGAGAACAATAGAACTCATTCAATTTCCACTACAATGTCTAGATGAGTGTCAGCTATGTCTGATAACTTGGCCAATTAGCTGGACCGGGATCTTGCAAAGTGCAGGTGGTTAACGTCCAGTGTGATGAGTCTGTGGACGGCAACAGTACAGCATAGCTTTTGGTTTCCACAAGAGGAGAACTCCTGACACATCTGCCCTAACAGACAACTACAAGAGGAGTTGAAATGTATAACACGGTGAAGGAGTTTTTGTGCAGAAAAAGGTACAATTAGAAAAGCTGGTAGCAGTGACTGCAGATGGGACTCCTGCTATGATCAATAGACAAACAGGTTTCATCACTCACTGTAAAGCTGACCCAGACTTTCCAAAATGTCTGCATTACTGCTGCGTCATTCACCAGCAGGCCTTATGTGCAGAAGTGATTGGCTCTGGACATATAATGACTCTTATTCTGAAAATCGTAAACAACCTCAGCTGCAAAGCTAAACAGCACAGGATTTTTAAGGTGCTATTGGAGGAGATGTCTGTTGAATATGGTGAATATGAACATTGTGAATCTGAACTTGCATTCTTGACTGACATTACTGGAAAACTAAACCACTTGATCTGCGAGCTGCAAGACAATGGCAAAACTATTTTTTTTTGACCAGCCTGCCTGAGCCAGTGTTTTTCTTGTGGGGATCTTTTCTGCCAGGGCTTGTCAGCTTGGTCAGTGGATGTTGCTGCAGTTGTCTCCCTTGCTGGGACAGCTGGAGTTAAACACAGCAGCTCACGGCTCTGAAGTGGACCCCGTTGCTGTCCCAGTCTGGATGGGCACTGTGGCGATGTTCCAATGGCCAGGCTGGCTCCTGGTATAAAGAGATTCCCAAATACCATTTCCTAACCGCAGAGCCAAGGATGTGTTTACATGTTTAGGTCAAAAATGTGATGAACAGCTTCATGTTGTCTATTGATGTAAGTTTAAACCTAAACATGTTTCCCTGTTACTAATCCAGTTGATGTGGTTCTCCACCTGTGTCTAGGTGATAGAAAAGCATTTTTTTATATTTAGAGCTCTAAGCAAACAAACAGTTGTCTATATAAAAGAGCTTTTACAATTGTGCACTTTTAGCAGGTCTCTGAATACATGTGACCAATGTATAATGGATTTTCACAGACTTTGTTTAAAACTGAAGGTGACAGAGACTTTGGAGAAGTGGCTACATTATTCTGGACTTCTTTGTTTCATCCACAGAAGAGTAAAATATGTGATTGATTTTGAAAAGCTGCTGAAAAATGTATCTTTTTAAAATTGCAATTTCTAATTTGGGTTTTACATTTTGTGTTCCATTTTTTGTGATTTTATTAGAAAGATTTGTTATTTATTTGGTGTTTAAAGGTGGTACATATTGTATATACACAATCTTCTTAGAGACATTTGCTATATGTTGTGTTTGTTGTCATTGTAGTTTAATTTTATTGGATGTATTGAAAGGAAATGAAAAGAAGTTGCAGCATTGATTAAAAAAAGCATAAAAGAGACATTTACTGTCTGATGTTACATCTGTAGGAGTGTACTAAGGCTGGGTTTTGTTTTGGAGC
The DNA here is from genome assembly GCF_053564925.1 of Oryzias latipes. Classification (NCBI taxonomy): domain Eukaryota; kingdom Metazoa; phylum Chordata; class Actinopteri; order Beloniformes; family Adrianichthyidae; genus Oryzias; species Oryzias latipes. The sequence continues at coordinate 27,431,118 of NC_136241.1, read as the reverse complement.
ACATTCATATGTTTTGTTTGTAAAAAAAAAAAAAAAAGATAAAATATAAAGTTAATTGTATTTTGGATGAATAAAAAAGCAATGATTAGTGCTAAGGATGTATAAAAGACAAACAAAACAAAGGAAAATGCTGTATTTTAGGGTTGAACTAGGCTTTCTAACTGTTCTACTTTCTGTCTGCCACTCCTGGCTAATTTACATGTGAGCACACAGCCGGGGGTTGGGGGGGGGCTAACTCCACTCCTGCAGCAGGGGAGACTGATGAAAAGCTTGAGGATGTAAGATTGAATAAATAAAATCCTAGAGTTGACCAGTTCATTTTATAAATGTAAATATTTTTTATTTTGGTGCTGATAAACTAAACAGAAGTTATGATAAAAATATTTGCTTGAGTCAAAATGTCCCAAAATTTGCTTTTAGCACAATAGGGTGATTAAGGTGGTTAAATGTTTCTCGTACGTATAGTGCTGCTTTTTTTTAAACGTGGAGCTTTGTAGGACGCATCTAATTCTGAAATCTCAGCTTCCTGAGACAAACGGCTGATTTCCTATAAAGCTTGATTATATGACTGCAACGGAATCGACCACTTCCTGTTTGGCAGTGCCTTACGCAGACACCGTCAGATGTGCAGCCATGAAACTTGAGATGATGAGAGAGGACCCTTCTGAGTATCTCCAGTTTTAATTTCATGCACATCGGACAAAGCACAGAGAAAATACAGGGCACAATGTGCCCCATGCAATAACTAGGTGGCGCTATAGAGCTCGTCCAAAGTTGTCATATCCATGGGTTCAGAATGGAAGCTTCATCATATCCATTGAAATTCAGTGAGATTGGACAAGGAATGTGCACATGAGAGCAACATTTGTCTGCATGGCGAGACGCCCAACTTTGCCGCTCTGTCAAGACCACACCCCGCATTGAAAGTTATGGCTTTTTATCAGAGTAAACTTCAATGGTTTTTCAACAGGTGGACGTCATTTTGAGGTGTGTCGGCTCATCCTACTTGGAGCAGTGATGCTCCAAGTAAAACATGTCATTTCCTGTTGCCAACAGGTGGCGCTACACCTGTTTCGGATTTTTCGACTGCAGATGTGTTCAAAGTCAGACTACAATCATGCACAACAAATTTGGATCAGATTAGATTATTTATGGCTGAGTAATGGCCATTTTTCTTTTCATGGCGTGATTTCGAAACGACCTCAAATTTTGACGCGCCGCCACGGTCACAAACAACCGTAAAAACTTAAAAGCTTCGCAATTTAATATTGGACATGTGTTTAGTTTACAAAACCAAAGTTTGGAGTCATTGTTCAAAAATCTTTAGGAGGAGTTCGTTCTAGAACGAGGCTTGCAAATGACCAAAATACACCAAAAATGACATATTGACACCAATATAGCAGACTTCCTGTGCAACTGACAGCTTGGTACCAAGAGACTTTTTTGTAGGTTTTCATCTGATGAACATGTCCTGTAAAAATCAAGCTTGTATGTTAAAGAACATGGCGGGGCTCTCAAAAACAAACATGGTAGGTGGCGCTATTGAGCCGTTTTTGTTCACCCATGCAAGTGCTGTATATCTAAGTTGGAAATATTTATGAGGCATCTCATTCTGAAATCTCAGCCTCGTGATACAAACGGCTGATTTTTTATGAATTTTTAATTATCTGACTGCAACGCAATCAACCACTTCCTGTTTGGTGGTGGCTTGCGCAGGCACCGTCAGGTGTACACCCATGAAACTTTAGACGATGAGAGAAGACCCTTATGAGTATCTCCTGTTGTAATTTTATGAATGTCGGACAAAGCAAAGAGAAAAGATAGGTCAGAATGTGACATAAAATGTATTTGTCAATATCTAGGTGGCGCTATGGAGTTCGTCCAAGATTGTCATATCCATTGGTTCAGAATGAAAGCCTCATCACCTCTATTGAATTTCAGTGAGATTGGACAAGGAATGTGCACGTGAGAGCAACTTTTGTGTGCATGGCGAGACGCCCAACTTCACCGCTCTGTCACGACCACACCCCCGCATTGAAAGTTATGGCTTTTTATCAGAGTAAACTTCAATGGCTTTTCAACAGGTGGACATCATTTTGAGGTGTGTCGGCTCATCCTACTTTGAGCAGTGATGCTCCAAGTAAAACATGTCATTTCCTTTTGCCAGCAGGTGGCGCTACACCTGTTCTGGATTTTTCCACTTCTGATGTGGTCAGGGTCAGACTACAATCATGCATATCAATTTTGGATCAGATTGGATTTTGCATGGCTGAGTAATGGCCATTTTTCTTTTCATGGCGTGTTTTCAATATGACCTCCATTTTCGACGCGCCGCCACGGTCACAAACATCCGTAAAAACTTAAAAGCTTCGCAATTTAACATCGGACATGTGTTTAGTTTACAAAACCAAAGTTTGGAGTCATTACTCCAAAATCTCTAGGAGGAGTTCGTTCTAGAGCGAGGCCTGCAAATGTCCAAAATGAAGCAAAAATGACATATTGACCTCAATATATCAGACTTCCTGTGCGAGTGACAGGTGGGTCCTTTCAGACTTTTTTGTAGGTCTCCATCTGAAGAACATGCCCTGTAAAATTCAAGCTTGTACGTTAAAGCGTATGCGGGGCGTCGGGACAAAAGTCACTGTAGGTGGCGCTATCGAGCCGTTTTTGTGCGCCCATGCCAATCTCCTATAAAATACGAAATTTTTCGCGACTCCTGATGTGTGTGCCAAATTTGGTGAGTTTTGGGGTATGTTAAAGGCCTCAAAAAGGCGACTCTTCCGGTAGAATAATAATAATAATTAAAGCTACAAGTAGCATTTAGCGGGCCCGAGCACGTGCGACCGCATGGCACGAGCGACCGCCCCGTGAGCAACGCCCTGCTCGAGCCATTCTCGTCGTTTTTTCTTGTCCATTCTGGAGCTCCAAGCTATTGTTAATACGACAGCAGCTTGGGGGGGGGGGGGGGGGGGGCTGTAATCTGTTGCCTTAAGGGACAAAGACTTTTGCATATAGCATGAAAAAAATTCAAGCAATGATGATAATTGCTATCACTGTCCCTAAGGATGAGAACAATAGAACTCATTCAATTTCCACTACAATGTCTAGATGAGTGTCAGCTATGTCTGATAACTTGGCCAATTAGCTGGACCGGGATCTTGCAAAGTGCAGGTGGTTAACGTCCAGTGTGATGAGTCTGTGGACGGCAACAGTACAGCATAGCTTTTGGTTTCCACAAGAGAAGAACTCCTGACACATCTGCCCTAACAGACAACTACAAGAGGAGTTGAAATGTATAACACGGTGAAGGAGTTTTTGTGCAGAAAAAGGTACAATTAGAAAAGCTGGTAGCAGTGACTGCAGATGGGACTCCTGCTATGATCAATAGACAAACAGGTTTCATCACTCACTGTAAAGCTGACCCAGACTTTCCAAAATGTCTGCATTACTGCTGCGTCATTCACCAGCAGGCCTTATGTGCAGAAGTGATTGGCTCTGGACATATAATGACTCTTATTCTGAAAATCGTAAACAACCTCAGCTGCAAAGCTAAACAGCACAGGATTTTTAAGGTGCTATTGGAGGAGATGTCTGTTGAATATGGTGAATATGAACATTGTGAATCTGAACTTGCATTCTTGACTGACATTACTGGAAAACTAAACCACTTGATCTGCGAGCTGCAAGACAATGGCAAAACTATTTTTTTTTGACCAGCCTGCCTGAGCCAGTGTTTTTCTTGTGGGGATCTTTTCTGCCAGGGCTTGTCAGCTTGGTCAGTGGATGTTGCTGCAGTTGTCTCCCTTGCTGGGACAGCTGGAGTTAAACACAGCAGCTCACGGCTCTGAAGTGGACCCCGTTGCTGTCCCAGTCTGGATGGGCACTGTGGCGATGTTCCAATGGCCAGGCTGGCTCCTGGTATAAAGAGATTCCCAAATACCATTTCCTAACCGCAGAGCCAAGGATGTGTTTACATGTTTAGGTCAAAAATGTGATGGACAGCTTCATGTTGTCTAAACATGCCACCCTGTTATTAATCCAGTTGATATGGTTCTCCATCTGTGTCTAGGTGATAGAAAAGCATTTTTTTTTATATTTAGAGCTCTAAGCAAACAAACAGTTGTCTATATAAAAGAGCTTTTACAATTGTGCACTTTTAGCAGGTCTCTGAGTTCATGTGACCAATGTATGGTGGATTTTCACAGACCTTGTTTAAAACTGAAGGTGAGAGAGACTTAGAGAAATGGCTTCATTGTTCTGGAGTTCTTTGTTTCATCCACAGAAGAGTAGAATTGGTGATTGATTTTGAAAAGCTGCTGAAAAAAGTATCTTTTTCAAATTGCAATTTCTAACTTGGGTTTTACATTTTGTGTTCCATTTTTTGTGCTTTAATTGGGAAGCATTTGTTATTTGTTTGGTGTTTTTAAGGTTCTGCAAATATACACATCATTTTTTAGAGACATTTGTTATCAGTTGTGTTTGTTGATTTGTAGTTTAATTTCATTGGATGTATAGATGTCGTGTGGGGGGGAGGCTCGAGAGCAGGTAGGACCCAGGCGCAGAGACGGGAGGCAAACGGGTTCAGGGCAAGTGGGTTTATTTAACTAACAAAAAGCGCTGCAGAGCAGGATGACAAAACTAAAAACAAAAACTTACTGTGGCATGGCAAGGGACATGGACGCCAGACAAGAAGACGTGATCAACATGAGCAGAAGTTAATGGACCAGCACAGGAGGAAGGCAGAGACAAGACTTATATACAGACAGGGCAGACAAGACACAGGTGAACACGATTAGGGCAGATGGGGACCAAAGGAAGTAAAACTCAAGAAACATGACAAGACAGGAAACCTTTCAAAATAAAACAGGAAACAGAACCAAACAAGACAGAACAAGAACTAAAGCGAAAAAAAAGACAACAAACTGAAACCATGACAATAGAAAGGAAAAGAAGTTCAAACATTGATTATAAAAAAGGATATAAGAGATAAAAAAAAAGAAAAAGGAAAAGAAAAAAGATAAAATATTGATTTAATTGCATTTTGAATGAATAAAAAACAATGATTAATAGAATCAGAATCAGAATCAGGAATCAGAAAAAGTTTTATTGCCAGGTTCAGTAGAGCGCACTTTACAAAACGAGGAATTTGACTTGGTGTATAGTGCAATTAAGAATAAGTTAAAAATTAAGTTAACAACAACAACACACTATATACAGTAGAGTAAGGTGAATTAAAGTGGGAGCACAGATGGGCTGGGATGGTGGGGCCTGTAAGTGGCACCGACAGTCCTTTGGTGGGCGGGGGGGGAGGGGGGGTCACCTGGGGGAGTTGGGGTTCTGTTCAGCAGGCTGGCTGCAGTGGGGAAGAAGCTGTTCTTGTGGCGCGAGGTCCTGGTCCTTATGGACCGGAGCCTCTTGCCAGAAGGGAGGGGCCGAAAGAGATTATGTCCTGGATGAGAGGGGTTGGCTACAATCCTGGCTGCCCGCCTCCAGGTCCTGGAGATGTGCAGCTCCTGGAGAGACGGGAGGTGGCAGCCGATCACCTTCTCTGCTGAGTGGATGACGCGTTGCAGCTTGGCCTTGTCTCTGGCCGTGGCCGCAGCGAACCAGACTGTGATGGAGGACGTGAGGGTGGATTCGATGATGGCGGTGTAAACGTCTACCAGCATCTTTTCAGGGAGGTGAAACTTCTTCAGCTGCCTCAGGAAGTACATCCTCTGCTGGACCTTCTTAGTGATGGAGCTGATGTTCTGCTCCCACTTGAGGTCCTGGCTGATGATGGTTCCCAGGAAGCAGAAGGACTCCACAGAGGTCACCGGGGAGTCACAGAGGATGACAGGGGGGAGGGGGGCTGGGGCCTTCCTGAAGTCCACTGTCATCTCCACTGTCTTCAGAGCATTAAGCTCCAGGTTGTTAGCGCTGCACTATGACACCAGCCTGGCTATTTCACTCCTGTAGGCCGACTCATCTCCGTCAGAGATGAGGCCGATGAGTGTGGTGTCGTCAGCAAACTTCAGGAGTTTGACAGACAGGTGACCAGCTGTGCAGCTGTTTGTGTACAGGGAGAGTAACAGGGGTGAAAGGACACAGCCCTGGGGGGATCCGGTGCTTGTGGTCCGAGTATCTGAGACGAGCTTCCCCAGCCTCACATACTGCTGTCTGTCCGTCAGGAAGTCTGTGATCCACCTGCAGGTGGAGTCAGGCACATTCATCTTGGAGAGTTTTTAATACTAAAGATGTATGAAAGACATACCGAAAAAATATGTCTTTCAGTGTTTAACTGGCTGTCTTTGGATTATGCATGCCTGAGTAATGACCATTCTTACTCCTCATCTCTCTGTTCACTGCTTGCCAATTTACATAGCAGGGGTCCCAGCAGGAGGGGGCGGGGTTGTAACACGACTCCTTCAGCAGAGCCAGGCTGAGAGAGGCTTTGACATGTAAGATGTTAGATGTTAGAATGCCAGATGTTAGAATGACCAGTTCATTTTATATCTATGAAAATATTCAGGGAGCTATGGGACATGTTCAGCTTTAGGTCTGTGAAAATTGGTGTCGATTGTTGAAACATAAGTTACCATAAAAAAATGTTTGTTTGGAGTCTAGACAGATTTAACACAGGTTTTTGGATGAAAAGGATTTTTTATAAATCATCTGTTACACTTTTAAGTCTGAAAAAAATATGGAAGGCAGCAAACACAGATCCCTACCGTTTTTAATTTTTTTGTGCTGATATTTGAAAGATAAGTTATGCAAAAAAATAGGTGTTTGCAGTTTTGCCTAAAAAGACGTTTTCGGACCTTTTTGGATGTAATGCTCTCTAAGATGTCACCTGTAACTTCAATCATTCTGAATTTTTTTAGGAAGCAGTAGCACATAAATGCCTATGAAAGTTGAATTCTTGGTGCTGATAACCTAAACAGAATTTATGCTAAAAATCTTTGTTCAGTCCAAAATTTCATTAAAAAAATCAAGTGATGAAGTTTCTCGTAGACCCTATAGTGTTACATATCAAAGCTGGAGGTTATTAAAGGCATCTAATTCTGAAATCTCAGCTTCCTGAGACAAACGGCTGATTTATAATAAATTTCTATTATTTGGGTGCACATAATCGACCACTTCCTGTTAAACAGGCACCGTCAGGTGTACACCCATGAAACTTTACATGATGAGAGAGGACCCTTCTGAGTATCTCCAGTTTTAATTTCATGCACATCGGACAAAGCAAAGAGAAAATACAGGGCAGAATGTGCCCAATGCAATAACTAGGTGGCGCTATAGAGCTCGTCCAAGATTGTCATATCCATGGGTTCAGAATAGAAGCTTCATCATATCCATTGAATTTCAGTGAGATTGGACAAGGAATGTGCACGTGAGAGCAACTTTTGTGTGCATAGCGAGATGCCCAACTTTGCCGCTCTGTCACGACCACACCCCCGCATTGAAAGTTATGGTTTTTTGTCAGAGTAAACTTCAATGGCTTTTCAACAGGTGGACGTCATTTTCAGGTGTGTCGGCTCATCCTACTCGGAGCAGTGATGCTCCAAGTAAAACATGTCATTTCCTCTTGCCAGCAGGTGGCGCTACACTTTTTCCAGATTTTTTCACTGCAGATGTGTTCAGAGTCAGACTACAATCATGCACATCAATTTTGGATCAGATTGGATTATGCATGGCTGAGTAATGGCCATTTTTCTTTTCATGGCGTGTTTTCGAAACGACCTCCAATTTTGACGCGCCGCCATGGTCACAAACATCCATAAAAACTTAAAAGCTTTGCAATTTAACATCGGACATGTGTTTAGTTTACAAAACCAAAGTTTGGAGTCATTATTCATAAATCTCTAGGAGGAGTTCGTTCTAGAAGGAGGCCTACAAATGTCCAAAATAGAGCAAAAATGACATATTGACACCAATATAGCAGACTTCCTGTGCGACTGACAGCTTGGTACCAAGAGACTTTTTTGTAGGTTTCCATCTGATGAACATGTCCTGTAAAAATCAAGCTTGTATGTTAAAGCATATGCGGGGGCTCGGGACAAATGTCACTGTAGGTGGCGCTGTCGAGCCGTTTTTGTGCGCCCATGCCAATCTCCTGTAAAATACGAAATTTTTCGCGACTCCTGATGTGTGTGCCAAATTTGGTGAGTTTTGGGGTATGTTAAAGGCCTCAAAAAGGCGACTCTTCCGTCGGAAGAAAAAGAATAATAATAATTAAAGCTACAAGTAGCATTTAGCGGGCCCGAGCACGTGCCACCGCCTGGCACGAGCGACCGCCCCGTGAGCAACGCCCTGCTCGAGCCATTCTCGTTGTTTTTTCTTGTCCATTCTGGAGCTCCAAGATAATGTTAATATGACAGCAGCCTGTGGGGGGGGGGGGGGGGGGGGGGACTGTAATCTGTTTCCTTAAAGGACAAAGACTTATGCATATAGCATGAAAAAAATTCTTAAATCTAAGCCTCGTTTAGACCTGCTCAATTTCTCATCAAGTAGAAGAAGGTTTTTATCAGATTAAGAAACAAGCAATGATGATAATTGCTATCACTGTTCCTAAGAATGAGAACAATAGAACTCATTCAATTTCCACTACAATGTCTAGATGAGTGTCAGCTATGTCTGATAACTTGGCCAATTAGCTGGACCGGGATCTTGCAAAGTGCAGAGGGTTTACGTCCAGTGTGATGAGTCTGTGGACGGCAACAGTACAGCATAGCCTTTGGTTTCCACAAGAGAAGAACTCCTGACACATCTGCCCTAACAGACATCTACAAGAGGAGTTGAAATGTATAACACGGTGAAGGAGTTTTTGTGCAGAAAAAGGTACCATTAGAAAAGCCAGTAGCAGTGACTGCAGACAGGTTTCATCACTCACTGTAAGCTGTAAAGCTGACGCAGACTTTCCAAAATGTCTGCATTACTGCTGCGTCATTCACCAGTAGGCCTTATGTGCAGAAGTGATTGGCTCTGGACACATAATGACTCCTATTGTGAAAATCATAAAAAAAACCTCAGCTGCAAAGCAAAACAGCACAGGATTTTTAAGGTGCTATTGGTGGAGATATCTGCTGAATATGGTGAATATGAATATGGTGAATCTGATTACTGTCTGATGTTACATCTGTAGGAGTGTACTGAGGCTGGGTTTTGTTTTGGAGCACATTCATATGTTTTGTTTGTAAAAAAAAAAAAAAAAGATAAAATATAAAGTTAATTGTATTTTGGATGAATAAAAAAGCAATGATTAGTGCTAAGGATGTATAAAAGACAAACAAAACAAAGGAAAATGCTGTATTTTAGGGTTGAACTAGGCTTTCTAACTGTTCTACTTTCTGTCTGCCACTCCTGGCTAATTTACATGTGAGCACACAGCCGGGGGTTGGGGGGGGGCTAACTCCACTCCTGCAGCAGGGGAGACTGATGAAAAGCTTGAGGATGTAAGATTGAATAAATAAAATCCTAGAGTTGACCAGTTCATTTTATAAATGTAAATATTTTTTATTTTGGTGCTGATAAACTAAACAGAAGTTATGATAAAAATATTTGCTTGAGTCAAAATGTCCCAAAATTTGCTTTTAGCACAATAGGGTGATTAAGGTGGTTAAATGTTTCTCGTACGTATAGTGCTGCTTTTCAAACGTGGAGCTTTGTAGGACGCATCTAATTCTGAAATCTCAGCTTCCTGAGACAAACGGCTGATTTCCTATAAAGCTTGATTATATGACTGCAACGGAATCGACCACTTCCTGTTTGGCAGTGCCTTACGCAGACACCGTCAGATGTGCAGCCATGAAACTTGAGATGATGAGAGAGGACCCTTCTGAGTATCTCCAGTTTTAATTTCATGCACATCGGACAAAGCACAGAGAAAATACAGGGCACAATGTGCCCCATGCAATAACTAGGTGGCGCTATAGAGCTCGTCCAAAGTTGTCATATCCATGGGTTCAGAATGGAAGCTTCATCATATCCATTGAAATTCAGTGAGATTGGACAAGGAATGTGCACATGAGAGCAACATTTGTCTGCATGGCGAGACGCCCAACTTTGCCGCTCTGTCAAGACCACACCCCGCATTGAAAGTTATGGCTTTTTATCAGAGTAAACTTCAATGGTTTTTCAACAGGTGGACGTCATTTTGAGGTGTGTCGGCTCATCCTACTTGGAGCAGTGATGCTCCAAGTAAAACATGTCATTTCCTGTTTCCTGTTTCGGATTTTTCGACTGCAGATGTGTTCAAAGTCAGACTACAATCATGCACAACAAATTTGGATCAGATTAGATTATTTATGGCTGAGTAATGGCCATTTTTCTTTTCATGGCGTGATTTCGAAACGACCTCAAATTTTGACGCGCCGCCACGGTCACAAACAACCGTAAAAACTTAAAAGCTTCGCAATTTAATATTGGACATGTGTTTAGTTTACAAAACCAAAGTTTGGAGTCATTGTTCAAAAATCTTTAGGAGGAGTTCGTTCTAGAACGAGGCTTGCAAATGACCAAAATACACCAAAAATGACATATTGACACCAATATAGCAGACTTCCTGTGCAACTGACAGCTTGGTACCAAGAGACTTTTTTGTAGGTTTTCATCTGATGAACATGTCCTGTAAAAATCAAGCTTGTATGTTAAAGAACATGGCGGGGCTCTCAAAAACAAACATGGTAGGTGGCGCTATTGAGCCGTTTTTGTTCACCCATGCAAGTGCTGTATATCTAAGTTGGAAATATTTATGAGGCATCTCATTCTGAAATCTCAGCCTCGTGATACAAACGGCTGATTTTTTATGAATTTTTAATTATCTGACTGCAACGCAATCAACCACTTCCTGTTTGGTGGTGGCTTGCGCAGGCACCGTCAGGTGTACACCCATGAAACTTTAGACGATGAGAGAAGACCCTTATGAGTATCTCCTGTTGTAATTTTATGAATGTCGGACAAAGCAAAGAGAAAAGATAGGTCAGAATGTGACATAAAATGTATTTGTCAATATCTAGGTGGCGCTATGGAGTTCGTCCAAGATTGTCATATCCATTGGTTCAGAATGAAAGCCTCATCACCTCTATTGAATTTCAGTGAGATTGGACAAGGAATGTGCACGTGAGAGCAACTTTTGTGTGCATGGCGAGACGCCCAACTTCACCGCTCTGTCACGACCACACCCCCGCATTGAAAGTTATGGCTTTTTATCAGAGTAAACTTCAATGGCTTTTCAACAGGTGGACATCATTTTGAGGTGTGTCGGCTCATCCTACTTTGAGCAGTGATGCTCCAAGTAAAACATGTCATTTCCTTTTGCCAGCAGGTGGCGCTACACCTGTTCTGGATTTTTCCACTTCTGATGTGGTCAGGGTCAGACTACAATCATGCATATCAATTTTGGATCAGATTGGATTTTGCATGGCTGAGTAATGGCCATTTTTCTTTTCATGGCGTGTTTTCAATATGACCTCCATTTTCGACGCGCCGCCACGGTCACAAACATCCGTAAAAACTTAAAAGCTTCGCAATTTAACATCGGACATGTGCTTAGTTTACAAAACCAAAGTTTGGAGTCATTACTCCAAAATCTCTAGGAGGAGTTCGTTCTAGAGCGAGGCCTGCAAATGTCCAAAATGAAGCAAAAATGACATATTGACCTCAATATATCAGACTTCCTGTGCGAGTGACAGGTGGGTCCTTTCAGACTTTTTTGTAGGTCTCCATCTGAAGAACATGCCCTGTAAAATTCAAGCTTGTACGTTAAAGCGTATGCGGGGCGTCGGGACAAAAGTCACTGTAGGTGGCGCTATCGAGCCGTTTTTGTGCGCCCATGCCAATCTCCTATAAAATACGAAATTTTTCGCGACTCCTGATGTGTGTGCCAAATTTGGTGAGTTTTGGGGTATGTTAAAGGCCTCAAAAAGGCGACTCTTCCGGTAGAATAATAATAATAATTAAAGCTACAAGTAGCATTTAGCGGGCCCGAGCACGTGCGACCGCATGGCACGAGCGACCGCCCCGTGAGCAACGCCCTGCTCGAGCCATTCTCGTCGTTTTTTCTTGTCCATTCTGGAGCTCCAAGCTATTGTTAATACGACAGCAGCTTGGGGGGGGGGCTGTAATCTGTTGCCTTAAGGGACAAAGACTTTTGCATATAGCATGAAAAAAATTCAAGCAATGATGATAATTGCTATCACTGTCCCTAAGGATGAGAACAATAGAACTCATTCAATTTCCACTACAATGTCTAGATGAGTGTCAGCTATGTCTGATAACTTGGCCAATTAGCTGGACCGGGATCTTGCAAAGTGCAGGTGGTTAACGTCCAGTGTGATGAGTCTGTGGACGGCAACAGTACAGCATAGCTTTTGGTTTCCACAAGAGGAGAACTCCTGACACATCTGCCCTAACAGACAACTACAAGAGGAGTTGAAATGTATAACACGGTGAAGGAGTTTTTGTGCAGAAAAAGGTACAATTAGAAAAGCTGGTAGCAGTGACTGCAGATGGGACTCCTGCTATGATCAATAGACAAACAGGTTTCATCACTCACTGTAAAGCTGACCCAGACTTTCCAAAATGTCTGCATTACTGCTGCGTCATTCACCAGCAGGCCTTATGTGCAGAAGTGATTGGCTCTGGACATATAATGACTCTTATTCTGAAAATCGTAAACAACCTCAGCTGCAAAGCTAAACAGCACAGGATTTTTAAGGTGCTATTGGAGGAGATGTCTGTTGAATATGGTGAATATGAACATTGTGAATCTGAACTTGCATTCTTGACTGACATTACTGGAAAACTAAACCACTTGATCTGCGAGCTGCAAGACAATGGCAAAACTATTTTTTTTTGACCAGCCTGCCTGAGCCAGTGTTTTTCTTGTGGGGATCTTTTCTGCCAGGGCTTGTCAGCTTGGTCAGTGGATGTTGCTGCAGTTGTCTCCCTTGCTGGGACAGCTGGAGTTAAACACAGCAGCTCACGGCTCTGAAGTGGACCCCGTTGCTGTCCCAGTCTGGATGGGCACTGTGGCGATGTTCCAATGGCCAGGCTGGCTCCTGGTATAAAGAGATTCCCAAATACCATTTCCTAACCGCAGAGCCAAGGATGTGTTTACATGTTTAGGTCAAAAATGTGATGGACAGCTTCATGTTGTCTAAACATGCCACCCTGTTGTTAATCCAGTTGATATGGTTCTCCATCTGTGTCTAGGTGATAGAAAAGCATTTTTTTTTATATTTAGAGCTCTAAGCAAACAAACAGTTGTCTATATAAAAGAGCTTTTACAATTGTGCACTTTTAGCAGGTCTCTGAGTTCATGTGACCAATGTATGGTGGATTTTCACAGACCTTGTTTAAAACTGAAGGTGAGAGAGACTTAGAGAAATGGCTTCATTGTTCTGGAGTACTTTGTTTCATCCACAGAAGAGTAGAATTGGTGATTGATTTTGAAATGCTGCTGAAAAAAGTATCTTTTTCAAATTGCAATTTCTAACTTGGGTTTTACATTTTGTGTTCCATTTTTCCAGGCTCGAGAGCAGGTAGGACCCAGGCGCAGAGACGGGAGGCAAACGGGTTCAGGGCAAGTGGGTTTATTTAACTAACAAAAAGCGCTGCAGAGCAGGATGACAAAACTAAAAACAAAAACTTACTGTGGCATGGCAAGGGACATGGACGCCAGACAAGAAGACGTGATCAACATGAGCAGAAGTTAATGGACCAGCACAGGAGGAAGGCAGAGACAAGACTTATATACAGACAGGGCAGACAAGACACAGGTGAACACGATTAGGGCAGATGGGGACAAAAGGAAGTAAAACTCAAGAAACATGACAAGACAGGAAACCTTTCAAAATAAAACAGGAAACAGAACCAAACAAGACAGAACAAGAACTAAAGCGAAAAAAAAGACAACAAACTGAAACCATGACAATAGAAAGGAAAAGAAGTTCAAACATTGATTATAAAAAAGGATATAAGAGATAAAAAAAAAAGAAAAAGGAAAAGAAAAAAGATAAAATATTGATTTAATTGCATTTTCAATGAATAAAAAACAATGATTAATAGAATCAGAATCAGGAATCAGAAAAAGTTTTATTGCCAGGTTCAGTAGAGCGCACTTTACAAAACGAGGAATTTGACTTGGTGTATAGTGCAATTAAGAATAAGTTAAAAATTAAGTTAACAACAACAACACACTATATACAGTAGAGTAAGGTGAATTAAAGTGGGAGCACAGATGGGCTGGGATGGTGGGGCCTGTAAGTGGCACCGACAGTCCTTTGGTGGGCGGGGGGGGGGGGGGGGGGTCACCTGGGGGAGTTGGGGTACTGTTCAGCAGGCTGGCTGCAGTGGGGAAGAAGCTGTTCTTGTGGCGCGAGGTCCTGGTCCTGATGGACCGGAGCCTCTTGCCAGAAGGGAGGGGCCGAAAGAGATTATGTCCTGGATGAGAGGGGTTGGCTACAATCCTGGCTGCCCGCCTCCAGGTCCTGGAGATGTGCAGCTCCTGGAGAGACGGGAGGTGGCAGCCGATCACCTTCTCTGCTGAGTGGATGACGCGTTGCAGCTTGGCCTTGTCTCTGGCCGTGGCCGCAGCGAACCAGACTGTGATGGAGGACGTGAGGGTGGATTCGATGATGGCGGTGTAAAAGTCTACCAGCATCTTTTCAGGGAGGTGAAACTTCTTCAGCTGCCTCAGGAAGTACATCCTCTGCTGGACCTTCTTAGTGATGGAGCTGATGTTCTGCTCCCACTTGAGGTCCTGGCTGATGATGGTTCCCAGGAAGCAGAAGGACTCCACAGAGGTCACCGGGGAGTCACAGAGGATGACAGGGGGGAGGGGGGCTGGGGCCTTCCTGAAGTCCACTGTCATCTCCACTGTCTTCAGAGCATTAAGCTCCAGGTTGTTAGCGCTGCACTATGACACCAGCCTGGCTATTTAACTCCTGTAGGCCGACTCATCTCCGTCAGAGATGAGGCCGATGAGTGTGGTGTCGTCAGCAAACTTCAGGAGTTTGACAGACAGGTGACCAGCTGTGCAGCTGTTTGTGTACAGGGAGAGTAACAGGGGTGAAAGGACACAGCCCTGGGGGGATCCGGTGCTTGTGGTCCGAGTATCTGAGACGAGCTTCCCCAGCCTCACATACTGCTGTCTGTCCGTCAGGAAGTCTGTGATCCACCTGCAGGTGGAGTCAGGCACATTCATCTTGGAGAGTTTTTAATACTAAAGATGTATGAAAGACATACCGAAAAAATATGTCTTTCAGTGTTTAACTGGCTGTCTTTGGATTATGCATGCCTGAATAATGGTCATTCTTACTCCTCATCTCTCTGTTCACTGCTTGCTAATTTACATAGCAGGGGTCCCAGCAGGAGGGGGCGGGGTTGTAACACGACTCCTTCAGCAGAGCCAGGCTGAGAGAGGCTTTGACATGTAAGATGTTAGATGTTAGAATGCCAGATGTTAGAATGACCAGTTCATTTTATATCTATGAAAATATTCAGGTAGCTATGGGACATGTTTAGCTATAGGTCTGTGAAAATTGGTGTCGATTGTTGAAACATAAGTTACCATAAAAAAATGTTTGTTTGGAGTCTAGACAGATTTAACACAGGTTTTTGGATGAAAAAGGATTTTTTATAAATCATCTGTTACACTTTTAAGTCTGAAAAAAATATGGAAGGCAGCAAACACAGATCCCTACCGTTTTTAATTTTTTTGTGCTGATATTTGAAAGATAAGTTATGCAAAAAAATAGGTGTTTGCAGTTTTGCCTAAAAAGACGTTTTCGGACCTTTTTGGATGAAATGTTCTCTAAAAGTTCACCTGTAACCTCAATAATTCTGAATTTTTTTAGGAAGCAGTAGCACATAAATGCCTATGAAAGTTGAATTCTTGGTGCTGATAACCTAAACAGAATTTATGCTAAAAATCTTTGTTCAGTCCAAAATTTCATTAAAAAAATCAAGTGATGAAGTTTCTCGTAGACCCTATAGTGTTACATATCAAAGCTGGAGGTTATTAAAGGCATCTAATTCTGAAATCTCAGCTTCCTGAGACAAACGGCTGATTTATAATAAATTTCTATTATTTGGGTGCACATAATCGACCACTTCCTGTTACGCAGGCACCGTCAGGTGTACACCCATGAAACTTTACATGATGAGAGAAGACCCTTCTGAGTATCTCCAGTTTTAATTTCATGCACATCGGACAAAGCAAAGAGAAAATACAGGGCAGAATGTGCCCCATGCAATAACTAGGTGGCGCTATAGAGCTCGTCCAAGATTGTCATATCCATGGGTTCAGAATAGAAGCTTCATCATATCCATTGAATTTCAGTGAGATTGGACAAGGAATGTGCACGTGAGAGCAACTTTTGTGTGCATAGCGAGATGCCCAACTTTGCCGCTCTGTCACGACCACACCCCCGCATTGAAAGTTATGGTTTTTTGTCAGAGTAAACTTCAATGGCTTTTCAACAGGTGGACGTCATTTTCAGGTGTGTCGGCTCATCCTACTCGGAGCAGTGATGCTCCAAGTAAAACATGTCATTTCCTCTTGCCAGCAGGTGGCGCTACACTTTTTCCAGATTTTTTCACTGCAGATGTGTTCAGAGTCAGACTACAATCATGCACATCAATTTTGGATCAGATTGGATTATGCATGGCTGAGTAATGGCCATTTTTCTTTTCATGGCGTGTTTTCGAAACGACCTCCAATTTTGACGCGCCGCCATGGTCACAAACATCCATAAAAACTTAAAAGCTTTGCAATTTAACATCGGACATGTGTCTAGTTTACAAAACCAAAGTTTGGAGTCATTACTCTCAAATCTCTAGGAGGAGTTCGTTCTAGAGCGAGGCCTGCAAATGACCAAAATACAGCAAAAATGACATATTGTCATCAAAATATCAGACTTCCTGTGCGACTGACAGCTTGGTCCCAAGAGACTTTTTTGTAGGTTTCTATCTGATGAACATGCCCTGTTAAAATCAGGTTTGTACTATAAAGCATATGGAGGTGCTCGCGAAAACAAATTTTGCAGGTGGCGCTATCGAGCCATTTTTGTTTACCTATGCCGTTCTCCTATAAAATATGAAATTTTTCGCGACTCCTGATGTGTATACAAAATTTGGTGAGTTTTGGGGTATGTTAAAGGCCTCAAAAAGGCGACGGAAATGTCGGAAGAATAATAATAATAATAATTAAAGCTACAAGTAGCATTTAGCGGGCCCGAGCACGTGCGACCGCCTGGCACGAGCGACCGCCCCGTGAGCAACGCCCTGCTCGAGCCATTCTCGTCGTTTTTTCTTGTCCATTCTGGAGCTCCAAGCTATTGTTAATACGACAGCAGCCTGGGGGGGGGGGGGGGGGGGGGGGGGGGGGGCTGTAATCTGTTGCCTTAAGGGACAAAGACTTTTGCATATAGCATGAAAAAAATTCAAGCAATGATGATAATTGCTATCACTGTCCCTAAGGATGAGAACAATAGAACTCATTCAATTTCCACTACAATGTCTAGATGAGTGTCAGCTATGTCTGATAACTTGGCCAATTAGCTGGACCGGGATCTTGCAAAGTGCAGGTGGTTAACGTCCAGTGTGATGAGTCTGTGGACGGCAACAGTACAGCATAGCTTTTGGTTTCCACAAGAGAAGAACTCCTGACACATCTGCCCTAACAGACAACTACAAGAGGAGTTGAAATGTATAACACGGTGAAGGAGTTTTTGTGCAGAAAAAGGTACAATTAGAAAAGCTGGTAGCAGTGACTGCAGATGGGACTCCTGCTATGATCAATAGACAAACAGGTTTCATCACTCACTGTAAAGCTGACCCAGACTTTCCAAAATGTCTGCATTACTGCTGCGTCATTCACCAGCAGGCCTTATGTGCAGAAGTGATTGGCTCTGGACATATAATGACTCTTATTCTGAAAATCGTAAACAACCTCAGCTGCAAAGCAAAACAGCACAGGATTTTTAAGGTGCTATTGGAGGAGATGTCTGTTGAATATGGTGAATATGAACATTGTGAATCTGAACTTGCATTCTTGACTGACATTACTGGAAAACTAAACCACTTGATCTGCGAGCTGCAAGACAATGGCAAAACTAATTTTTTTTTGACCAGCCTGCCTGAGCCAGTGTTTTTCTTGTGGGGATCTTTTCTGCCAGGGCTTGTCAGCTTGGTCAGTGGATGTTGCTGCAGTTGTCTCCCTTGCTGGGACAGCTGGAGTTAAACACAGCAGCTCACGGCTCTGAAGTGGACCCCGTTGCTGTCCCAGTCTGGATGGGCACTGTGGCGATGTTCCAATGGCCAGGCTGGCTCCTGGTATAAAGAGATTCCCAAATACCATTTCCTAACCGCAGAGCCAAGGATGTGTTTACATGTTTAGGTCAAAAATGTGATGGACAGCTTCATGTTGTCTAAACATGCCACCCTGTTATTAATCCAGTTGATATGGTTCTCCATCTGTGTCTAGGTGATAGAAAAGCATTTTTTTTATATTTACAGCTCTAAGCAAACAAACAGTTGTCTATATAAAAGAGCTTTTACAATTGTGCACTTTTAGCAGGTCTCTGAGTTCATGTGACCAATGTATGGTGGATTTTCACAGACCTTGTTTAAAACTGAAGGTGAGAGAGACTTAGAGAAATGGCTTCATTGTTCTGGAGTTCTTTGTTTCATCCACAGAAGTGTAGAATTGGTGATTGATTTTGAAAAGCTGCTGAAAAAAGTATCTTTTTCAAATTGCAATTTCTAACTTGGGTTTTACATTTTGTGTTCCATTTTTTGTGCTTTAATTGGGAAGCATTTGTTATTTGTTTGGTGTTTTTAAGGTTCTGCAAATATACACATCATTTTTTAGAGACATTTGTTATCAGTTGTGTTTGTTGATTTGTAGTTTAATTTCATTGGATGTATAGATGTCGTGTGGGGGGGAGGCTCGAGAGCAGGTAGGACCCAGGCGCAAAGACGGGAGGCAAACGGGTTCAGGGCAAGTGGGTTTATTTAACTAACAAAAAGCGCTGCAGAGCAGGATGACAAAACTAAAAACAAAAACTTACTGTGGCATGGCAAGGGACATGGACGCCAGACAAGAAGACGTGATCAACATGAGCAGAAGTTAATGGACCAGCACAGGAGGAAGGCAGAGACAAGACTTATATACAGACAGGGCAGACAAGACACAGGTGAACACGATTAGGGTAGATGGGGACCAAAGGAAGTAAAACTCAAGAAACATGACAAGACAGGAAACCTTTCAAAATAAAACAGGAAACAGAACCAAACAAGACAGAACAAGAACTAAAGCGAAAAAAAAGACAACAAACTGAAACCATGACAATAGAAAGGAAAAGAAGTTCAAACATTGATTATAAAAAAGGATATAAGAGATAAAAAAAAAGAAAAAGGAAAAGAAAAAAGATAAAATATTGATTTAATTGCATTTTGAATGAATAAAAAACAATGATTAATAGAATCAGAAATCAGAAAAAGTTTTATTGCCAGGTTCAGTAGAGCGCACTTTACAAAACGAGGAATTTGACTTGGTGTATAGTGCAATTAAGAATAAGTTAAAAATTAAGTTAACAACAACAACACACTATATACAGTAGAGTAAGGTGAATTAAAGTGGGAGCACAGATGGGCTGGGATGGTGGGGCCTGTAAGTGGCACCGACAGTCCTTTGGTGGGCGGGGGGGGGGGAGGGGGGGTCACCTGGGGGAGTTGGGGTACTGTTCAGCAGGCTGACTGCAGTGGGGAAGAAGCTGTTCTTGTGGCGCGAGGTCCTGGTCCTGATGGACCGGAGCCTCTTGCCAGAAGGGAGGGGCCGAAAGAGATTATGTCCTGGATGAGAGGGGTTGGCTACAATCCTGGCTGCCCGCCTCCAGGTCCTGGAGTTGTGCAGCTCCTGGAGAGACGGGAGGTGGCAACCGATCACCTTCTCTGCTGAGTGGATGACGCGTTGCAGCTTGGCCTTGTCTCTGGCCGTGGCCGCAGCGAACCAGACTGTGATGGAGGACGTGAGGGTGGATTCGATGATGGCGGTGTAAAAGTCTACCAGCATCTTTTCAGGGAGGTGAAACTTCTTCAGCTGCCTCAGGAAGTACATCCTCTGCTGGACCTTCTTAGTGATGGAGCTGATGTTCTGCTCCCACTTGAGGTCCTGGCTGATGATGGTTCCCAGGAAGCAGAAGGACTCCACAGAGGTCACCGGGGAGTCACAGAGGATGACAGGGGGGAGGGGGGCTGGGGCCTTCCTCAAGTCCACTGTCATCTCCACTGTCTTCAGAGCATTAAGCTCCAGGTTGTTAGCGCTGCACTATGACACCAGCCTGGCTATTTCACTCCTGTAGGCCGACTCATCTCCGTCAGAGATGAGGCCGATGAGTGTGGTGTCGTCAGCAAACTTCAGGAGTTTGACAGACAGGTGACCAGCTGTGCAGCTGTTTGTGTACAGGGAGAGTAACAGGGGTGAAAGGACACAGCCCTGGGGGGAATCCGGTGCTTGTGGTCCGAGTATCTGAGACGAGCTTCCCCAGCCTCACATACTGCTGTCTGTCCGTCAGGAAGTCTGTGATCCACCTGCAGGTGGAGTCAGGCACATTCATCTTGGAGAGTTTTTAATACTAAGTCTAGACAGATTTAACACAGGTTTTTGGATGAAAAAGGATTTTTTATAAATCATCTGTTACACTTTTAAGTCTGAAAAAAATATGGAAGGCAGCAAACACAGATCCCTACCGTTTTTAATTTTTTTGTGCTGATATTTGAAAGATAAGTTATGCAAAAAAATAGGTGTTTGCAGTTTTGCCTAAAAAGACGTTTTCGGACCTTTTTGGATCAAATGTTGTCTAAAAGTTCACCTGTAACTTCAATCATTCTGAATTTTTTTAGGAAAACTAAACCAATTCAACTGTGATCTGCAAGGCAATGGTAAAACTATATTTTTTATGGAACAGCCTGCAGTGTTTCTTGTGGGGATCTTTTCTGCCAGGGCTTGCCGGCTTGGTCGGTGGTTGTTGCTGTTACCAATCCAGTTGATATGGTTCTCCATCTGTGTCTAAGTGATATAATCAGAATCAGAATCGTTTATTGTCATTGTACATGGGGATACAATGAAATTGCAGCAGCCTTGGAGTGAAGGAGTTACATAAAATAAAAATAAAAATAGAATAGAAAAAGAAATACTGTATTTACAACTCTTAACAAAAAATGAACAATATGGACAGAAACTGTTAAATATTAAATATTTGTGAATAAAATAGAATGGAATTACATGAGTTGCTGTGAGCACAGCTTAATAAATATCAAGTTATTGCACAGTGACCTGGTTAGACAGTCAGGATATTGCACGCATTGTAGTAAAATTAGAGTGAGGTGTGGTTGGTGGACGTATGTGCATTCCGTATGATAATTGCCTGTGGAAAAAAGCTGTTTCTTAGTCTGTTTGTCCTGGTTCAGATGGACCTGTACCTCCTTCCAGAGGGCAGCAGTTCAAACAGAGGGAAAGCAGAATGGGTGGAGTTAGTGGTGATGCTAGTCACTCTGCTGAGGCAGCGAGACTGGTAAATGTCCTTCAGTGAGGGGAGGGGGCAGCCGATGATCCTCTGCGCTGTCTTTACCACTCTCTGGAGACTCTGCCGTTCTGCTTCAGTGCAGTGGGAAAACCACACTGTGATGCCATAGGACAGAATGCTCTCAATGGTTGAGCGGTAGAACGTTACCAGCAGCTCCTGGCTGACGTCGTTCCTCCTAAGTTTTCTCAGGAAGTGCAGGCGTTGCTGGGCCTTCCTGATGACAGTCATGGTGTTGTTAGACCATGTGAGGTCAGCAGAGATGGTGGTGCCCAGGAGGGTGAAGCTGTGGACCCTCTCCACACAGTTTCCATCGATGTAGAGTGGGGGTGGATCTGTTCTGTTTTTTCTGAAGTCCAGGATGATCTCCTTGGTCTTGGTGGTGTTCAGGATGAGGTTATTAGCCTGACACCACCTTGAGAGTTTCAGGACTTCGTCTCTGTAGGCCGTCTCGTCGTCCCCAGAGATCAGCCCCACCACAGTAGTGTCGTCTGCAAACTTCACCACGGTGTTGCTGGTGTGGGCTGGTCTGCAGTCTGCTGTGTACAGTGTATACAGCAGAGGACTCAGCACACATCCCTGTGTGGAGCCTGTGCTCAGCGTCCGGGTGGAGGAGAGGTGGGGGTCAAGTTTGACTGTCTGTGGTCTGTTTGTCAGGAAGTCCTTGATCCACGAGCAGGTGAGTGGGTGGAGTCCTAGTTCAGACAGTTTGTTGACCAGAATGTCAGGAATGATTGTGTTAAAGGCTGAGCTATAGTCCACAAAGAGCATCCTGGCGTAGGTGTCTCTGTGTTCCAGGTGGCTCAGCGCAGTGTGGAGGGTGATGGAAATGGCATCATCCGTTGATCTGTTTGCTTTGTAAGCAAACTGGTGGGGGACGAAGATTGGAGGGAGGGAGTCTTTGATGTGTCCCAGGAGCAGCCGCTCCAGACACTTTGTGATGACAGCAGTGAGTGCAACTGGGCGGAAGTCCGTGAGGAAGGCTGTGGATGAGGACTTTTTGGGTATCGGGATGATAGTGGATGACTTCAGGCAAGCAGGGATGAAAGCCTGAGCTAGCGACAGGTTGAAGATTTTTGTGAAGACCTGGGAGAGTTGATCGGCGCAGGCCCGCAGAACCTTTCCGGGAACTCCATCAGGTCCCGCCGCTTTCCTGGGGTTTACCCTGCTGAACATCCGTGCCATCCGTGCCACGTCCATAAAGGCATTGTTTTTATATTTAGAGCTCTAAGCAACCAAACAGTTGTCTATATAAAAGAGCTTTTACAATTGTGCACTTTTAGCAGGCTGAAAAAATTATCTTTTTAAAATTGCCATTTCAAATTTGGGTTTTAAATTTTGTGTTCCATTTTTCTGTGCTTGTATTGGAAGGATTTGTTATTATTTTGTTTAAAAGTGCTACATATTGTATATACACATAATTTATTTAGAGAAATTTGCTATACGTTGTGTTTTTTGGTTTTGTAGTTTAATTTCATTGGATTTATATTAAGGAAAAGAAGTTGCAGCATTGATTAAAAAAGGATAAAAGAGACATTTACTGTCTAAGTCTTATGTTACATCTGTAGAACTGTACTGAGAGTTGGGTTTTGTTTTGGAGCACATTCATATGTTTTGTTTGTAAAAAAAAAAGATAAAATATTAGGTTAATTGCATTTTACATGACTAGAAAAGCAATGATTATTCATAAAAATCTATGAAAGACATACAAAACAAATGAAAAAGCAGTCTGCCCTCCCTCTTGTGTCTAAACTCTTGTCACCTCACTGCTGGGTTAGTTAGCATATGAACTGGCAGCTGGTGTGTGTGTGTGTGGGGGGGGGGGGGGGGTGAAATTTGACTCCAGCAACAGGGATGATTGAGGAGCAGGCTGCAGCATGAGGAAAAGACTTAAGCATGTAAGAGGAAATGACATCCTACAGTTGACCAGTTCATTTTATATCTGTAAAGAATATTCAAGAAGCATTTAGACATGTTCAGCTATATGCGTGTGAAACTTGGTGTGGATATTTGAAGCATAAGTAATTTTAAAACACACTTGTTTGGAGTCCAGACGGAAAAAGCACAGGTTTTGGGATGAATCAGGATTTTTTTAAAATCATCTGTTTCACCTGGACTTCTGAAAAAAATATGGAAGGCAGCAAACACAGATCCCTAAATTTAAAAAAATAAATGGTGTTGATATATGATGATTAAGTTATGAAAAAAAATAGGTGTTTGTAGTTTTGCCTAAAAAGACGTTTTCGGACCTTTTTGGATGTAATGCTCTCTAAGATGTCACCTGTAACTTCAATCATTCTGAATTTTTTTAGGAAGCAGTAGCACATAAATGCCTATGAAAGTTGAATTCCTGGTGCTGATAACCTAAACAGAATTTATGCTAAAAATCTTTGTTCAGTCCAAAATTTCATTAAAAAAATCAAGTGATGAAGTTTCTCGTAGACCCTATAGTGTTACATATCAAAGCTGGAGGTTATTAAAGGCATCTAATTCTGAAATCTCAGCTTCCTGAGACAAACGGCTGATTTATAATAAATTTCTATTATTTGGGTGCACATAATCGACCACTTCCTGTTACGCAGGCACCGTCAGGTGTACACCCATGAAACTTTACATGATGAGAGAGGACCCTTCTGAGTATCTCCAGTTTTAATTTCATGCACATCGGACAAAGCAAAGAGAAAATACAGGGCAGAATGTGCCCAATGCAATAACTAGGTGGCGCTATAGAGCTCGTCCAAGATTGTCATATCCATGGGTTCAGAATAGAAGCTTCATCATATCCATTGAATTTCAGTGAGATTGGACAAGGAATGTGCACGTGAGAGCAACTTTTGTGTGCATAGCGAGATGCCCAACTTTGCCGCTCTGTCACGACCACACCCCCGCATTGAAAGTTATGGTTTTTTGTCAGAGTAAACTTCAATGGCTTTTCAACAGGTGGACGTCATTTTCAGGTGTGTCGGCTCATCCTACTCGGAGTAGTGATGCTCCAAGTAAAACATGTCATTTCCTCTTGCCAGCAGGTGGCGCTACACTTTTTCCAGATTTTTTCACTGCAGATGTGTTCAGAGTCAGACTACAATCATGCACATCAATTTTGGATCAGATTGGATTATGCATGGCTGAGTAATGGCCATTTTTCTTTTCATGGCGTGTTTTCGAAACGACCTCCAATTTTGACGCGCCGCCATGGTCACAAACATCCATAAAAACTTAAAAGCTTTGCAATTTAACATCGGACATGTGTCTAGTTTACAAAACCAAAGTTTGGAGTCATTACTCTCAAATCTCTAGGAGGAGTTCGTTCTAGAGCGAGGCCTGCAAATGACCAAAATACAGCAAAAATGACATATTGTCATCAAAATATCAGACTTCCTGTGCGACTGACAGCTTGGTCCCAAGAGACTTTTTTGTAGGTTTCTATCCGATGAACATGCCCTGTTAAAATCAGGTTTGTACTATAAAGCATATGGAGGTGCTCGCGAAAACAAATTTTGCAGGTGGCGCTATCGAGCCATTTTTGTTTACCTATGCCGTTCTCCTATAAAATATGAAATTTTTCGCGACTCCTGATGTGTATACAAAATTTGGTGAGTTTTGGGGTATGTTAAAGGCCTCAAAAAGGCGACGGAAAAGTCGGAAGAATAATAATAATAATTAAAGCTACAAGTAGCATTTAGCGGGCCCGAGCACGTGCGACCGCCTGGCACGAGTGACCGCCCCGTGAGCAACGCCCTGCTCGAGCCATTCTCGTCGTTCTTTCTTGTCCATTCTGGAGCTCCAAGCTAATGTTAATATGAAAGCAGCCTGTGGGGGGTGTGGGAGGGGGGGACTGTAATCTGTTGCCTTAAGGGACAAAGACTTTTGCATATAGCATGAACGAGTGAGTGAATGAACAACGTCCTGCTCGAGCCGTTTTGTGTCGTTCTTCCTTCTGCATTCTGGTGCTGCAAGCTACATTTAACATGACAGCAGCCTGTCGGCGGAAGGTGGGGGTGGGGGGGGGCTGTAATCTGTTTCCTTGAAGGACTGATATTTTTGCATATATTGTGAAAAAAAATTCAAACAAAGCTTTCTTTAGTCCTGCTCATTTTCTCATCCAGAAGGCCTTTTCAGATTAAAAAGTTGTCAATCAAGCAATGATGATAATCACTAACACTGTACCTAAAGATGTGAAAAATAGAAGTGATCTAATTTCCACTACAATGTCTCAACATGTGTCAGCTATGTTTGATAACTTGGCCGATCAGGTGGACCGGGATCTTGCAAAGCGCATGTTGTTTTGCATCCAGTTTGAAGATTCTCTAGACAGCAGCAGTGCAGCGCAGCTGTGTGTTTGTTTTTTTTTTTTGTTTTTCTTTACATCAAGAGAAGAACTCTTGACAGAACTGCCCTTACAAACAAATATAGGAGGAGTTGAAATGTATAACACGGTAAAGGAGTTTTTGTGCAGAAAAAGGTACCATTAGAAAAGCTGGTAGCAGTGACTGCAGACGGGGCTCCTGCTATGATCAATAGACAAACAGGTTTCATCACTCACTGTAAAGCTGACCCAGACTTTCCAAAATGTCTGCATTACTGCTGCTTCATTCACCAGTAGGCCTCAAGTGTAAAAGTGATTGGCTCTGGACACTAAGTTGGAGATATGTAGGAGGCATCTCATTCTGAAATCTCGTGATACAAATGGCTGATTTTTTACGAATTTTTAATTATCTGACTGTAACGCAATGAACCACTTCCTGTTTGGCGGTGGCTTGCGCAGGCACCGTCAAATTTACACCCATGAAACTTTAAACGATGAGAGAAGACCCTTGTGAGTATCTCCTGTTTTAATTTTATGAACATCTGACAAAGCACAGATAAAAGACAGGGCAGAATGTGCCCTATGCAATAACTAGGTGGCGCTATAGAGTTCGTCCAAAGTTGTCATATCCATGGGTACAAAATGGAAGCTTCATCATATCCATTTAATTTCAGTGAGATTGGACAAGGAATGTGCACGTGAGAGCAACATTTATGCATGGCGAGACGCCCAACTTTGCCGCTCTGTCACGACCACAGCCCCGCTTTGAAAGATATGGCTTTTTATCAGAGTAAACTTCAATGGCTTTTCAACAGGTGGATGTCATTTTGAGGTGTGTTTGCTCATCCTACTTGGAGCAGTGATGCTCCAAGTAAAACATGTCATTTCCTGTTGCCAGCAGGTGGGGCTACACTTTTTCCGGATTCTTTCACTGCCAATGTGTTCAGAGCCAGACTACAATCATGCACATCAATTTTGGATCAGATTAGATTATGCATGGTTGAGTAATGGCTATTTGTCTTTTCATGGCGTGTTTTCGAAACAACCTCCAATTTTGACGCGCAGCCACGGTCACAAACAACCGTAAAAACTTAAAAGCTTCGCAATTTAAAATCGGACATGTGTTTAGTTTACAAAACCAAAGTTTGGAGTCATTATTCACAAATCTCTAGGAGGAGTTCGTTCTAAAAGGAGGCCTGCAAATGACCAAAATACAGAAAAAATGACATATTGACACCAATATAGCAGACTTCCTGTGCAACTGACAGCTTGGTACCAAGAGACTTTTTTGTAGGTTTTCATCTGATAAAAATGTCCTGTAAATATACAAGCTTGTATGTTAAAGAACATGGCGGGGCTCGCGAAAACAAACACTGTAGGTGGCGCTATTGAGCCGTTTTTATGCACCCATGCGAGTGCTGTATATCTAAAATGGAGATATGTAAGAGGCATCTTATTCTGAAATCTCAGCCTCGTGATACAAACGGCTGATTTTTTTTGAATTTTTAATTATCTGACTGCAACACAATCAACCACTTCCTGTTTGGCGGTGGCTTGCGCAATCATTGTCAGGTGTAAACCCATGTAACTTTAAAAGATGAGAGAAAACCCTTGTGAGTATCTCCTGTTGTAATTTTATGAACATCGGACAAAGCACAGAGAAAAGACAGGGCAGAATGTGCCCCATGCAATAACTAGGTGGCGCTATAGAGCTCGTCCAAACTTGTCATATCCATGGGTTCAGAATGGAAGCCTCATCATATCCTTTGATTTTCAGTGAGATCGGATAAGGAATGTGCACGTGAGAGCAACTTTTGTGCATGGCGAGACGCCCAACTTTGCCGCTCTGTCACGACCACACCCCCGCTTTGAAAGTTATGGTTTTTTATCAGAGTAAACTTCAATGGTTTTTCAACAGGTGGATGTCATTTTGAGGTGTGTTTGCTCATCCTACTTGGAGCAGTGATGCTCCAAGTAAAACATGTCATTTCCTTTTGCCAACAGGTGGCGCTACACTTATTCCATATTTTTCCACTGCAGATTTGTT
The DNA here is from genome assembly GCF_053564925.1 of Oryzias latipes. NCBI lineage: Eukaryota > Metazoa > Chordata > Actinopteri > Beloniformes > Adrianichthyidae > Oryzias > Oryzias latipes. The sequence continues at coordinate 27,403,196 of NC_136241.1, read as the reverse complement.
CAGAGTCAGACTACAATCATGCACATAAATTTTGGATCAGATTAGATTTTGCATGGCTGAGTAATGGCCATTTTTCTTTTCATGGCGTGTTTTAGAAACGACCTCCAATTTTGACGCGCAGCCACGGTCACAAACAACCGTAAAAACTTAAAAGCTTCACAATTTAACATCGGACATGTGTTTAGTTTACAAAACCAAAGTTTGGAGTCATTATTCACAAATCTCTAGGAGGAGTTCGTTCTAGAAGGAGGCCTGCAAATGACCAAAATACAGCAAAAATGACATATTGACATCAATATAGCAGACTTCCTGTGCAACTGACAGCTTGGTACCAAGAGACTTTTTTGTAGGTTTTCATCTGATGAACATGTCCTGTAAATATCAAGCTTGTATCTTAAAGAACATGGCGGGGCTCGCGAAAACAAACATTGTAGGTGGCGCTATTGAGCCGTTTTTGTGCACCCGTGCGAGTGCTGTATATTTAAGTTGGAGATATGTATGGGGGAATCTCATTCTGAAATCTCAGCCTCGTCAGAAAAACGGCTGATTTTTTATGAATTTTTAATTATCTGACTGCAACGCAATCAACCACTTCCTGTTTGGCGGTGGCTTGCGCAGGCACCGTCAGGTGTACACCCATGAAACTTTACATAATGAGAGAAAACCCTTGTGAGTATCTCCTGTTGTAATTTTATGAACATCGGACAAAGCACAGAGAAAAGACAGGTCAGAATGTGACATAAAATGTATTTGTAGAAATCTAGGTGGCGCTATAGAGCTCGTCCAAGATTGTCATATCCATTGGTTCAGAATGGAAGCTTCATCACCTCCATCGAATTTCAGTGAGATTGGACAAGGAATGTGCACGTGAGAGCAACTTTTGTGTACACGGCGAGACGCCCAACTTCGCCGCTCTGTCACGACCACACCCCCGCGTTGAAAGTTATGGCTTTTTATCAGAGTAAACTTCAATGGCTTTTCAACAGATGGAAATCATTTTGAGGTGTGTCGGCTCATCCTACTTGGAGCAGTGATGCTCCAAGTAAAACATGTCATTTCATGTTGCCAGCAGGTGGCGCTACACCTGTTCTGGATTTTTCCACCTCTGATGTGTTCAGAGTCGAACTACAATCATGCATATCAATTTTGGATCAGATTGGATTTTGCATGGCTGAGTAATGGCCATTTTTCTTTTCATGGCGTGTTTTCAAAATGACCTCCATTTTCGACGCGCCGCCACGGTCACAAACATCCGTAAAAACTTAAAAGCTTCGCAATTTAACATCGGACATGTGTCTAGTTTACAAAACCAAAGTTTGGAGTCATTACTCCAAAATCTCTAGGAGGAGTTCGTTCTAGAGCGAGGCCTGCAAATGTCCAAAATGAAGCAAAAATGACATATTGACCTCAATATATCAGACTTCCTGTGCGAGTGACAGGTGGGTCCTTTCAGACTTTTTTGTAGATCTCCATCTGAAGAACATGCCCTGTAAAAATCAAGCTTGTACGTTAAAGCGTATGCGGGGCGTCGGGACAAAAGTCACTGTAGGTGGCGCTATCGAGCCGTTTTTGTGCGCCCATGCCAATCTCCTATAAAATACGAAATTTTTCGCGACTCCTGATGTGTGTGCCAAATTTGGTGAGTTTTGGGGTATGTTAAAGGCCTCAAAAAGGCGACTCTTCCGGTAGAATAATAATAATAATAATAATAATAATAAACATTCGAATTACAATAGGGTCCTTGCACTCCGTGCTCGGGCCCTAATAATTAAAGCTACAAGTAGCATTTAGCGGGCCCGAGCACGTGCGACCGCATGGCACGAGCGACCGCCCCGTGAGCAACGCCCTGCTCGAGCCATTCTCGTCGTTTTTTCTTGTCCATTCTGGAGCTCCAAACTATTGTTAATACGACAGCAGCCTGGGGGGGGGGGGGGGGGGGGGGGGGGGGGGCTGTAATCTGTTGCCTTAAGGGACAAAGACTTTTGCATATAGCATGAAAAAAATTCAAGCAATGATGATAATTGCTATCACTGTCCCTAAGGATGAGAACAATAGAACTCATTCAATTTCCACTACAATGTCTAGATGAGTGTCAGCTATGTCTGATAACTTGGCCAATTAGCTGGACCGGGATCTTGCAAAGTGCAGGTGGTTAACGTCCAGTGTGATGAGTCTGTGGACGGCAACAGTACAGCATAGCTTTTGGTTTCCACAAGAGAAGAACTCCTGACACATCTGCCCTAACAGACAACTACAAGAGGAGTTGAAATGTATAACACGGTGAAGGAGTTTTTGTGCAGAAAAAGGTACAATTAGAAAAGCTGGTAGCAGTGACTGCAGATGGGACTCCTGCTATGATCAATAGACAAACAGGTTTCATCACTCACTGTAAAGCTGACCCAGACTTTCCAAAATGTCTGCATTACTGCTGCGTCATTCACCAGCAGGCCTTATGTGCAGAAGTGATTGGCTCTGGACATATAATGACTCTTATTCTGAAAATCGTAAACAACCTCAGCTGCAAAGCAAAACAGCACAGGATTTTTAAGGTGCTATTGGAGGAGATGTCTGTTGAATATGGTGAATATGAACATTGTGAATCTGAACTTGCATTCTTGACTGACATTACTGGAAAACTAAACCACTTGATCTGCGAGCTGCAAGACAATGGCAAAACTATTTTTTTTTGACCAGCCTGCCTGAGCCAGTGTTTTTCTTGTGGGGATCTTTTCTGCCAGGGCTTGTCAGCTTGGTCAGTGGATGTTGCTGCAGTTGTCTCCCTTGCTGGGACAGCTGGAGTTAAACACAGCAGCTCACGGCTCTGAAGTGGACCCCGTTGCTGTCCCAGTCTGGATGGGCACTGTGGCGATGTTCCAATGGCCAGGCTGGCTCCTGGTATAAAGAGATTCCCAAATACCATTTCCTAACCGCAGAGCCAAGGATGTGTTTACATGTTTAGGTCAAAAATGTGATGGACAGCTTCATGTTGTCTTTTGATGTAAGTTTAAACCTAAACATGCCACCCTGTTATTAATCCAGTTGATATGGTTCTCCATCTGTGTCTAGGTGATAGAAAAGCATTTTTTTTTATATTTAGAGCTCTAAGCAAACAAACAGTTGTCTATATAAAAGAGCTTTTACAATTGTGCACTTTTAGCAGGTCTCTGAGTTCATGTGACCAATGTATGGTGGATTTTCACAGACCTTGTTTAAAACTGAAGGTGAGAGAGACTTAGAGAAATGGCTTCATTGTTCTGGAGTTCTTTGTTTCATCCACAGAAGAGTAGAATTGGTGATTGATTTTGAAAAGCTGCTGAAAAAAGTATCTTTTTCAAATTGCAATTTCTAACTTGGGTTTTACATTTTGTGTTCCATTTTTTGTGCTTTAATTGGGAAGCATTTGTTATTTGTTTGGTGTTTTTAAGGTTCTGCAAATATACACATCATTTTTTAGAGACATTTGTTATCAGTTGTGTTTGTTGATTTGTAGTTTAATTTCATTGGATGTATAGATGTCGTGTGGGGGGGAGGCTCGAGAGCAGGTAGGACCCAGGCGCAGAGACGGGAGGCAAACGGGTTCAGGGCAAGTGGGTTTATTTAACTAACAAAAAGCGCTGCAGAGCAGGATGACAAAACTAAAAACAAAAACTTACTGTGGCATGGCAAGGGACATGGACGCCAGACAAGAAGACGTGATCAACATGAGCAGAAGTTAATGGACCAGCACAGGAGGAAGGCAGAGACAAGACTTATATACAGACAGGGCAGACAAGACACAGGTGAACACGATTAGGGCAGATGGGGACCAAAGGAAGTAAAACTCAAGAAACATGACAAGACAGGAAACCTTTCAAAATAAAACAGGAAACAGAACCAAACAAGACAAAACAAGAACTAAAGCGAAAAACAAGACAACAAACTGAAACCATGACAATAGAAAGGAAAAGAAGTTCAAACATTGATTATAAAAAAGGATATAAGAGATAAAAAAAAAGAAAAAGGAAAAGAAAAAAGATAAAATATTGATTTAATTGCATTTTGAATGAATAAAAAACAATGATTAATAGAATCAGAATCAGAATCAGAAATCAGAAAAAGTTTTATTGCCAGGTTCAGTAGAGCGCACTTTACAAAACGAGGAATTTGACTTGGTGTATAGTGCAATTAAGAATAAGTTAAAAATTAAGTTAACAACAACAACACACTATATACAGTAGAGTAAGGTGACTTAAAGTGGGAGCACAGATGGGCTGGGATGGTGGGGCCTGTAAGTGGCACCGACAGTCCTTTGGTGGGCGGGGGGGGAGGGGGGGTCACCTGGGGGAGTTGGGGTACTGTTCAGCAGGCTGACTGCAGTGGGGAAGAAGCTGTTCTTGTGGCGCGAGGTCCTGGTCCTGATGGACCGGAGCCTCTTGCCAGAAGGGAGGGGCCGAAAGAGATTATGTCCTGGATGAGAGGGGTTGGCTACAATCCTGGCTGCCCGCCTCCAGGTCCTGGAGATGTGCAGCTCCTGGAGAGACGGGAGGTGGCAGCCGATCACCTTCTCTGCTGAGTGGATGACGCGTTGCAGCTTGGCCTTGTCTCTGGCCGTGGCCGCAGCGAACCAGACTGTGATGGAGGACGTGAGGGTGGATTCGATGATGGCATCGTAGAAGTCTACCAGCATCTTTTCAGGGAGGTGAAACTTCTTCAGCTGCCTCAGGAAGTACATCCTCTGCTGGACCTTCTTAGTGATGGAGCTGATGTTCTGCTCCCACTTGAGGTCCTGGCTGATGATGGTTCCCAGGAAGCAGAAGGACTCCACAGAGGTCACCGGGGAGTCACAGAGGATGACAGGGGGGAGGGGGGCTGGGGCCTTCCTGAAGTCCACTGTCATCTCCACTGTCTTCAGAGCATTAAGCTCCAGGTTGTTAGCGCTGCACTATGACACCAGCCTGGCTATTTCACTCCTGTAGGCCAACTCATCTCCGTCAGAGATGAGGCCGATGAGTGTGGTGTCGTCAGCAAACTTCAGGAGTTTGACAGACAGGTGACCAGCTGTGCAGCTGTTTGTGTACAGGGAGAGTAACAGGGGTGAAAGGACACAGCCCTGGGGGGATCCGGTGCTTGTGGTCCGAGTATCTGAGACGAGCTTCCCCAGCCTCACATACTGCTGTCTGTCCGTCAGGAAGTCTGTGATCCACCTGCAGGTGGAGTCAGGCACATTCATCTTGGAGAGTTTTTAATACTAAAGATGTATGAAAGACATACCGAAAAATATGTCTTTCAGTGTTTAACTGGCTGTCTTTGGATTATGCATGCCTGAGTAATGGCCATTCTTACTCCTCATCTCTCTGTTCACTGCTTGCTAATTTACATAGCAGGGGTCCCAGCAGGAGGGGGCGGGGTTGTAACACGACTCCTTCAGCAGAGCCAGGCTGAGAGAGGCTTTGACATGTAAGATGTTAGATGTTAGAATGCTAGATGTTAGAATGACCAGTTCATTGTATATCTATGAAAATATTCAGGGAGCTATGGGACATGTTCAGCTATAGGTGTGTGAAAATTGGTGTCGATTGTTGAAACATAAGTTACCATAAAAAAATGTTTGTTTGGAGTCTAGACAGATTTAACACAGGTTTTTGGATGAAAAAGGATTTTTTATAAATCATCTGTTACACTTTTAAGTCTGAAAAAAATATGGAAGGCAGCAAACACAGATCTCTACCGTTTTTAATTTGTTTGTGCTGATATTTGAAAGATAAGTTATGCAAAAAAATAGGTGTTTGCAGTTTTGCCTAAAAAGACGTTTTCGGACCTTTTTGGATCAAATGTTGTCTAAAAGTTCACCTGTAACTTCAATCATTCTGAATTTTTTTAGGAAAACTAAACCACTTCAACTGTGATCTGCAAGGCAATGGTAAAACTATATTTTTTATGGAACAGCCTGCAGTGTTTCTTGTGGGGATCTTTTCTGCCAGGGCTTGCCGGCTTGGTCGGTGGTTGTTGCTGTTACCAATCCAGTTGATATGGTTCTCCATCTGTGTCTAAGTGATATAATCAGAATCAGAATCGTTTATTGTCATTGTACATGGGGATACAATGAAATTGCAGCAGCCTTGGAGTGAAGGAGTTACATAAAATAAAAATAAAAATAGAATAGAAAAAGAAATACTGTATTTACAACTCTTAACAAAAAATGAACAATATGGACAGAAACTGTTAAATATTAAATATTTGTGAATAAAATAGAAAGGAATTACATGAGTTGCTGTGAGCACAGCTTAATAAATATCAAGTTATTGCACAGTGACCCGGTTAGACAGTCAGGATATTGCACGCATTGTAGTAAAATTAGAGTGAGGTGTGGTTGGTGGACGTATGTGCATTCCGTATGATAATTGCCTATGGAAAAAAGCTGTTTCTTAGTCTGTTTGTCCTGGTTCTGATGGACCTGTACCTCCTTCCAGAGGGCAGCAGTTCAAACAGAGGGAAAGCAGAATGGGTGGAGTTAGTGGTGATGCTAGTCACTCTGCTGATGCAGCGAGACTGGTAAATGTCCTTCAGTGAGGGGAGGGGGCAGCCGATGATCCTCTGCGCTGTCTTTACCACTCTCTGGAGACTCTGCCGTTCTGCTTCAGTGCAGTGGGAAAACCACACTGTGATGCCATAGGACAGAATGCTCTCAATGGTTGAGCGGTAGAACGTTACCAGCAGCTCCTGGCTGACGTCGTTCCTCCTAAGTTTTCTCAGGAAGTGCAGGCGTTGCTGGGCCTTCCTGATGACAGTCATGGTGTTGTTAGACCATGTGAGGTCAGCAGAGATGGTGGTGCCCAGGAGGGTGAAGCTGTGGACCCTCTCCACACAGTTTCCATCGATGTAGAGTGGGGGTGGATCTGTTCTGTTCTGCAAACTGGTGGGGGACGAAGATTGGAGGGAGGGAGTCTTTGATGTGTCCCAGGAGCAGCCGCTCCAGACACTTTGTGATTACAGCAGTGAGTGCAACTGGGCGGAAGTCCGTGAGGAAGGCTGTGGATGAGGACTTTTTGGGTATCGGGATGATAGTGGATGACTTCAGGCAAGCAGGGATGAAAGCCTGAGCTAGCGACAGGTTGAAGATTTTTGTGAAGACCTGGGAGAGTTGATCGGCGCAGGCCCGCAGAACCTTTCCGGGAACTCCATCAGGTCCCGCCGCTTTCCTGGGGTTTACCCTGCTGAACATCCGTGCCATCCGTGCCACGTCCATAAAGGCATTGTTTTTATATTTAGAGCTCTAAGCAACCAAACAGTTGTCTATATAAAAGAGCTTTTACAATTGTGCACTTTTAGCAGGCTGAAAAAATTATCTTTTTAAAATTGCCATTTCAAATTTGGGTTTTAAATTTTGTGTTCCATTTTTCTGTGCTTGTATTGGAAGGATTTGTTATTATTTTGTTTAAAAGTGCTACATATTGTATATACACATAATTTATTTAGAGAAATTTGCTATAGGTTGTGTTTTTTGGTTTTGTAGTTTAATTTCATTGGATTTATATTAAGGAAAAGAAGTTGCAGCATTGATTAAAAAAGGATAAAAGAGACATTTACTGTCTAAGTCTTATGTTACATCTGTAGAACTGTACTGAGAGTTGGGTTTTGTTTTGGAGCACATTCATATGTTTTGTTTGTAAAAAAAAAAAGATAAAATATTAAGTTAATTGCATTTTACATGACTAGAAAAGCAATGATTATTCATAAAAATCTATGAAAGACATACAAAACAAATGAAAAAGCAGTCTGCCCTCCCTCTTGTGTCTAAACTATTGTCACCTCACTTCTGGGTTAGTTAGCATATGAACTGGCAGCTGGTGTGTGTGTGTGTGGGGGGGGGGGGGGGGGTGAAATTTGACTCCAGCAACAGGGATGATTGAGGAGCAGGCTGCAGCATGAGGAAAAGACTTAAGCATGTAAGAGGAAATGACATCCTACAGTTGACCAGTTCATTTTATATCTGTAAAGAATATTCAAGAAGCATTTAGACATGTTCAGCTATATGCGTGTGAAACTTGGTGTGGATATTTGAAGCATAAGTAATTTTAAAACACACTTGTTTGGAGTCCAGACGGAAAAAGCACAGGTTTTGGGATGAATCAGGATTTTTTAAAAATCATCTGTTTCACCTGGACTTCTGAAAAAAATATGGAAGGCAGCAAACACAGATCCCTACATTTAAAAAAATAAATGGTGTTGATATATGATGATTAAGTTATGAAAAAAAATAGGTGTTTGTAGTTTTGCCTAAAAAGACGTTTTCGGACCTTTTTGGATGAAATGTTCTCTAAAAGTTCACCTGTAACTTCAATCATTCTGAATTTTTTTAGGAAGCAGTAGCACATAAATGCCTATGAAAGTTGAATTCTTGGTGCTGATAACCTAAACAGAATTTATGCTAAAAATCTTTGTTCAGTCCAAAATTTCATTAAAAAAATCAAGTGATGAAGTTTCTCGTAGACCCTATAGTGTTACATATCAAAGCTGGAGGTTATTAAAGGCATCTAATTCTGAAATCTCAGCTTCCTGAGACAAACGGCTGATTTATAATAAATTTCTATTATTTGGGTGCACATAATCGACCACTTCCTGTTACGCAGGCACCGTCAGGTGTACACCCATGAAACTTTACATGATGAGAGAGGACCCTTCTGAGTATCTCCAGTTTTAATTTCATGCACATCGGACAAAGCAAAGAGAAAATACAGGGCAGAATGTGCCCAATGCAATAACTAGGTGGCGCTATAGAGCTCGTCCAAGATTGTCATATCCATGGGTTCAGAATAGAAGCTTCATCATATCCATTGAATTTCAGTGAGATTGGACAAGGAATGTGCACGTGAGAGCAACTTTTGTGTGCATAGCGAGATGCCCAACTTTGCCGCTCTGTCACGACCACACCCCCGCATTGAAAGTTATGGTTTTTTGTCAGAGTAAACTTCAATGGCTTTTCAACAGGTGGACGTCATTTTCAGGTGTGTCGGCTCATCCTACTCGGAGTAGTGATGCTCCAAGTAAAACATGTCATTTCCTCTTGCCAGCAGGTGGCGCTACACTTTTTCCAGGTTTTTTCACTGCAGATGTGTTCAGAGTCAGACTACAATCATGCACATCAATTTTGGATCAGATTGGATTATGCATGGCTGAGTAATGGCCATTTTTCTTTTCATGGCGTGTTTTCGAAACGACCTCCAATTTTGACGCGCCGCCATGGTCACAAACATCCATAAAAACTTAAAAGCTTTGCAATTTAACATCGGACATGTGTATAGTTTACAAAACCAAAGTTTGGAGTCATTACTCTCAAATCTCTAGGAGGAGTTCGTTCTAGAGCGAGGCCTGCGAATGACCAAAATACAGCAAAAATGACATATTGTCATCAAAATATCAGACTTCCTGTGCGACTGACAGCTTGGTCCCAAGAGACTTTTTTGTAGGTTTCTATCCGATGAACATGCCCTGTTAAAATCAGGTTTGTACTATAAAGCATATGGAGGTGCTCGCGAAAACAAATTTTGCAGGTGGCGCTATCGAGCCATTTTTGTTTACCTATGCCGTTCTCCTATAAAATATGAAATTTTTCGCGACTCCTGATGTGTATACAAAATTTGGTGAGTTTTGGGGTATGTTAAAGGCCTCAAAAAGGCGACGGAAAAGTCGGAAGAATAATAATAATAATTAAAGCTACAAGTAGCATTTAGCGGGCCCGAGCACGTGCGACCGCATGGCACGAGCGACCGCCCCGTGAGCAACGCCCTGCTCGAGCCATTCTCGTCGTTTTTTCTTGTCCATTCTGGAGCTCCAAACTATTGTTAATACGACAGCAGCCTGGGGGGGGGGGGGGGGGGGGGGGGCTGTAATCTGTTGCCTTAAGGGACAAAGACTTTTGCATATAGCATGAAAAAAATTCAAGCAATGATGATAATTGCTATCACTGTCCCTAAGGATGAGAACAATAGAACTCATTCAATTTCCACTACAATGTCTAGATGAGTGTCAGCTATGTCTGATAACTTGGCCAATTAGCTGGACCGGGATCTTGCAAAGTGCAGGTGGTTAACGTCCAGTGTGATGAGTCTGTGGACGGCAACAGTACAGCATAGCTTTTGGTTTCCACAAGAGAAGAACTCCTGACACATCTGCCCTAACAGACAACTACAAGAGGAGTTGAAATGTATAACACGGTGAAGGAGTTTTTGTGCAGAAAAAGGTACAATTAGAAAAGCTGGTAGCAGTGACTGCAGATGGGACTCCTGCTATGATCAATAGACAAACAGGTTTCATCACTCACTGTAAAGCTGACCCAGACTTTCCAAAATGTCTGCATTACTGCTGCGTCATTCACCAGCAGGCCTTATGTGCAGAAGTGATTGGCTCTGGACATATAATGACTCTTATTCTGAAAATCGTAAACAACCTCAGCTGCAAAGCAAAACAGCACAGGATTTTTAAGGTGCTATTGGAGGAGATGTCTGTTGAATATGGTGAATATGAACATTGTGAATCTGAACTTGCATTCTTGACTGACATTACTGGAAAACTAAACCACTTGATCTGCGAGCTGCAAGACAATGGCAAAACTATTTTTTTTTGACCAGCCTGCCTGAGCCAGTGTTTTTCTTGTGGGGATCTTTTCTGCCAGGGCTTGTCAGCTTGGTCAGTGGATGTTGCTGCAGTTGTCTCCCTTGCTGGGACAGCTGGAGTTAAACACAGCAGCTCACGGCTCTGAAGTGGACCCCGTTGCTGTCCCAGTCTGGATGGGCACTGTGGCGATGTTCCAATGGCCAGGCTGGCTCCTGGTATAAAGAGATTCCCAAATACCATTTCCTAACCGCAGAGCCAAGGATGTGTTTACATGTTTAGGTCAAAAATGTGATGGACAGCTTCATGTTGTCTTTTGATGTAAGTTTAAACCTAAACATGCCACCCTGTTATTAATCCAGTTGATATGGTTCTCCATCTGTGTCTAGGTGATAGAAAAGCATTTTTTTTTATATTTAGAGCTCTAAGCAAACAAACAGTTGTCTATATAAAAGAGCTTTTACAATTGTGCACTTTTAGCAGGTCTCTGAGTTCATGTGACCAATGTATGGTGGATTTTCACAGACCTTGTTTAAAACTGAAGGTGAGAGAGACTTAGAGAAATGGCTTCATTGTTCTGGAGTTCTTTGTTTCATCCACAGAAGAGTAGAATTGGTGATTGATTTTGAAAAGCTGCTGAAAAAAGTATCTTTTTCAAATTGCAATTTCTAACTTGGGTTTTACATTTTGTGTTCCATTTTTTGTGCTTTAATTGGGAAGCATTTGTTATTTGTTTGGTGTTTTTAAGGTTCTGCAAATATACACATCATTTTTTAGAGACATTTGTTATCAGTTGTGTTTGTTGATTTGTAGTTTAATTTCATTGGATGTATAGATGTCGTGTGGGGGGGAGGCTCGAGAGCAGGTAGGACCCAGGCGCAGAGACGGGAGGCAAACGGGTTCAGGGCAAGTGGGTTTATTTAACTAACAAAAAGCGCTGCAGAGCAGGATGACAAAACTAAAAACAAAAACTTACTGTGGCATGGCAAGGGACATGGACGCCAGACAAGAAGACGTGATCAACATGAGCAGAAGTTAATGGACCAGCACAGGAGGAAGGCAGAGACAAGACTTATATACAGACAGGGCAGACAAGACACAGGTGAACACGATTAGGGCAGATGGGGACCAAAGGAAGTAAAACTCAAGAAACATGACAAGACAGGAAACCTTTCAAAATAAAACAGGAAACAGAACCAAACAAGACAAAACAAGAACTAAAGCGAAAAACAAGACAACAAACTGAAACCATGACAATAGAAAGGAAAAGAAGTTCAAACATTGATTATAAAAAAGGATATAAGAGATAAAAAAAAAGAAAAAGGAAAAGAAAAAAGATAAAATATTGATTTAATTGCATTTTGAATGAATAAAAAACAATGATTAATAGAATCAGAATCAGAATCAGAAATCAGAAAAAGTTTTATTGCCAGGTTCAGTAGAGCGCACTTTACAAAACGAGGAATTTGACTTGGTGTATAGTGCAATTAAGAATAAGTTAAAAATTAAGTTAACAACAACAACACACTATATACAGTAGAGTAAGGTGACTTAAAGTGGGAGCACAGATGGGCTGGGATGGTGGGGCCTGTAAGTGGCACCGACAGTCCTTTGGTGGGCGGGGGGGGAGGGGGGGTCACCTGGGGGAGTTGGGGTACTGTTCAGCAGGCTGACTGCAGTGGGGAAGAAGCTGTTCTTGTGGCGCGAGGTCCTGGTCCTGATGGACCGGAGCCTCTTGCCAGAAGGGAGGGGCCGAAAGAGATTATGTCCTGGATGAGAGGGGTTGGCTACAATCCTGGCTGCCCGCCTCCAGGTCCTGGAGATGTGCAGCTCCTGGAGAGACGGGAGGTGGCAGCCGATCACCTTCTCTGCTGAGTGGATGACGCGTTGCAGCTTGGCCTTGTCTCTGGCCGTGGCCGCAGCGAACCAGACTGTGATGGAGGACGTGAGGGTGGATTCGATGATGGCATCGTAGAAGTCTACCAGCATCTTTTCAGGGAGGTGAAACTTCTTCAGCTGCCTCAGGAAGTACATCCTCTGCTGGACCTTCTTAGTGATGGAGCTGATGTTCTGCTCCCACTTGAGGTCCTGGCTGATGATGGTTCCCAGGAAGCAGAAGGACTCCACAGAGGTCACCGGGGAGTCACAGAGGATGACAGGGGGGAGGGGGGCTGGGGCCTTCCTGAAGTCCACTGTCATCTCCACTGTCTTCAGAGCATTAAGCTCCAGGTTGTTAGCGCTGCACTATGACACCAGCCTGGCTATTTCACTCCTGTAGGCCAACTCATCTCCGTCAGAGATGAGGCCGATGAGTGTGGTGTCGTCAGCAAACTTCAGGAGTTTGACAGACAGGTGACCAGCTGTGCAGCTGTTTGTGTACAGGGAGAGTAACAGGGGTGAAAGGACACAGCCCTGGGGGGATCCGGTGCTTGTGGTCCGAGTATCTGAGACGAGCTTCCCCAGCCTCACATACTGCTGTCTGTCCGTCAGGAAGTCTGTGATCCACCTGCAGGTGGAGTCAGGCACATTCATCTTGGAGAGTTTTTAATACTAAAGATGTATGAAAGACATACCGAAAAATATGTCTTTCAGTGTTTAACTGGCTGTCTTTGGATTATGCATGCCTGAGTAATGGCCATTCTTACTCCTCATCTCTCTGTTCACTGCTTGCTAATTTACATAGCAGGGGTCCCAGCAGGAGGGGGCGGGGTTGTAACACGACTCCTTCAGCAGAGCCAGGCTGAGAGAGGCTTTGACATGTAAGATGTTAGATGTTAGAATGCTAGATGTTAGAATGACCAGTTCATTGTATATCTATGAAAATATTCAGGGAGCTATGGGACATGTTCAGCTATAGGTGTGTGAAAATTGGTGTCGATTGTTGAAACATAAGTTACCATAAAAAAATGTTTGTTTGGAGTCTAGACAGATTTAACACAGGTTTTTGGATGAAAAAGGATTTTTTATAAATCATCTGTTACACTTTTAAGTCTGAAAAAAATATGGAAGGCAGCAAACACAGATCTCTACCGTTTTTAATTTGTTTGTGCTGATATTTGAAAGATAAGTTATGCAAAAAAATAGGTGTTTGCAGTTTTGCCTAAAAAGACGTTTTCGGACCTTTTTGGATCAAATGTTGTCTAAAAGTTCACCTGTAACTTCAATCATTCTGAATTTTTTTAGGAAAACTAAACCACTTCAACTGTGATCTGCAAGGCAATGGTAAAACTATATTTTTTATGGAACAGCCTGCAGTGTTTCTTGTGGGGATCTTTTCTGCCAGGGCTTGCCGGCTTGGTCGGTGGTTGTTGCTGTTACCAATCCAGTTGATATGGTTCTCCATCTGTGTCTAAGTGATATAATCAGAATCAGAATCGTTTATTGTCATTGTACATGGGGATACAATGAAATTGCAGCAGCCTTGGAGTGAAGGAGTTACATAAAATAAAAATAAAAATAGAATAGAAAAAGAAATACTGTATTTACAACTCTTAACAAAAAATGAACAATATGGACAGAAACTGTTAAATATTAAATATTTGTGAATAAAATAGAAAGGAATTACATGAGTTGCTGTGAGCACAGCTTAATAAATATCAAGTTATTGCACAGTGACCCGGTTAGACAGTCAGGATATTGCACGCATTGTAGTAAAATTAGAGTGAGGTGTGGTTGGTGGACGTATGTGCATTCCGTATGATAATTGCCTATGGAAAAAAGCTGTTTCTTAGTCTGTTTGTCCTGGTTCTGATGGACCTGTACCTCCTTCCAGAGGGCAGCAGTTCAAACAGAGGGAAAGCAGAATGGGTGGAGTTAGTGGTGATGCTAGTCACTCTGCTGATGCAGCGAGACTGGTAAATGTCCTTCAGTGAGGGGAGGGGGCAGCCGATGATCCTCTGCGCTGTCTTTACCACTCTCTGGAGACTCTGCCGTTCTGCTTCAGTGCAGTGGGAAAACCACACTGTGATGCCATAGGACAGAATGCTCTCAATGGTTGAGCGGTAGAACGTTACCAGCAGCTCCTGGCTGACGTCGTTCCTCCTAAGTTTTCTCAGGAAGTGCAGGCGTTGCTGGGCCTTCCTGATGACAGTCATGGTGTTGTTAGACCATGTGAGGTCAGCAGAGATGGTGGTGCCCAGGAGGGTGAAGCTGTGGACCCTCTCCACACAGTTTCCATCGATGTAGAGTGGGGGTGGATCTGTTCTGTTCTGCAAACTGGTGGGGGACGAAGATTGGAGGGAGGGAGTCTTTGATGTGTCCCAGGAGCAGCCGCTCCAGACACTTTGTGATTACAGCAGTGAGTGCAACTGGGCGGAAGTCCGTGAGGAAGGCTGTGGATGAGGACTTTTTGGGTATCGGGATGATAGTGGATGACTTCAGGCAAGCAGGGATGAAAGCCTGAGCTAGCGACAGGTTGAAGATTTTTGTGAAGACCTGGGAGAGTTGATCGGCGCAGGCCCGCAGAACCTTTCCGGGAACTCCATCAGGTCCCGCCGCTTTCCTGGGGTTTACCCTGCTGAACATCCGTGCCATCCGTGCCACGTCCATAAAGGCATTGTTTTTATATTTAGAGCTCTAAGCAACCAAACAGTTGTCTATATAAAAGAGCTTTTACAATTGTGCACTTTTAGCAGGCTGAAAAAATTATCTTTTTAAAATTGCCATTTCAAATTTGGGTTTTAAATTTTGTGTTCCATTTTTCTGTGCTTGTATTGGAAGGATTTGTTATTATTTTGTTTAAAAGTGCTACATATTGTATATACACATAATTTATTTAGAGAAATTTGCTATAGGTTGTGTTTTTTGGTTTTGTAGTTTAATTTCATTGGATTTATATTAAGGAAAAGAAGTTGCAGCATTGATTAAAAAAGGATAAAAGAGACATTTACTGTCTAAGTCTTATGTTACATCTGTAGAACTGTACTGAGAGTTGGGTTTTGTTTTGGAGCACATTCATATGTTTTGTTTGTAAAAAAAAAAAGATAAAATATTAAGTTAATTGCATTTTACATGACTAGAAAAGCAATGATTATTCATAAAAATCTATGAAAGACATACAAAACAAATGAAAAAGCAGTCTGCCCTCCCTCTTGTGTCTAAACTATTGTCACCTCACTTCTGGGTTAGTTAGCATATAAACAGGCAGCTGGTGTGTGTGTGTGGGGGGGGGGGGGGGGGGGGGGTGAAATTTGACTCCAGCAACAGGAAAGATTGAGGAGCAGGCTGCAGCATGAGAAAAAGACTGAACCATGTAAGAGGAAATGACATCCTACAGTTGACCAGTTCATTTTATATCTGTAAAGAATATTCAAGAAGCATTTAGACATGTTCAACTATATGCGTGTTAAACTTGGTGTGGATATTTGAAGCATAAGTAATTTTAAAACACACTTGTTTGGAGTCCAGACGGAAAAAGCACAGGTTTTGGGATGAATCAGGATTTTTTAAAAATCATCTGTTTCACCTGGACTTCTGAAAAAAATATGGAAGGCAGCAAACACAGATCCCTACATTTAAAAAAATAAATGGTGTTGATATATGATGATTAAGTTATGAAAAAAAATAGGTGTTTGTAGTTTTGCCTAAAAAGACGTTTTCGGACCTTTTTGGATGAAATGTTCTCTAAAAGTTCACCTGTAACTTCAATCATTCTGAATTTTTTTAGGAAGCAGTAGCACATAAATGCCTATGAAAGTTGAATTCTTGGTGCTGATAACCTAAACAGAATTTATGCTAAAAATCTTTGTTCAGTCCAAAATTTCATTAAAAAAATCAAGTGATGAAGTTTCTCGTAGACCCTATAGTGTTACATATCAAAGCTGGAGGTTATTAAAGGCATCTAATTCTGAAATCTCAGCTTCCTGAGACAAACGGCTGATTTATAATAAATTTCTATTATTTGGGTGCACATAATCGACCACTTCCTGTTACGCAGGCACCGTCAGGTGTACACCCATGAAACTTTACATGATGAGAGAGGACCCTTCTGAGTATCTCCAGTTTTAATTTCATGCACATCGGACAAAGCAAAGAGAAAATACAGGGCAGAATGTGCCCAATGCAATAACTAGGTGGCGCTATAGAGCTCGTCCAAGATTGTCATATCCATGGGTTCAGAATAGAAGCTTCATCATATCCATTGAATTTCAGTGAGATTGGACAAGGAATGTGCACGTGAGAGCAACTTTTGTGTGCATAGCGAGATGCCCAACTTTGCCGCTCTGTCACGACCACACCCCCGCATTGAAAGTTATGGTTTTTTGTCAGAGTAAACTTCAATGGCTTTTCAACAGGTGGACGTCATTTTCAGGTGTGTCGGCTCATCCTACTCGGAGTAGTGATGCTCCAAGTAAAACATGTCATTTCCTCTTGCCAGCAGGTGGCGCTACACTTTTTCCAGGTTTTTTCACTGCAGATGTGTTCAGAGTCAGACTACAATCATGCACATCAATTTTGGATCAGATTGGATTATGCATGGCTGAGTAATGGCCATTTTTCTTTTCATGGCGTGTTTTCGAAACGACCTCCAATTTTGACGCGCCGCCATGGTCACAAACATCCATAAAAACTTAAAAGCTTTGCAATTTAACATCGGACATGTGTATAGTTTACAAAACCAAAGTTTGGAGTCATTACTCTCAAATCTCTAGGAGGAGTTCGTTCTAGAGCGAGGCCTGCGAATGACCAAAATACAGCAAAAATGACATATTGTCATCAAAATATCAGACTTCCTGTGCGACTGACAGCTTGGTCCCAAGAGACTTTTTTGTAGGTTTCTATCCGATGAACATGCCCTGTTAAAATCAGGTTTGTACTATAAAGCATATGGAGGTGCTCGCGAAAACAAATTTTGCAGGTGGCGCTATCGAGCCATTTTTGTTTACCTATGCCGTTCTCCTATAAAATATGAAATTTTTCGCGACTCCTGATGTGTATACAAAATTTGGTGAGTTTTGGGGTATGTTAAAGGCCTCAAAAAGGCGACGGAAAAGTCGGAAGAATAATAATAATAATAATAATAAACCTAACAGATACAATAGGGTCCTTGCACTCCGTGCTCGGGCCCTAATAATAACTCTTACAGATACAATAGGGTCCTTGCACTCCGTGCTCGGGCCCTAATAATAAACATTCGAATTACAATAGGGTCCTTGCACTCCGTGCTCGGGCCCTAATAATAATAATAATAATAATAAACATTCGAATTACAATAGGGTCCTTGCACTCCGTGCTCGGGCCCTAATAACTCTTACAGATACAATAGGGTCCTTGCACTCCGTGCTCGGGCCCTAATAATAACTCTAACAGATACAATAGGGTCCTTGCACTCCGTGCTCGGGCCCTAATAATAACTCTTACAGATACAATAGGGTCCTTGCACTCCGTGCTCGGGCCCTAATAATAATAATAATAATAATAAACATTCGAATTACAATAGGGTCCTTGCACTCCGTGCTCGGGCCCTAATAATAATAATAATAACTCTAACAGATACAATAGGGTCCTTGCACTCCGTGCTCGGGCCCTAATAATAATAATAACTCTAACAGATACAATAGGGTCCTTGCACTCCGTGCTCGGGCCCTAATAAACATTCGAATTACAATAGGGTCCTTGCACTCCGTGCTCGGGCCCTAATAAACCTAACAGATACAATAGGGTCCTTGCACTCCGTGCTCGGGCCCTAATAATTGTAATAATAATACTATTAAGTTATATAACAATAATGTATAATAGTGACTTGCTGGGTATATTTTACACAAAGGATTGTATTGAATTTATGTTGAAGAGTTCCATCTTAACTAGAGAAAAAAGATGACTGGTGTATTATTTTATCTTTAGCTTCTATTAAAATTGTACAAAGCCTATAAACCTGTTTGGCAGAGACAGTTTGACTGTGAAACTTGTTCAAAATAAGAGATTTTTAGACCAAAGTTGCAGCAACTGGGCGAAGTCACTGTCTTGAGAAAGATGTGTGGGAATGGATTGAACTTGCTGGAATTTTTTTTATCCCAAAGTCCTGGAGAAACTGGTTACCTTTTTTTTATCATCAAACCAATCACCAATTGTCTCTTTTTGTTTTATTTGGCAATTTTCTGGCCACTTGTGGGCGAAGGCATGGGGCACCCTGGACAGGTCACCAGTCTGTCGCAGGATGTACATAAACATACAATATTAAAATTTGGTTATAAACTCAGAAATAGAGATGGGGAAAGAAAAAGTGGTCGTAGAAAACCCTAATAAAGCAAGGTGGAAACAGGATGACAACCTTAAATCATTGATTACAAACTTGATCTGGAATGTGAATGTTGAATGTCCCACCCGACACACTCTAAACAGACTGGAAACATGCATTTGTCCCTTTTACACACACACACACACACACACACACACATATGTTCTACACAGTCACAGAGTTCTGATTGGTGGAACATCACCTTATCTTTGATCACATTTCTTCAGATTCACGTAAGCACTCAAATTGTTCTCCCACTATTAACCCACTTGTCTCCAAACTCTTTTCTATCAGCCTTCATTTTTGTTGCAAGTCCCAGCATTCACATGTTAAAGACAATAAAAGTTATTTTTGACCATTTTTATCTTTGGTGCTGGCCGTTTTTTGTTGCCTTTTAAATATTGATAATAATAATCATGTATTCATTTTGTTAGATGTTTTAATGCTTCATTTTGTTGTGAATAAAATTGTATTTTCAGTTGAAGTACCTGAATGAAAGATTTAAAACACTCCGAAAATAGCCTTTTAACTGATTTAACTCCTGGAATTTAAAAATGAATATTTTAGTCCTTTTGTTAAAAGATGTTTGAAATTATAAAATGTCAAAAGCGGCTTCAGAAAAAGGGAAAAGGAGACTTGAGACTGTGCCAGAGAGACTGAAGTAAAGTTGAGTAATGAAAGTGGGAAGGTCAGCGGCCTGAAGGCGAGCTCTTATCAGCTGGGAGTGGGAACCTGCTTGCGTAGCGAGCACACACAGCTGACGCTGTGACATCAGAGGGAGTCTGCTCACACACTGGCCCACCGTGACGCCGGCAGTGACGCCCCGCTGTGGGCTCAACAGGCCAAAGCTCATAGGGAACTCCAGATAATCCAGCATAGCGTGGAGCTGATCCCAATCAGACCCTGACCCCTGCAAAATGTAACTAGGACAGCACTTAAACCGCAATGCCATAAACGGATAAAATAGAATGTAAATGAGTCTATGGACAGTAACGACAGGACGTACAATGCAAGTCTGTCCTGAAAGCATTAAAAGGTGTTCTTAGTGATTTGAAAGTTAGTATAAAAGTTAGAATAAAAGGTTAATGTGTCAGACTGAGTTATCTTCATCTCTCATTATCGCATTCATACTTCTTTTTATCCACTGGAAGGAACATCAGTAAATCATTTAACCCTTTCTTTCTGCCAGATGAGCCACAGAACAAACCTGGGGGGTGCTTGATCAGCATTCAGACAGTCTGAAGTCTAAAGTAACAGGTTCTAAACAAAACAAATCTGGCAAGAAAATCTGGCAAGAGGAGCAAAGTATGTCATGCAGTTAAAGTTTAATGTCCAGAGATTTTTTCAACACTTGGCTCAGATTTAGCTGGCTGGAAGTTAGCCAGTGACTGATGAGCAGAGCAGGGGTGTTTCAGGTTTGATTCTCCAGACACTCTATTCCTCAAAATCCTCCAAAACATGTTTTGCAGGTCTTTAACCCAACCAAAGCTGCCTGTTAAAGTCTTCTTTTCCACAACATTCTTAGCTATTTAGTATGGGCAGTGGCTAGATCTTGCTTGGAGCCAGTCTAGAATGGCGAATTACCATACCTCCTTCCCTCCACTAGTCTGAGGGTTCACCTTGGGCAAGTGATAACATCCTCTTGCCCCCCAACCTAGGGTTACAGCTGAAACAAAAGTCTGGCCAACAGTGTACAATGGCGGAAGAGGATGCGAATCCCAACGGCTAGACGGCAGATGAGCCAGCACCGCAGTGCAGACGCGGCTACCAAAGGTGTTGTAGAACCTGATCCAGGTCTGCTCCAGCCATCGGATGCAGTTGGCTGCATGTGTGCAGACTGTCTTGGTTTGTCCTTGCCTCTGTACTTTTGCTACCAATAGAGAGGGTACTAGCAGTACTGGGCAAGCTGCTAGTTCCTATAAGTCCCCAAGCTAGGAGAGGAGTGGAAAAGCCCTGTGGCGATGGAGTGAAGGCACACCGGCAGGTCTGATGAACTGGAAGCCGCAGCATGATCTCTGCACACAGGTGGTCGGAGTGTGATGGCCGTGCTCTTGCTGACAAACGACAACGTTGCAAGGTAGCTGCTCCATTGACGAGGCAGCCCTTTTTAGGGATGCACTGCCTGCCCTAGTCCAGGGAAGGTCCTAGAAAAGCTGGACTAA
Organism: Oryzias latipes; assembly: GCF_053564925.1. Lineage (NCBI taxonomy): Eukaryota > Metazoa > Chordata > Actinopteri > Beloniformes > Adrianichthyidae > Oryzias > Oryzias latipes. The sequence goes on along the minus strand of NC_136241.1, from coordinate 27,382,208 downwards.
AAATTTGCTCGTTCATATAATCCTGTGTGGCAAACCGCGGTCAGCGGGAATCCACAACAGCGGTAGAAAAACTACTAATCTTGTCCTGGCATCATGGAATGTCAGAACCCTACTAGACAACCATGATCGACCTGAAAGAAGAACAGCTCTCATTTCACATGAACTGGAACGCTACAAGATTAATATAGCAGCATTACAAGAAACTCGCTTCTCTAATCAGGGCCAACTCAGAGAAAAGTTTCATACGTTCTACTGGTCTGGCAAACCATCAGGTGAAAAAATAGAAGCAGGGGTTGGCTTTGCAATTTCAAATAGACTTGTAAAAGATCTTGAGTCACTACCAAATGGAAAGAATGACCGTTTGATATCATTAAGAATTCATCTTGATCAATGAAGATGTCTCACTGACCTCAGCCAATGCACCAACAATGACCAACAACGATGAAGCTGAAGAGCTTTTTTAGCGCTCATTAAACAGCTTGCTTCTGAGACTCCTGCTGCAGAAAAGCTCATACTATTAGGAGATTTTAATGCAAGAGTAGGAAAGGAACATGAAGCATGGCCTCAGACGTTGGGGAAATTTGGAAGAGGGAAAAAGAATTCAAATGGCGAAATGCTCCTAACAAAGTGTTCTGAACACGAACTGGCTATCACAACTGGCTGAAGTAGACAAGTTCTCTTACCTGGGAAGTACTATATCCAATAGTGGAATCATAGACACAGAAATATCAAAAAGAATTCAATCTGCAGCATCAGCCTTCGGAAAATTGAGAAGTCGTCTGAAGGACCAGAGAGGAATCCACCTGAAAACCGAGATGAAAGTCTACAGAGCCATCATAATGCCAACACTTCTGTACAGCTCTGAAACTTGGACCATCTACAAACGCCACAATAAGAGTCTTGATAAAGTACAGCAGAGACATCTCCGACAACTAATGAACATCTCATGGAAAGATCATGTGTCAAACTTTGAGGTACTGGATAGGGCAGAAATGCCGAGTATTGAAGAAATGCTCGCCACATGTCAACTAAGGTGGACAGGACATGTTAGACGCATGGAAGACACCAGACTACCAAAAGCTGTTTTCTTTGGAGAATTGAAAGAAGGCTCAGGGGAAGTTGGAGCACCGCGACTAAGCTTTAAAGACGTGTTCAAGAGACACCTGAAGAACATAAATGAATATGACAACTGGAAGGGAAAAGCTGAAGACCGTGTGACATGGAAGAAGGTGGTGACTGGCGCTGCTGCTGCTATCAGGGAACGAAATGTTCAGCTATCATCAAAAAAAAGGCAGCGTAGACTAAAACCAGCACCTTCACCTGCTGAAGTAACCTACAGGTGTGACACCTGCGACGGGACATTTAAGACAGCTATTGGGATGTTCTCCCACATACGCCATAGGCACAAGCTCCTCCCCACGTCATCGTCGGACTGCTAAAGAAGAAGAAGAGATTTTGCTGCTTAATACTGTGCTTAAGTGTAACACATTGGGCAGATTCATGTTACACCACATGAATCTGTTATGAGGAAGAAAAAATCAAAAGATGCTCATAAGTCTAAATAAGGTAAATACTAGTTTGGAGGCTGCATGGTGGTGTTGTGGTTCGCGCTCTTGCCTGAGAGAGAAAAGGGGGTCAAATCCTGGCTGGGTCCCTTTCTGCATTAAAAACATTCCTCATTGGTTATTGGTGTCTCTAAATTGCCCATAGATGTGTGTGTGGTCCTGCAACAGACTGTCAACCTGTGTAGAGTATATCCCTCCCTCACACAGTGGTAGCTGGATTGGGACCAGCAGCTCCATGGATTCAGCAGGATAGCAGTTTGAAAATTTGACAAGTGCACCGCCTGGTGGACACAGTTAGTCACTGCATAGACAGGATGAATCTGGAATTCTGCAATCTAATGAACTGCAGCATTTAGTAGATTTAGTATATGTGAGAGTAAGAATGGATGTATATTATATAATATAGGTCTGTGAGTGGTTCAGAGTGAAATATGTCTTACTCAGCAGAGCTACATCTGTATGGATACAAAATAAGAAAATTGTTAGTGTTTGTGGCTATTTCTCCTGTCAAAAGCAAAAACACTCCTATTTGATGTGTTGGAATTAGAAGTTGTGATCAAAATACTTTTTGAGAATAGCACTCAAAGCTAAAGTAAAATACAATAACCGACTTTACAAAATAATTTATTTTATTCCTGCTTCTTAAGTTGTTTTTTAACTTCCAAACAATGTGGGTAAAGTTTCCTTTCTGGCCAGTTTTGCAGCATAAAGTCAGTCATTTTTGTTTAAATGTTTTCTCTCGTTTAACCCTTGTGCTATCTTGGATGACCCCCCCTTACATTGATGTGTTCTCCCTGCCATGACAAAGGTGGATAAAGGTGGAAAGATTTCATGTAACCCATGGACACCAGTGAAGATCACAAATCATTGAAGAAAAAAGGTTCAGCGCACTGTCTAGTGGGTCTAGATCAGTGTTTTTCAACCAGTGTGCCGCGGCACACTAGTGTGCCGTGGGAGATGGTCAAGTGTGCCGTGGGAAATTGCCCTCATTAACTGCACTAACAACATTTTCCATCTCCAGGATTTCAGCTCTTTGTTCATCCAAACAGGCCCTGATAAAACACTGAGTAATTAGGAATATAAAAGATCTTAAAATTACTTTTTCTTTGTGTTTATTTAATTCTATTAAAGACATTTTGATAATTATGACGGTACGGCGATTTACCTGCAGCTATAGCAGTTTGCGGAAAAGTCCCCGCCCCTTTAACTGTCTCCGCCAATCATTCTTGAAGGCTTAATCACATGTCATGAGTCTGACCAATCAGAAGTGCTTAAAGTCTTCACTTCCTTGTTCTTAATTCTGCTGATAAAGTCGCTCAGTTCTAACATAAATACCAGCTAAAGCTCGTCTTTAGCGCTGTAGCTTTCCACAGAATCCGGTGTCAGACCGTGGAACAAGTGAACAAAACAATGAAGCTCAGAGACGCGAGTCTTTCTGCCCTTTTCCTGCCGTTTTTACACTACATCTCCCATGATGCATTGGCTTAAAGGTACAGCGCATATTGAGTCGAACTTGTGAATTGTCTTGAAACCACAACAAACAAACAGTTTCTAAATTTCCTAATTTAACTTTTATTTCATCTCTTAGAAAAAACAGCCGCAACTTCCTACTTTTTCTGCCACAATTATCACAAAAATCCACGAGAGACTGCGGCAGGGGGGGGGCTGTCGATCAATACAGACCATGAATTTCTGCTTTTTTTTTTTTTGGGATGCTGGTGTGCCGCGGGATTTTTGTCCAGGTTAAAGTGTGCCGTGGCTCAATAAAGGTTGAAAAACACTGGTCTAGATGACCCAACTCCCAATGTTAAAGTGCCTAGGATAGCACAAGGGTTACAATGTTGTCGTACTATTTTGTGTTCTTGTGTCGTCACTTAATTAGCGTTGCTGCACCTAAATAAATTTATGTGTAGAAGCTGCTCAGTAATAAACAAAGAACAAAAAAGCAGACAAGACACGGGCATTTTTATAAAACCTGTTTATTATTTTTTTAATTGAAGGCTAACTGAAATGTGTCCAATTCATACAAAGGTCTGCGACAACAACAATAAACTGTTGTCTTTTGTTTGTAACAGAGATGTAAATAGCAACATGAGAAACCCAAGGACATGAATATAAATTAAAATTACCTGTCTCAATATACAAAAAGCTGTTCTCACTGTTGAGAAGACGTCTACATGGGTGTTTGAGCCACGCTGCAGCAGATGACAAGGGTGAACTTTTTGAAAAAAGAAATGCTTTAAAAAGGATGCTCTTTTTCAATTATGTCATAAAACCTCTAAAGTTTATCAAGTCAAATCTTCTCAGAATTGGAGCGACACCCGTACGCTTGAATTGTGAGAAGTGTGCATGCAAAAATATGCCCGTCTAGTGTAATTCCAACAAAAGTACAGGAATAATAAAAGCTGTTGGAAAATGCTGTCCTTCAAAAAAAATAGAACTGAAAAGTGCCAATTTAAACTTTTAATTTGAAATCGGTTTTAAGGAATTTCTGATCAAAAAGCTCCTGTGAATGTAAAGATTCTGCATCATTGGTCATTTGTGTGTTTTTTCTGCACACAAAAAGCATTTTTTAACTTACAGGATCAGCAGATCCTGAGCAGAAAGTCCCACATGTCATGTGTTTGCAGGATTCAACTCAACAACCAGGTGGAAGACTTCTACAAACATCACCAGCACTGAACGCTGTCAGATACAGAGGCTTTTTTAGTTTTTTTTTTAAATACGCACACATAACATACTGCAACACGAAGAGCGTTTTCACACACTCTTTCTTCAACATTGTCAGAGGAAAGGCGCTGCGCAGCGCTGATTTAAAGAGCAGAGAAGCAGTGAAACACAAAGACATTTTCTGCTTTTCAAAAACTCATCTGCAGGCGGCAAACTTCACAGAAACCAGCGATCCTGAACGCAACACGTTTCACTCCTCAGTCAAACCTAAGAGCGTTCCATGATCTGGAGCAGGGGGTCAGCGGCCCTGTTCCGTTTTACAGCCAACCCTGCTTCAGTAGATGCTGATTAGCTGGACGGAGTCAGTCCCGTTTCTGATTGACTGAACACACCTGATTCAGGTGAGCAGCAATTACTGAAGCAATGGGTAGCTGCAAAGCAAGCAGGTCGGAAGCCCACGACCAACAGTGTTGGTGACCCCTGCTCAGGAGGATTCTTTGGGAATGACCACACAAGCACTCCTGTCAGAAGCAGCATAGCAAACAAAAACCAGGAAGGGTGAACAAACAGCTGAAATGACCCAGGAGGAGAAGCTCCGGAGCTTCTGACCTTACTAAACTTTGAGTTGGAATGAACATTTCCACTTTGAGTTTGAGACAACTAATCGTGGAGAATGATCCATGGTGAACACCAAAAGGCACACAAGAACATGCTGGAGATGAGATTATCCAACAAAAGGAACGGAAACCATTCATCGAAAAAAAGGCTGGAGATGTGTTGCATTCACGTTCGCACAAACCACACGGCTTCGTCTTGGAAAAGGACACTTTAACGTGGATCTCCTCCGTGGTCGCCTGCCGCTCCTCGTGTATCACTGTAGGTAGCTTCACGCTCTCCGAGATTACAAAGAAAAGCAGGGTTTTTTTTGTGAGTTGAAGTGAAACAACTTTCTTGTTCTTGAGAATCAACACAACAATTAACGACAAAAACAGAAAAACTTACATTAGCACGCTACGTTAAAATAAAACTAATATTATCAACAAGGCAAACAGTGGGTGTATTGCAACAATCTTTACGACATCACTAACAAGAACATCTTTCTTCATCAATCTCATAGCCATCATCTGAACATCATCATCATCATCATCATCGTGAGACGGTGCGTCGGGGCAGATGATTGGCAGCCCGAGCAGGCCGCTCACGTTCAGCCCGGCTCGGCACAGGCAGGCACACTTGTACGACAAAACAACAAACAACGATGGACGTCTCCACGGAGACCAAAGGAGACCCGACCAATGAGGGCGGAGGCCGGTGTGAAGGAGCTCTGTCACTGGGCAGCAGGCATCTCCTGGGAACAGGAGGAGGAAGAGGAAGACGACCAGGTGTGCCAGACCTTTTTTTTTTTTTTTGTGCCTAATCTTGTGTGGTCCTTGATGTGTGTGTGTGTGCGCGTGTGTGTGTGTGCCAGGTCTGGTTCTGAGGTTAGTTTGTTTAGTCTGCTGTGTGCGTTTGTGTGTGTTTAGTTTTTGTCTAGACAGCTGGAGGTCTTTCCTAGGCCATGCTGGTGCACCATTACCACACAAACACACACACACACAAAGACACAGTGTTAGCCGTGGTGCCAGCTTTAGTTCCACTGGCTTAAAAAACAAACGTGTCTGTGATTTCTGACAGTTTTTCCAGGTGATTTGTGTTTCTGGTCAACTTCTCAGACTGTTTGGTCCTCCTCTTCCTTTTCCTGTCTTTTGTTGTGTTTGCTTTTTTGGGTCGTCAGACAGCGCAGCTTTCTCTGAAATCCATCCCTGTAAGCCCACTCCGCCTCATTTTACCATTCTTAAGTTGTGGTCGTGAAGGAAAAATGTTCCTCCTTAGCTTTAGGATCTTTATTAGTAATCATTTTTTTTAAGTGCTTAATATTAAACTGTGCACCACAAAACAAGAGAAATATGTGTGTGGGAGGAGCGCAAAATTGAGTTAAAGAAAGAAAGGTTTCAGTGATGATTACTGACCTATTAGATTTTTCTCAAGTGGGGCTGATGGCATATGATCTTCAACTCAAAATACGGAGCAGAAGGTCTTACGCTTTAGAGATGAAACTTAAAAAGAAAATAATTCAATATAGCAATAAGAATACTCTAAGAAACCAGAAAACCTGATGCTAAAATCTAATTTCTAGTGTTTCCTTGATCTAGAGACACTTCTAAGTAAAATGAGAAAAACAATGTTTTAGACTTTATCTTGAAAATCCCTGTGAATCTTCAAGATAATAAGAAAATGTCAGAAATAGTCATGAGCTTGTCTACAAATCCATCTTTTACCATCTGACAAATGTTTGCAGGGTAACGCATTCTCTCCTTGTTCGGTCAGCCTCAGGAGGCTCCCCTGCAGTTTGGTTTGGACCCTTTAGAGGGCGCTCAGTTGCATAATTTCAGACTGGTTGCAGTCTTTTCGTGGCTCAACCTGTAGCACATTCACATCTGTGCAATACCTGCTGCAAAACTGGGTTACAGGCTTTGCATGCCTTACATTCTGCTCGTCTGCGGCAGACTGAAGCTTTTTAAGAGGTGGACCAGGACCGGCTGCTGTCAACACTCGTGTCACTTGTCAACACTTCAGTGTGTCTACTTTCAGCAGCCTGCCTTGTGCTGCCTGCCGTCAAATATAAATATAAATAGATTTTGCAAAACACAGAAAAAAGAATCAGGCTGTAATAAAGCTTTGGTGCACGTTTGAGGGCCGACGCTGTCTGACGGAGGATTGTTGTCTGGATTTCTGTTGCGGTAAAGTGCTCAGAGATGCCTGAAAGAGAAGTCGCCCCGGTGTTGTAGGGCTAGCGTGTCTGGTCGCTCTGACTCGTGGGCGGGTGACCGCAGGGATGCGCGGCAGCGTATCGGACGTTTGAGGGCCTGCAGGGTGACTGGCTTCTTTCCTGAGTAATGCACTACAACGGGAGTTGAGGTGTTTCTCTCTCCTCTCACCCTACAAAAAGAAGATCTGACATTCAAAGATAAAACAACACAGTTGGATTAGAGGACTAGTTCAACGCTGCTAACTCTACTATTTCTACTGCTACGTTAAACATTGTCTTGATTGGCTCAGACGTTTGTTTGAAAGTCTGATTTACATGAACAAACTCTAATGTGCTTGACATGTTAGGTCGAGGTAGTAGCAGCCAGCTTTGGGATTGGCTAATGATTCGGCCAATAAGATGAGGGAGAGAGAAGCAGGGCGTTTCTGATTATACCCACAGGTTCCTTTTTTTGACCCGCTGGACTCTGACATTTGCATAAACCAAAGATTTTTTCATTTCCAAATCAATGGTAAAGTAATGGTTGGTCTGAGTCCATTGGACCAAAGTCAGTCTGCCCACGAAAGCGCTGCCGTGCACCGCGTACGTCCCCGCGTCCTCCTGTCATGCCTCAATGATCAGAGCTCCTTCACAATAAAAGTCTCTTGGAAGCGTTCCATCTGCGCATACTAAAAAATAGTGCAATTCTTTTCATCAATTATATAAATAACTCTAAATTCGTGCTTTCCACTCTCAGTTTGCATACATGCATGTATATGTACTCCATATGCACACATGTCAACGTGTATGTTGCAAAATGTTCAATCCAAAAATGTGGCACCCCAATAGATTACTGATGTTTGTGTCTTTCTCTAAAACTAAAACAAAAAAAAGAAAATGGAAAAAAACTCCTCCTTTTACAACTTTCTCTTTTATCTTGACCTTCGTTTTGTGCAAACCCTCTTCAGAAAAAGAAAAAAAAAAAAGCATTTTAAGTGACAACTTCTGCATCAGCTGGTCAACGTAAGGCAGAGCTTTTAGCTTCAGGACGTTCAGCGTCATGCTACAACTGCTCATCTAATTTTAGACAACTCTAACTACATCTAAACTCCTACTGGAGGAGCAGCGTAGAACGCCGCTTTGTCCTGGAGATAAAGCTGAAGCTTGATGCAGGAGTTGAGAAGGTGAATGAGGATCTGAAGGACTCCAAGCAGCGAGAGGATTATCACAGGAAAACCAATCCATGAGGAACCAAGACGATTAAAAAGGTTTCATAGGAGTGAAAGTGACAAACAAGAGTTCTAGAGAAACAAACAGAACAAAGAAATATTTAGAATGACTATATAGGACAGTTGGACATAGAAGGGATGAGTTTTGTCTTCATCGCCCTTCTTGCCTCCTTGCTTCCCTCTTTTCTGACATCCCAAGTTCGTCCCAAGTGCTCCTCATTCAGGAAGTGGCAGAAGTAGCAGATGTGCCGGGACAGTGCTCTGCCGGTGCGATCAGGCTGAAAGGTGTCTTCATTGGTCAGCCGGAGCTCCAAACGTTATCCAGTTTTTCAACCATTTGGGCCTCGTTTCCCACTGATGATCACCAGCGTGGAAAGCTGAAAAAGCCTGTGTTGCTGACGGAAAATGGCAACGCTGAATGGTCACACCTGCTGAGGCTTCTGGGATTTCTCCTTTGCATTCCTTGTGTTCCTGTTGTCCGTGCTCCCTTGATGTTGAGGAGGGGGCCGGAGGAGACCGTGTATGAGCGAGGACGGCGGTGCTTGTGAGGACGGCACAGTCCGATGGTTGTGGGTGGACGTCAGCGAGGTCGGCTGGTAGTAGTTCCCAATCACCTCGCTGTAAGTCGGAGGAGCGCCTTCGGCCCGCGAACCCTGCTTCTGCTGCCGGGACAAGGCCTCCTGGGCCTCTAACACGCTGATGCCCGAATGGACGCTTGGAGGCGGGGCCTGCAGGCTAATGGAAAAAACAAAACTAGTAAGAACACACCATTGTTAAAAAAATGTGCTTTTTAATGTTTGTAAACAACAACAGGGTGGTATTGCCGGTTAGATTAAAAATATTGGCAATGTAGTAAATGCTTTAGCAAAACAGGCCATTTTGGACCCGATTTGTACCCTTTTTCACACCAGGTTGCTTGTCGTTACCTGGCTTGCAGACAGGCGTTGGATGGGTCCAAGGGGTGGGAATCAAACACAGTTCGGTTGGGTGGCGCTCTGACCGACTCGCGGTTTAGTTCCATCTGCTGTTCGGGGTCTCTGAGCTGTAGTGTGCAGGGCCCCTGGTATGGGGGCGGCTCCTCGCCATCTGAGAGGGAGATGGTCGGGGGCAGATCAATGAGGCTTTGGGGCAGGTAGGGGTAGGTAGGTTGGAACCGAGTGGGCGCATAAGTGTGATGGAAGCGCTGGGACTGGAGAGAAGGCTGGGACTGGTTGTGCTGTGGGTCCCGCTGCAGGTAGGATGGGACGCCCCGGTCAGGTGGTCTGGGGTTATATACCTGGGGCTGTATGAGACATCAAAGCATTATTTAGTCAATATTTACCTTAAGAAACTCTTATTTTTGTGTTGTTACGCTGCTCCCTATTCTCTCTTCTGTCACTACAGGAAATGCATTTGAAAATGTAAGATAAATTTGAGACGTTTGCATGTTATTGCAACTGCGACCACAAGGGGCGCCATATACATGTTGAATGTCTGCAGCTGGAGTCTCTAATAATTTGTAGTTTAGTGAGATGAACTTTTATCCAGAGTTATGACACAGTAAAATACATAAATGGGTTATTTAATTGTGGTTTGGAAAAAAAAATACAAGAATGAAAAAAAATGTTTGCAAAAGTAAACTCAAACTTATTTAGTCAATACATGCAGAAACTAATTAGTAATTAAGATAAAGCAAACATGTCACATTACTGAAAAAGCTGGTGCCTTAATGGTGTAATAGTTATTTTTTAATATGTCATTTGCAGCACTTTTCATACGGAAAATGGAGATTCAAAACAATGCTGGCACGTTATCAACATATTGACATTGTTGACAAATAAGCTTCACCAATATATTTCTGCTTTGAATATACTCCCATGATGGAAGTAAACACTTCAGGCAACAAACTTTAAAATGTTTGTCATGGGGAGGGATATTAAAATATTAAGGGACAAGCCATTAACTGCCTGCTTGTAATAACTAAAAAAGCAGGAGAGGTGAAATGTAGGGAGCCACACCAAAAACTAATAATACCCCTAAAATATGAACAGCTTGTTGAATAACCGTTTTTCCTAAAAATATTTAATAGGGAAATTTTGACTACCAAATGGACAAAGATTCATACTTTTTATTGACCCTAAAAGTGTATCTTAGAAACCTTACCTCACTCAGGCCACTGTTTGGTGTCGGGCTCTCGGAGGACCACATGTTTCCCTCCTGTTACAGAAAACCACAGGGAATAAAAAAAAACAAATTTGAGATCAAAATTAATGATACGTTTTTATTTTATTTTTTTTGCAATTAGCTTTTTATTTATTTTATTTTTTTAAAGAAAAAGTGTTTTTCTGCATTTAGTAATGACACTTTTGAACACCAGGGGGCTCAGCTGGTTTTTTGAAAACACAGCACTGGAGTGTCCTTTTGCCGTTACACCACAAACGGCTGCTATAGGGTTGGGATCATTCAAGTGCAGGTCGTGTCTTCTATCGCGGCAGCTCATCACTGTAAGTTGGGCGGACTTCCGCCAGGTGAATGCACAGATGTGAAATGGATCTGCAGGGCTGGAGCTTGACTGCTCCTAGACCTGTGCGCTGGGGGCTTCACTCAGGCAAGCGTGTCTGCCCGTATATGTGTCAGTGTGTCTGACTGCTAATCCAAATTAACTAGGACACTGACTCCCCTGAGCTCATCAGGAGGTCTTTGTGTGTCTGCCTGAGTGTGTGTACAAGTTCATGCTTCATCCTTTACTCATCTTAGCCGAAGACACACACACACACACACACACACACACACACACACACACACACACACACACACACACACACACACACACACACACTTTGAGGAGCAGGTGATTTAGAAAGCACAAGCAGAGTCAAATGTTGAGGGAACCGTAAGCTAGAGCGTGTGCATCTTGAAATAGGTGCTGCGGGACATAGAGGCCCAAAGCGCACAAATGAGTCAAGATGTGAGTATTAGCCCGCAGCAGCATTTCATCACTGTGATTGCATGCCGTCTGTCTGCATGCCTAAAAGTCAGCCTTACTTCCCATTCCCTCTTTTTGATCAGGAACTCTCCTCAGTGTGACAAGCCCAGGAAACGGCCACTCCCTTCCTCTGTGTCTACTGCAGACTGTCAGCTCAAAACTATGTAATAACTGACTGCCCGCTCGGTTGCTGTGTAATTTGAGATTTAGTTATCATGGGGTGTTAATGTATGTATGGATTGCAACTTTTTTGTCCATGGAATTTTGTAGATAAAATTATGTTTCTTTCTTAAATACAAAGAATTGTATACAACTTGTATACAAAATTTAGCTCTATTTCTGTCAAAGTTTTTGCTTTTTTCATTACTTTTATATCTTCCTTTTTAATATTTTTCCCCTTTTTCTTTCTAAACCAGTCAGATTTGAGCTTACAATGAGAAAAAAAATGTATTTTACGTATTTGTGCAACCAGTTTTCCATTTTCTTGGATTTTTTTTTAAATCAAATTAAAATCAAATCAGACTTTATTTATATAGCACTTTACATCTAGAACATGACACAAAGTGCTTTTTTACAGCTGTTATTTACAAAAAAGCTCAGATCATACTGACAAAAACTTTTGTACGTAGCTTGAAAACATATATTTATAAGCCATCATTTATTTTCACTTTTTTTTTCTCTAAAAAATTAGTGATAACATTTGAGATAAAATTGCATTTTAACAGCATTTTTAAATTATGTTCTTAATTTTTTAGATGGTTCCCGCCACTGAAACAGATCATATTTTTCATTTCGTATCACCTTATTTCCAATATAAACTGAAAATAGCTGGAACACCTGGAAGCGCCCCAGTACAATCTGGGTGTGACAAGTCATGTGACTTACGTTGGCCAATGGCAAGTGTCTCCTGCGTGTGGGGGCATGTCTGGAAAGGATGGAGCGTGCCGATAAGCGGTAGTGGTTCAGCAGACAGGTGATGACCACCACCATCACCATCATGACAACCACGATCACCAAGATCTGGACAAACTCCAGCTGGGCTGCAAAAAAACAAACAAAAAAACACAAGAATAAAAAACTTGAACAACAATCCAAAATGCAAAAATAAAAATGTTACAACCAGACGACAAAATATTTATCTTTAAAGTCCGACCACAAAGTCAGGAAGTTACTTTTGCTGTTTGCCGTGGCTTCAAAACTACTAATGTTTAAGGAAAAAGAAAGATTGCTAAATATAGGCTTCATCCAGTTGCATTGTGGGAGTGTGTAATTTGAAGGGTTTTAGGGAAAATCCACAACTTTGTAGATGATCAAACCACAGAAGTTATCTGAACTCATAATGATTAGATTAGCCTCCCCTTATCCACCCACAAATCTGTGTATTGATGTTAAAAAAAGAATCTTTTCTCACTTGTAATGATGTAACTTTATTACTTGACACAGAAATGTTACACATTCCTATTTTTGCCATCACACAGGAAAAAAAAGTTAAAATAAGTTGAAGTCTTTGTTCTTTTTACTTTAATACAAAGAGCAATTTAAAATCTAGCATAATATAGCATATATGAAAACCTAACATTGCAATATAACTGATGTTAACAACAAATATTCAACAATATTGACGTTCAGCACCCTATTAAAGTCCTGCCTCTGTCATTTGCTTTGGTTTAGTCACGTTTCTAGAAACTGTAAAGAGAAAGGTTATTATTGTTTAGTAGAGTTTTTTTATAGAAGAATAGTTATTCCAAAACAAAAATACAGCAGTAGTTTTTCTAACTAATTAAAACCAGAGATAGACGCAATGTTTGATAATTTTAATTAAACTTAGGAAACTTTATTTAACACAAAAACGTTTCAATTCATGAAAGCCCCCAGGTAAAAATGAATAGTATACATATTTCCTCATAAGCTCAAAACTAAAATTAAAAAAAGAAAGAAGAAATTGATGAAAGAAAAACATGAAATGTCAGGCTGGTGTTTTAACTCTGTCATGGCTGGAAATAAAAGAGGTTTTTAGACATGCAAAGGCCAGTCCCACAAACGCACAAAGGCCAGACGCCAAACCAGACAGACAGGGCTACCTTTGTTTAGAAACAGTCTGCTCTGACTACCAACTGCTGCTCAGGGCCCCCCGCCCCCTCCGAGCCACGCACACACACATGGTTTTTCACCCACTTCTCACACGGAACAGGCAGAGGTCAGGGCTAAGTCAGACGGTGGAACAAAAACCACCCTGCAGTCGACCAACACGCATGTACGGGCTCGGTTCCCACAGTGTCATCCTTGTCTATATCTATGGATTTGGTCATGTGACTCCTGCCAGAAACACTTTTTGTATCAAAAAGCAGAAACATTCATAAGACTTTAATTAAACAGTTAAGAGTGCTTAGTAATATTAGTCTAGATTGATGCTCCCCTGCAATGTTCAGCCTTTCCCTCATGTTTCCAAAAGCATTATGAGAAATGGAGTCACACCAGTGGTGTGAATGCACTCTGAGTGGTCACTCCAAGTGTGACCACCAATTTTTGTTTTGACCCCCCCCCCCCACCACCACCACCACCACACACACACACACACCCAGGGTGTGTTCACCACTTAGTTTGGAAAGTGTGAACACTCATTTAAGCTCTGATTTGGACCAAACAACTGTAGTCTGTCCGTAAAAGAGGATCCCGGTTCATTTCCAACGGAACCTTGCTGTCATCCAGCAATAATGAGATTTTCTTTATTCAATAAATCAATAAATTGAATTGATTCAGTGGGACTAGAACAGTCAAAAGCTGTAAACAATCATTTTAGTGAACGGTACACTTCGTCTAGAAAGCAAAGATAAAGTAATCCAGCTAAAGAAACAGCAAAAGTGACAAAAAGGATATTTGAGCATTTAGAGTCCAAATAAAAAGTCCAAAGTCTGTGAGGATCCTTGTTCATCCATGTTGTGCTAACACTGAACTATTTCCGCCTTTTCTAGAAACTGGTCGTCCAAGTTCTAGAGATTTTTTATCTTTGCAAAGATCAAAGCCTGAATCTGAGGAAGAATCAAGGAAAAAAATGTGTCGATATGGTCTTAACAGGGACGACACAATTCTCAGTTTAGAACCGAATTGTAAGTTACACCATTGAACTGAATCAATGAAAAGTAAATTGTTGCAACCCTATTGCATACCATTAGGTCTACATTTAAAGTGCCAAAAGCATACTGTGCTAAATCTAAGAAGGATTTAATATATATGGTTTTATAAAATCACACTAGGCTAAGCATTTGTCGGCTGAAAGGTTTTTCTTCTTCAAATTTAACAAAAAAAATTCAGAATTTTTGTTGTCATTTGGTATTACACAAATAATAAATCAAACCGTAACGTATTATAATGTATTTCTAACATTCTCAGAACTGTGTTTTTGCAGGGGTGTTTCCATGAAGCTGGTCCACTCTCAAAAGTGCAGTGTGAAAGCAAACCTGTAGAATTTTAGATGGAAAACTTTTCAGCATTTCCTGCTGAGTGAAACTGAATATTCTAAACTTTTCTGGTCCATACACTCTCTAATGTTCATACTTGTATCTCACAGCAGTGTTTTGTTCAGCGCAATAAACTGAAGAGTCTGTATAGCTTCATGTCAAACAGTAAACAGGCTCTTTAAATTTTCCTTAACAAAATGGACTGTAACAGCAAACTTTGCCTTTGTATCTAAAGCTGAAAGGTTTGATTCTTGCCAAGTGAACACATTTTCACCTTCAGTTCAAGAGTAAAGCTTGGATCTGAGAAGTTCATGGCCTAAATGTGGGTGGGGATTTGGTGCTTCTCTCTCAACAAACCAAATGTCCTCTTCAAGAATAGCTGAAGGAAATGTGGTCAAAACATCAGAAAATGTTGCAGGCCATCAAGACTGTTGTTTAAACCTTCTCCTAAAAAATCTGCATTTTGAATTCTACATACAATTGAGTTTTTATAACTTTCCAAGTATACTGTAGTCAATGTAAGGGCAGGTATTGCAGGAAGTATACTAACTAAATACTTTTAAAGACTAAATCGGAACATTTTAAGTTTACAATGGATAAATGGTATATAAAAAACGTAAACTTCAAGTATGCTGCCTCCCTTTTAGTATAGGCTAAGTATCCTTGTACTACACTTAAATAGTAGAGGTGTAGCAATTCATTTTAACAACAATTCGATTCATATAACTTGTGGTTTCTGATACAATTCAGAGATATTGGTTCATTTTAAACAATCCGATTCACTGACCTAAAATCAATCTCAGACATCTTTCGCCTAAACCACAACAGGCGTGTAAATAGCTGTGTATTAAGTGTAAATTAAATATGCGTACAAACAAACAAGAAGACAAGAATTCATGCCAAATCCACTCACATTTTAGTTTAATAAAGTTCAGTCCACTGTTTTGTTTCCACATTCTCCCCTAATCTGATCAAAGTTTGACAGCAGGAAACCTTTTTCTGCAAAAGTAATCTGCTTAAATGTAATGCAAGTATCCTTAATCTAAGCTAAAAGTGAGGCAGTGAACTTGAAATGTACTTTTTATATACTACTGTAAGCTTAAAATGTTCCACTTTAGTTTGAAGAAGTATTCGGTTAGTAAACCTCCTTCATAGACTTGCTATGCTTAGGACACTTAAACATTAAATGACTGCTTTTTGCTAGGGGAGACATAAAACCAAATTCAGAGCCTGAAGTAAGCACAGCTTTAAAACTCACCACACACTTGTCTCTGAATGCAGTTTTCATGGTTGTGAGTCCCTGACAGCGGCTGCATAGTCTCTGTGCTGAACAAGATCTTTGCTCAGACCAAAAACACCCGTATTCCACCGACTACAACCCCAGGATCTCTTCTTAAGGCAACACTGAGAAATAAAGTCAAAATAATAAAAAATAAAAAAAGATACTAAAAAGACAGCATTGCTGCTTCTAAATGTTCGCCCTACATGTCCTGCGACGCGCTGGTGCGTCCTCCCCGGCTGACACACGCACTCTGAGCCTCAGGCAGGCTTTGTCTGAAACTTTTTCTCACACACATTCCCACACTGTCCAGACGCCCTCACACACACCGAGGGAAACAACTGACCAGACCCTTCCTGCCTGCCCCCCCACCCCCACCCCAGAGCGCTCAATGGCTGTGAACAAAAGGGGTCAGTATGCGGGAGGGGGAGGACGGGGGAGTGGTGGGAGCGTCTGGAAGAGACAGATGGGTCAAAGGGATGGACGGAATAATGAGGGATGGCAGGGTCTGTGTTTGAGGACCATATATGTGTGTGCGTGGATGTTCAGGGTATCATTAGGACATAAAATTAAGACTCTTTTCAGTAAGTCCACTTTCTACTATCATGGTACTTTTGTGCAGCTCTAACCATGTATGGTTTTCTTTACCATGTTGCATTTGGTGCACTTTTTATTTCCATTTTCACGTTTTCACTTTTTTCCACAAGTCCGGAAATACATTTTTTTTTTTGTCTCTTCAATTTACAGAATATTTGTCTGGATATTTTCTGTAAAATACAAGTGATTTTTCTCTCTCCTTGAACTCTCCTGTGGATCAATTGTCACTTTCTGACTGTTGGATCATGAACTCTGACCTTAATGGAGTCCAGTGAAGCCTGAACTTCTTTCATTACTGCTCTGCTTCACTAATGACCTATCTGAACTTTTTTGTTTTTGTTTTATTCGTTCACTGTCAACGTCAAATTATTACAGCCTCATTTATTTTTCTAGCAAATCAACCTCACCTCAGGCATCGGAAAATAAAAATAGGGAAATAAGAGCAAATAAAATGAGTTTTAAGAAAATATCTGGTGCAAAATCTCTTTTAAAAATTATTTTTTAGCTGTTTTTTTAGAATAAATATTCAAAGATGTTGCATCATAGGACTTAAGTTAGTTGGTCACATTGTTTAAAGCCTAGGTGGAGAGGAAGTTAATACATATTTTATGTATTACTGTATATCTGAAAATAAAGGTTTTGCATTTTTGTACAAAAATGATGGGAAGTCGTTACATCAGACCACTTGTTGGTTTTTTGGTGCCAATTTTGTCTTTACTGTTTTTGTTTTGCATATTTATCAAGTATTAATTGTAGAAGGTAAACGTATGTTAACATAATTTGTAATAACTTGCGTCTATTTCTTATGGTTTGATTTGAAAGAACAAATAAGTGGCTTAAAGTGTGTTCATTTCTGCAGTTTTTCTCATTTCGGATTTTGCTGGTTAGAGAAAAGCGACATCAGGAATTATTAAACCATTTTCACTTGTCAGAAACATGAGGCTGACTTGTGATCTCTTCCCTCCCTCGGCGGTGCTGTCTAGACAGAAGCAGGCTGTAAGCCTTACAGGCAGGCAGACACTTCATGGATAATCTAAAGCAATTAGCTCCTTTGTCATTCGCTGGCTGCCCTACGTCGATCTGCCTCCTTCGCCTCCTCCTCCTCCCACATTCAGAAAAAGGTCACTGGCAGTCACTGGCGAGTTAGATGGCTTGGCGAGAGCAGGCAGGGATGGAGATGGCGGGGGGTGGGGGGTCTGGGTCTCATAAGTAGAGAAAAGTACACGGAAAGTAGAAAATGTCGATCATATGTGGTAAAAACCCAAAAAACGACTGAGTAAGGAGTGAAAATACCAAACTAAGATGAAAGATGAGGGGAGGCACAGTGGGAGAGGAGCTTTCCAATTGCCCCCCCACTTTCCCGTGGCATGACTCAACAGTCTGGGCAGTTAGAAACTCGAACACGCAGTGTGTGTGTGTGTGGGTGTGTGTGTGTGTGTGTATGAGACAGACTTATAGGTCGTGGGTCCACACAATTTGCTTGCAAATTTCCATGAGAAAGACTTTTAGGGGGTGTGATGATGGGCAACAGACACACATACACACTCCACTGACTTTGGGCGCAGCCAACAAGTGTGGGAACTTTGGTCAACAAAACACACACTATTGGCTATAAGAGTGGGAAAACGGGGAGGAGGGATCATGTTTCCGAACCAAAGGGTCTGTCATCGTCTTGTCCACCCACTTAAAGAATCTCTTCAAAAACGCACTTCCAACGAGCAGTTTTATAGAGGCACGCATCCTGCTGCAGAGGTGAGAAGCTTTTCTATCACACCGTGAAAGAAAAAGTCAAAAGAAGAAACAAATTTCTGTTGGTTTTTGACCTGTTCATGACCTTTGGTGCTTCGCTACTCTACCAAACTCATAACTAAAAGCCAAGACACACTTTCAAACTAAGAGAGATGCATGCACTTGCTACATCAAAGGCATGCAATTACAAAGGGTTACAGTCCAGTAGTGCAATTCTGATGAAAAAAGACAGAAAGTCACTAGAAAGTAGAAGAAATAGGCTTAAGAATTCACCCCCCCCCCCCCACCCCCTCCCACATTCCCGATCATGCATACTGAGTGCAAAATACCAACTTCCTCAACCAGAAAGGCACAGAAAAGTTCAAAGTTCTATGGGAAACAAACCCATACCACTTGTATCTGGGCAAGAGAGAATCTATCAAACGCTTCGAACGTTTGACATTCGCCCACATACTTTTATTAAGACATCTGATTGGTCAGTTATAACTTGAATAACTTGCACTAAACAAAGAGAAAAAAAAATCACAAAAAAATAGGTTTATTAAGAATATGTTAAAAAAGTTAGTAGAGCAGAAATGGATATTCTGACAAATAGAATGACTGTGTCTACGAAGTCCACCTTCGCCCAACAGTAGTTGGATCGGCTCCAAAATGTATGGATATATTTTTTAAGTTTAAACATTATCTTTTTATACAGCTTAGCAGAAGAAGTTAAATTCAGAAGTTCAGAGAATGTGTCAGTGATGGAAAAAGTCATAAAGACATCAGTTAAAACAATGATTTCATGCCTTTTTCAATGTTGTTGATAAAACAGATAAGGCGTTTACATGCTTGAATGCTCCTAAATAAAATCAGCATATTCCATATGTGTGTCCCAGTTAGTTACAGCTTATGGAAAATAAACTTTTCCAGGCTAAAATGATTCAAATCATCATGTCTTCTGCAGGATTTGAGCTTGTTTTAGATCTGAGCATGGACGTTCATGACATGCCAGCATCATATTGATAGTATCAATCAGCTGTTTTTATCAACATATCAGGTAACAGCCTGATATGTGGTTAATTTTGACTTTAAAAAAATTCAGATGAAGTGCAAATTGTAAATGCAACCAATAGCAAATGTTGTCCACAATTTCTTAAAATCAATATCGGCTTTTTCTTTGTTTGTTCTGGGTGTGGCAAAAAAAAAAAAAATCATTTAAATTTCAAAAATGTAACAAAATGGGAAGCATACATTGTGATAAGAAAGCATCTTTCAGTTTCATTCGATTTGCATTTTAACCAACCAGATGAAGTCGTCAGCACATGATTTTACATCAATAAGAATGGAGGTTTTATAGTTATTCTGCAAAATTTGAAAATCCATGTAAATATCAGTGGATTAGAAGCTAAAGTGGGCAGAAATATTTTGGAGACTCTTTATTTGGGACACCAGACTTTAGATTTTCCTACTGTTGACTTTCTCTCTGTAGCCCAATTACATTCAGCCAAGTCTTCATACATGCATTCAGCGAATATGTTGGTGTTTTTGTCTTAATTCTCAGCCTTTCCAGGTCGTTGGTGATAAAACTAAATGAGAACAAATACAGGAATTAAAGCACAGTACATTATTGTGTCTACGGACGCCTTAACAGCCTCGTGTTGTCTTTTTTCATCAGCGTGAGAGAAAAACCTTAAGAATTGTTTGCCCAAATTCAAAGATGCTGTTTGAGAGACACAACTGATATATCGGCCAGCAAAAAAAAATGATGTTCGGGGCTTCCACGTCTGCAAAACTGAAGGAAAATATAGCATGAGACTTTAGTAAGAAGGTGACCCGAAATGACGGTGAGAAGAAGGATGTAAGGAAGAGAACAAAAAAAGTGCGGATCTAAAGAAGCAGAAAGTAGAGCGATGGGAGTGGAAGACAGAAGAGCATTACTCTAAATTTAGCGTGCTAATCCGGGGACTCCCCTGTTAAACTGTGAGTCCCATCTGGACGACTGGCTATGCTAACGCAGAGTAGGTCACCGTCCCTGCAGCAAGCCAGACATGCCGATGGTAAAACTTGCTGACTCTCATTCACTCGGTCAAAGTGCAACGACCTACGACCCCTTCACCTCCTGATAACTACTCTGGCAGACGTCTGGCTGATCACAGGATTGACAGCTTGTTCATAAAGATATGATCAAAGCGAAGATAAAGACACATGAAAGCTCACCACAACACAGATATTTGACAAGAGCATGAAGTTCAGTGCAAACATCTAAAACCGCAGACACTTCCTTGGAGCACAATGCAAAGTTGCAGATGATACAAGTATTCAGTATGTGATTTGGTCTTTATTACAAATGTTTTAAGAGGCAGCTCAAAGACTGTTATGGGGACGCAGCGTCTGAGTCAGTGTGACATAAAAACTTTGTCAGTTTCAAAGTCGAATTAGCCTTTTCTTGGTTGAACTGAAACTAAAAAAGTACTGTGCTGTGGTGGTTAGCTGCATCAATTTGTAGCCAGAATGTTCTGGTTGTAATCCAAGTAGTTACTTCCTGGATTCTCTGGCTTTCTCCCAGTGTCCAAAAACTATCCAATACCTTAGTTAAGGTTCCTGAACTAAAATAAGTGTCAGAGTGTGGTTGAATGTGTATGCATGAGGTTATTGGCAAGTCCAAAGTGTGGCTGGTGTAAGTTCTCCTGCATCCTCAGCCAGGAAAAGCAGGTTTCGAAAAATGGATGGACACTAGGTCAACAACATCAGAGTTCCCCTCCAATCAAATTAAGACTCTAGTTTTTAGGCGATTCATTTCTCGTGTCAACAACAGAGTTTTAAATGAGCTTTAACAGATATCCAAATAAGTAGACGTTCCAAGGAACTAATGTCTGGCTCAGTCAAAGCCAGCCAGGATTTGAATGCACTCTTAGATAAGCACTCCAACCCAGAACATGCTCCATGTTTCTCCAATGGAGAAAATTGGAGGATAACATATTTATGGTTGTGATACTTGAAGTGGGGTATCTGAGGGCCCTATAACAGACTGGCGACCTGCTCAGTGGGGGGCACCTTGCCTTCACCCAACTGGGTTAGGCTCCAGCAACGCTGTGACCCCAACAGCGATTAAGTGGGTGGGTTTGGAGAAATGGTTGGATGGATGGCATCTCAGCTTTAACGCAAAAAAGCGTATCCCCGGCTGTTGTAGTGGACCCTGATCAGAGGTGAATGGACATGATATTGGGGGTAAGTGAACAGTTTTGGACCCTCTCAATGTCAGCCACATAACAGTTTGCCATTTTCATTGTAAATTGCTGCAGGCTAGTGGAAAAAAAAACATGGCTTATTGGATCAAAGTTTCATGCTGACTTCATCGTCATCTACCAGAATTATGAAGATACACAAGGTAAGAAGTGCAGCATTACGTGTGCTCTTTGTTTTCTTTCTTTTGGCTTAGTTTCACATTAGTCTTTGACTAACTCGGAATCTAATCTGGCCAAACATTATTATATAAAATAGATATCAAAGCAGGTTTTTTTCTCACCAAGGAATTCAATGCTTTGGTTTAGATTATCTTCAAAAATATCTGCAAGATATGTTTTAAGTTCTGATATCTTATTGTGTATGTCTGTAGAACTGTAACACTGAATGGTGAAACATTCATGGAAAATAAAAATAGCAGGAAAAAATATCTCAGCAGAAAAGCAATCAGAGTGTCTGGCCCTGACAAGCTCAGTCACAACAAAGTGACGCACCTGGAGGGGTTATTTTTAAAGTGTCTCGAAAGTTTGAACATTTTTACCGGCTCAGAGCAGCCCGACTGCTGAGAGGAGCAAAAGCACACACGAACAGAAGTTTGTGATGACACTAAAAAACAACTCAAATATCCAGACAAAACACAGACAAAGGAAAGACATGCACCTGATCCTGCACTGCGGACTCACAGTCTCTGATGTTAGCTTAATATAAAGAAGGAGACAGTTTATAGACACACACACACACACACCCACACACACACACACACACACACACTACTGGCTCGACCTGCAGAGCTTTCTGTCTGAAACATATGAAAATCAAACCTCATTATCAGCGGCTTGTCTGGCTGCCTGTGTGTTGCTCATTTCAATTCTAGCCAGAAGGAGCTGAACTGCCCCTGTCATCTTTCACCCACACACACACACACACACAGCGAGACCTTTGTACACAAACACATTGTTCATTTGAATGTAAAAGAGGGGCAGATCGCCAGTGTGACGGCTGTGTTTGATGGCAAAAACATGACATTAGACATAATAATCATTAACACAGGCATTAGACATTCACAGGCCAGTCACCAAAACTACAAACGCTGTAGCTTCCTATCAAAAAGCCTTCAGTTCTTCGTCATAAAACCTGTAAATAATCAGCATTTTGTGTTTTACAGTTTGTGTCAGCACCAACTTCAGTGCCGCTCATGTTTTTATCGGCTCTTTCATAAATGTGTTGTAAAAAAAATGTTTTTCATCTCAAAATGTTTGACAAGCTTGAACTGCTGATAATTAAAAAATCCATTTTAGAAATTATAGCATGAGATTGAAGAATCATAAATGGATGATCCTTCCATGTTTCTAACTTATTTGGTTTTATCATTTCAACCGAATTAACAAACCCAATCTCTGAATTACTTGCTTGAAAATAAGTATAAATATTTTCAGATTAACCCTTGTGCTATCTTAGATGACCCCACCCTTACATTGACGTGTTCTCCCTACCATGACAAAGGTGGATAAAGGTGGAAAGATTTCATGTAATCCATGGACACCAGTGAAGATCACAAATCATTGAAGAAAAAAGGTTCAGAGCACTGTCTAGTGGGTCTAGATGACCCAACGTTAAAGTGCCTAGGATAGCACAAGGGTTACAAGCAGATTTTGATGTTTAAATACTGTGCCAGCTTTCTTAAAATGCAGGTTGCTTGTGCACTGTACAAATGTTTCAACCAACTGGAAATCGTTTATATTTCTATTTATTTATTAATTTTTTAACATTCAGCTCAAGTTAGTAAAATCATTAAGATATTCCCAAAGGCTGCCTTGTAGTTTTACACCTATTTATACATGATAATAGAATCTTGGGAAGACACAAAACAATTTTGCACAAAAAGAATTTTGTGCAGGTCTTCCTGATCACAAACACCGACGATAGGTTGCAGTTTTTTTCCATTAAGTTGTGCATTTTATTTGTGGACACAATCAAGTCTAGACGCCAATAGATAGAATTAACTGTACCCGCAGACGTTCCAACTACCCAAATGATTTTTTTTTCTTGTTCTATGATTATCCCACGGCGGTTCTGAGGTTTGTGCTCAGACAATTTGTCTGTGAGTCACTCCTTTAATTTCAATTGAGTCAGAGCTTCCGATGTACATAAAACACTTGAACTCTGTGACATGAGAGAACTGGTGAGTCTAGATCAACTCGAAATGACTGTTTTGGAGTGGCTTTGATGCTTCCTGACACTGCCAGGGCTCACAAAGCAGACAAATCTGTATGGATATCTGCCTTTGTTTCTCTTCCTTTTGTCTTGATTTTAAATTTAAAAATGAAGGCTCATCTCCAAGCTCTCCGTTTGTAAACTCAAATCTCTAGTAAAACAAAAAGTACAGTAAGAAGGTTGCTCATTATGAGCAACCTCCTGTTGGTGAAAGAGTACAGTGAAGTTTAAATCCATCAAGACTTGGACTGTCTGTACAAATAAGCTTATCTGAAAATGATTAGAAGATTTTACAATATAGAAGTAGAGGGCGTTGGGTTTAGCTACCATTGTAAAAAAAGAGGTGTTCCTCAGGGATCTGTTATAGAGCCCCTCCCACCTCAAACTAAAATACACAGACTTCCATCTTCAAAATGTGTTTTTTGTATTTACGCTCAGCTAGACTTTGTGAAAGATCTTCAGTCTCTTCTGTCCATCATCAAATTTAAGGCACTACGACTTAGTTTTAACCCTGTCATGCTGCTTGTCGCTAATTTGCAATGTACCATTAAATCCAGGACTCCAGTTAATTTAGCATCACCTTGAGATTCCTGAGTGTTTTACTACTTGTTAATTTACCAGAAGTTATACTGTCATCACAATATTGATAACTAATCTTGCATATCTCGAGTTTTCTTCATATCGTGCAGGTAGGTTGGACTGTTGGCGTGGAGTAAGCCTGTCCTCATTTCCCATCATCCCTTTGTTTACACTCTCTTCCACTATATAACAGCCCCTCACACCCTCAACCCAACATTGCCGGTGCAACAAAAATGGCGAGCAATATTGGAGCTGTCCGGCCACACAGTATTGAGCCAGCCGCTAACTGCGATGAGGTAAACAAAGACGTTCATGGATCTAGTCTCCGGCAAGTGGGTGCATCAGAATAGAGGAGAGCAGGGAACTTGTGTCCCACCAACTACACACTACGTAACAGCTACAGGCTTTTTCAAACACCTTTTTGTCGTTTGCTCCTGTTTCACAACAATTTAAAGAACAAAAATTTATGAAAGGCAATTATAAGGTTAATCTCCTTTATACATGTCTTCCATCATAGGAAAATACTACAAGAACATGTTAAAAACACCCAAAACCTGGTTTTCATTTGGTTATGCATGAATCTTTGGCACACTTGTCTAGACTGAAAACACTGAACATTGCAGCCAAAGATTGAAGGGTCTGCTCCTCTTTTCCTTTGATTTCAAATGTTTGCATTTTTTTTCATTAAAGAGGCTTTTCATCTGCTGCAAGGTGATATACCTGATCTACATGTTTTTCCAAAAAATGTATTTTTTGCTGTTTCTAGTGCCCTTGTTCAATTAAAAGATAAAAGTGCTTTTGCTGCCTCTGCTTTGAATCCGCTGCCATGGATAATTGTACCTGAGGTCTGAGGTGATTTTGCCCAAACATTTATATAGATGAATGCATGAATGCATTTGTATACTTCATCTGCATTTCAGCTGTGTGTCTCTTATGAAGGAGTTTAAATCAAAAGTGTTGATTTCCTGATTTGTACCATGTGAGATTAAAGCTTTTAAAAAAAGGATGCTTCCTAGTGTAATTAGCGTGAGATCAAGCTTACAAAAGGAGGGGGATGCGAGGTGCTGTCTGCTTCTGTGTACGAGCCAGACATGCGCTCCCTCTCCAAACTGTGTTCAGCTGCCAAACAAAAACCAGCTCAGCCGGTTTTCAGCCACACACACACACACTCCCACAAGCACAAACACACACCTGGCTAGACACAACAGTGTCTGTCTGACCCCGCGTTTGTATTTCTGGGAAAGAAAAATCAATTCCACATCAATACACAAGGCTAATGAATTGAAAGTGCATCTATCTGGAGATGGAGTTTAGTAAATATGCACAGAAAACAGGTCAACGGTGCGAATGGCAATAATTTGCTTCGTGAGGAACTTACAATGCACTTTGAAGTGCGTTTTCCCCTGATACACAAAGATTTTTTTTTGCATTTTTAGGTCTGAAGTCAAGAGTCAAGAAACCGAAAGAAGTATGCTCAAATAAGATACAGAAGAAAACATTTTTACTAAAAGCCTGCATTATTCTAAAATCTCATTTGGCTTTCAGTCTGCTGACCTTGTGACCTCTTGGAAATATTTGTTTTCTGTTCTTTTTGTAAAAAAGATGGAAACAAACAAACAAAACAACAATACTGATAGGACAGGGGCAAATGCAGCCCTTTCTGTTTCCATTGGCTGGATTCCACAGCGTTCCAGAGGAGAAGCAGGCAGACATGACTGTAAGCACCGGCAGCATGCATCACATTTTTCCTGGCTCATATCACCTGAAATCCAGAGATAAGATGTGCCCAAAAAAAAAAAAGAGAAAAGAATCCCTGAAGCTGAGAGTTTCTGATGGAAACTAATCAGCAAGAATATGTCCGAGACATTATGTCATGGAAAAAGCTCCAACTTATCTGTTCAAGATTAGAGCGTAAATATAAAGAAATTTCAAAATAAAACAATAGGTACATAAATACAGTGCATTAAAAACATGAAGATTTAAAGTTTCAGACATTTAATTAGATAACAAAAAGCACTCTTCAAGTACAGTTAATGCTGCAGTTCTTAAAAGACCCACACCGATCATCTTTTAAACTATTGTAAACGTGTTCCCAGTGGTCTTTGAACCATAATTATTTTTGTTAAAGTGTCGTTTTGTTAGGACAGTTTCTGCAGCGTGGCAGTAGTTCAAGAAAAATCCCCCTCTGAGTTTGGGTGGGATTGGTGGCGTAGAGAAACCCCGCCCCCTCTCCCTGTCACCCTGTCAGTAAACAGAGAGCCCTCTGTTTACTGCTAGCTTACAGCCCCCATTTCAGAGGAACAAAAATTGTGAAAATTATTGGAGCTCTCCAACGGCACAGTTTTTAGCCAGATGCCAGCTCGGATGAGGAATACCGAGACCTGCATGGATCAGTTTGTCTGCATTTGGGTGCATCCAAATGGAACGGAGAAAAGAGCATCTGCTCCTGATTAACAATGATTTAAAGAAAGATATACAATTTCTAGCTGAATTTTCTTAATATACGTACTCCATCATTAAGAGAAATACAATAAGAACATATTAAAAACACCAAAAACACTAATTTATTTGAGCAGCTCTTTAAGAGGACACATTTAAAAAACGTTTTATTGTTCTGAGCCATCTAAAACCAAGTCCAGCCTTTTTTATTTTTATTTAACTAATCAAAGTCCTATCGAGATCGGCGGATCCCAGAACTGTGAAGCCAAAAGGTCTTAACCTTTGTGCTATCTTAGATGACCCCACCCTCAAATTGACGTGTTCTCCCTACATGACAAAGGTGGATAAAGGTGGAAAGATTTCATGTAATCATGGACACCAGTGAGGTTCACAAATCATTGAAGAAAAAAGGTTCAGCGCACTGTCTAGTGGGTCTAGATGACCCAACTCCCAACGTTAAAGTGCCTAGGATAGCACAAGGGTTACAAGATAAACTCTACACCTTTTTGTCTGCTTTACAACACAAGTGATGTTTGCGGAAGTAAAAACCATAAATTGCACCAATGGTCACATTATTTGTTTCATTGCACACCTGCTTCTCAGGGCATTTTCCGATTCATAGGTGGAAAAATAACTTTTTATATTTCAACATCCTGAGTAATATTCGAGGGGATAAAAAAGGAAAAATGTTCTATGTTTAACAAAAAAAAACACAACAAAAAGTCAGTCAACAGGTTGCATATTTGCCTGTGAAACTTTCTGCAGAGCTGCGTCTATGTGGTTATTCCATGTTAAAGTAACCCCGTGTTGTTTTGTGGAAATACACACTAAAACCTTACTCTTACGGACCGTCAGCACCGACAGCTAGACCTTTTCTCTTTATCGTCTTCTTAAGCGACGGGCCTCACCTGCGGCTCAGTGGCAAACACCACACACCTGGCTTTGAAAGCGTTCTTTCACTGTGAAAGAGCCGGCTCAAATCAGCCCAGATCCTCAGTGCATCCTCCGCCTGAGTCAACTTGCCTTTCCTTTTGTGCCGCTGCGTGTTTGTGTGTGTCAGGCAGAGATAACCTCCAGTTCAGACAAAACAAATATCTGCAGAAACCCAAACATGGCTGTAACAAAGACGCTGGAATGAAATGTTGCAAGCAAAGGGAAACTCTGAGTGGGAGGTGGGCTGGAAATCAAAAATAACAGGAGAGAATATTTGAGTTCCTGGAGATTTTCTGTTGCATTTGAAATGGTTTAAAACACCTAAAACAGCACCTTTTTTTTTCACTGTGACATCTACTAGACTGTCTCCCACACAGGCACAGACTCTTATTACTTATCAAGACTTTAAGAACAATATATAAAGCTTTTTTCTTTTGTAAAATCCCTCGCCAATGACCCTATTTTGTGTGCAAAATCCGTATCTTTTATACTTTCCGTGATGACAGAGCAGAGTAGGAAAAGAAAACAGTTCCAGTCCAATGCAAAAAATGAGAGATTTGAGTCATGTGTGAAGCAGACTCAGCCAAGAATCTGTCCAATCTGAGTGACGGGAGCTTTTTTAAAGTCACGCCCTGCAAGATGTATATTCTATATTCCGTGAAAAGGAAAAACCACAGAGGAATTTCATAAACATGCCACATCTATTACACTTGTTGGAATCTGGCCTAAAGAAATGTTTAACTGAAGATCAGGATAGGAGTTATGCTGGGGCTGGCCGTCCACCTCCTCAAAAATGTAAATGAGTGTTGGAATCACAAGAAACTACTGGTAGCCGACTGAGTTTTCATCCCATAATCCCACCATAATGCCAGCCACCCCACCCTGTTGGAGTTGCCCTTGCTGCTCCCTCATAGTGGACTCAGTCATGAAGGAGCTGTTGACACACAAAATGTATAACTTAACAGAAAAACCACCGGCGAAGCGCAAAGACATAGCCAGCACGCTTACTGTTTGGATCCAATAACGATCCAAAGATGGTACATTTCTAAATTCTGCTACCCAACACCCAAACACGGTGGCTTTGGTTGCAGAGAGTAGTGTAAGCAGCTGAGATCAAAACCTATTCTGGTCAATGAGTGTGGTCTCCAGGGATGCAGCGAGTCCCTTTGCCACGATTTAGTTCCCCTCCATTTTTGGGGCACGGTTTTATTTCAGTTGGATATATGAATTGTGTCGTACAAAACAACAACAGAAAACGAAAACTTTGGAAAAATCCTTGTCATAATTTGCTACTAAGCAAGTAATGATGGAAAAGCTTTCAGTTGGCTTATATGGCCTGGTGTAATGTAATAAATCAATAATAAATCTGTCTTATACCTTAGTCGCAGCTGCCCTTGTTGGTGGATACACACCGTCTGTGGGCGAATAATTGCCAAACCTGTACGGAGCATGCAGATGGCCCGCTCAAAATGTTGAGGCTGTAGACCGCTCTGTGAGCCCGTGGTGAGAAAGTGTTCGAGCACATTTCTTTTCTATGGGCATGCTGGGCTGACAGGTTGTAGCAAACACTTAAACACATGAGGATAAGCAAGGGTTAAGTAGGGGAGATGCACGTCGTACACATTTCTTATTTTTCACCCCTGAAACCTGCATATTGTGCAAGGGGCCTGTTAGTGCGCTCTTTGTGCTTGTAGTCTGACTTTTAGAGATTAGGATATTCGACAACCAGAGCACTGTTTTTGGGCATCCTACAGACACTTGCATACCACCTGCACACCCTCACCTGCAGCCAGTGTCAGTACTTTTACCTTACGTACAACTGCAATGCAGCAAAAGGACACCGCACAACAGTATCACCCACACGTCATAAGTGCGTGTAACTTAGATTATCCTTACAAATATTTTACCACACACACAACCATCATATACGTTCCATTTTAACGTAAAGGTGACCGTACGAGCCACAAGAAAACTTTA
The DNA here is from genome assembly GCF_053564925.1 of Oryzias latipes. NCBI lineage: Eukaryota > Metazoa > Chordata > Actinopteri > Beloniformes > Adrianichthyidae > Oryzias > Oryzias latipes. The sequence continues at coordinate 27,352,541 of NC_136241.1, read as the reverse complement.
AGACACATCTGGGCTCTCTTTAACATGACATTCCCTCTTCTCTACGACCCTCCGCGGTCCCAGACATAAAATTGACATTAACTGGATCAAGCAGACAGGAAATAAAAAGCACAACTATAAGCTTCGTTTTCACGCCCAGGTAAAAATGTCCTTTTGCAGACAGAAGAAAACTGTCCACACCCAGCACACGTTGGTTGGACCAGCCTGGCTAACACGTAACTAAATAAAATGAAGCTTTGTAATAAAAAGTCATTCTGATCACACATTGTTCCTTGCACATGACAGTATATGAATTTAATGTGTGTGTCTTTATGTGCTGCTGTCTAGACACACTACCGCCTACTTTATATGATGTGCTTGCGATACTTGAGGATGGGGGGGGGGTTCATGTCTTTGAGTGTTTGGTAATGAGACCTGCCTGTGCACTTAGACTGTGTTTGAATACTTGAATATGTAATGGTAATTAGAGGTAATATAAACAGAAAGGAGGAGTTAGTGGCACTTGTGTGTATGTGTATGTGTGTGTGTTTATAGATGCAAAAGATGTGGTACCAGCTGTTTCCTGTGAGCTGGGGGGGGGGTATGGAGAGGCAGACACAGTCCTTTCTTTAAGTGCGTGTTTGTGTGTGAGTGCGCACGTACGTGTGTGTGTGTGTGTGTGTGTGTGTGTGTGTAGAGGGTCAAGCCCACGGTCATGAGCGACTGGGACATGAATGTGTGCAGGGGAGGCAGAGGGGATGTGTGTTGTTTCTCAGACCAGAGTGCTTATTGTCTAGACCGAGTCCCACAGTCAGGGCCAGCTGACTGGTTGATGATTGAGCCCGACGGTCTCACAGCAGACTTTATGGGAAAAAAAACACTCTCCGAAATGCTGTGGTGCTCCACATGTTCATCCCGTAAACAGAAACAGGACGTCAGTGCATTACGAGCCAGACTCCAACAAATGTGTGGAAAAAATCCTCATATTCACGTACTGTGCTACTGCTTGACCATAGATAGATACCCGTACCTTGGTTTTGATGCTAATATAAAATACTTTATGTAAGCGATGTATATTTTATTAGTTTCCCAGTGGCTAGAATAAACTTTGCTATTAAATGCCCTGAGAAAGAGAAAAAATAAAGTAGAAAAGAAGACAATGAGCATTTTACCGTGTTTTCTCCTCCTCCTCTCATGACCTGACCCCTGACCTCTGCACTCCCAGACACCAAGGCTGTTTCATTTCACCCCCGCCCTCTCCGCAGATGCACGGCACCCTGGTTTTCATATGCAAACACTCCCTCATCAACACAACAAGCATTAGCATGCATGCATTTCTAATGCAGGTGCTTTTCTGTGCATAAATTTATCCACTCTTTAAAAATGAATCTAGAGCTCGGAGGATCTTTAACTGTGTACATGTGAATCAACCACTGTTCTATTCTTGATGACATGTCCATGCTCTTCCATTCAAACAAATATAGTTGTTGTTGTGAGTTTTCAGACCTTGACACTGATTTTAAGACGAAAATTATGGTTTAAACTGAAAGGTTTCTCTTGCGTTTAAAAAAATGTTGCTTTTATTGCTTTAGCAATCAGCCAAGGATGCAGCCAGTGACTGGACCCCTCCCACAGACATCTGAATTGTGTTCATACATAAATCTCTATAGTTGCACTCAGACCCTCAGGTCTGAATTATGGATCACAGAGATGTTCATTTTTCCATTAAACCATTTTTAACCCAAATTCCGACACCATTATTGTAATTTTTAAACAAGTATTTTGACCAAGAAAAGGTAAATAAAACCAACAGGCTCACATATTTATGAGCCATGCTAGCAAATTAGGGTTAAGTTGTTGCAACACGTTCCTTTTAAGCTTGTGTTGACACAGCTTCTAAATGCAAAACAAAAGATCTTATCTAGATCGTATAAAATTAATGTCTAATTTGTAGCCAAATTTACACTTTTACACTTTATGTCAGGCTGGAAAAGTTTTACTCAGACAGAAGACTTTTTTGGAATAGAAGTCATTATATTTATTAATTACAAGAGATATGTTTTTTTCATATAAATGCAGAAGAATTCTGATTGCAAATATTGTGTGAGCTTCTCTCCATCAGCAGGTGAAGCTAAAGCGAGAAATCCCAACTTGGCAAGACTAATTAACAAAACCACATGTACCAATTTCTTCTGTTCACATAATCAGACCTTATCATGAGCATTTTGCACAGCAGACTTCCCCTGTGCCAGACTAATTAAGCTAAGACCCTTTTATTTCATCAACGTAAACATGCAACAACCAAAGTATTTAGAGAACCAGACAGCCATAAAGGACGTATTTTGTCTTTCTCAGACTAATTAATGTGAAACAAGACAATCTTTTCCACGTTGCCTCATGACACTCAGACAGTCGCTGCCTTTATTTACAGAGGAGCCTCTCGGCACTCAGACAGTCTCTGTGTGGATTTATTCACAGTGCCAGGCAGACATATAGGCCCAGCTCTGACTACAGACTAATTAATGGAACTACATGGTTCCAATGGAGGTCCAGGGCCTCAGCTGAGAGCCGTCTCATATGCAGATCATATGCAGAGCACACACATGAGCACTTACACAACCCCCAAAGTGTCAGTGAACTTGACCCCCAAGCGCACATGCTGGATGCATCTACATATGTGCACGATGGGAGCATCCCGGTGACTTTTTGGGATTCTGTGGGGGTTGCTGCTGTCTAGACGGAGAAACAAAGAACAGCTGAGAGGACCAAAAAGGGATGGGGTGAGGGAAAAGATTCAAGGAAGCTGGGACTTTACACCCCAATGACGAAAAGCATCAAAATGACTCAGACGCACCAACATTTTGATCTGGTTGCACAAATATTTGATTCATGGTGAAACAATGCCTTGAGGATCGAAGGAAATGGGGCCAAGAGAGGAAGAAATTCCAGTTAAAGGGGCAAGGAAATGAGACAGCTGCAGCAGAAGGAAGCAGGATGTGAGCCCTTTGGACTCTGTCCTCGTCCACGTGAACACGGAAATTTGAAGTTCTTCCCTCCTTCATTCTCAGAAAAGAAACAGCAACGGTTCCATGATCTCTGTCCGAGGACAAATTCAAATCCCATATAGAGAAGGAAACGCTGCCCCCCTTATAAATACTTGTTATTCTTTTAGCCAAATCTGAAGAAACTCTGCAGCATTTGTGAGAGGTCAAAAACTTAAAACTAATGCCTTGAAGTCCCACTCTGATCATCTGATCTATTGTAAAAGTGTTCCCAGTGGTTTTAATTATGATTATGTCGTTTTCAGCCAAAAATCAAATTGTTTGCGAGGACATAGTTTCTGTCAAGCGGCAGTACTTAATTAGAAATTCACTTCTGAGTTGAGGTCGGGACTGTTGGCAAAGGGTAAGCCCACCCCCACTTCCCATCACTTATAACTCTCTGCTCACACGCTCTCCCACAAGCCTACAGCCCTTCACAACCCGCTGCTGCAAAAATGGCGAGAACTATTGTAGCTATCCCGTCGTACAGTGTTGAGCCAGAGAATAGCTTGGACAAAGAAAACAAAGACGAACACGAGTCTAGTTGTCTACAAGTGGATGCATCAGAATTGAGTGGATTATGTTGCCGCCCACAAATGCCCAAAATGCATTTTTTCGTCTGCTCCTGAATCACAATTTAAACATAGAAATACTCAGAAATGCGCTTCTGAACTTAAGTTTTGATATATGTCCTCCATTATCAGTAAAATGCCACAAGACCATGTTACAAGACCAAAAACAAGATTTTCCCAGGAGTGGGTCTTTAACGTCATCTGAAATCAGAAAAACAACGGAGGGCAGCCGAGTCAACTGCTTTTGGAAGGTTGCTTCCAATTCACCATCTTCCTCAATCTTTTCAAATCGCCTTGTGGTTCAAAGCAAACTGTCAACCGGGTTAAAAAAAAAAAAAAAAAGTCATTTGATCCACACATGTTTCCGTAAACAAAACGTCTGCTGGTCCCTGCTTCATGAGAACAAAGCTGAGCTGCATTTTCAAAGAAAAAAAGAGCAAATCTTAACTCAGCTGACTATCACAACATCACATGCACAGTCACACAGAGAGGAAATTAACAAACTAGCACGTGTGTAGTCTTGCACTAACAGCCAGACAGAGAAGTTTACATAATACGTCTAGGAAGGCGGCCAGAACCGCCGCAGTCATTTAATTTCCATGATTCACTGAGTTTCAGGGAAACGGGACAGAAAGAACCTGAATCAATGAGAAGTAAAGACAAACACCAAAGGCAAACACTCCCCATGTGGCCAAACAGTCTCGGAAACGTCCTCTCAGACACAAAAGTCACACAAAAGAGCGTATGTTTAGAGGTACATTTTATAAGTAAAATGTGTTTCATCCAACTCTAAAAGTCAGCCCTCTCTGCTGTCGTAGCTCCCAATTCAAACTGGGAGCATCTGTAATAATTGTCCCTACACTGAAAGCTGCAGCCGTCAAACTGACACAGTTTTGAGATCGGCAGCACGGTCAGAATCCTAATGAGTCATTATCTCTGTCACATGAAAGCAGAGTTTAGAGGAAGAGAAAATATTTCCATAAACTTCCTAAACTGCCCCCCCAAGAGATTAAGCAAAGTTGATTTACCCGGTCGGGCCTGTTCAGAATGTAGAGAACATCCCTGCAAACCTTTCCTGCCGCTGTCACTCAAACAGGGAATGCTAAACATCTATTTTCAGAGTTATTTCTCAAAAAGACATTGTTCATTTCGGTCGTCAGCAGCACTTCGAGGAGCTATTTTAATGATATTTATGGACTATTTGCCATTTGATCTCTTCCAGTTGCATCCCAATATCAATGTTTACAGCATAAATATTAAAAATATCTATGTTGACATTCATGTTTTTATCATATTTTCACTTCTTTGAGAATAATTTAATTGATTTCACTAAATGCAAAACAGCATTTAAGATGTTTTGAGGGCAAGTCATTCTTAAATACACATTTTTGTACACAATTGGTCATGCAGTCAGAAAAAAAGATTACTTTAACATTTTAAATCAAAATATCTAGAATGCTTTAAATAAAGAAGTTATTTAAAGGGGAACATGGGGGGGGGGGGGGGGGGGGGTTCAAACGAACAGGTAGAACCTGCTGTGAAGACCCACTCTGCACAAAATGAAGGATTTGTCTGAAATATCAACATATCAGCTCCGCTAGCAATAGTTTAAAGCGTTTTGTCAGATTTTATTAACAATACAAAAACTGGATAATACCAATATGAGCAAGATTTAAAGTGCCACTTTAATATGTAATTGCACACAAAAAAATTCAAATCATTCAATTGCACAAGAAAAGATAATGCATTTGATAATGCATTTTTGGGATTTTTGTGTTATGGCTGCATGGGTCTTAAACCTGTGAAAACCGAGACAACGCTGCGGTCCTCAGGCTTCGTTCCCGTGTGGCCAGGTAGGGCTCATATGTTGGTGTTCTTCCCTCTCAACGCGGCAGTCACCTCCGGTCTACCTTGGAATACCATTTCCTCAAATTCAAACAGCAAAACGCTGTTACCCTGCAGCTGAACTCCCAAACTCTCACACTCTTGATAGGAACATTTGTGTTGGCTGCACAGACAGATGGCGGACGTGCTGATGTCAAACCCAGGAACAAATGCAGCAGCAGCTACTTGAAGGAAATGATGCTTGAGGGCCGATAGCATCAGTGACTTCTCATGCACCTACAGACCAGCACGCATAGTCCGCCTGTGAGTAATGCTGATGTCATGTGCTTTGGCTAGCAGGGCCTGCCGCTTGGAACAGATGTGTTCTTGCATCTGTGTGTGTGTGTTTTCTTATGCCCAGTACATGAAAGCCTACAATTACAAAGCACAAGATCCACATGAAAGAAGGATAAACGGATAAATGATAGTGAGAAGTGAGTCAGGGGCTCTGCAGCTCTTTTATAGATCTGACCGTTTGAATGCTTGAAATCCAGCTGTTGTAGGTGGATGGGGCGGGGTGCAACCCTACTTGGAGCTGCATTAGTGTTGTATCCAGGAACTGCTCTATAGCTAATTCAATCAGAACCCAGCGGAGCTGCTGATGTCTTCTCGCTTCCTGGTATCTGTGTTGGAAAGGAGCAAACTCCCTGCTTTGCTGAGGTGTCACGCTCTAACAAACACAGAATCAGGCTCTCATTCTCCTTCCCTGCATTGTTGGACACAAATTGTACTGTTTTGTTCCGGCTTTAAACACAGTTTCTCAAATGCATTTCAAAGGAACACAGTACAAAAAAAATGAATCTTAAGTAACATTTTTATTTCTGTCTTGAAAAGGTAGTCAGGAAAGTTTTTCAAACACAAAATATTCTTAGTTTAAGCAAACATGCTTCAGATTCTTTCCCTTAAAATGACATTTTACCCCACTGGCAGATTTTTTTTTCTTCCTTTAAAAACATTTTTCAAATTTAAATCCTTTTTGACTTATTTTTATAGGGGGCTTGTTTTTGCAGAGTGAACGCTAGACGAAGAGCAGACAGGTTTGTGATTGGAGGTAAAGTCTGAAAATAAGATCAATTACAAATTGTGTCACAGGTCCCTCACCAGCAAAAGTCACACTCGCTTGTATTGTGTTTCTAAACGAAGAATTGGATTTGTAAACGTGTCTTTCAGTAGCACAAAGCATCAGAAAATCATTCTCTCTTTTTTTAGGTAAGAGTTTAGATATTTCCCTCACGTTAAACATTCTTTGGATTGCCATCTTTCATGTATAAAATGTGAATTCTTCTGACTTCCTCCTGCCACACGCCAACACATACTGCCCAGGACATCAGCACGAAGATTAAAAATAAGCTTTCTTTGTGAAAATAAAAAAAGAGACCAATGCATCATTAGTTTCAGTCCTTCGTGACTTTCAACTCAGCAGATCCTCAGCGCCATTCTTCCCAAAGTTTCAGCTCAGTCCTCCCTCTGCCGCCTTCCTCTCCTCTGTTCCCCACCGCATCTCCTTCTTTGGTTCATCTGTTTCCCTCTCTGTCCTCCAGACTAAACATTGTGTCTGTTTTCAGACAGAGGAATTGTGCGCATGTGTGTCCGTGCATGTGCATCTGCATTCTTATCTTCCCGTTCTGTAACAAGTTCAGGCAACGATCCACGCAATCTGTGACGGGAGCCGGGTTCACACGGACATGCTCTCATTCGCTTTCGTTTAGCCCTCATCGCTCGCTGCGTCTCATTCATTTTTCACCTAGAAAAAATGTAGCATGACTCACAGTTGGAGCTATTTGACAGCTTGGATGAGCATGAAACAAAACATCTGGCTCTTTGCATTTTAAGCTCTGCAACTGCAGATCTGAAATTCTTTTGCAGCACGCAGCAGGAGAGAGTGAAAGATTAGGAAGATGACTAAACTGGGGATACACAGTCTATAGCTTAAAGCTGAGGCGGGAAGAATCTGGGGAAGTATTTAAAAAGAAAAGCCAGAAACCATGAGCATTGGCAAGCGCCTTAAACGTGTTAAATGCAGATTACTATCAAATGGAGTCAAATCCCACTCCCCCAGATGGTAGTCAGCTGTATAACCTTTTCAGATATCGCGTCCCACTTCTTACAGAGACTTTTATCGCTTTTATTTCCATACAACTCAAAGATCAAGCCTGAAAGAAGCAACATTTTAGGCAAAACCTCCGTGTTTGAAGGCTGCAAATAGACCAAACAAATGCAGAAAGGTTTCCTTCGACACCTTACGGGGTTTCAGCAGAATTCCACAGATTAAAGTCCCACTCTAAAAAAAATTGTGTTTTGGGTGTTTCTAACATTTTCTTGTTCCTTTTTTCTTATGATGGAGGATATTTATAAAGAAAATTCTGCTTAAAACTGTGTTTCTGAGTATGTCTTTATTAAAATTGTTGTGAATCGGTAACAGACTAAAAAATGCCGTTTGAAAAAGCTTTTAGCTGGGATGTCGAAGCTACTTAAGCTAACGGGAGAGAGAGTAGACAGATGGATGTCGGGAAGTAGGGGAGGGCTTACTATGTGCAAACTGCCCACAACTCGAGGCAAATTTTTAATGAACTCCAGCCGCTCTGCAGAAACTATGACCTAGAAAATGACACATTTTTTGATTTTGGCTAAACGACAACCATAATTAACAGGCCACTGAGAGGAACACTTTTAAAATGGATCAAAAGATGATCCAAGTGGGACTTAAAACCCCAAAGTTTTTATTTTTATTTTTAATTGAGCTTTATATTGATCCATTTATATTCTGAGGTAGATTTAATAAATTCCGTACTTTCAGTGCAGCAGCAGTTAGCTGCAAAGACCCCAACAGTGGTGGCAAACCTGCCGGGTCAATGTTTCTGTCCGCACCTCCTTTCTGAAATGGGGAAACACACAAACGATGTGAGTTTTTTGGTTTGGAGAGACTGGAGAAGCACCCGCCTATCTCTAATGTCATGTCAAAAAAGTGTAAGGAGAAAAAAAATAATCAAATAAAATCTAAAAGGACTGGTGACACCAGCATGAACCTTTTCCCACACATGATTGAGTAAAACGCATTACTCACTGGGTTCCCACATTACTTTGGTTACCAATTTAAAAAGTGGAAATTCATAAGAGTCTTTAAAGTATTAAAGCTGCTTCCAAGAAAAAACAGTTTCCAACCTGGAGTGAAAGCCAGAAGAGTTGGTGCTGTGAAGACTGGGACCACATGTTTTTAAAAGAGCTTAAAGGTCATGGACTCATTCCAAATGAATGCTAAAATGAGGACGTACCACTCTGTTTGGTTACACTGACAGAATGAAACAGGAAAATTGGCTTTTTCAGCATTGACTGGGCATTTCATGTGGGCGATATGGATAAAAATATCTCCAAATTAGCATAAATTAAGTGTTTTCACCAAAAAAAAAAACAAAAAAAAAAAGAGTTGAATTTTTTTTTATAGAGGGAGTCATATATGAACTTGTCATAGAAACATTAAATAGGATTCTTTCTGAGTTAATTAAGACTATCCCATAAAAATACATTTTCCAACCAATAGAACTTCAAAAGCTGTATTTGAGAACCTAAAAAATGAGCATTTTGATAGGTTTGATTTGGCTGGAACTCCTGTTGTCTTTGCTTGATGCTCACAGCTGGCACTGGTATGGAAGAATGTTAAGGTCCTTCAGAGTTCCACCCCCACCCTGAAAGACCATCGTTGTGTTGGGCCAATCTCACAACAGGCCAGCCATACCAAGTTGGAGCATGTTTGACACTCAGTCTGACTTATTTGACTAGTACTAGTACGATTTGGACTCCAGTCTTGATGGTTAAGCTCAAAGTAAACGCATCCCAGTGGGGAGTAGAGAAGAGCACCGCGGGCTCTGGTTAAAAAACAAAAACAAAAAAATGACGCGCTATAAAAGCCAACCACAAAATCCATCATTTTTTTAACCAAACTGTTCTAGTCCTAATGAAACCACTGTCACTCTGCTACATCAGATCATGAATTTATAAGTTTACTTTTTTTGCTTGTTGTTTTTATTTCTGGTACTTTTTACTTTATTTATTTATTTATTTATTATTCAATCCAATTTAACCAAGATTATTCACAAACTTCCTTAAAATCCACTTGAATTTTACAAATAAATAATGATTATTAACTATTAGTGAGTTTAATTTAATGGTAAAACTTGCATTATTAATGAGTAAACATTATTTTGAAATGAATAAATCAATATTTTCCCTGTCATATTTGAGAAATCTCGTCTGTTCTACCTTTTTTACATTGACTTAAGACTGAAAAGCATGAAATGACTTTCTAAAATTCATAGTGTGATTAAAATAAAACTAACCTAGTTGACATTCATTTAGACAAAGCATGTTCAAAGCCATCCTGAAATATAATTTTATTACATCACAAATGTGTTGATTAAATGTGACAGAAATGATTGTAATAAAAGATGGAAAATGAGGATTCCTTTCACATCTTGTCCATTTCCACCCATTTATAATTAGGCAATAATCTTAAGCATAACTACCCAAAAAATGGTTCCTCAATAGGTGTAAAAAATAAAAAAAAGTAGCAGATTATTTGTGTCTTGATCTAAAAGAAAATTACATTTTTAGAAGTGCTGACAAACGGCTAACAGGAGCGGTGCTGCTGCTGATCTGCACTGAAAACGTTAGTTTAGACAAAACAACACTTATTCATCCTGACTACACGAACCACGCGCGTGCACACGCACGAGCCGGCATGAGTCAGAACCTGAGCTGACCTCAGCCGCGCACGCGTACAAAATCAAGACCTGGCGGCATCATCATCATCACTAGATTATCTCTGGAAGTCACAACAACACACAGACGGTCGCGCGCACGCAGGGATTTCCCGGACACACAAACACACACACGAACGCCTTCGCGTGAACGCGCTGAGGCGACCAGACAGACATCTGGCTTCAGTGGGATGACTGAACTTCCAGCTCCCCCATCCTCAAACTCTGAACCACGGAGGAAAAACCGCCCTGTTCACGCAGATCCATGTCTCGCCTGACAAAAATGCATCTATTTTACGTTTAAATCGAATTTTTAAGGCATTTTAAGAACATCTTTGACTTGTTTTGGCTGCGATCAAATGTTTGTTTCAAGTTCAAAATCAACAGTGGGAAAAAGCAAACACTTCAGACAACGTATTTAAAAACATGCAGAAAGTTAAAGCTGGGCCACTCAAAAGAACTAAGATGTTTCTTTGTTTTGTTCTTTTTGTTTTTTTTATATTATGTCAGAGTGACAGAAAACTAACACACCTATGGGGAATGAGCATTGTAAAAGCAGAAGACATCAGCAGCAGCTTCCTTCCTCCGACTTTCACACCGCAGCAGAAGTTGCTGCGACATAAAAGATCCACGCAGGAGCAGAAAAGTGGAGTAAAGTGGTCAAACTTACTGATTTCCATGCTCTGCTGGGAAGTGAGGCGCTTGCAGTTACAAGTACAGGAGACATTGGCGGCGGTGGCGTTTAAAACACCCATCAAGTTCAACATTTACGGGGCCCCGAAAGCAGACATGAACGCTCCACGGGAGGCGCGCGGGGCTCAGCTCGGGGAGAGGGAGAAGGAGACCGAAAGCAACGTCACCTCGCCCCCCTCTCAGTCTCCCGTTTGCTCGCTTCTCCCCAGCCTCCTCTCCTGGTCCCGCTCTGCGGTCCGCCCGTCCTCCCCTCGTCTCGGTTCTCTCCTCCTCCTCGTCTCTGGTTTCTCCCCTTCCTCAAACGGATATTTTTCTGCGAACGTGTCTGTCGTTCATCTGTCCGCCGCGGAATAGAGTCGAAAATGGGGGACTTCTGATAGTTTCATCGTCCGGTTCGGGTTGAGTCAGTTCATCCGTCTTTTCCGTCCCGTGACCGGCGACTAAACTGCCAGGGGACGTCCGTCTGGTCCTGGCAGTTCCTCTCTCCTCCTCCTCCCTCTCTCTCTCTCTCCCTCCGTCTGCCCGTCTCTGGGGATTTCTCCCTCTGCTCCTTTCTCCCTCCTGTCTGACTGTCTGAGAAGCAACAGACGGAACAGAAAGATTTATGAGCTCAGACACGCCAAACTTCACAAGATAACATTGGATTTCTGCTTTTCTTTTTCTTTTTTTCTTCTTTTTTGGTTATGCACCACTGCGTTTCAGCGATCCATGACGGACCGTTTCAAGCACATAATCATACTCAGACTAATAATCCACACAACCTCCTGTGAGAAATGACTCAATGCTTTTGTCTTGGAGAACATAAGCAAGGTGGAGACCTAAGAGGGAAAATCAAAAGAAAACTAAGATGCCTTTTTGTTGCTTGCTGCTTTAGGGTTTTCAGTTATGAATTAATGTTTTATCATGAAAACTCTTCCAGGTCTTAAAGATGCAAGTTACCCCCACATGATTACACCACCACCACCGTGTTTGACTGCTGTCAAAGTGCTGTTCATCAAAAATGCAAGTTTGCCTTCTAATTGGCTGGAGAGTTTCTCCAACGGATTTTGAAGAAATCCAGATGTTTTGGCGTTTGTGAGATGAGTCTTTGTGGTGTTTTTCTTTTTAAACTACTTGCACACCAGGCTCTGCATCGTGCATTCAAGCAACCACTTCCAATGAAAAGTCTATGGCTGAATCCAAATTCTTCCCCTATCCCTCCGGCTTCTCCTTATCCTTCCAACTGAAGGGGCATTTGGAGGGATAGTGGTGTCCAAACCTTTGTTTTTTTTTTTTGAATGGGAAACCCTTGCAGAGGAGGGCTCTGTATCCCTTCGCTGTTAGGGTAATCCGTGTCGCGCTGTGCCACAGGAGAAATGCATGCTTGACGTGGGTGTGGTCTGATGCACAGAAGTTTATATGTAAATATCATTAATGACCATTTGTTTCAGCATGACCTTATAAAGTTATAAAACCAATTTTATGTTTTTTTTCCACAAGCGCAGGCAGCTAAGCGCTAATGTAAATGACTGGAGACTATTGATGACGTCAACGAGTGAGAGTGACGTCCGAATTAGAACACACTATTTTATAATAACTCTCTGGAGGGTGGGGAGAAGCCATAGTGGTAGGGGAAGAATTCGGATTCAGCCTAAGTAAATGTGCGTATTTGCTCGTTTCTTTAAACTGTCATGTTAACGCGTCACTACTATAGTTTTTTAGTCCGTTTTCAGTCTGCGTAAAAAAAAGTGCAGCTATTTAACAGTTGTCGTGTTGAAAGTTAAACCAGTTGAACTTTGACCAATCAGGGACTCTGATTTTTGTAATGATACACAAGTAGCGTTCTTTTTTTTCCATAGAAGTGCCAACTTTAAAAATTTACAGCGGAGAAGAAATTAGTTGTTGTGGTTTTTGTCCAGCCAGAATCATAAGACACCAAGTCTTTCATTTATTTGAATGAAGCAGGAAAAGACATTGCTTCGACTGCTTTGTCATTTCACATCCAGCCTCTTCCAGCTGTAAGTTCATGCGCTAGTGTCGGGTAGCAACAGTCCAGTGTGAACACCGTGTGCTAAAAGCACGTTGAAGAACCTGCCTTCAGCGCATTCTTGAATGGACGATACATGCCATGGTGCAAATGTACCGGTACTTCTGATTTAGATTTACTTTATTGCTCCTGGCGGGAAATTGCATAAAATTATTTGAATTTCCTTAAACTTTTCCATGGAGCCACTTTTGCCTTAACTGAGACACTAAGTTTGTGAGCTTACCTGATCTCTGTCAAGTGGTCCATTTCAGAGCAATGGCCTTGGTTCACACAATTGTGCTTCGCTGCAGACTACTCAAATGTGAATGCCTCCACCCATGACCATGATCCACGAACCCTGACCTCAACTGAGTCAGTGAGTTTATAAGCTTACCTGAACTATGGCATGGATTACACAAGTGAACGTTCGTCTACTTCAGACCAATGGCCTCGGTTCACATGTAAATGTACCGGTACCTTGATGCGGATCATGCCAACGTCAATGCAGAAGGAGCCTTCACAGACTGAAAAACAGAAGCAGAGCAAAGATTGTGAATGATGTCAGCGTTGTGCATTAGAAAAGAAAAACAGCCCACAGCTCAGATCTGAGTAAGTGTGAACGATGATAAAGTTAGAAAATCCCAGTTGGAAAAATATTATGAAGTGAAGAGGTGTTTAATTAGATGGTAGTCAGAAGAACATCTGACTACCATCTTTACTTTTATTCTGACAAATGGTATAATGAAGATGTGATATACCTCAACGTGTTTCAACTGCTAGCCTCTTTCTCAGAGGGTTTCAGCAATATTCATTTATTTATTTTATAGCCGTTTGTTCCACTTCAGTAGTTTGCTACACAGAGCGGTGAGTGAAAGTCAACTAAGGTATGATGAGTGTCAGCATTCCCAAGCGTCTCTTAAATAATGTCTACTGAACTATGCTAGTGTGAAAGCAAGTTTTAGGAGAGTTAACAGAATTGAAGAAATTCTGGTGCAAGTAGATCCTTTGTCTGCGTTCACACCAGGCATGTGACACGTGTTCTTGAATGCAGATTTTCTGCATGGTGTTCTCACTGGACAAGCATAGAAGGGCTTCTTCATTTTTTTACTGTTTACTAGTTGGAAGAGGCTTGTTGCGAAATGTCAAAGTGGTGCAAATCTCGTGAATCTTGTTCCAGAATTTTTCTTTCACAGCTTTATTCTGATATACGAAAGTCTTGGTTTTGTATCATTCTGGCATGGCACAAACTGCAATTGTTAATTTTTCCCTCCACGATCAAGTTTCAAACAGTGAATGTAAAGGAGCACCAATCCGAGTCCCTGATGGTCAAGGTTCAACCTGGTTTAACCTTCACTGGCCACACGTTTTGTATGTAAAGCATTGGGACGGTTGTAGAAACTTGCATAGCTATGCGTGAACATGGTAGTATTGACCAATGAAGCCCGAATTCCCTTTTAATGCCCCTTTACATAGACATTTCGTTGGAAATGGTTGCCTGTAAAGCGCGTTGCAGAGGGTGGTGTAAACACAGCTTTAGAGGGCAACAGAAGGTTCCAGGTGGAATACCGGTCATACCTTGGGGTCCTGCAGTGTCCACATGAATGACAACATCGATGGATTAAGATAGAGCAAAAAAGAGGCTTCCTGACCCTGATCAGAGTGAGTTAACATCGAAACACAGGTTTGATCAATACATTTTGTTGATTTGATGTTGACACATTTAGATTGTGAAGTTCTTTGATGCAATAGAGAGTTCACACCTACACACCGTTAGTAACACCTCTGCATACTTCTTTGGCATATTGATCCTGTCCTTGACTTCAACACAATGTGGTTTGTGCCTCAGCAGAAATGCTCCATTGCTTTGAGAGTGTGTGGGTGAGCCCCAGAGTACACTCGCTGCTTCCATACCCTATAAGCTTATGATATGGTTTTAATTTATGATGTGCAGACAGCAGACAAACAAGATAACGGTTGTAAAGGCTTGAGCAAATAGAAGTTCGCACCTGCAATGCACAGGACCCTAGTTTGCAGCCACAAAAACAAGGAGAGGGAAAGTTTTGACTGGTTTGAGAGTACAACATGTCTCAGCAGAGATAACGATGCAATAAACGGATGCCTGTAAACAACCAGTTTCAACAAAGTCATGCAGATTTACAGAGCAATGCCTTCAACCAACATACTCATTTGGTTGATTTTTAGACCAACTAAAGCACATCAGTGTCTGAAAGACTAACTTTTCTGTTACTGGATGAAATGCGGAGTTCTTTTGAAGTGGGGTTACTTGAAGTAATGAGTAAATTGCGGTTTACCATCGGTTGACAGCAGACAAAGTCCTCTCAGTTTGCAGAATGAGGGAGGAATTCTGATGGGGAGGCAAGGCTAAAAATTTCTCAGAACAGGGCCTTGAAAGAGCAAACTTTTCAAAATAAGCCTCAAACATTTAATGGTTGTCTGAGCGATCACATTGTGGGTATTATGTATCACATTGGTATGAGACTGTCACACACAGTCCCTTTGAGACCTTGAGTCATTTTGAAGATAGTTTTGCCACAAAATTCTCAGCTGCAACAAAAGTTTAGTATTAAAGTGTCTGATGAAAAGGCAAATAAAAGTTAACCCAAACACACAGGCTTCTCTCTAATATTCACACAATGTTTAAATAATCTTTGAGTCACAAAAATTCTCAAATGCTAATCTGTTAATCTGCAGTAAAACAATTAGCAGGAAAAATATGCACCATTTTTTGCTCATAAATTTTAAAATGTTGTTTAGTCATAGCGCTTTTCTGCTCTGCTTTAAGGCAAAAAGCGCTTAACTGTCAGAGTCCCATTCACGCAAACACACACATACTGATGTTTCGCTGTCTAACACTGGCGCCAACCTCAAACCACCAGGAGCAATGTGAGGTTCAGCGTCTTGTCCAAGGACTCTTTGACGCTTTAAACTTGTTTTAAATTGAATTGCTGAAACGTGTATGTATTACTTCAAGTTAGAGCTCTGTATTAGCAGCATGAGATTAGATGTTCTCAGAATGTTTCAGGCCAATGACAACTTTCTGCACACTTTAGGCAGATCACGGCCCTACGGTAAGTCGAGAACCCCACACTTACTGTAAATAGGCCATTTATTTAACCTATGAAATGTGGTAGAAAAGAACTTTAAAAAAAACTAAAAATACAGACACACAAACAAAAAAGGGATAATAACGTAAAGGTAAGGACACACCTGGGATGTGACGCATGTTTAAGACTGGATGAATAAAGAGGAGTTTCTTCTTTTCTTTTTCCTACTGCATGTCCACCACCCAGAGTGGGATTAGGCTTGGTGCGAAATGCAGAAGTACTGGAAATCTAGCAAATTTTGCTCCAGTCTTTTTCCTTCACAGCTCTATTCCGATATAAATATGAAAGACTTGGTGTCATAAATCCGGACAAAAAGGTGTTATGTACGTGAAGGGCAGCCACACATGAGCGTGAGGGTTTTGAACATGGAAGTCCAAAGCGCACGTTTAAAGACTTTTCATTGAAAGTGGCCGCTTGAACGCAGGTTGCCGAGCGCATCTTAACATTCACATAGAAGGGACACTGCTGGACAGGCATTTCTGCTGAGAGGGGACAGACAGCCCTACCATGCAGCCTCTTGTGTTTTTACTTTGTTTTCCGGCAAAAGAACCTGCCGAGGGTGGCTAACAGTCTATTTTCAGTCCTCACTCGGATTGTTATTAGATTTAAATCAAGGCAGAGACTAAAATCTCTTAAAAAACATTTGAGCAGTGAACACTTCAGACCCAGTATCTGCTGACATGTAGGATAAGGTGTGGTGGAAATCTCCAAAGAACTTCTGTCCACTCCTCAGACTGACAGAAAGGTAATATCACAATACTGCTTTTTAAGACCAACATGTGCCAGTTGACATTCCCATTATAGGATCACACAGTACACTGTGTCTCGTCACATTTATAGACAAACTTGACAGTTGTCCTCCCTGATGGTGTGAAGGACCTGAACATATATGCAGTAATTAGTGATAATGTCGGTTCCCATCACTCTGACAGCATCAGGCAATGGTTTTCCACCCGCTGTTACCCTTGATCCCTCAACCTAATCAATTTGTTTTTCCTAAGCTATGAGGTGAAAGGTTTACGCTCATCATCCCTGTTCTTGGATGACCCTACTGGCTGCCATGGATGCAGTTTGTGAGCATATCAGCGGAGGTACCTGTAGAGGCTGGACTTAGACTTCAATTGGATTCTTCCCCACGCTGCAAAGCAAAGGAGGAAAATATCCGTTATGATGAGGATGAGGTATCTGTGGTCCAATGGAGGGGATGGACATGATCCATGAGAAAAAGAAAGTCACTCTTGGCTATTTTTCCACTTTTAAATAGCATTCACTGTTTTGAAGTGCTGTAAATGTGTTTTCTGTGCCCCAGCAAAAATATAAATAAGAAACCACACCTTCATATTTTAAAGACACCAAGTATCACCAGATGTGATACTTGGTGACCAAAATGTGCATCTGTAGGTTTAATATTGAAACCTAAAAACCTCTGTTTATTTGTCTAGGCCCAAAGAGCCAGACAGCATTATGTCCCTTTGATGATTGACAGGCCCTTGGGACCAATAAGACTAGACAGTAACAGTATGTCTCATCTGAGTCAGCTTCCTAATTATGCCTGTTGAAGTTAATAACTGCAGTGTTAAAGTAGTTTTAATGTCCATCTGGATGCACTAATGCATCATCAGACAGAAAACACAGATAACAACCCAAAATACTAAATATTTGATCTCCTTGTGTCTAAAAAAATAAAAAAGCTTGAATCTTCAAAGGATTTGACTCAGCCATTATATAACTGTTACCAAATATGACTTGTGATATTACAAAAGAAAAAAACAATCAAATATAACTTTTTAATTTATTTTTTGACACCAACTGTAAAGGAAATGCATTTAAAAGATATAGAGGAATAATATGAGCAGTGTTGGACATGTTTGACTGCTTCATTTTGATAATTAGACATGAATTACCTCTAGTATGTTTACTTCAAAATTTTAACAAAATAATTAACAGAACGAGGTTTAGTCAGGGATTTTTCTGGCAAAATATACTGCCCTCTGCTGGAAATCAGCAGTCAACTTGGCAATTAGCATGTTAATTTGTTATATATATCATTTTTTAATACAATTATAAATTTGCAGCAAATTTTGGTCAACTAAACCTAAAATGCTGTTGTTGAATTTTTTAAATTTCACATGATGGGCTGTTAAAATACTTTGCCATGTGATCTACTTTGAGGATGCATGTGATGGATTTGAACTTCACAGCTCTTTTCTTCACAGGGTCAAAACCAAGCGGTGAGTCGTTCTCCCCGATGATCCAGTGTAAACACATTCATCCTTTTTAATACAGAAAAAAAATGTTGGAACTGGAAGATAAATACATGGACTTAGAACATAGACAACTTTTAAAAGTCCACACGGGAAATATAAAAAAATAAATCTAGTTTTTCTGACTAACAGGAAATGCACAAACCAAACACAAGAAAACCAAAAATGTTTCCAAAGATAGAATCGTGCAAGTGTCCCTTTCTAGTCACACGTGAACTGAAATAGTCTGCACATCTATTATATGTACGCTTTCAAAATAGTAGTAATAAAACAAACCATGTGGAATAATTTTGCCATAGTGGTCTCAACATAAAAAAAAAAGGTCTAGTACCCCCATCTGCAAATTGTTCAAAGCTGAGGGTGCAGACATCTTTGTTGTCTGCGGCCTCCATGCAGGCAGCAGCCTGAGACTGATGATAGAGCGGGAGGTTAGTCAATTTACCGTCTGAGGGGGACTGAGTCACTGGTCGGACACCCAGGTGTGGTCATTCTTTGTGTCTCCATCTTTATCACACCCCTCTCCTTTGAAGATTGAAGTGACTGAATCAGCCGGCCTGCCTGCCGCTCTTTTAGAGTGAGTGTATCTGTTTATCGCAGTCTTTTTGAACTGAAAATGACAGCATTAAGGCAGAGGGGGTGGTGGTGGCGGCTCTTGTGCCTCTTTAAGAACCAATGAAAAGATGAAAGACGATCCAGGAGGGTCAGTTTAAGTAAAGGACACTTGAGTTTGGCTTATCAGATGCCACAACCAAGCACAGCTCTTTGTATTGTAACACCATAGATAAGAAGCAGAACGGAGACAGACCTGCAGGTTTACAGCTGTTCATGGTAGAAGAACAGAAAACATCCAGGTTTCCCTGAATCAAGCTTTGCTTCATCACTGCCTTCATGAACTCCATCAGAAACGTATTGGAGACATTCATCCAAAAGTGTTAACCAACCACGTTTGTATGAAAGAGTATTTCTCCTGTAACATACACCCCTGCTACATCTTCCTGCATGTAGCTCAAGAATCACCACCCCATGAAGAAAAACAAGCAAAAAGAAGTCTTGTTTATGAAGTTTATCCGATGAATTCTTTAATGGGTTCCTAACTAAACAAAACAGTAAAAGAGAAGCTAACATGCAGAAGTAAACTGTAACTCAAATTGTTCAGTGGGAACTTAAAGTTCACTTCATTTTGCTCCATTATGGTGACAAAGGATGTGATTCAATTTATGAATGAGTTCTTCTTTTCCAATTCACAATTGAGCAATAGACCTTTTTCCCAAAAACCGGAAGTACGTCATCAACGTGTAAACCTAGTTCCGGTTTGTGCTTCGCTGGCGGAGGAATGGCAGAGCCTAGAGTGTTTTCGAAGAGCCTGAGTTGTGTTCCGAAGTTCACCAGCACCGATGTGATGAAGAGTGTGAAGATGCAATCGTCCACTAAAGGAAACAAATTGGACATGGGATATAAATTCGTCCACGAAGAGTTTATCCACCATTACCAAGGTAAGCTTCAGCTAGCTTTAGCCATAGCCGCATCACCGGTAACTCTGTGTGTTTACGTCAACTGTAAATCCTGGTGTTATTAATTTGTAATATAAGGCATCGCAGTGAATATGTTGTGTGTATGTTTAAGTGAAAAGGCATGAGATTAACATAACACCCAAAAATTTGGTGAAGCTGTAAATAAGAAATGTTAAGTTGCCCGTATGCGTGTTCATTTTGCTGCGGTTGCGGCACTTTCTTCACTTACTAGTATTATTTTTCTGAAAGTATGGTGAGCAGAAGTCCTCTTTTCCTGGACATGTCCTCTCTTTTGATACTTATATAATAAAATAACATTGAACATAGATGAAATGTAATTATATTTGCTTCATGTATGCAGCTCTGAACACCAATTACTCTCGATGAAATATCTCACAAACTCACTTCACTCCTCTTTTTTACAAACTCAAATCTGGTCACCCTATTGACAGTTATAGTTTCATGTCATTCTGAACATTGATGTAGCAACATAAGTATGTCCTAATTTTAACCTATATAATTTATTGTGTCTAGATATCACTGGACGCAGAAAGTGCCAACCTGAAAGCTTTCGTCTGCAGTTGTGTGGCTGCTAAAGGATTTTGCAATCACATAGTTGCCATCCTGTTCCAGACCGCACATTATTCACAGCTGGGTCTGCAGGCTGCTCCACCCCCCTGGCCTGCACGAGTGGCTTGCAAAGATGGCACAGGTGGGTTTGTGATCATATTGTCATTATTTTTTAAGAACGTATGTGTATCCATAACAACTCTTAATTATTATAAAAACACCCCCAGTAGTGACTACAGACTTTAATTGCTTTCTGCCTTTTACTTATAAGGGAATCCATCCTGAACCGGTTAGTGAGCTGATGGTGCAAAAACCCAAAACAGTTGGCAGGGACGGTCAGAGGTCCACACTGTACAAGGCATACAGGTGATTAACTTTTTGTTGCTTTGTGAGCAAGTTAAGTTTTTTTTTTTTTTAATCTTATGACTAACCAAATTATGGTTACAGCAGATATAATGAATTAAATTGAAATGTAGTTATGCACTTATGTCTAACTTTTGTGTGTTGTGTTTCTCTTGTGTAGGACCACAGCCAGATCCATATGATGGCATCTGGAAGCAGATTATGCCAGGTGCAGCCCCAACCTCTCATGGTTGTGTTGGATGGGTTTCTGAGATGGAATGAAAGAGAACTTGGATATATATTGTGGCAAATGCATGAATGCATACCTTAAATTACACTTATCTTGTCTTTAACAATCAGTTCAGCCTTCTGTCTTACTGTTGATCTGTAATGTTATTTTTTATTGTAAATGTTTGATGTTATTTGCATACCAAAAAATTAAACGAGGCACAATTTTGACCAAAATTGTTTTATTTGTTCATCTAATTTTTTTGCGTAGTCAGTCACATTTCAACAGAAAAATATTACGAATATAACAATTATATTTAATTAGATTTTAAGAATATGTGGAAACACTAAATTTTTCCATACTATTTGCACATTATACATTATTTACATACCAAACATTAATTCACTCTTCAAAACAAAAAAGTTCATGATAATTTGCCAAAACACGGCGGTTAAGCCAGATCTGATTCACACTGCCCATCAGTGTGAGCGGCACAGAGAGTTCCTGATGTGAAAGGACTTTATCCTACTGATCACTCTTTCCACTATAATTCTGAGGCGGGTGATGGCTGCGGTTTGTTCTGTTTCCTCCTTGCTGAATTGAGCTGAAAGCTTAAAAGGTGGAATGATGATCTTAGATCCAATGTCAGTTAGGAGGTCTTGAACGAGGAACTTTTGTCCGCCATGACATCGTCTCCTGGCTCCAGCAAAGGAACTTGGCTTCTAAGTCATGGATGTAATCCAAAGCCTCATCCAGAGCACCTGTGAAGATAAAGAAATTAAAAATCAGTCTTAATATATAAATGCTACCTTTCAACACAACACAGTAATCATGTTTTGAAAACTATGTTAAGTATTTAATTACAAATACATTTCATTTATTTTTGTTAAGGAAATTACAAAATGACAAAATGCTCAAAAGTGATTAAATACATGTAATTAAAATAGGTGAGAGCATGAACATCTTTTATTATAAATATTAATTTGTTCAGGTAGAAATGCATGTATCCAATAACGGTACACATAGTTGACTAACGTTAACCAAACACATTATGAACAACCTTACCTGCAGGTGGGTGTGTCACGTAGTCGTGATCCATCTTTACTGTCTTAGCTTAGCCACCATGTCGCTAGTATCTTCACAGCTTAGCTGCATAGCCTGACGTTTGAGGTTCTGTCATATTCTGACTCCCTTCTCAAAGGATCAGTAAAGTTGTTCCAAGGGAAAATACTCGGGGCAACACCACTCTTCAGGCGACGAACGACGCAGCCGCACCACAATCCCGGAGCGAAGTTAGTAAGTGCCGGCAGCAGAGGGTGCTACCTGTGTTTACATTAAAACTATGCCCTTCATCTCTTCGGATCGCCTATATCCATTTGGGTTTCAGGTTTGGATCCACAGGAAAATAATGAAATGAAAGGTAAGGCTGTTTTTGGTTGGAAGACGAACAGCCTGGAACGCAACAGAGACTGCAACTCTTCGACTCTGCCATTCTTCATATCTGCTGCTACGCTAACAGGAAGTTGTTTTACACGTCATTGACGTATTTCCGGTCGAAAAATGCGGAAGTGTGAAAAAGGTCTATTACAAAAAATGTGTGCGTGATATCGTTTTAGTGTGCCGTTTCTGCACTTGGTTTACATCTTCACTTCAAACCAGGAAGAACTTCATGTGTGGAAACTACCATCCGCATGTTGAAATGGGTTACGCAAGAGAAAGCCAATAACTCACACAAGCCCTGTTATTAGCAATGTTTGGAGAATTCCAGATGCATTTGTGTTTAGCTCAAAGAAAATGACAGGAAGTGAGCTGTCGAGTCACGTATTGTGCCTCTGATCAGGCATGCCACTAGTCCGACCCGTGGGCCAGATGTGGCCCGCAGGCTCTTGTCATAAAATGAATAGCATACAGCTCCCAGGACCTTCTAAAAACTGTATACAATTTCTTGATTGTGGTTGGCTAAATTACATTTTAAGATGTTGTAAACTTGTGGCAACACTGTCAAGTGACTTTTCTGTGTCACCTAACTCATTTAAAAAATAAAAGAGTTGACAGTCAGGGCCATCACTTACAGATCAAGTGAGAATTGGTATAAAAAAAAACTGTCTGCCTAATGTTAGTAAGGCACCCACTAGTGAAAGCTAAGGTTGGGTCAGGGGTGGAGCTATCCTCCTAGCAAAAAGCTTTGACATCCCTCCACTTGCCCCCCAATTTTGTGGTGAATAATTGTATCATTGTTGACAAAAGATTAAAAAAATCATCAATACAAGTTTCTTTAAGCTTTGCAAAAATAAAAGCAATGTCTTTAAATGAAAACTTGGGGTCATCAATGTATTTGCTTCGCCCCATCTGGGCTTTCAAGAATTCAACACTTTTGTTTTTGCAACAGCTTTACTTTAGTATTAGCACTTCAGCCAAAAGAACTCCTGTTTTAATGTGAATAAAATCAATAATAAAACTGTTTGATTTACATATTTTGATGATTTCATTTGTAACAGCCTTCCAGTCTGCTGTTCATTTGCCACCCTTCCAAAGTGTCCTGCCCCCTCCCACCCCCGCCATGGAAAATGTTCTAGCTCTATCACTGATTGGCGATCAGAACAGCCTGTTAAATTAAAGCCAATATAAATAATCCATTTCTCATAATTGTGGGTGCATTGACATTTTTTTGTCTCTGTATATTAAGTGCAAACTACAAAAGGCACCCAGGCACATTTTTAGCCAAATTTATAAGAAGAAATAAAAATGACAACTCCTCTCTTTTATACCACACACTACACATATCTCCAGAGTTACATGTTAAAACATATGTATCATTTCAGCAGCAATAACGTACTGTGGCTAATGTTTTTGTGGCACAATTAAGTCATTATTTTTTTCACTGCACTGTAACAGTAAAAAGCCTCCAACTGGTTTCTTGGTAAACTAATTTGGCTCCAAATACTTTGGTTTTAAAACCAGGATTAACTTTCATTGATCTAATATTTAAGCAAAGTTCAAAAGGACAATTCAGTTAATAATTTAAACCATTGAAATATTTAGTATGGAATCCTGTTATTTTACTGATAAGGAATGGAGTCGCTGGCCTGTAAAGTTTTAGCTTGAACTCATCATCACTTTTGCATGGAACTGAAAAGTAGGATAGATAACATGACTGGCTGCATTCCAGACAGGTGAGTAAGTTTAAGGTCATGAAACAGAGCATGCTGCTGTATTGTTCATTATTTACCATGACAAAAAGGTGGAAGTGAGTCACAGTAAGATTGTTTTACTGTTGTGGTTCTCTTGACATGATGGTTTTAGAACATGGAAATGCTTTTTCACTGTTGTTCGTTAGGCTTTTGTACCATTTCTGTTTTCAGAGGGAAAAAAAATCATGTTTGACCCCCCAATTTGACTAATTTCTACACATTTATGTGGCTCATATTTTACCTTGGTATGGTGGAGTCAGGCTGAAGGATGCCAACTTTTATGAAGCTCGATTCCAGCAGATGGGCCAAAAGTTTAGCCAACAGTGAAACTTTGGATGCAGGATTTCTCACCAGGACTAAAGGGAAGTTTAGGAGTTGGATCAGCCGGTTTGTATGCATTTGTGAGCTTTGTAGCCTTGAGGGTTAATAATATAACCCCTGACATGTCTTGGTGCTTCAGCAGAATTCGCTGCTTGGACCTCTTAGCCTTTAGTGCAGATTACATTTTCACTACCAAGTTCTTTCCGACTCAAGCTGTTCACTCTAAATGTCACTTTTGAGAATTGCGGTTTCTGGTTTTTCATCCATACTGAGAAGTTCCATTCTTCAGTTTGACACAATATCCCAAGAATTATTTCAATGAATTGTTGGTTACTCATATTTTTGAGATTTTTGGAATGCTCCAGACTGAAAAGAGGAAAATCTTGAATTTAACCGAAATTACAATAAAATTATTCATGACTTTCATTTATTTTTTAAATTTTTTTAATTAAAACTCCACTCCAATCATCTTTTGAGCTCTTTTAAATTTTTTTAAAAAAAGAGCGATTGCCTCCAAGATGTGGGCATGCAACCCCGCCCCTTTACCCTCCCCGTCGCAGAGTCGGGAGTTTGCGGCCCCATCCAACATGTTTTCTAGGTCACAAATAAGCTCTTTTTCATACTGCATTTTTTCTTCTGCTCCTGATTCACAATGATAAAGATCTTCAAACACAATTTTGAGCTTAACTCTTATCATTTATGTCCTTCATCATCAGCAAAAGGCCCCAAGAACATGTTAAAAACACCCAGAACATGATTTTTATCAGAGTGGGTCTTTTTTTTTTTCTTTTCTTCTAAATTAAACATAATTGTTTTAACCACATGGTGTGAATTGTCAAAACAGGAAACTTTTTTGCATGCATCTCTCTCTCCTCTTACATCTACAGTAAGTCTCTTGGCCCAGGTGTGCAGCAGTCTGCAGGGCAGTCTTAGGCAGCGGCCAATCCCATTGCAGGTGGAATTAAACGGGGATTAAGCATGTTTCTCCGTGAAAGCAGACAGACAGACTAGCACTAATCTGACTTTAGCCCTGTACTGAAAAACAGCAGGCTTGAGCAATCCCACTCTTCCGCGAATGCATAATGTGTAATGTGCGTGTTCATGGGTGTGTGTGTGTTCTTGTGCTTCTACCTTTGTGGGAACCAAATACTCTCTGAATACTGAAACGTGAGAGAATAAACTGTTGCGTGGGGCTAGATGTCTGCAAGGGGTTAGTTTAGGATTAGGGGTTAGGGTTGAAAGCACAGTCAGGATTAGGGTTCAGGTCAGGTTTTACTGTTTTGGATAAACCTTACATGCAATGATAGAAGTATCATTTATGCAAGTTACAAATCATTCCTTTGAGTACTTTAAAGTTAGTTCCCAAAATATTGGATTTTATTGATATTTTCAGTGTCAATTTTACAGGAACATTTTCTCTAGTGGGAAATGCACTGGTCCGATTCAACTCTGACATTAAAACAATCATTTAATAGTCAATTAGATAAAAAATGAATTTATAAATAGAGGTTTAATTGACTGGATGAGTGGAGAGATCATCTCTTAGCTCCAAACCAACTGGGTTGTTCTGTTACATAACACCCTTAAAGCTGTTTGTTCTAAGATGCAACAGCAGTGACACCCAAACTGCCCCCTGTTGCACAACGAGAAACTGTCCCTTCCATGGAAGCACTGGAGCGCCAAAAAAGAAAAGAAAAACAGACAAAGATGTATTCACAGATTGGTTAATAGCCTTTTAGCCTTTTAAACTGAAAAAGGCTGATTGAAACCACAGAAAGGAAGTTTATAACTCCAAAGTATCTGTATATTACAAAAATAATAAATGGGAAAAGTAATATACATAACAGTGCTAGAAAAACATATATCCCAATAGGACAGTAAATATGTCACACATGGGAGATCTAGGTATGAGGTTGTAGGCAATTCCAGGGCAGCATCTTGCAGGGTGGTATGGGGGTTGTCCATACAAACATTTATTTTGAATCTCTCTCTCCCAAGTTATTCTAGATCATTTATATCGACACATGAAGGATAGTTTACCTGTTTAAAGTGTTTTTCCAGGTGTAATCTCACTAGAAACTGTTCAGAATTAAGGGGTGGGGACTAGCCAGTGTAGTCACCTTATGGAATTAGGAGAATCTATACTTCACACCCAATGAATGCATCTCTTTATTTACATACTCTTACGTATAAACCAGTCATTGACACTCCTGTTTTGATGCCTTTGTCTTACAAGAATGTATTGCTTTTTGCTTAAATAATGAAGGACTTAAGATGATGTTTGTAAAGCGAGTGGGAGGGGTGACAGTTCCAGTTTGAATTAAGAACAAGCAAAAAAGAACTAAACCTTCAGGTCAAATACATATATACACACACACACACACACACCTATAATGAAACTGTTCAATTTAGACATTTGCGATGCTGCACTTACACCTTCCATTGATTGGCTTAATGAAAAAAATATTTCTTATAAGATTCAATTTCTTACAAGGCAAACATGAAATAACTAGTCCATACATTTTGGTTAACTGAAAACTGCAATTAAAAATGTGCTTGAATCTGGCTGTAGAAATTATATATAAACTTTATTTTAGTGCAATTAGGGAGACTCCTGAGGCTTTTTGTAACCACCTCTGCTGACAGCCAAAGATGAGGAGCCACCCTCTTTCACACAATGACAGGAACCAAAGTAATGGGACAGAGTTTGTGACAGAAACTGAAAATTTGGCCAAATAAAACTAAAATGTTTGACCCAAAAAAAACAAAACAAAGACCACCAGATACAGCAAAAGAGGTAGCCGCAGCAGGTAACCTGGCAAGCTTCAAACGATGAACCAGACACTTAAATCCACTGAAAAAGAATTAGGATGAATGAAAGCAGCTGTGGATGATTATCAAATGTAACCAGGTGAGACTATGACTGAGAGAAAAAACACAAAACCTAAAAACAAAACATAAATCAAGAAAACATAACTGGGATCAATCTACAGATAAATTAATCCTCACACTCAGCAGGTTTTCTTTTCATTAAAAAATGTTGTAAGCTGAATGTTTCTTTGCTCAAAGGGAAAATGAAAGAAAATAAGGATACAGCTGGATTTCCTCCATTATGATTCCTCGTTATGGAGAAAAGAGAATTTGCTTCTGTGTTAAATGAGGAAAACTGACTAACAAGGATTTGCGCTGACAGTATGTCATTTTACCACACATACAACAAAAATGAAGAGGAGTCTCTTCCTATAAAGATAGACATGGGAGATGGAGTGGAGTCAAGAATGTTTAAATCAAAGTTTAAGGTTGTTTACTGATGAAACAAATGATTAACCGAGTTTCAAAAAGTTTGACAACAAATGGTTTAAATTAATACACTTATTTGCTGTGCATTGCGTAAAATAAACCATTAAAAAAAATGAAAGTCAATTTGTGGCCTGGTTCTTTACTTCTTTATGGAAAGCAGTGATGGTTGAATACATAAAAATTAGACCATTTTTCAAGACAGTAAAACAAAGTTGCAATTGATTGCACATGTCGTTTGCATCGGCAGTGAGTAACAGTTTTGTTTCACGTGTTTCACTGTGTTTTATTATTTTATTGTATGCTTTTTTTTTTCCTTGAACGTGAGCCGTCTCCCCATGTATAAGAGCTTTGAAAAAACTTAGCAGTTTCTGCTCTCATTCTTAAAAAACGACTCAAAATTATGTTTGGTTCCCTTTTGGTGGTTTGTGTCACTGACTGGAAGTGACCTTAGGTCTGCTCAAGGAAAACTTACTGCATCTATGACAGGAAAAACATTTGTATGAGCAGCTTTGTTGAACTTATTACATGTGGAGTTCATCAGGGTTCTAATTGTGGACCAATGACATTTACTTTTCTTCAGGTAATGGTGTTTTTTCCCTTGCATGAACGACACGGCCCCAAACTAAATCTTAAAACACATCACACTATTAAATGGCTTTTTAGCAGGATGACTGTCTGACAGATTTAGAAGAGATATACGGGCTTCACTGACTGAATCCAACTAAATATAGACATTGAAAACTAGTTGGTAAAATAAGACAAAGGGTTGAACCCCCTTCATTTTGCATTAGGAAAATAAAACTTTTTCAAATGATTTGTTTACCTTGCATATATTCTGGCTATTCTTCAACTCACAAGTTTAAACAGTATGGCAAACGAATATGCTTAAAATACCAAAACTGTACAAACAAAAAACTGGCAGATCACCATGGCACCTATGTAGGTTTTTACCAGGAGTTTAAAAAAGTTTCACAACAAATGGTAAGAATTTATAAATGTTAAAATTATTTATTCCTTGAAATAAACCAGTAAATGAAAAAAGTGAAAATTAACTTGTGGCCTGCTTCTCAACTTCTTGTGTAGAAAGCAGGGATTGTCACATGGCACACTGACAGATGAGGTACAGTTGTCGACAGAATGTATCAGAGAGACATCAACAAATGATTCAACAATATTCTTCGGATTTATGCTACGTTCACAACCGGCATGTGACGCGCATTCGAGGAACACGCTAAAAGCGCATTTTTGAATGCACTGGACTGTCCCTACCCAAAACCATTGCATGCAGGTACAGTTGGAAGAGGCTTGCAGCGAAATGTCGAAGTGATACAAATCTGGCGAATCTTGCTTAACTTTGAAAGGTTGGTACTTCCGTGAATGAAAACGAACGCCATACGCCATTTTACTTTCAACATGTGTTTGATGGCAGCGCGTTTTGCACTTAGAGCCAGAAAACACACCTAAAAATATGTGTAGTAACACGTAAACGCAAGAGTTTTGAACACGGAAGCCAAAAACGCACGTTTATGTTATACATGTGCATTTACATAGACTTTTCTTTGAAAGTGGTCGCTTGAACAGGTGTTGCTGAGGCCGGTGTGACCATAGCTAGAACATAGCCTTCGTTTTATTTTGCCAAGATGAACAAATGGATGTGTGTGACTTGTCAATATTGTGCTGTGCTTGCCTCAGCATCAGCGTTTGGGCACAAACAGGCGGAGCTGAGACAAAAACATCAGCCCTGACATTTTTCCATGAGTGGAATATTTCCTTTTTGATCCTGTATGAAATAAAAATTGAACATGAAAGAGCAAAGCCATTAAAGCTCCCCCCAAAAAAACAACAAAAAACCTGTGTTGAAAACCGGATAAAAAAAATACATTCTGCAGTAAAAGTGTGACATTTGACTAAAATCTATGCTTTGGGATGTTTTACGCAGGTTTGCGTCTGGCTGCACACACAAACACACTCTGTCACCCTCACTGCAGCAGCTGTGTGAGGTAATGTCTGTCTCTCTCCGTCTGTGCAACACCCGCAAGAATAACACATCCGCCTTTTTCTCTCAACCTTTTTCTGTCTCATTATCTTCCCTTCTGTCTGTCTCTCTGCCCCCCCCCCCCCCCCCCCCCGCTCCTCTCTGTCTCTGTACTGTCTAACACAAATTTCTGTTCAAGCCCTCATCCATCCTGTACGCCCCCACTAGCGTTTGAGGCAGCAGACTATTAAAAATGTCCTCTGTTGAGCAGAGATTGTGTTGTAAACAAAGGGGGGTAGAGAGGATTAGTGGAGCTGCAGGGAGGTGGAGGAATCACATGAAAAAAACTGGTGGGGGGGGAATGATAGAAAGCGAAGCGAAGGAGACGAAGGCTGCAGAAATCACACAGAAAGTTACCTTTTTTAAAATGTGTGACCATGTTTACAGACTTGCTTCTTGAAGGCTCAAACTGGCCTTTCTGTGCAGCAGTATAACCACTGCCAAGTGTTGTGTGTAACTTGGATGTGTGATCTGCTTGGATATGTGTTAATAGTGGGCGTTTTAAGCTTCTGTTGTTGTTTGTGTGGCAAATACCAAATTGAGATGATATGCAAGTAAATTCATAAACAAAACACCCCTTATGGGCTTACATTTAATTGTTTTTTTTTTACTTTTAAATGATCAGAATGTTAATTCCAGAAATTCTAATTGTGTTGGTTTGGCTAGCTTCATTAAAATGGAGCTAAAAGGAAATGAGCACTCACTTCTTACTACACTGTTGATGACCCCCCACCACAAACCATGACTGTGCAAAAACTCCAAAGAGTGGGGTCTGCATCTTTCCCTGTCACATGATTTGACTCCTCAATACTAGGACCACAAATCAATTCAACTAACTTTGTGAACTAACTTTGTGATACAGTGCAGTTATTACACCTTAATGAAAACAACCTGGATATTAAGATATATTTATACATCTATATATATGTTAATGGTTGGCTGATTCTGAAGAGTGGCTTTGCGTGACACATTACCACTTTACGCTAGTAAAGGTTTTGCTACATGTCATAAATCAGCAGATTCATGTTGATCGAGAAAGCGGTCAAATAGTTCTGGTAGGTCAAATAGCGTGTATCACCGGCGAAATTTCCTCCTAAAGGGTTACATGGGTGTTGACTTTACCTTTAATCGGGGCTGATTTAAGAAGTTAGAAACTATTTAATTTTTTTCAGATTTAGATGATGTTCAGCATAAGCAAGTCTTAGACAAATGAAATCATTTACTATTGCTTGACCCTTGTTAAACTTCTGTGAGCTGATATGTTGTGTTGACAACATTTGGCTTCTTTTGTGCCTTTTGCTTAGAATTTGGATTTTATTCAATACGTTTGTGAAAAGAGTCAATCATTTTTAAGGAAAAAAAAAACAACATGTATATATCATTATTGAAAAAGGTTGAGGTACCAGTATTGAATTCAGGTTAACAGTACATTTTTCCATGTACAATGTTTTGGGAATAAACCATTGTTGAGTTACTAAGTTTCATTTCATGCCTTGTTTTTTCTCTAAATGTTTTCCACTCATTCACAGCACAGAATCAGCCTTTTTCATGTCAGTTTGTTCAGGGATTTTGTGTTTTTGGCACTCATGCTGTTTCAACTGCTGATTTCAGCAGCAGATTTGTTTTTTTTCTCCAAAATAACATTTCTCAGATGTCGTTAGAGTTTTGTTTCAGTCTCTCCTTTTTTTTTTGCACTGTATCTTAGTTTTCCTATTAGAAAACTCTAGGGTTAGGGTAAAGCTACAGTCAAACTTGTCCTCACTGTTTTCCATGTTGTTCCATAATCTATCATATTTTTAATGAAACAGCCAAACTGATCTGCTCATCTTTCTTCTTTCACTTCCTTTCCTGTGCTTCGTGTGTGATGCCCCCTTCTTTTCAGCATTAAGCAGCTTCTCATTTCTATTTGTTTGCAATATTTTGACGGAAGCATGAGGTAGTATTCTATATTTTTGCTGTTTAGTTGCAAATAAAAAGAAAGGCTTGAACATGTTTGGGTATCCAACCCTAACTACTCATTTGAAATGCTACTTTTGCTGTTTGTTTGTATTTTAGCTAACCTACAGATTATAATTTTAAATGTATTATTTGGGTTTAAAAAAACAAACTCATCAAAAAGATGGACATTTATTTCATGAATTCATGTCCAGGGATTGTGGCCTTTGCTGCTAGTTTTTCAATGTTCTGTTTTCCTCCTGCTATGGTTTCACCTGTTTTCAGTGCTAATTATGCACAGGTGTCCTAAATTAAGCTAATCGTCCTCAGTTTATATAAGTGTCTGGGTTTCAGGTCGTCTGATTTGTCACCAATAAAGTTTCTCCAATTGTTTCATGAACTTGATTTTGAGTGTAAACATTGTGGTCCTGTTCATATTTTCTTAACAATTGTACTGTCATAAGCTCAGTCTTATGCTTCCTAATTTTGAAGCCATCAATTCCCAACACCATGAATCTTTTTTTTTTTTTGAGCAATTGTGTTGTTTTTTTCAAACATAAAGCAGCTAATGTGTTAGAATTGCCGGAATGTTTGAGTTGATAATATGTAAAATTTCCGCATTTATTCCTTATTCATTTAAGCACTTGGCTAGATGGATTTATACTTGTAAACAAACAATATTTGGCTTTAGATTGGTCAATTCCATATTGATTTTAACTGTTTTAAATCTAAAATTTAACATAAATGTGAACTTTTGAAAATATCAAATCAATTTGGCATTTATACCCAGGACTCTTAAAATATATTTTACAATTGCAATATTGAGGTACAAAGAGTGCCCATTGAGAGATGAAACTTATCTCACTAATTATACACAATAATCCCAAACTGATGTAGAGTTTGGGATTTTTTGAGGATCACAAAAGTCTTTTTTTTAATGTAAAACAATTCATAGTTGTATTGACCTGATTAATTTGCTATTTATTAAGAAAACTTACATTTAAAAATCACCTTAAGACCTCCTAGTTTCCAGAGTTTGTTGTATTTTTCTTTGTTTCGTCATAAACGCCAAAACGTTAATTTGAAACACTGCACTTTTATTCTATGTAGGGGGTCACAGAAAAGGCTGTTTGTGTGCCAGTGCTGGGATTTCAAATGTAAAACTTTTAATCTTTTAAAGCTATCCATTATGTGGTGGAATCTCCCAACGGCAGTAAATCAAAGTGAGCAGATGGGAAGCCGGCAACACGATGCATTAAAAGATCTTTTTTTTTAAAGTATTGTGGCTGTCCCCTACAACCCACCCACACAATGTGTTTTATTTAACTCTTGCGAATTACAACCAGCAGGCAACTTGTTAAATTTTTGTTTGCATTTGTTATAATGTCACGTAAACACATTTTGTTTGGTAGAAACATTACGCACACAGTGAACCGCATATATTCAACACACGGTCTGGCACGAGTTATTTTAAATTCTGTGGGAGTGTGGGTGTCGCATGTTTACTGTGATGTCATTGTATAATCAGACTAATCTGATTACTGTGTGACAGATTTGATGCTTCTTAGTTTCCTGTCTGTGTTGCTGCTTTATCCCATCAAAGAAATTCAAAAAATTGAGACTGTCTTGTTGACTTCCTTACTATTCAAATTTGTATTTAACTTGCAGCTTAAATACATCATCATTGCGGTCATTGTTTTTTAAAGGCTTACAGCTAGATTGTTTTTATTTTTCACAGAGAATAAAAGTGGGACCGGAACTAACTGGAGTAAGCGTTACCATGAGTCTGTCTTCTGCTGCTGGACCTGCAACTTTGGTACATTCAAGTTTTGAACGGGCTGTTGGAAAATCTGATCTGGTTATTTTAAATGCATCTTTAGGTTCTTTAGGTATCTATCATTTTCACAACTCTTTGTATTGCTAAAAATAAACAATTTTAATAAACTGGAAAAACAAGAAAGATACTTATGTGAGTCAATGCAGAAATCTGCTGTTTGATCATATCAGCTTGGAAAAAATGTCAGCCTAAAGGCCCGTACACACCGGGACGAATTTCGCGCACGATATTCCCCGACGTTTAACGCCTCATGACTAAACAAAGGGCACCAATGTGAGTGTGCACACCGACGCGAAAAACGCCACGCGTGAAAGCGTCATTTTTTAAATTTTTTTGGTGTGGGGATGACTGGGCACTCTCCCTCCTTCTTTTTCCATCCATCATCCATTTTAGAGGAACATGAACACTCACTTGAGCACAGGTGTTAGTTCAGTTTTACACAAATAGTTTGCGTGATTCAATGAAATATCTCACACTAGTTGGTTTGAATGCATAGGTATGCGTGTGGGAACATTATTTGTATTGTGTGCATGTTGACATGTGAACATTTTTGGAGCCAACAGGTATGTTTGTGGCATTTGGGTGTGTGTGTGTGTGTGGACAGGCCCCGCCTTTATAGACCTGTATTACATCATAACCTCACTGTTATGAGTATAACCATCCAGCAACCTGTTGCTTTATGCTGCTTCATGGTTTTACCCCCCCCCCCCCCTCCTTTTCTATAATCACCCTCCTATCCCCCCCCTCTCTAAAAACTTTTCCGTCCGGTCCAACACAAAAGATTTTCAAATATGATTAAAATGAGTAAAGTTTGGCCTAGATTACAAAAGGGGTTTATTCAGAAATACTGTACCTCTGGTTTGTCAGAAGAATCATAACCCCTGTTGTTAAAATAAAATTTATACCATGGTCCGGTTGAATACTCGATTCTGATTGGCTGCTGGGCATGCATTAAAACCTGATAACCGCACGGTGAAAAAAGAAGTTCGGTCAGCTTAAAGCTTAAAGGTTTTGTATCACTGCGCCGGCTTCTTTAAAACAACCTTTTGCTTCATCATCTGGACAGAAACATGCGGTAAGAGGTGAACTTTCTCTCTTAACTGATGCTTTATTCAAGCCATTGGGACCATCAGCATATATATATATATATATCGCAGAAACTTGACTGCAGCGGTGGCGCTGCGCGACGCGGACTATATGTTACGTGATGCATCGCGCCGCATCATGTAACATATAGTCCGCTTTTTGTGAGAAAAAGCGATCCAAATCCGCTTTTTCCAACTTCGTGGAAGCAACCGCCCTCCGCTTCGTGTCGGACGGTTCAGGCTTCCACGGCGTGTGTTAAAAAGTAATGACCGCACACTTCGTCGGCCATTAACCCTTACATGTCCAACACGAGGCCTTCAGCTCTCATCTGTTTGCACAGCTGTTGGACAGGACAAGTTAAAAAAATGTATCTTTAGGTTGCCCTTCTCTACAAAAAATTGGAGAAAGTGGTCTACCTCAGAGCTGTGACGGTGTGGGATTTTTGATCACCACAGTGATGAAGCAGCAGGGGGCGCGGTGTCGCAGCTAACTGCACCCCCCCCCCCCCCCCACCAAACACAAAATGTTGGGGGTAGGGGTGGTGATGAGGTCATCACCGCAGAGATGTGGTTATCGTCACACTCGTACCTACTGATAACCCTTGTGCTATCCTCGGCACTTTGACGTTGAGAGTTGGGTCATCTAGACCCACTAGACACTGCTCTAAACCTTTTTTCTTCAATGATTTGTGATATTCACTGGTGTCCATGGATTACATGAAATCTTTCCACCTTTATACACCTTTGTCATGGTAGGAATAACATGTCAAAGTAAGGGTGGGGTCATCTAAGATAGCACAAGGGTTAAAGTCCTTCCTGGACTTGAACATTGTCTCTGAGATGTTTCTGTCCAGCTATAGCACCCTACACAGAACAGAATCTGCTCTGTTGAGAGTCTTTAACGCCTTACGATAGGCCCTTTGTTGGTTTTTTGCTGCATTTAAGACTGTCCCCAAATATTTGGTTTGGCTTGGGCTTTACTGCACTCAACTGGTTCTCTTCCTATCTGGTTGACAGAACTATACATGTAAGCATTTCTGGATCTAATTCTTCAACGGCTCCACCGTTGTTTGGGGTTCCGCCAGGCTCAATTTTAGGACCTCTTTTGTTTTCTCTGTACCTCCTTCCTCTGGACTCCATCCTGAGTAAACATTAAACAGAGTTTCCTTTTACTGCTGACCACAGTCAAACGTATTCACCAATTCAAAAAGTTGCTTTGTCACAGCCCTTTTGTCTTTTTTACAAGATATGGAAGACTGGATGGCCATGAGATTTTCAAGTTTTAATTGTAATAAAACAGAAGTGATGTTATTTGGTCCAAGCAAATAATCTGAGTCCTTCACAGTACACCTGGGTCCCACGGCTCCACTATAAAACATTCTATGTCCCATTAAACCCCGAGGTCAAAGTGGGAAATGTGTAGAGAAGGAGAGAGCAAAGATCCTGTGTGAATTTAAGACACAATTGGACAAGATGGTATAGATGAATCAACCAAACATTGAAGTGGTGGATAAAGAACACAGGAAAGCTGTTGTGGTGGATGTGGCAATTGTTAGCTACATCAGGTTTAATGAACATGGGAAACTGGAGAAATACCGGGGATGCAGGGAAGAACTGGAGAAAGCTTCAGAGGTGAAGGTAGCAGTGGTGCCTGTGGCAATGGGAACCCTTGGAAGTAGCCTCCAAACTAGTGTCTGCTTAGGGCTAGTGGCCAAAGTAGTGGCTACAGCAGATCAGTGGAAAAACCTCTGACATCTCAGTCCAGAAAGTACAGTTTGTAACAGCACCCTGTTCCGATTTTGGAGGAACATCACTTAACTTCTGGCAAAAATTGTCTGTCAAATATGTTGTAATGCACAAGCCAACATTTAGCCTATACTTTGGAAAAATATTCTAATCATGTCTGCAATATCCATCCATCTTTTGAAACTACCATATCGCTTTCAGGGTCAGAAGACTGCTGAGGCCAACCCAGCTACTGTTGGGCAAAGGCGGAGTACACCCTGAACAGGTTGCCAGTCTGTTGCAGGCCCACATAATCGCATGCACACCTAGGGACAATATAGAGGTACCATTTAACCTACGAAGCATGTTTCTGGACTGTGGGAGGAAGCCAGAGTACCATTAAAAATTTGCTTTTTTTTGGTGGCCAGATTATTATTATGAAAAGAGAGTAATTCTGTGTGTTTTTTGTTTTGATCACACCTGAACACATAAGGGAGCATTCAGGAGGCTAATACTTTGGCATTGTAGGAATTGGTTGGTTTAAATGCTCATGTAAGCACAGCCTCTCTTTTGGTTCAAATAGGCAAAGAATGGGAAAAAAAAAGTTTCTTTGATGTACTTTGAAAACAAAGTAGACCAAACCAACTGGGGGCACCGTGCAATTACCAAAGCTAGCTCACTTGAGGGCAATATTACCCAAAACAAACAGAAAACAGGTGATTTTTACTGGTTCAATAATGACTTAATAATAATAATGACTGTCTGCCTACATTCGATTTGCCAAGAACCATTTTCTAACTTTTTTTTGTTTTTCTTGTTTAAAGTCCTGCCACCCTGCGACAGACTGGCAACCTGTCCAGGATGTACCCTGCCTTCGCCCACGAGTGGCCGGGATAGGCACCGCCAGCCCCGTGACCCGAAAGGGACAACACGGAAGAAGATGAATGAATGAAAATAAATAAATAAAGTCCTGCTTCAGGGTATTTATCCAATTAGAAATGAATTCCTCAATTGTAACTTACTCTCTTTAGCCTTTTTGTATTCACACTGTTACTAATCACACCAGGATTCACTTGCAAGGGAACTAAAACTTTCATTTTGAGGTTGACAGGGGTTTTTCGATCCAAGGTATTCAGATGAGCTTTTAAGTCTATTAAAAAACGCAGAACATCTTTGGAAACAAACTTTTTTTTTTGCCGAACAGAAAATCCTGTAACTTATTTGGTCACTAATTACTGGTTATTATTAGAACATGGGAAATATGTCACAGTCAATTTATCAGTCTTCAGTTTTGTATTTTTAGATGTGTTCAGACACCTTTCTCTCCTTTTCCCACTCATCCTCTGCCCATTTCTTTAATTTCTTGTTTCATGTACACTAGGAGTATCACAGGAGGCAAAAAAAAAAATAGACTAATCAATTTATCACGTCTCTTTTCCTCTCCGTCGTCTCATTTCCTCTTTTGTCACTTTTCTTTCTCCCTCCATTGCTTCCTTTGTCCATTTTCTCTCTCAAGTGTGATCTGTGTGGGGAGTCACTGTCTAGACAACTGATTATACCGAATAATGAGGGAGAGAGGGAGGCGAGCACAGACAGAGCTTAAAAAAGAGGAGGGAGGAGGAGGTGAAGGAGATGGTGCCAGACAGTGAAAGAGATGTGTAAAGGGGAAGACAGCAAAAGAAGAAAAACTATCTGAACTGGATTAAAAAGAATACAGACAGATTGGAGAAAAGACTAGAAATGAAATTCAGTAAGAGTCAAGGGAACAAACAGGACATTATTTAAACACCAGTCGGCACTAACCTTACAAGTCCTATAGGCACTGACATCATTAAAATGAATTTGGTCCCTGGAAATTGCTGTCTCGTTGGAGGAAAGTCACTCACAAGCTTTACTCTGTCTGTCCCAGCTCATGAGCAATCAGTGAGTCCAAAAATCTCCCACACAAACACAGAAATACACAAAATCCAACACACGCACCTTAATAGGCTTATCTGGAGCTGCTGTTTCATCCTTCAAACTGGTTCATTGTTGCTGTTTTGGATGATGGAAAGCTCTCTCTGCTAAAATGGCACAGAAAACTAATATCAGGCGAGAATAGGATCAAATTCAAAACCCAGAGCTCTAGCAACAACCTCAATGGGTTTTTTAAAAATAAAGCCACTGCAGAATGGTAAACCTCTCTTGCATGGCATTTATGACATTTTGTGCATCATTCATTCATTTTATTTTTTCATCATCTAATCCATTTATTCCCTTTCGGGGTCACGGGGCTGCCGGAGCCTATCCCGGCCACTTGTGGGCGAAGGCAGAGGACACCCTGGACAGGTCACCAGTCTGTCGCAGGGCCACAATCACACACCCATGCACTCTCGCATTCACACCTAGGGACAATTTAGAGTTACCAATTAACCTATGTAGCATGTTTTTGGACAGTGGGAGGAAGCCGGAGTCCCCGGAGAAAACCCACGCATACACGGGGAGAACTCCACCCAGAAAGGTCCCCCCTTTGATGTTCTGTTTCAGGTCCCCCAGCCGGGACTTGAACCGGGCCTTCTTGCTGTGAGGCAAGAGCACTAACCACTGCCCCACCGTGCCACGGCACCTGCTGCCAGCTCTGCGGTCCCCGCGAGGGGGATCCATGCCTTTCTCCGGCCCTCGACCCGGCAGAACCACGGGCGGATGTCCCAGCTCTGCGGTGGCAGGGGCGTGCGGTGCCTCGGCTGGGCCCTCGGAGCCCGCCTCGGCCCGCCGTCCGTCCCCGTCCAAACGTTACTTGGATAACTGTGGCAATTCTAGAGCTAATACATGCAAACGAGCGCTGACCCTTGCAGGGATGCGTGGATTTATCAGACCCAAAACCCATTATGTACATCAGAGTGTCAAATTCCTGTTTAAATATACACTCACTGGCCATTTTAGGCACACCGAGCTATTACCGAGTTAGACCCTTTTTGCCTGGCATAGATTCAACAAGGTACTGGAAACATTCCTCAGAGTTTGGTCCATGTTGACATGAGAGCATCACCCAGTTGCTGCAGATTTGTCGGCTCCATATCGATGATGCCGATCTCCCGTTCAACCACATCCCAAAGGTGTTCTATTGGGTTGAGATCTGGTGACTATGGGGGCCATCTGAGTCTAGTGAACTTGTTGTCATGTTCAAGAAACCAGTCTGATATGATGCCAGCTTTGTGACTTGGCGTGTTATCCTGCTGGAAGTAGCCATCAGAAGATGGTACACTGTGGTCATAAAGGGATGGACATGGTCAGCAACAGTACCCAGGTGGGCTGTGGTGTGAAAGCAAATCAGCTTTTACTGATTCCCACACGTGGTTGCAGCATGCACACTTGGTACTAATGGGCCAAAAGTCCCAAGAAAATATCCCCACGCTATTGCACCACCAGCAGCCTGAACCATTGATACAAGGCAAGACCCATGCTTTCATGTTGTTGACTCCAAATTCTGACCCTACCAACCGAATGTCGCAGCAGGAATGGAGACTCGTCAGACCAAACAATGTTCCATCAATCTTTTACTGTCCAATTTTGGTAAGCCTGTGCAAATTGTAGCCCTCAGTTTCCTGTTTTTAGCTGTAGCCCATCTGCCTCAATGTTGGACGTGTTGTGCGCTCAGATATGCTCTTCTGTGGACCTCGGTTCCAACCAGTGGTTATTTGAGTTCCTGTTGACTTTCTATCAGTTGGAACCAGCCTGCAATCAGTCTGCCCATTCTCCTCTGACCTCTGGCATCAGCAAGGCATTTCCACCCAAAGAACAGGCGCTCACTTAAGATTTTTTCTTTTTCGGAAAATCCCAGTAGATCAGCAGTTTCTGAAATACTCAGACCAGCCCAACAACCATGCCACGTTCAAAGTTACTTAAATTACTCCCCATTCTGATGCTTGGTTTGAACAGCAGCAGATTGTCTTGACCATGTCTATGTGCCTAAATGCACTGAGTTGCTGCAATGTGATTGGCTGATTAGAAATGATCAAGCATTTGGACAGGTGTGCCTATTAAAGTGGCCAGTTAGTGAAGCTACACTATCTATTGTCTGTTGTGAAAAAAGCATTTTTAAGAGTCTCAATTTTTCCAAGAAACCTGAACTCTAGAAAAATATCCATGTGTGCGGGTAAAGTTTCATGTGGTCTACTCGTGAAGAATGGAAAACAGTTGTGAGTATGAAGACAGTGAGTAGAAAATAAAAGACAGCAACCCAAGGAGATGCACTTCATCAGCTGTCAAATGTGGCAGAACTGAGTCAACACTTTTCCTGGGGCCATACAGCAGTTGTCAACAAACATTTGTGCAGTGGAAATAAAGAATGATACACTGAGTTGACCGTTGGAATATGAATTGGCACTTTCAAAAATAACAATATTAAGTGAAGGACAAAAAATTGACTGCTTTTTCCTAATAGCTTAGGATTTTTTTGTTACTGAAATCAAACGTTTTAACACAATTTCAAACATGATGTAGCAGTAAATTATCTTAAGGAACTTATAGCCAGATGAGTTTTATAAAACAATCACAACCACGGAACTGTAATATTGCAAAATCATGACATTGGTTTAGCTAAAACAAATACCATTAGCTTTGTTTTTTGTAAAAAGTGCCCAATGTTTTAATCCTCTACAGATCCTCTGCATGCTACACGTTCAGAGCTGTTAAGGGGCTGGACTTCACTCCAACAGTCACAGGCCTTGAAAAGATAATTACACTCTGGATAAGTTTGTTAGTCCATTGCAGGATGAGAAAAAAGAAGTTTTCAATACTTGTTTCTCAAGGTAACAAACGTACCTCACAAAGAGCCTTAGGCATGGCTGAATCCCTCAATGTCATGAGGGACTTCTCGGTCTGCTGCTGATGATTTAATATTTATAAAGGGCTCATCCCTGAGCAGACAGAAGTTTTGATGTGGTACCCAAGTTGCTAATGTCCTTGTACCCCTGCACTGCCATAGGCTGGATATACATAATGTCAATCTAAAGTTAGTGGAGCAAAAACTTTTTTTATTTTTTAAAGCATGAAAGGTGGGCTGTGAGTGAACCTACACACCTGGTTTGGCTTGACTTCATCCCTTTTTTCTGTGAATTATAAAATTCACTTATAGCTACACCTGCTGGCTTCAGTCTTTTACATCAGGGATGCCATGAAAATATCTGCATTTCATAAGAGAAAATCCAGCATGTTAAACCTTTTGTATTTTTACAACCTTTTCAACATCTATGTAAGCATGTTGTCATCAACACATTGGTGCAGCAAATGCCTTGCAATGGACTAGCGACCCGTCCAGGGAGTACCCTGCCTTTGCCTAACAGTTGCCGGGCTCTGGCATCCCTGTGACCCCGAAAGGGACATAGACCGTTAGTGGATGAATGGAAATTCTTCAATTTAGAAATTTTTGCCAAACTAAATGTAATGTTCCTCCTGCTGGCTGATAGCACTGTCCTCTGGAAACTTAAACAAATTCAAGCCAAAATGCATTTCGGCTCTTCATAAAAACCCCTCATGATGTCACCATGCTGGTTTGGTTAATTGCCTTGAGTTGATTCTAGTGTTGACCTCTTTTAACCACAACACAACAGACGGACACAGGGAAGTATCCTATTCATTGAATATGAAACAACCTGGCTGCACACAGCTGCAATTCCTCTGTGACAGGACCGGCAAACCATAATCTTTGGCAACAGAGGGACTAAATGTCTTCCAGATAGGTATAGAAACAAATGAAAAACGAGGTCCAAACAGGGGATTCTGCAAGTTTCCAGTTTTTAAATCAAAAGTCAGACTGCATCAGTTAAAACTAGCTTTAGTTCAATTATTGTTTTTGACTTTGATGCCTGTGATGCTTTGTGTACACAGACTTTTATTGTTTGGCCTTTTCAAACCTGCACTGAGTGCTTGAGCGGCACCACTGAAAGGAGACAGTAATTATTATGGAAATCTCTCTTAAAAACAGTGCAAGTCACATTAAGTCACCTTTAATGAATCAAAGTTAAACACTTTGTGCGTTTTGGGTAGATAATAAGGTTATTTATTGTGGCCATTTTCATGCTTGTTTTGTGATTTTTAGCCCTACAATACACTGTAAAAATCTAAACCTTCCTCAGTTTTCAATATTTAATCCAGGCGTTCACCATTCCTTTTCATGGGTTCTGTATAGATGACTTGAGGGTTACACCCTACACAATAACAGTTTCATATTTTAACTCTTAAGTGTGTTTGGTTCTTTCTACAGAACTTTAACTACAAACTCGATTCCTGCATTAAAAAAACAGTCCAAAGGGCAACGATAACACAGAAGTGTAACCACGTACATTAACATTTCAGGATTCAAATGCAGTTTCACTTCTTCATGTTGCCTTCTAACCATGTGACAGACGGCACAAGGAACCAGGCAGACCACCTCTCTGATCTACCAGGCAACTGTGAAATGCTCATCTGTGACTGGCTCTTTCCACTCTTCGCCTCGCTGACAGTCTGGTCCAGCTGCTTACAGTCCTGGGGTTTAAAATGTCTCTTACTTCACTGCTTTTGATCACCGGAGCTGTTTGCGCTTCTTCAACAAGTAAGACATTAACTGCAGCTCGATTTGAGCTTACGTCAGTGTTTGGTGACGGAGTCACAATTTACTTTCAGTACAAAACTCCAAGAGGATTAGAAGTATTGCTGGTACAACAAAGAGGATGTAGTCTTGTGTCTTTCTAGTCGGTGAAACTTATGAAAACAAAAAGAGAACCTGGTTATGTATCTATTGACAAAGAGGAACAATCTTAGCCTTTAGATTCTGCTTCACTCCTTTTAGGTGCGAGGATAGTCTGAACATGTAAATATTTTTGTA
Source organism: Oryzias latipes (assembly GCF_053564925.1). Lineage (NCBI taxonomy): Eukaryota > Metazoa > Chordata > Actinopteri > Beloniformes > Adrianichthyidae > Oryzias > Oryzias latipes. Next base: position 27,309,296 of record NC_136241.1, on the reverse strand, counting down.
AAACCCAGACTGATGGAACTCCAGAAGAATTGAAAAAAAGTAATTTTCAAAATTGATGCTTGCTATAGATCTCTTAAAACAGTCATAGTGTACCCTTTTTTTAACAGTTCAAGGATATTAGAGCACCGAATTCCATTACGAATTCCTGGAGTTTTTCTGTTGGAATTCTGTCTTGGTCCTTTTGTCGAGGTTGTAGGTTTCCAGCTGTCTAACAATCAATCTGCCATCAACAAAGTCTGTAACTCATCAGTGAGCTGCTCTTTGCACAACACTGTACAACCATGTCTGCTACTCTTTGGTCCAGAAGACGCATCATCAGAACTGAAAAGGTTAGGCAACTTTGAAAATAAAGAAAGACATTTTCAGATTTTACCAACCGGACATGATGGGCCTTCTGGATCATGTTCAGATGTGGCTTCCTCTCTTTGGTTCCATCCACAGGCAGCTCAGGCGTTGCTGGAAATATTCCCAAATCATTCATTATTCTCAAAAATGGAATCATGCGATGGGTGAATTGGTTTCATCTGAGGACCTGAACACCATGGGTATCCAAAATAAAAAAAAGTGATCAGCTTTGTTCCCGACCCACAGAGACTTCTCCAGTTTCTCCAAATCTTTTGGCGATTTTCTGTACTGTAGATTATATACGTAAAGGCCTTTTCTAGTTTGACACAGAGGAACATTGTTTATAAAGTAGTCCACAATGTTTTTATACACTTTCACAGAGTAATTTTTTTTTACCTATGAGACTCTGACAGTCTGCAAAGCCCAGATCATCTTCTGATGTCGATTCAATTATTCAGTGGTTAATTGTTCTCTCCACTTCGTCTTCTAAATATTTCTTAGATTTTGAAATGGTAGCACACGTGGCTGAAAAACTATTTGTTGTAGTAAATTTAAGTCTCTGCAAATATATATATATATATATATATATATATATATATATATATATATATATATATATATATATATATATATATATATATATAATATATATATATTTTTTCCAAATATAAAGAAGTAAAGTTTTTCTTACAGTTTTACATTAAGGTGTTTTTTTTAATTGATAAAAACTTATAGTTTTATTCTGAAATTGAAATGTAAATATCATATAGTATCAAAATTAAAAAGAGCTATGTTATCATTATTTTTGTCTTGTTATAAATAAAATGGTGCTTTGTGTTATTAGGAGATTTTTAGTTTTCATTTAATTTAAAGTTAAAAAGTAAAGGCGTGAGCTGTGGCCCGCAGACGCTACCCTGCCCTGCTCTCGCTGCCCCCATTTGACCCGCTCTCAAAGGCTGAGTGGCTGCTACCCCCCTCACTCCTCCCTTCTGCCCCTGAAACCCTGGTCAAAGCTGCACATGAAAAATAATCAAAAAGAAAACTCCTTTTTTTTCCCAAATAGGAGCTTTCCTATCGATTCATCTCCATAGCAACCCTTTTCTTTTTTCGTCGCCTGTAGCTGACGAGCAGGCCTGTGTAATTTTCAGAAAAATCTGCAAAAGTAAATTTTTGGATATCCTTGGCAACAGAGGTTTTTGGTTAACCACACCCACATTTCAAACATGTCATACCGTTTCGTTCAGCTTGAGCAAATGAATCTGAGTTAACAGGGAGTTAGGAGGCTACTGATCAAAATCCCTCACCGGAGTTTAAATTTTTGGAAGGTACTAAAGGTGTTTTTTTATTTATGAGAAAATTCAAGATGGCGGGCTCTTGTCAAAGTCAAAGGTAAACAAAACGTCGTTTTTTTCCCTCTGTGATGTTGTCTTTTTATTATTTTGATTTCTTTTTGACTATGCAGGTGTGTGCATAATTTGGTGAGTTTTGGAGTGTGTGGCAGGGGGGAAATTTTTCCTAAAGGAGCAGAACGAAAGAAGAATGGCAAAAAATAGTATGGTCCTTGCAAGACTGCTGCAGGACAGAATAACACAATTTTCCCAGAATTCAAGTTGTAAACTCACCCCAGGAATAAAAAATTTAAAAAAGCATCAAAAAATATTTTACGTGTTGGCTCTTATGAGTTTTAACTCTAACTTCTTCAACCCCTTGTACAAGAGCAGCTCTTACAGGACTATCACTCCTAATTTTCCATGTGTTGCTCCTTTGGTACAGAGTTTAGCCTCCTTTAAACCGTTAGTTTCCAATTGTAAAGATCTGCAGTCTTTCAGTCACATAACAATGTCTAAATTTAACTTTTTAGCCCCAAGGCACATGTTCCACTTCATCTATGGATGCTATGAAACAGACGAAGTGCGGGTGGACTTGGTTGTTGATGACGACACGATTGGATACGCTGATTTCACCAAACAAGAGATGGTGTGGTGTTTACCTTATGTGCCGCCCAGTGGCAAAGACTTGGAGAAAGAGGCTTTCAAATTTGCCAAAAATAGCATTGCAAACTGTCATTCTGTTTTGGCAAAGGCAAAAAAAGCAGATCACGGAACACCTTTACGACAAGGTACTGAACGCTACATTTTGGGGGGTTTAATTCTTGTGAAATCCAACCAATTGATGGGATTTTTTTTTTCGCTCTTCAACTGACCAGAGCCTCCCGACCTCTCCATCTATACCCGGTACAAGGCTGAGGAGGGGGTGCTCGACACTCTCTTCTGCTCGGCCAATCATTTCTACCCCCCCACCATCAACTTCACATGGACCAAGAATGGCGCGGAGGTCACGGAGGGACTGCTAAACCTGCGTTTCAGTCACAACAAAGACGGGACGTTTCGGGGGATCTCAACCCTGAGCTTCACTCCTCAAAGGGGGGACGTTTACTCCTGCTGGGTGAGCCATGAAGCCTTGGAAAGACCGCGCATCATTACCTGGGGTGAGGCTGCATTTTACACAGCGACGAATGAGAGAAGATGCAACAGTCGTTCAAATGGAGAGTTTGGTTTGTTTCATAGAAAATAAAACAGCCATGTGGGCTTCTCTGATCCTTAGAAACCAGGTCAACAGAGTTGGTTATATAATTAAACAAAAAATTATATTTAAATATCAGAGAACTGCCATCAGAAGAATCAAAGTGCTTTTATCATCAACATATCAGAGAAAAACTACATATACCCAATGTGAAAATATAGGTTATGTGCACACATTGTATTAAATGCAGTAATTAAGTACCGGTAAATATGTATGACTTTGTTGATTTACTCACAAGTAAACATTATAAGGGTAGTTCAAATATCCTGGTACAAAACAAAAGAGATGTGAAAGATATTAATATATTATGCATACAGCTATACATATAGACGTACATATACATGGGTATATATGTATATGTACCTGCATTATATATACCAGTGTTTTTCAACCAGTGTGCCGCGGCACACTAGTGTGCCGTGGGAGATGGTCAAGTGCGCCGTGGAGAAATTGCCCTCATTAACTGATCTAAAAACATTTTCCATCTCCAGGAAATCAGCTCTTTGTTCATCCAAACAGGCACTGATAAAACACTGAGTAGTTAGGAATATAAAAGATCTTAAAATTACTTTTTCTTTGTGTTTATTTAATTCTATTAAAGACATTTTGATAACAATCACGGTACCGCGATTTAGCTGCAGCTATAACTATGTAAGGACAAGTCCCGCCCCTTAAACTGTCTCCGCCAATCATTCTTGAAGGCTTAATCACATATCATCAGTCTGACCAATCAGAAGTGCTTAAAGTCTTCTCTTCCTTGTTCTTAATTCTGCTGATAAAGTCGCTCAGTTCTAACAAATATACCAGCTAAAGACGAGCTTTAGCTGGTGGTTCATCTCTTAGAAAAAAACAGCCGCAACTTCCTGCTTTTTCTGCCACAATTATCACAAAAATTCACGTGAGATTGCGGGGGGGGGGGGGGGGGGGGGGGGGCGCTGTCGATCAATACAGACCATGAATTTCTGCTTCTTTTTTTTTGGATGCTGGTGTGCCGCGGGATTTTTTTTCAGGGTTAAAGTGTGCCGTGGCTCAAAAAAGGTTGAAAAACACTGATATATACACACACACACTAACATGCACACACAACCATGTCGTGACTCAAAGTACTTACAGTGTTCAGCCATAAAGTTTAAAATCTAATCTGCATCTTTTTGAGCAGATTTTAGAAGAACTTCCTATTTAGTGGTTGGATAACAGTGTAGCCAAAAGCAGAAAACCTTTTTCCTGAACTAAAAGTGAGCCTGACATTTAAGTTCTTTCCCGGGCTGATTTAGTCTCATCTCTTTTGCTGTCTGGCTTCTTAATCTGAAAAAAATTAATTGGTTGGGAAACCATTTGAATAAGACAAAATAGACATAATCTGTTGGGACACATTTAAAATAATTAATCATGAAAACATTTTTCTATGTTACAGTCCAGCTGAAAATCAACTTTGGAGTCTAAATATTTTTCTGGTTGAACCCTCCTTGGTTTTATTAACTGCTTTTAAAAGTTGAGCCATGGCTCGCTTCTGCCCCCTGGAGGAAGAACAGAGGCGTGTCATGAGAAGGTTGAAGGATTTGCAAATGACTAAAAAAAGAATACAACCCAACGGAAACTGTGTTTAACATCAGTGTGCAAAGTATTTATTAAAAACCTAAACCCGCAAAAAAGTCAAAAGAAATAAAGTAAACTAAAAACTTATCTGGAAGGTAAAACTGTAAGAAAAACGTTACTACTTTATATTTGAATATAAAGACATAAACCCAGTTGTGAAAAAATAAAATGATTTGCATTACTGAGACTTAAACTCTATTACTATAACAAACTATTTTAATTTTTCTTTCATGCAACATAATGAAGCCAAGCAGTTTTAAGCGGATAATGTCAGATATATTCGTATTTTCGTACTTTTTATAAAATCACTGATTTAGACAATTGTTGCACTGCAGCTTACATCATCGGTGATATTTTTTTTAGTCATGTTTAACTAACTTTACAGTAAAATGGGCTTTACAAATGATCAAAACATTTCTGCTGAGTGTTTGTTTCTCCAAATTCATTTGGCTCCATATTTTTAAGCTCAAAACGCTTTGATGGGAAATATTCATTTGTTTAATCTCCTTCGTTTACAGAATCCAGAAGACGAAGAAGTCCTGCACGGATGTTCTTCTGTGCGAGTCTGATTTTGTGCTTAGCTGGCATCGGGACTGGCCTCTACTTTTTCATCAAGAAGCCAAACTATTGCTGTGGTTGTCAGTGAATCGTTTGGATCCGCCATGCAAACCTGCAGTCTCGTATATATATTTTACTAATCTAAGCTGAGGCTTCAGAGACACATGCAGTTCTTTTATCCATTTGGGTTCTTTCACTTTGAAGAAAAATATTAACTAATCAAATAAATAAGGATTTTCCCGTTTTAGTTCATTTGAGTTATTTCAGTTTTTCTCTTTACTTTTAGATTTCAACATGTCAGACAGCTAAGAAAAATGATGGTGAAAAAAAAGGTCTTAAAGTATAAAATTGGATTTAGGCTACACATAAAGATTTTTTTAAGTATTGGATTTTATCGTTTTTTTTTTATTTGCAAAAGGAGACAAAGGATGACTGCACACCAAAGTCATATGGATGGAAATTGCCATGCTTGTTAATGTTAATTCAAGTAAATCTGCTGCAGCAGATCTGTCTTATTTGACATGTGTGTTTTATTCTGAAAGAAACTAGCCGGTGTCAAAAGTTTGAATTATATAAAGAATGGAAAACATGTCACTTTCAAACTAGTAAAAAGGTACAAGCTACATTTTGAATGAATTGCTTAATGGCCACAAAAATATTTCCCATGACTAAACAGTGGGACAGTAAGAAACCACGCCAAATAGCTCTTTAGTTTGAAGACCCCTGAAGACAAATCTGACGTTTTTGGAGGATTTTTATTTTTTTTTCAGATGGACACATGTATGCAATGAACAACCTGAGTGAGGGGGACTCTGGAGAGGAAGAAATCCCCTTTGAGAAGAAACCATCAAGTCATTACCTTCCACTTTGAACTGTCAATTCCTAACAATATTTATTCATTTCAGTCAAAATTTTGACTTTGTATTCTTTGTCCAATTCTTCTTTCTACTCTTGTGGCTTGGTGTTGAAGAAATATTTGTTTGTGTCTTGCCTACATAAACCAATGGGGTCACTTATGTCTTATTTCTCTGGTCCTCTGCTACCATCTAGTGGTGGAATTTTGAAACTCCTTTTAAGTGGGGGGAAGAAAAGCGAACATGAAATCGTTAAAAATAAAAACATTTATTAGCAGTCACAGGGAGAAAATGCATGACATCTACAACAGTATGTCTGAATAAAAATGCTAACAACTTTATTTACAAATCTGCAATAGAACGTGGATAAGCACATGCACGTACAAATGATCACAGCAAACAGCTTTCTGCAGAACAACCCGCTGGGACGGCCCTCGCTGCTGCTGTGGTCCAAGCAATCAACGTGAAGGATTAAAATGATCAAAGAACAAGAAGCAAAAGGGGCGGGGTCAGAAACGCAGCAGCCGTTTTGGGCTGGACTTACCCTCTGCAGACGCAGAACCACCAACTCTGGACATTCATTGGCTGACTGCTTTGAATTATTGATTAACGGTCCAAAAGCTGCTTCCTGGACAGGGTTGAGGCAGAACCGGATCAAACGGTGACCCCTGCTGCCCGTGGGCTCTGTCAGCATAGCCAGCGATGCTTCTCGGTCAAATTAAGTGAGACCTACACTGTAACCTCCACCCAAGCAAAGTCTGATCCATAATTCAAAACTGCACACCAATTTACCCAGAAACCAAGTGTAACTTCTCTCACACACTAATTCACTCCTCATCTGTGCAGAGCTGCCACTTCTCAGACATTAGAATGAGCTTATATCATTTCAAAACATGAGATTGTCTAGAGGGGGTCTGAACCCAGGGCTGAGGGATGACAGCAGTTTGAAGATGGAGCGACAACTCTCTGATTGGGACGCTTTGGTAGTCGAAGGCACTTAAAATTTTGCTCAGGATCTTTTTGCCTTAGACACAACCGCCCCATGAACCTTTTTAGAGTAAACCGAGGCCAGTTTTGCTCGATTTAAAGCAGATGCCTCCGCCTGCCGGCATGGAATCTAAGGCATCAGCAGAAGCAGCCATCATCTCTTGGAAAAGAATGGCTTGAAAGTACAATCACGTGTTTATCTGTGTCCTGGTTACAAAAAAGTGATGCAGACGCGCGGCGCGGCCTCAACCGATAATGATAAGGCGGGACAAAGCAGGACTCCAGACGACAGGGGCGACACATGAGTGGTTGTGTGCTAATGAGAGGTGTGGGTGGAGACAGAAGCTGGAATATTTCACACAGGCAGTGGAAGGGGCGGCTGTCGAGGACCCGGGACCAGGAAGGGGCAGACGTCTGAGCTGCAGGGAGGAGGAAGAGGAGGACGAACCAAGCCTTCAACTTTCAGCTTCTCCGTGACTTTGAATGGTGGATGAGCCACTGCAGCGTGATATCTGGAGGGAGCAGGAAAAGCTGATTTAACGAGCTCTGAGGTGGCCGACTCAACCATCAGAGCGGCTTCATCACACGGGGAAAGGAAATACTGGAACACACACAGCCAATGTAAACCCAAACATTTGCTGTAAAGGAAACATTTAAGGCGTTTGGTAAACATACAGGCTGGACAGGTAGAGAAAAGAAAGCTACATTCACACTTTTTGTGCTTTTTGGTGTTTTTAAAGTGTTCTTCTGGCATTTTTCTGATGATGGTGGACGTATGTTTAGATTATAAATGCATTTCTGAGTACTTCTTTATTCAAATCATTCGGAATCGGGAGCAGAAGAAAAAAAACACTGCTTTAACCCTTGTGCTATCCTATGACCCCACCCTTACTTTGACGTGTTCTCCATACCATGACAAAGGTGGAAAGATTTCATGTAATCCATGGACACCAGTGAAGATCACAAATCATTGAAGAAAAAAGGTTCAGAGCACTGTCTAGTGGGTCTAGATGACCCAACTCCCAATGTTAAAGTGCCTAGGATAGCACACGGGTTACAAAGAGCTTATATGCGATGTAGCAAAATATGCTGGGCGGGCCACAAGCTGATTGCTCCGCAACAGGGAGGGGAAGAGGGGCGGGGTTGCTCTGTGACAACCCTCCCTGCCAGAAATTATGGTCTAGAAAATGACCATTTTTGATTTGGGCTAAAAAACGGCATAATGGTGACGCCAAATTCCAAAGGGAAATGTCTGAAGGCCCTTCTGGTAGAGTCTGAACTCTGAACAAGCCTCAAAGGTTTGCTGACAACATTCGGTTTTCAGATCTGTTCGCAAACAATTACAATTTAGTGTCACTGGTCAACAAACGCAAAGTTGAATTATTAAAAAATGTGCAAAAACAAAAAAAAAAAGGTAGCGGGGCTTCAATCCTCCCTCTGAATTTTCCTCCAGTAATCTGCCAAAACTTCTTCCTCTGAAAGAAGACCTTTTTGATGGTTGATATCCGAGTACTTTCTCATGAAGCTGAGGAGTCTGCACCAGAGAACACGTCTTCAGAGATCTCTGGTTAAAGCTCAAGCGAACTTCAGTGCTTTGTTTTAACAGCGTTCCCTCCATAATCACCAGAGTTTTGTTCTAAATAAACCTGAGATTGGAGATGTTTTAAGGTTGTCAAAATCCTCACTGCATACTTTAAACTCAGTTCTCAGACAGATATGAACATTTTTACATTTCCGTCTTGTTTAAACTCTCAGAAGTTCAAACCTTCATGGGAAAATAAATCCATTATTATTATAGAATGAAAATGATCTTCTCACTATCAAAGATTTCTGTAGATCTGGCAAACGGAAGGCATTCTGAACAGGATAGACTGCAGAGAGAAGATTGACTGACAAGGTCTGCAGCCAATCAGGAGGAAAAAAAAAACATGCAAAGCTGCACTGAAAAACAAAAAGCCCCAGAAGGGAAATCGCGATATAGCGAGGGATCACTATGCTTGCGAGATTAGCAACAACGAGTGCCATTACGGCGGCAGAAGCGACCCAATGTCTGTAAGAATCCTGGTCCCTGAAACGGGCAGAACAGATCCCTGTGAGTCTGGAATCGGAACGAGCCTTTTTCATTTGTCTCCATCAGAAAAGCTATGAATGACATCACTTCACTGAGGCTAAAAATAGAACGGTTGTCAAATTTCAGGCCTCGAGGCCCAGTGTCCCGTGTCAGGTGGTCGGCTGCAGAGGAGGCGGGGTTTCTGAAAAAGCCCCTGATTTAGAGGATGTGAGATGTGAATATCTGACCATCACTTATACTTTTAACTTCAGATCTGACTAAATAACCTCAGGGATCTGCAGTTGATGGTGTATTGACTTCACTTAGCACATCTTCTCAATTATGAGTCCTAATGTTTTGACATACAAAAGCATGAATTCGATTCAAATAAATGTTCATGCCGTAAATTGTCAGTTCACTGAAATGTTCCGTTTTTTCAAATACATTTTTAATTAAAATAAATGTAATTACAGCAAATGTTGTGCTGTTTTTCAAAGTATGTATGTATATTTTTTCCCATCCAAATCCATTGATGAGAATACAGTCAGATATTTACCTATGTTGTCTTTCTCTTTGCAGGAAACAGAGTAGCAGCAGATCTCTCTGTCCTGAATAGCAGAAAGGTTCCTGCAAAGGGTTAAAGTGAAGGACGTCAGCATCCACGCGCCACTACATCAGTCTCCAATCAGCTAGCATTAACCGATTAAATCAATCTTCAGATAAAAGTGCACCCGCCATATTTTACTCAATGTGACATCTATCATTAAGGAGGGACAACGAGATTTCCTCACATTTTTTCAATGAGCTGCTTCTCATCGAGTGCGTTGGGCAAGTCTCGTTTGTTTCCGAGGACTAGAACCTGAAAGACAGAGGAAGCCCGGATCAATAAGCATTCTTTAAAGGACTGATCTCTGTCTAAACGCTCAGACAAAACTCACAGACTGTGACACACCTAGCAGTCATTTATTCTGGTTTTAGCCTGACTCGTGGCAGCTGAAGAGACTTTGTAATGAGATCATCAAACACAAACGACGTGCTGTGAGACTTTTCAACACTTCAAACGGCGACTTACAGGAATTCCTTGTAGTTGTGGTTTCTCTAAAAGGTTGTGCAGCTCGTTTCTGGAAGCTTCTATTTTTTCCCGGTCGGCTGCGTCCACCATGTATCTGCACGCAGGAGGCACATAAAATGAGATCCCGCCCTTTCAATGCAGCCCAGAAGCCCAAAAAATGACGACAAACCTACACGATTGCATTGACCCCTCTGCAGTAGCGCTCCCACATGCTCCTGAAGCGGGGCTGTCCTCCTATGTCCCATATCTGCAGAAGGGGAGGGGGACAAAGCACAGCATGAAGTCCAGATGAGCTCATTTCCTGCACTGCTTCGGTCCCGTTCTGCAGACGACCCCACCTTTATCGTCACGTTGCCTTTGGTGACCTTCCTCATGTTGAAGCCGACTGTGGGGATCATGTCTTCGCTGAACTGTCCCGACTGCACGGAACACAAAAAGTTAAAAATTACATCCAGGAAATTCATCTGTCCAACTGGATTACAAAGAGGATTTAAACAGGAGATGATACCTTCAGGGAACCATTATGAATCTGCAACAATTCAATCTGTTGTACTTTCCTCTTATGTCATACTTTACTTTACCAAAGTAAACACTGACAGATTTTTGAGTGCAGTGCACAACATAAAATCAATTCATACCTAAAGTACACCAGATTACAATGCAGATTTTCTATTTTTGTACAAATTCCAGGACTTAAAGTGTCCCTTCTGATTCAAAAAGTCACTCAATTAGCTCTGATTGAATTTTCTTTTAGTTATTTTCATACATTTCTGGCTGAGATGCATCACAAAATCTGACATAAACTTTATTATTATTAAAACTGCTGACATCACGCCACTTCAAACTACATTTGCTGCATTGAGACAATCCTATGTGGCACAGGATGTCTTTTATTTTGAAAGGAAGTCATGGAAACCTTTGTCAAAAGTTATAAAACACATCATACTAGGGAAAAAAAGGCTATTTTCTTTTGTTGTTTGAAACCCCCCAAAAAACAATAGTTATTTTATATTCATCATAATAATGGAAACAATAACAAAAATACAAATCTGTGTCTTGTTTTTGTAAAATTCTGAAATAAGATGTTGTGGCTCTTTTGGTGTTGAAGCTTGTAGACCCCTAGCCTAGTCATGTAAACATCTTTACAATTTTTGGACATAATTTCAAAATGGAACCAAAACTATCAAAGCAAGGAAAATGACCAATTCAGCCTTTGCTGTAATTTAAACCGCTGTAGATTACACTGGATTACACAGAAAATGATTGCCGATAATCCAATTTCTTTCAATAATAAAGGTGATAAATTGTAGACATTATTATGTGACCCTACTACTGGAATGTTTTTGACAATTGTGGCTTTATTGTTGTTATTATAAGTTTGACTGATAATTATCCAACCATCTGACCAAAACAACAACAGCAGGACAACCTAACCTTTCTCCCACATCCATCCAAGACTGACAGGCGACACTTAAACTGGAGCAAAAGGCCACACAACACCACCACCCTTCCTTTGAACGTGTTGCGTCATTGAAATGATGTTTTCAAATTGTGCTGTTCGGGTAACTGGAAGCCCTCATCTCCGGATCACCCTGAACGCAGCGTGACGCAGCCTGAGAAGGGGAACGGCAGGCCCGTGTTGTCGAAACACGGTTCACGTTGCCTCACCGGCAGCAGCTCTCACCATCCAAACCCTTTCACATGACCAGTTTCACAAAAACTGCACAGTCAACACCAACAACCGCCCCTCCACCTAGCCCGACAGCTCTGTTGAGTTCCTCACCGGCGCTAAAAAACACCATTCTGCCCCAGTTTTACTCTAAAACCACTCCGTTTGTGAAACCCTCAACTTAGTTTCAGCAGAACCCCAAAAAACAAAACGTCTGGACTAAAACTAAAGACATTATCTACAACTTCTCCAGGTCATAGTCGGGGCCCGCGCTAACGTTGCTACTTACTGCAATCACGTTAACAAAGGTAGTTTTCCCGGAGTACTGGAGTCCCACTAATGTGAGCTCCATCTCCTCCTTCCAAAACAGCGCCCTGAACCAGTCAAGCAGTCTGTTGATGAGGGCCAGCATCTTGGATGGCACAGTAGGTTGCAGTCTCTGCGGCTGACTACAGCACAGTTGGCTAGCAGAATACAGGAAGTAGCCAGTGCTTGGTCATGTCATGTGATCGTGAAGAGACACGATGTCACGCGCGCGAGCCCCAGACAGTACTCCGCCTTACAAAGATAAACAAATGTCATTTAAACTTTTAGGTTGGAATATTACTAAAAAACTACTGTTTATATTTTAATTAAATGTGCATTTTAAAATGTCAGTCTATTTTATTAGCAGAGTTATCTGGAGGAGCATGGTGGTTTTTTTTTTTTTTTACATGTTCTTGTGGCATTTTTTCCTCATTGGAATCGTTGTGAATCAGGAGCAGATGGAAAAAATGACAATTTAAAAAAAATTGTAATGTGATGTCACAAATATGATGGCACAAGCTCCATTCTGATGGATCCACTTGCAGACAGACACCGGTCTTTGTTTTCCTGGTCGGAGCTGGCATCTGGCTCCAAACTGTATGGCTGGATTATAGCTGCAATATTGCTCGCCATTTTTGGTGCCCCGTAAGTTCATGTAGTTTTCATTTAAAACATACATGTAAAGAAGACTTGTTCAATAAAAAGGAATAGATTTACTCTTAAACTTTGATCTTTTGTAGTTGATTAAATGTAAAGTAAGATCTCAATCAGGTAAAGTATTATACTTATCTTTTCCTCTTCAGTGAAATCTTGCAGAACAAGTTGGAGGATGTGTGGTGCAAGAATGTTATCAATGTTGAGTGGCTGAAATCCCTTTTGATGGGTTTTGTGATCAAAATATTTTGTAAAATTTCTTTCAGAGGTAAAAAAATAATAATAATCTACGTTTATGTGCTCAAAAAAACTAATCAGATTCAGCAACAACAGCTCTTTCACAGTGAATGATTTTTCAAGCTACTTTAAAGTCCAGGTCCTGATGATACAGCCCCACACCATGAAAGTTCCACTGCCATGTTTGACTGTTGCCATGAAATGTTAGATTGAATACAGATGTAATGGGATCAAAACCTTCCAAAAAGCTGCTCCACAGAATATTTGTCCAAAAATTTGAGCTTATCCAGATGTTTTTGCTAAATTATAAAAAAAATATGTAAGTTTCTTCATTCTTGAAGTCTCCCATAGCTTAATTTTTGTCCCAAATTTTTTTTCTCCTGTATCTCTTTCCATGCCGTTCTGTTTCTTCTGATGACCTTTTGGACATCTCCTTGTTTTATTTTCTTTGTCATTTGGTTTTAATGGCGGCATAACGTATTAATAACGTATTGCCTTTGGTGTGTTTTTGGTCAGACAGCGTCTACTGAAGTGATTTCTTGATTCAACAGGTCCGATGGTTGTTAAAAATGTGCAGGAAACTTTAAAAAAAGTGATAAATCTGTTTATTTCTTAATTACCTTTATGCATAGGGCTAAGCAGATTAAGACATTTTTCCCTTCAAACAGCCTTTTATTGAGTGTTTCAGTATTTCATTAGAGTTGGTCACACCTGCATCATGTTATAAATACACTTTACAGAACTGCAAGCTGTCATTTTAGTATTTTTATCTAAAGACATGTGGTCTTTATTTATGATTTCTTTGTAACTAAAAAAGCAGAAGAAACATCTAGACAGCAGTATATAATGTATTTTAACACTATTTATGCCTTTAATCAACTTTCTGTCAATTCCAGATTTTGAGTTTTTAAAAAGTGCAAACATATTATTAAAAAAAAAATCACTATTAAAATCTCAGTAAAAAGCCAGATTTATCTTGATAACCATAAATGCTGCAATTTCACATGACTGAATTGATAAAAATCAGTGAAAAGTCTGTGCACCCTGCACTGTTAAGAGACTGTCGGTGTTGTTGGTGTAACGACACCCCTGGAAAGAGAAGGAAAAAAAAACATTTATTTATTTGTAGAGAAAAAGTCTGTCATCATGGTTCAAAGTCATATATATTTTTTTTTACCTTTGGCCAGACAACTGTCATGTACTTTTCTGCAGACTTCGCGCTCATTACAGTCGAGTAAATGGTCCCTCTGGTGGTGGGAGGAGGAATAGCATAAAACACAAAATAATAAATGCAAAACATTGCTAAAATGTTAAATATAAGAGCAAATTTGTGGAAATCTGTTCTCTTAACTCATATTTGGATCCTATGACTAATTGGGCATGTCAGAATACTAATATTTCACATGCAATACGCTTTTTAAAATTCAGAGTTATTAACAGATTAAACTAACATTTAGATTTCTCCAGTAAAGACTAAAATCCTTGTTATTTTAGGCGCACTCATGAATCCGTTTTTTCTTAGAACGTTTAAAAACAACTAATTAAAAGCTTAAAACTAAAAAACAACAGATCTAAGAAAAAACTACAGAGTACCAAACGTATGTAAAGTATACATAGATTTTAGGAATATAAATGGTTCTAAGGGATTTTAACTTGCATGTTGACAGTCCTTCAGAAATGTATGTCTGGGATTTTGTGAACATCTGAACAGCTATAGATTTTAATTAACATGTGAACGTCCCCACCCTCAACAGAGGTCACACTGTGGATCTTATTGGGCCTCGGGGACCTCTGTTGTGGATGAGGGCACATTCAAGTACGGTTTGTTTTTTTAAGTTCATGATTGCATAATTGAGAGGCTTCCTGAAAGAACCATAGAAGGCGCTGTCTACACCCCGAAGTGGCTGCAAACTTGATCTCACATTTGAAAACCAGCAACAAACTCTTTCACATTCATCTATGGACTTATCGATTCAGCATTTCAATAATAAACTCGCAGCAATTGCGGTTGACAAAGTTTCCCCATTGAAATTACAAACTGTTAAAGGGAAATTCGACTTTTTCATAAAAATGTATGTTTTAAACTGCCTGCAGAGGGCAGTATTCACAAAACAGAGATTGTTTTTGTTTGCCTCTTTTATTCCATTTTCTTAGTACAAAATTCGGACGCCAAAAGAGTTTTACCATTTTTGCAGCTATTATGTAAGTATTTTAAAAGCTTCCAGCACCTCATAGAAAAGATTTCAGAAAATTTTGCATTTTTGGTTTTAAAACAAAGTGGCAATAACAGTATTGTTATTCTGCCTTGGACATTTGAATGCAGACCTTCTGAAAAGTTTTGAGAACATGACTAAAAATAATTAAACTGCTTTTATGATCGTTTCTTTTTAGGATTCTGCTGTTGGGAAAATATTCCTTTCTCCAGGTTAGTTTTTCCTGGATGTGAGTAAACTGTGAAGCGCGTCAGCCTGTCAGAGCTTCATTGACAGGTAAGCAGATTCCATCTTTCTTACCTGTTACACACTGGAGACAGCGTTAAAACCTGCAGAAAAGACTTGGTTTAAAAACCAGTCTATGGGTTCCTGAACATTTCTCTGACTTAGTTGAACTTGTTCATACTTGCCTGATAAAGAGAGTATGAGTTGATGCGTTTTTGGCCTATAGATTTTAGTGCATCGTTTGCTACTTGCCTGAGAAACAAACACAACAGCAGCATTACAACATCCATCCCAGCATGGAAGAATCACCGTCACGCGAGCTGACTCACCGGCGATGATCAGAAGGTGGTGGGGGGAGCCAGTGGTCAAAGTTGGTCTCAACTCTGAACCATCTGAGGAAAGTGGAGAAATGTTAAAGAGAACTCACACACATGCACACGCACGCCAGCTGCCGCTGCTTACCCGTCATACATGGGATCCAGCGGCCAGATGTCCACGGGGCCTTTACGATCTCTGGTGATTATGACCCCTTCCCCTGGTCGAACCCCTCCCACGATGTAGTACACCCCTGTGATGAGGGGGGTTTTTGATAGACGAATGACCGCGTCCTGGAAATCTTCTGCTTCCTCCAGGGTCTGTGAAAAACACACACGCTGACTTTCACTTCCTCCTCGGTTCGGGTCAACTTCTCCTTTGTGTCGCCTCCTCACCTCCCGCACCAACCAGCTGACGGGTGACGCGTGGACCAAGAGAGCAGACGCCACGTTCTTCCACCAGTTCCACCAGTGCTCCGTTCCTGATGAGTTTGAGAAACAAGCGTGAAGACGAGAAGAAAAGAGCAGTTCTGCGAAGCTCAGGGGTTCTACCTCTCTGGTCTCCGGAGATGGTGATTTTCTTAGGACTTTGTCCGGTCCACAAGCCCACATATCCGGCAAATGTAGTTCCCTGGTAAGCCATCTGCAAGGTGATGCGTATAATTATGAGTTATTAAGCTCATTTATCCAAGTTCCAGGGTATTTTGGTTTATTGTCCTTTTTCCTCTATGATCCAGACCCTACAGAACAGGCCAGATTATTGTCGCCCTTACCAACTCAGGTTCTGTTGGAAGAAGAAGGTCATTCCTCTCCTTTGTGGCCTCATACACAATCAGTACCACAAAAATATACTTGATGTTATTTCTTTACCTGGATGTAGTTATTTAAACTTTGGCTTGTAAATTAAAAATGTGAACCTTTTAGGTTGTGCTTCTTTAGCCCCATTCAGAGTGAGAGATCGTGGGATTTCAGCAAACTTAAAGGCTTTGGAGATGGTCGTGTACAGGGTTCCCTCACTATCACGGTTTAACTTCCACAGTTTTTCTGTTTTGAGAAATTCTTTTGTTCAATTCTGAATTTTTTTTGACAGCACAAAATGTTCTGCATCTTGATTGGCTGTCGACCTTGTCAATCAATCTTCTGTGTGCCGTGTCTCCTGTACAGAATTCGTGCAGGTTGCCAGATTCACACAAAACTTTATCCCAAGCAGGTCTTTGTTTCCACTCTATAAAACTGGACTTCGGAACTTTGAGACTTTAAAGAAGAGAAAAACGTGTAAAATTGTTCGTGTGAGTGAAGTGTGTAATCCCACTTCACGGATTTAGAACATAACTCGCAAAATAAACAAAAGATCTCCGTATATTGGTTTAACACCAACTAGTTTACAATGAATTGTCTCAAGAAAAAACCCCACTTATCACTGAATTGGAAGCAAACCTGGAAGAACCACTTATTGCAGTTTATCCGTCCGTCCGTCCGTCTATCTCGATATCTATCCATCTAGATATCTATATTTATAACAGTCTGGTTTCAAAACACTTTACATGTTATCAAACCCTAAATTTTGCACAATGTCAAGCATGTTTTTTTAAGCGTTTAACACCAGAACTTTAGCTCTAGTGTTGGCATTCTTTCGACTACCGTAACTCTTCAACCGTTTACGCATTTAACAAAACGTCATCAAATTCTGAATCGGAGAAAAACCGTCTTGAACGGATATGCAGCATTTTTCAGCAGTGAAGTGCTTATGCAATCACCGTAAATCAGATGATTCAGCTGAAATGCGGCTCTGTGCCGTTATGCATATCGGTGCACACCGACATGAAAACCACTTTCCCCTGAACACACTAGGAGTTACGGTAGGTTAAAGAGCGTGTGTTCTGTAGGTGTCGCCTGCGACAGCTCCAGTCTTAAAGGGTTAATTAGTGGGCGGACCAAAAAAAACTCTTACATTCTTTGCCCCGCCCATTTGCCCTTTTTTAGACATTGCTGAGTTGGGCGTAGTAACCTTCAGAGTTGATGGCAGAGTTTATGCGTTCAGTGTATACATCTTTACAACTTTTTGTACCTTCCCATTCTTCATGAAAATCACATTCAGAGTCATATTCCTCAGAACAGGATGTGGGTAGTCCAGATTCCGGCCGTGGTAAATGTTTCCAGATTTGTCTTGGGTTATGATGCTGGTGCAAAAGCTGCAATACAAAAGAAGGGTGACTGCTAAAGCTGACGACGGACGTCTGCAGGAAGCTACTTTTGAATACAATGAAAGCGTCACATACGCTGAAACTTCATAGGCAAAGTTGAGGATGACGATGTCGGTAAGGTTGCCTCCAAAGTGCGATGCCAGTCCTCGGATCTCCCCGGCATAAGGAGGAGGAATGTACTTTTCCAAGGAATTCACAATAGGCACAATCAAATGATGCACCCATTTGGGAACTGTAGAACTAGAAAAAACGACAAGAAAAGAAGAGGACGCGTGAGTTAGCATTTTGTTGTGGTCTCCTGTTTTTTGAGATTTTTTTGGGGGGGGTCGGGCTGTTTTTAGATGTGTTTAGTTTTTTTGTTTGCTTGGATTTTCTTCGTCTTAAAGTTGAGTCAAAGCATTCCTCCACCACTATGCTTGAGAGCTGGTTGTGCTGGTGTGTTTATGGTCAGGCATCCTCAGGTGGCGAATATCTTTACAAGATTACTTTAAAGCCTTTTCCTTAAGTTAAACCTCTCAAAGAAGAAGCAACTTTCTGCTGTCAGCAAAATGGTTTTAATACATTTTTTCATTAATGACTGGATATTTTAAATTAAACCTTTGTATACTTTTTGAAACCACACTTTACTTTAGTAGAGTGTAGTTTATTTTTCTAATGCTTTACTTGGGAATCTATAGGAAATTGCTCCCTTTTGAAACCAGCCTCCAGTGGTCATTTGAGGAACTGCAATGATTGCAGTGAATTGTCACTTCAGACTTTGCTTTCAAATGAACAGATGTGGGGTTTTGGTTGGGCCAATTTATTTGAAAGCAGTCACTGTTAAATGAAAATACACAACCGCCCCCCAAAGCCTTTAAGTCGGACCAATGAAGCCAAATGGACGAGTGGTGAGCCATTTCAAAATAAAAGATTTTAAACGTCATGACACTACTTCAAGACAGCATTACCTGAATAAATGAGAACCTTCACCAACGCAGGTTTTTGTTTAGTTTTCTTACTTGTTTTCTTGGTTAATTGGTATTTATGTATATGTCACTCTTCAGATTCTGTCTGGTCTGTTCTGTTTTGGGTGTGTTTCATTTTTGTCAATCGTTCGCTTCTTTATGAACCTTTACTCAGATTGCTGGTTCTGTCCTCTACAAACCACTTCCCCTGAAAGCAGTAAAAGCCAAACTACAACAATTGGTTTGTGTCAACAGGGTTCGCCTCCTTCTTCCAGTGACATTTTGGGGCAGAGGGTGAGTGTGTATCCATATGTTAAGCTCAGCGATCAGCGTAAAGATCACTGACTGACTCTTGTTCCAAGTCGGACTGAGTAATCATTTCTCTCAGTCCAGGTCTCATATACAGTCAACGGTAAAGACCACCTTGACTCCTAACTGCTCTCCTCTTGTGCTGCAGCTTAACAGACTGCTTCCTGTTTCAGAGCCTGCACATTGGAGAGTTTGGTCTCCAAGAGTCCACTTTGCTCTTTGTTTTGACTGTTTCTGCCAGTGTTTCCACATAAATCCTTCTGGATCACCTTCTACGTTCTCTTGTCTCTTTGTTTGCATTTGGGCTCCTAACCGGTCTGTGACATCACCAAGGCCTTCAAACTGTTGAAAGACAGAACAAGAACTAATTTTGGAAGAAGAAAGGATAAACTAAGACATGTTTAGGCTTTTTACACCAACTTGACTGTTGGGGTCTGCAACCTGAGCCTCCAGAGCCACATGTGGCTCCTTTATCCGTCTATTGTGGCTTTAAGGAAAAATGTGGACGATTTCAATAAAACAATTGGCTGTTTAAGTTTAAGTTGTAAAAGTTTTCCTATTATTAGAATTATTAGAATATTCTTCTGCTGCAAAACAGTGTCTAGCTGAGAGGCAGTTCAGAGGCACAGTCCTTACATGTTCAGACGAAAAAAATTGGATTTTACTCTAATTTTAGTTTATATTTAATAGTAAAAGGAGAAAATGGGTGAAGGAGCACCAAAGTCCTATTGTTGTAAAATGTCACATTTGATATGTTGGCTTTGTTGAATTTTTAATTACAGTAAATCTGCTGGAACAGGAGGATTTTCTTTCACACAGTTTGTATTTTATTTTGAAAGGAACATGTACCGCTTTCAAAAGTAAAAGAAGTTACAATTATTATCAATACAAAAAATATAACCATGTTTCAATTCAATTATTGTAAATGTTTATAAGCTAAATTTTGCAAATGAATGGCTTAATGGCCACAAAAACATGAAGTGTATGTTTCTAAACAATAAAATGGGCCTTGTAGCTCTTGCTACAACTAGACCGATTGTTTTTTTCAAGGCTAAAAGGTTGCAGACCCCTGGAGAAGAAAGTTGGGAGTTGATAAAGAGTTCTGTGAAAAAGGTGCTCAACCAATTTCAACGAAAATCCCAAGTTCAGCAGAACAACTGTACTTTGATAGGTTTAAAGTCCGCCTCCACTAAAACGGCAACATGCACCAGTTCGACTGACGTTTCCTTTTCACATGTATGTTACATTTATCATACTTACCGTACGTTCAAAACCTCAAATCTATGTGAGCAAATGTTACATGTTTCACAAAAGCCACAATAACGACACTTTCATGCAGTGGCAGAGAGTAACATATACTGAGTTTAAACTTTTGCACAGCTGAAATAAAAATGTCACCGTCTTCTTTCCTCCTTTTCTTTTCCGTCCGGTCCAACAAAAAATATATACAAATGTAATTAATATGAATAAAGTTTATCTGAAATTACAAAAGGGGTTTATTTAAATATACATCTGGTGTATCATAAGATTCATAACCCCTGTTGTAAAAGTAAAATATGTCCAACACAAAAGGCTTTCATCTTTTCATCTGCTTGCTTAGCTGTTGGACAGGAAAAGTTAAAAAAATATATATTTCACCATCTGTGACTCAGTTTCTGGCATTTCAAAATAAGAGTTTCTGGTCTGTCACTTGTGCATTTTTTTAAACACTGCAAGAAAAGCAAAGAGTTACGGAAAGCCTCAGTTATAAATTGTCTTTTTGAAAAAAAAATTTTTTTTAAATGATTGTTGCTAAGAGCAGAAAGTTTCTTCTTTGAAAGGTTCAAGTTTTGAAAGAGGCATCAGAATAATTTTACAAAAACTGTCTTCACATGTGACCAAAGTGGAGATTCCTGAGGCCCTGCGTCAGGCTGGCGACCCGTCCCGGACTGGATGGATGGAGATGCCTGATCATAAACACACCAAACTTCCTTTAAGCGCTCAAGCACGGCGGTGGAGGGTTGATAATTTGGACCTTTCTGAAACCAGGTTAAAGTGTCTACTTTTGTAACTTTTATCATAAAAATAAAGAAGTGTGAAGTTTGAGGATTAGAATGACAACAAAAGTGAGGTTTTATCTTTATTTTTGAAAGGTTCACTAAAAATGTAAAAGCATATAAGAGTGAGATACATATTTATATATGCAATCACAACCGTTTTTGTGGAGCTCTATAACATCATCTATTACATTTTATTTCTATAGTTTTCGCATTAAGGAATGTTGTTGGGCGGACTGTGATTGCACTGTACATTTATCTACTTCTGCATTTTAACTCATTAAATGTTCTGGAACAAGGAAGCCTATAAAAAGCTTACATTTTTATTTGGTTAATTAAAGTTCCTGTTTAAATATTTTTTGATGCTAATTTACATTTAATAAATAAATCTATTTATTCAAATGTACTTAGTTAAATCTGCATTCAGAACACAATCTGGAAGGTAATTATAATACTGAATGACCAGAAAAACAATTAAGGTTAAAGCTAATATTACATATACTAAAAGTGCTGGGTGTTTGCAGGATAAACAGTTCCTTTTTTATATTTTAAAAGTTCGTTTTATTTGTTGTAATAGTTTTTAACGGATTAGGAATGAAAACTAAACTTACTCGATTATTGCTGCTGCCGCTTTGTTCAGGTAAGCTACGTCAAAAACTTTGAGCAGCGGTTTCCATCGCTCCTCTGGCTCCTCATCCAGGCTGATGCTCACCGTTGGAGGGGCAACCTGAGCCCGGCATGGGGGGCCCAGCAGCGGGAGCAGCAGCAGCACGACGGTCCACTCCATCGCAACCAATCCAGTTCCTGCTGACCGCCGGACAGCTGCTGGGAAAAGCGAGGTCTAAACTTCCCGTGAAGATTTTCACAATAAAACAAAACCAACACCCCCAACACTTTTTGAGGCTCGCCTGTTTTTGAAGGCTGTCACTTTCAGTGGTAGTATTATATTGTATTTTGCATTTATTTAAAATATATGGAAATTTAAAAACTTAAAAAATACAGGATTCTCGTATCAAAGTGTTCAATCGAGTTAACAAAGGAGCCGTGCTTTTATTTTGAATGTTGTCACAGCGGAAGTTATTGAAGGGAACAAGGAGGAGAAAATGAAACAAAAATGATCACCAGAGATAACGTTTAGAAGTTAAAACAAATTAAAGTTCACAAAAACAATTTTTTTAAAGAGAAAAAAAAATAATGAAACAAAATCCGAATGATCCGCCAGTGTTTTAGCACAGTCGATGTATTTGAGTGAATTCAATTTACCAGGAAGTTCGTTGAGAGGGATTTTCCCTGGCTTTTCCTTTATTATTAAAAACAAACTTCTCAAAATCCAATAAACAAACAACCACAACAAAAAAACGTTTTTATCTATTTAATTTAAAGAAAACGAAGAAATAATTGTTTAATTATAGGGCAATAAAGTTTGTGGTGTAAACCTTTATTCTGATTACAATTTTGGAATTCACTCTATTAACAAATATATGAATTTGAGGCTTACAGAGAAAAAAAGGATCAGGAAACATGCTTTTGCTCTAGTTTTCAGATTATAGCCAAATCTGAACACAAAAGCACGCACAAACACACACCACTGCCTCATTCCTCAGGGATTTATCCTCTTATAAAGGATCAGAATCACTGCTTACTGATAAAGATAACCTTTCATGAACATTTCTGACAGGTTTTTTTTGTAAGAATTCCTAAAAAAAAAAAAAAGCTAAATATTCCCAAATATTGTCATGCCTATTCAGAGGTCAAACAAATAGCGCCACAGTTGTGTTAGATCCACAGAGGGGTCACTGTGCAGAGGCATCTCAGTCGCTGTCCTTTCTGTAAAACAAACGTTCTGTCTTCCTGCTTCAACAAGGTCAACCCATCATTTCTGACCTTGGTGAAATGCTCTTTGTCTTGTGACTGCCCTCTAGTCATAATTTTTGAACATTGGGGTCACTGTTTTCTGCAATCATGGTTAAAAATGTCACTTTAGGGAACACCGCATCTTTCCACGCTCAATGAGTCCATTTCATTCATTTCCCACTCGTTTTCATCTTAGGAAGAATCTTTTTTGTTCCAGTGAAATTGGAGCAAAACGACAGCCTCCATCCAGATGGCAGTGTGTCCTTGAGTTAGGTAATACATTTATCACTGTGTCTGCATGTGTTTTGACTAGGAAAAAGTTGAGCACCTTTTAGAAATCAGTTATGCTTTTTTAGCTTCATAAATCTATTTGCTTTTTGCATAAATGTGTGCAAAACAATAACTTAAAGAGTGAAAGCTAACAACCATGTCATTGCCTAAATGCACTTTGTTGCAGCTACTTTTTTTATTTATCCACTAAATCCAATAACAAAGTGATATCAAACTGTTTTGAATATATTTTGAAAACAGTTTCTTCCCCATTATTTTTTCTTTGATGGTATCTGATCAAAAAATATTTTTCCTGTACTACCTATGTTTAAAAAGTGTTTATAGTTGTGTTAGTATGTTTTTTTTATTTTAATTTTTTAAAGAAAAGACACTGTGATCTGCAAAAAAAGAAGCTAAAACATCAAAAAGAAAAAACATTAACACATGAATACTGTATGGATGGTTCAGTTTGTGATTTTATGAAATTTACAACCCATTTTAATACTTTAAAAAAGTCATTTAATTTATTTTTTGATGTGTTCTGTTGTGTGATGGAGAACCCGCCCTCCTCCTTGGACAGAAAATTTTAAATATTTATTTATGATATATGATTTAAAAAAAATGATCCAAGTCCAAACTGACTGAATGAATGTTTTGCATATAAACACAAGTATATCTGGTGCTCCTGAAACAAAGACATAAAAAATACTTTTAGGAAAACTTCTGGCAGGAGGTGAGCTCTTTTTTAGCTTTATACATTTGATTTGAATTGTCTAATGTATAATTCAAATTCCAAGCCATGAGCCTTGGTGACCTATGTCTAAACTGTGACCAAGGATTCTAGCAGTTTCAGTTCTTTGTGATTTTGTTTCCCTCCTGACATATTTCTGCCAGCAGGGGGCAGAAAACGCCAATAAATATTCTCAAAACTCTTGAGCTCTTTTCTCCATGACTGCAATTTAGATTAATGCTAAACAGATCATTTCTTTGTTTAATTCCAGCACATATTTTAGAACTAGATGCACAAATTTAGTGCAGTTAAAGTCCTATGGAGGGCAAAGGATCATACTGAGATAATTTGATTTAAATTTTTCTCTGTAAGAAAAGATGGAACCAAGTAAACATTAAAAAAAGTTTTGCCAAACTAGGTTCAATCTTCATTGATTCCCCATTCATGGTATCTCCATTGCAGCCACAGTAAAGAAAAAACAACAAGAAGAAAAACAAAGTAGTTTCTCCTACTTCTAATAAGTAAAAAAATACATAGAAGTATTTTTTGCTTACTCAGTTCTAGAAAAACTATAACAATAAATGGTAGATGTACCAGGAAACAAGGAAGCATTCTTACCTTTTTTTCTATTTTTATACCTAGCAGAAGGTTTTTTGTCTTAATTAGTTGATTTTTACTTCTAAATTAGACTCGAGTGATTGACATTGTCTCAATAAGATGACAGCTCTTTCATTTAAACTGTTAAAGACAAAATGAGTTTGTTTTGACATAAAAGCACATGTGAATGGAGTCCTGTAGAGAGCTGGTGTTCACATTTCTGTAGCAGCTGCTGTGGAGTCCTCCTCAAAGACAATAACTTGAGGTTTCTCTGATCTCCAGCCTAAACAACTAAATACTGTTGTGAGTCTAAAACATCAAGCTGGACTTGCACGTGTCTCTGGGAGCTGGGTGGCGTGCAGCACCTCCGTTACCTTTTCTTTTTTTTTTGTGGTACCATGCCGACCTCAGGGTTACCCAGGAAACGGCTGTCAAATGGGCACAATGGAGCCGTGTCAACAAATATAGAATAATTTCAAATTCTCACTTTGCTCAACTCTGACCTCAAATGACATTTCCACCGGCATGTTTAGTCTTATTCTATTATACAAAGAAGATATGTACTTTTGTCAAACTACACCAATAAACAAAGCATAAAGGTTTCTACAAATACACAAGAAATGGGGAATTAAATGGCAAAAAAAAAAAAAAATCAAACTGAGTTCTTATGAAAACCTTTCGTATTTTCAAATGTTTAACTTGTGTCCTGTAATCTAAGACGTGCTATTGATTCCAAGGGGCTGAAGCTTTATGGGTTATGTAAGCGTTACGTCATGGTGGTGTTGTGAGGAGTTGTCAGGTTGGCTGCAGTGACACATTTAAGCCAACAGGCACTCAAACACTGACGGAAAAAGAGACCTTTATTAATATATCAATAATACTTTATGTACAAAATATTAACAAACGGTTACATTAAAAAAAAATCCAGAGTACCTCATTGGATACAAACTTTTTTTCCTTTGAACTTTACATTCATGCTTTTTACCAAAAACACTTGAGTTCATCCCAGTTGCTGTGTTTAAAAAAAACAAAAAAAAAAAAGGCCATAGCATGAGCTGGGATCAGGCCTCGCCTTGGCCGAGAAGTTTGTGAGCAAAAATGCAAATGTACACACTTTTCTGTCTGCATACAGCAAACCGCCACCTCAACTTTCCTCTGACTGCTACGCAAAACACACTCAGAAGGTCAGGTATCCAAAATAGAGGCGTTCCAAGCGGCACGGGGACCTCAGCCGAGCTGCACAAAGGATCACCAATTCAGATTTTAGGGGCACGTTCGTTACGCCTCAGCATGACAACATCCTGAGCCGGCCGCACAACTCCTGTGTCAGCACAACTCCCAACCACACGTGTTGTTTTGGTAACACTCTAGTCTAAGCAGTGTTTTGTTGTACTTACAGGAACGACAAAACACACTTGCATTGCTCCACACAGCAGCATTTACAGGGGAGTTTCTCTTTTTAATTAATCTTTACATTCATTAGACTGATGTGCAACAATGAAGGTCTACGTCGTTCTGCCACAAAAGGGGAGGGGTTACATTCTAAGACATTCATTGGGGAGTCTAGAGAACAAAAGACGACGTGAATAAAAAAAAAAAAAGAACTCAATCTCAACAGTCAAGCTAACCGTCTTCACAGCGTTTCAGTGCAACAGGTGGATGACAAGTCTCAACCATTAAAGTCCATCAAGGTTCCTGATCTGAAGGGAAGGGGGGCGGGGTGCGCTGATGTGCTACAGCTGCTTTGAAGGGCGACCAGCGGGCTCCTTTCCCCTCCGGCTGACATTCAAAGCGCAGGATGCTGCCGGAAAGGCCTGCTCAGTCTTTGGTTTGCAAGTTCAAAGGGGGGGCCGGCTTTAAAGCTTTGTGCAGAGCCTGGGAGTCCACTGAGGTCTGCAGGGAGGCCGGTGACCCCGCCCTCGAGGTCAACAAGGAGGAGGGCGGGGTCTCCAAAGCCGCCACGGAGCTGCTCATGCCTGGGTACATGACCGGCATGCCCCCGGGGTACCAGCATTTCTCCAGCATCGGCAAGTACGCCGCTGCCGCGGCCGCCGCCGGGGGGAGGACGTAGAAGGGGAGGCAGAACGGGGGCTGGTTGGGGGAGAAGCCCATGTAATTGCCAGGATGTCCTGCTGAGTGGACAGAGAGAACCTCGTCCTCTGAAGAGTCTGATCTTGACCTTTTGGCCCGAGGCTCGTCGTCCTCTTTTTTGATGCCGGCCTGGTGAGGCTCGGGGGTCCCGAGCCTCCTGTCCTTCTCGTGGCTCTCCAACCACTGACTTTTGTGCTTTTCGTGTTCCCCCCCATAGCCACTATCCGTGTCTGTGTCGCTGCCGCTCTGCTCCCCCGTCCCGTGATGGTAAGTCCTCTGAATGACCGGAACGCAGTTCTTGGCGGGGGTCTCGGACGGCCTGGCGTCCGGCGTGCCGGGCTTCTTCCCTTCCTCAGAGAGCTGGGGAAGGGGCTCGTCCGGCTGCGGGCCGTCCTGATGGTGCAGGACTTCGGTGGCGACCTTCTGGAGGTGGCTGATGACACGGGAAGGAGTCAGATCCGTGCTGCTCTCTTGGCTGGCGAGATAGTGGACGACCTCTTTGGCGCAGAGGTGAAAGCCGGAGCGAAACATCTCCGAGTCGTCTCCTGCATGATCGCCTGAGTGATTAGAGTTGACGTCAAACCACTGCCACCAAGACGATCCAAAAGCTGCTGGTGTGTCAAATTCAACTTACTGATCTGCAAGTCCTTCTGCAAAGCAACGATCTTCTGCTGCTGCTGCTCCAGGAGGGCGCTCAGGGTCTTCACGTGCTTGAGCGTGAGCTCCAGCACCACCGCTTTCTCCAAATGACCCAGCGTCTAAAACAGGAAGACCTTCGATAAGCATGTTGATCTTCCTTATGTAACGCATTCTGCAGCTGAACAGAGGGCACCGCGCCAACTCCCCCCACACCTCCGAGCAATTTCAGCCAAAAGAAATCCTCAAAAGCCACCAACAGGTTTTCCAGGACCAAAAAACGAACTCTTTTGCTTTAAATAATAATAATAATAATAATAAAAAATGGAAAGTTTGAAGGATGTAGAATAGAAAACTCACTGTAAGTTTAAGGTGCTCGGGCAACAAATCCTTCAGCTGCGCAATGCACTCGTTGATTCTGTCCCGTCTCTTCTTTTCGATCAGTCTGTGCGGCAGTTTGTAGGTCTCCTAAAAGCAAATTTAAAATAAAAATCAATAAGGATAACCATGTAAATAAATAAAAAACTTTTATTTTGAATTATGAATCCAAAGCTTACCTTGCACTCGTCCCTTCCTTTCATGCCTCTCCTGGGTTTGAACATATGAATAGGAAAGTCCACTCTTTAAATAGAAAGTAAAATATTTTAGACATGTATTTATAAGTTTAAAAAAGTTGACAGAATGGAGCAGAAAATGTCCCACTGACTGACTTACCCGTGCATGTCAGCTATATCCATAGATGGGTGTTTCGGCGCAAAAGGAGGCGGTTGCGCACTTGGAATTCTCTCCATTTCTGTTTACGAAGTAAAAACCGCCTTCAAGTCGTTCAAGTCCTACCGAGAGTCTCCGTGGAAAAGCTCCTCAGCTCTTGAGCCGTTCGCTGCTGTGACCTGTAGCTCGAGCTGTGAAGCGGGAGTGTCCGGGCTCTTCGGCTCACCCACGCCCGGCGGAGTGTGACGGAGGGAGGCGGGGCCGCAGGCTGCGTGTTAAAGCCTGTGACTGCAGGCACGTCTCCGCTCCGTCACATGAGCCTCACGTGTTGGACGGTGCTTTCAACTCCTCGCCCTCCACGCGAGCGCACACCCCTCCCCCCGCAGCTGTGTAGTACTCCCCCCTCCACACGGAAGAGTCTC
Source organism: Oryzias latipes (assembly GCF_053564925.1). Taxonomy (NCBI): domain Eukaryota; kingdom Metazoa; phylum Chordata; class Actinopteri; order Beloniformes; family Adrianichthyidae; genus Oryzias; species Oryzias latipes. Next base: position 27,280,829 of record NC_136241.1, on the reverse strand, counting down.
GTGTACCACCACGCTCCTCCCGGGCGGGCGGGGCCGGGCCGACCGTGTTTACAAATAAAACAACAAAGTAAAGCGGCACTTTTAGAAGATTCTTTAATCTCAAAATGGGATAAATCGTCGCTCGCGCTTGAATCAAAATTATTAACGTAAAAAAATAATATAAAGCGGAAATTATTTTTTTAAAAGATGTGTATGTGTGTGTGTATATATATATTTATTTGCTTCGAGGAAATTCCAAAACATTTTCAGGAAAAGTACTTTTCTTCTTGCTTTAAAAAAATATTGACATAAAGTCAAGTCTGTTTACATGTCACGAGAGCCCCGCCGCTGTGCGGCACGTGCACCTGCGGCGGAGTGACACAGTCGGCAGGGCATGTAAAAAGTCACGGCTGTGTGCCTCCGCTGCGGGGCTGAAGGAGCGCCTGAGCCGTACCCAGCAGCTGCCGATTGAAGCCCGCCCGCCCCGTGCCCAGCAGCGGGCTGTCACGTGGAGCTCCTCATGGCGGGCACGCAGATCCCTGCCGCTGACGTCAGGCGCTGGAAGACTGTGTCGGTCCTAGCCGTCCACGTCCCGGCGCAGACGAACTATTTATGGCAACAGACCCAGAACAACACGAAGGCGCTTTCACTTCTCACTCGTGTTTCTCTGTTAATTCAAAAAAATAAATAATAAATCTGTTCCATCAAACTTATTTTTCTTTATCCCACGTGACTGAATTTAAACAATACTCTTAAATGAAGTGTGTTTAAAAAAACTTTACTGTTAAAAACTAGTATACTTGGTAGATTTATATATATTTTTTAAAAATCAACCAATAATGATGAAAAGTGCAGAAATATCATATTTTAAATTTACACATGATTTTCTGAGCTTATAGGTGAATAACGGTTGAGGATAATAATTAACACTTCTAAGTAATATAGCTGGGCAATTAGGAAACACATGTAATAAAGTTTCTGCTGGAACCTTCCATCTGATATACTATGCTTTTTTTAAACATGAAAACCATGTGACTCGTGAAAGTTGCTTAAAAAAACTTTTCAGGAAAGTCCACGTTTATGAGGGGTGCAAGGAAATTTATAGCTCAGTTATAGCCCGTCTGTTTGCTCTGCAGGGGTTGATGGTGTAGAAAAATGGGGGTTATTTTTTAATGCTAAAAACACACTTTCACTTTTTAAAAAACTGTTTAAATCCATCAAAATGTTTGCACTTTTCCATTTTTAGTCTCCTCCAACATCTTTAGAGGTGTGTCAGTGCACAAGTCTTTGTCAGGGTTCACATCCATTTCAAAATTATTATACACACATAAAAAAAGTAAAATCGACACAAACATAGATTCTAATAAATCGCTCTACTTTATTGTACAAATTGACTTAAAATTGTTTAATCTAAACATTTTCAAGTTACATAATTTTTCTTGTTCCTTATTTTTCTATACAAAAGAAAATATAAGCAACAAACCTTATGTACAAGTAAAGCACAAAATTTCTATCAATAGCAACAAAAAACCCCAGAAAAACCAAAATCCTAAACATTAAAAAAGTTTCATTGAGGCACAAATATACCAATAATGCAACATAAACAGAAATTACCTTAGTGCTTTGTTATCATTTAATTATATGAATCCTGAGCAGACTGTAATAGCATAAGACTGTTTTTTTTACATAGGAAAACTTATTTCTCTTTAAATAACGTAGCACTTAGACTTGAATGTTAAATATGCATTCGTGGAAGAAAACTAACTGCTTCTATTGCTTTCACTAAAAAAAAAAAAGACAAAAGAAAAATTGAATGAATGAAAAGAAATCACAGATTAATGCCATCTTAAAATATTATCTATCTGCTTTAATTATCTGGAGACAGAGAAGAAGATATTTTGAAAAGGACATGGTTGGTGGAACCTAAATCTACACACCAGAGAGGTTGCATATTTAAATTAGGATATTGCACAACATACAAAAATAACATAACAAATACTGCGCAAAATGTCAGGAATATATATATATATAAAACTTTAAATGAAAATTCAAATAAAAGAAACCAATTCTTCCTGTTCAGTAAGGCCATGTGTTGACTAATCCAAAAAGATGTGGCACGGACCCCTAAGCTGAACAGAACAAAGTGGGTGAGTGTTTCTGTCTGAGTGGAATAACACGTGTGTGGGGACACAGCTTCACATCACCTAATAACTACCTATGGTTACAGTGTTTCCCTACCGTTTAAAGTTACTTTCACACTCAGTAGGTGTAAGCTGTGTGCGCTTCGTCCAGGAACTTATGCAGGCTGCTGGGGGTTGATGTTCATGTGCGCAGGTTGTCCCAGCAGGCCAATCCGCTGCTTCTGCTTCCTCTGTTCTGTCATCTGAGCACAACACAGGTTGTATTAAAAAAAAAGAAAAAGTAGTTCAGCAAGCATGTACATATATTTCTACTCTGACCCTTTAAGCATTCAGCTCTCTAAAACTAACAAACTCTCAACACTGCTCAACTGAAACAGGTTCTTCTGAAAAGCTGCCAGCCTCTTCATGCACTTTGCTGCATCTACTGACGAAAGCAGCTCAATACAAACTACCAATTCTGAAACTCAGTCGACAGAAATTTCAGAGATCAAGCGCAGACTGAGTCATAGCACAGGTATTAACATTTAAACCAGCAAGAACAAGAAAGGGCTTTCTGCTCAGAAAAACCGTATTTAACATAAAGTGACGAGGTGTGCTGAAATACAACACAAGTGAGAGGACAAAACTGGTCCAGCAATGACTGCTGGAGGAAACACAAGTCCATGCAGTGGGATGATGTTAAGGAAAAATAGGATTTAAGTAGATCAAATGCTCGATATAAAACTCTGCTGGCAGAAAAACAAATAGCTGTTTCTGATCTGTAATTTTCTGAGTGAGTCAATTTTTCAGGGAATGACCTAATTAAAAATGGGCTGCACAACTTTCTTGTTTTATGCTCTTCCATAAGGGAATTTTCTACCAGAAAAGATCCTGGATGCATAACGTGACTTTTGAAAATCAAAACAAAGCAGACTTAAATGCTGAACTGAGTCAAAATTCGGCCAATGTTCCGCTCGTCTTCCAACAACACAATCATTTCCTTTCGTCTGGGTCAAAATGTCTCGGAAACATCCACTTCCTCAAATTTACTTCTCATTTCAGCAGAAAAATATATTTTTACTATTACTAGAAGTACTAGATTGCTTATCTGTCAGACCTGAACGTACATGCACCATAGGCAGACTGTTTATACTCTTGCAGCATTTTTTTTTTCCTTACTGGCCTCTCTGTCAGTGAATTTTATTAGTTTACATTCAATGCAGTTTCAAAAGAAGACAATAGGGTTCACCTTGCAAGTTTACCAAGTGACAGGTGGATAATAAAACAAGACTGAAAGCCTCACAAGTCATGAACTATGACTCATCGACCTCTTGAATTTAACAAGTCTGCACCTAAAGAGCATCAAACTGCAAACAAAGTAAGGACAATGTCATCCGGCATTCGATGTCATTCAGCTTTCAGAAACCCGCGCTACGCCCGCGACAAACGCTTGCATTTTGTGTCTGCGTCAATCTCGTATTTCGGTTTTAACCCACCTGCTCCTTCAGCTCCGTCAGCTGGCTGGAGAGGTTGGTCACCAGCTTCATGGTAGACTCCAGTTTCTCCTGCAGGTTTCGGATTTCATTCTGCTCCCCGTCTGCGTCGCTGCTGACCAGCGACATGGCCCGCATCCGTGGAAACCAGTCCAGGTTGTGTTCCTATTAAAACCAAGTTTTGTTAGGTTACACCTAAACACAACTGAGATCTGGTGTCATCAACCAACTATCTGCTCTTTCAGGCCGTAAGCATTTCTTCTGCTAAATTTCAAATATAAATAATTTTACATTGAAGCTAAAATGCGATTTCACCCAATTTGATCAGTTTTTGTGGTCTCAGGCCCACTTTACTCCCTTATTGCAGAGATTTCAGTCAAACTTATGATGGGACTTTCCATGCTAGGATCGCACAGGATATGAAATCACTCAAAAAAAGGGCCGTTTCATTACAGGCCCGCGTCATGCCTGCTGTTATCGCACCATCAATGAGGCTGGCATGCCTAACATGAGCTGCAGATGGATGCAGAAACTTAATCATACATGCAGAGCTGAGAGGATCACGCAGCTGGCTCCACAAATGAGCCGAACAGAAATCAAGCTCACGCTCGACTGCGGCTGAAGCCGAGCTGCCCTGAGTAAGGGTGGAGGTGGGGGTTCACGCTGGGACAGTGTTTACTAGACTGCGGAGCATCATGAATGGGACCTTTGACACCACCTTTGGCACAGTATCGTCAGCAGCTATAAAAAAACCTGACAGCTTCACTTTTATGGTTATTATCAAGCCTTTCTGGAAGTCTGAACTGAATGCTTTCAGAATCAAATGTGTGTTTACTTGACAACACAACAATAATTTAAGCTAAGTGAGATTCGGCTTTTCCAATAGAAACCACAATGACTGAAGGTGTAAACGTATTTGACCTCTTCCTTTTTTAGCAAAAAATGTCTGCGTATTTGTGAAAGATGAAAATAAATGGCCAAGAAACTAAATATTACACAAAGAAAAACAGAGTAAATATAAAATTACCTCATTCACAAATTGAAAAAGTCCAAACCTGCTTGAACCTATGGGAAATAAAGTATTGGTGACCTGATTTTAATCATTCTCCAAGACCACATAGGGATGTAGGTCCTACTGTTTGCAATCAGTCTCAGCAAACAGTCTAAATTCTTAAGCTTTAAAGTTGCTCCAGACCATCACATTCTCACCACCATGTTTGACTGTTGCCCTTATGGTCTTATTAGGACACACCGGTACTTTATTGGCTAATATTTCCGATACAGTGGTTCCTCGTATATTTGGGGGGGATTATGTTCTGAAAAAATAACCTGCAATTGGTGAAATCCAAAAAGTAGGACTACAGATGTTTAAAACCCCTGACTACATGATGTATACACTATTTTTTGAGGGATCACTGTAAATCAGGACACTCCATCCAAGAAAATTATATTTTGATTCCAAACAGCCCTCACAATGAATGCCAAATATTTAAAAAATACATTTGACTCTTTTTTTTTTCAATATTAGACCATTGTCATGGTTTCACACTGCAGTTTTTTTTCTCTTCAACATTGTTGGAAAAAGCAATAGAAAAAGCTCCATCTTCCACCGGAGATCCAATTTTTTCTCTTCTTATTCCCTCATTGATTCATGAACTTTGACATTACTATAAGTAATAGAGAATTTCGCCATTGTCGGATGAATAAAGTTTGATCTAATTCTAATTCTATCTAAGCAAAACTTATTTTCATGTTGTTCTGGTTACTGACTTTCTGAGTGAGTCCTCATGACGTTCTTGAGTCATTCTGGTTGTTGGTCACTCTAGGTATCTTTTATTTTTGGACAGTAGGTGGTGATTCTGGAAAGCCTCAAACTCAAAGAAATGTCTTTTCTTTTGTTTTTTAACACATTCAAACTATTATACTTCCAGGAACTTTGCTTGTTTCGTGCTCTTCAAAAAATTCTATGGATGGGAGCACGTTATGCTTCTTTTTCAGATATTTCGCTGTGTTTCACTTTGTCTAACAACTTCTGTTTATGTTATTTCCTTTGATTGAATAGGTCTGATGGGAAACTGAGCTCATCTTTTTTGTAAAGAAAAAGAAACTGTATATGTATTATTTAAAAAGGAGTTCATTAGTTATAAATTAAGGACAAATACTTTTTTTAAAATGTAATTCCTTTAAAAGCCACATTTGTAGTTATGTTGGTATTTTTTTCTGTAATTCAAACTTTCATTATCTGGGGTGCGACAGATTCACAAAATAGGGAGTAAATGCTCCAAATCTAATCAGATGAAATTCCAAAAGAAGATTACACCTAAAATTTAATTTTTAATCCATAAGAACCCATGGTGACATAAATGTGCAGAAGAACACCAGGAATGTGTTTCTGGTTGTGGCTTATCCCATAGAATTTCTTTTTGTTTAAAAAAAAAAGGGGTCTGGGTCAAGGCAGGGAGGGAGGGAGGGAGGGAGGGAGGGAGGGAGGGGGGGGGGGGGGGGGGGGGGGGCTTCTGACTTATGGGCCACAGAGGGTTCTAAAAATGTAAAGAAGGGCTGGACCAGGAGCGGATGCGTGGAGTATTTTGGCCATCCAGCTCATATGAGGAAGAAATTGAATCGGGATAAAAACATGGTTTCATTTTGATCGAAAATGTATATACATGTATTTTAAAATTGAACATTTTGAAGTTTTTGTTTCAAAATGTGCTGCTTTTTTTCTCATATTGGTACCAAATGCACCAATAGGTTGAAATGCAAACTTGAAGAAATGCTGCATTCATGTGGTGTTGGAATAATGGAAAAATGACTGTCCGACTCAGAAAAAACACACATGTACGTCGGAAAAACAACAAATCTTTCGACGCCACAAGAATGAAAAACAACTCCCTGCACCTAAACAAAGGTCAATTTATTTCTAGTGCACTATATATTTGGAGACACCAGAATTACAGGAAAAATAAAGCCTGAAATTAATTTATTTTAGTTTAGCAGGCCAGATTAAATAGTTTAATGGGCTCTGGGCTGTAGTTTGCCCCCCACTGGTCTGGGTTCCCATTGGTTAATGTTTATTTTGACCTCAAAGGGAATATATTTTATTCATTTGTAGGATACAATGAAAAGCACGGAAGGCATAAATAAAAGTAACAGACAAAACACTCAGAAGTTGTGGAGCTTAATGTGTTGGCAGGCAACTCGGCACTTGACTGCTGCATGCCACTGGCATCGAGTGCAGTCAAAAATAGACTAAAGTCATGTGAACGCAAGCTTGTTTAATGAACGCATGTTAATGTTGCAGATGCGTGCCTTTAATCATCACAGGATCTGTCTCAACGGCACATAAACAGAGAGGAAGATTCTGTGTAATCGCTGTGGTCACTGGCAGGTAACAGCACAGTACCAAAGAAGGGAGCTGAAAAAGTCCCTGGGTTTCAGTGGTTGATTTTGAGATGATGGGGAGAGTGGGGTGGCCGTGCGCACCACAAACCAGTTTTAGGTCAGATGGCAGCCAAAGGGGAATCACAAAACACTAAGATAATGACTGGAGCGCACTCATTCTGAAAAGAGGAGAGAACGACTGTGAGTTTGTTCCATTTCCTGAATGCAAAGTCAGAGCGGCTGTGTTTATCTGGCATGTGTGCAACATCTATGTGCAGCTGCCCTAATGAGAACACTGCAATGACGTATTCTATTCAGTCCAACCTCAAATAAGTACAAGTTCATAAAAATTGGGAGCAAAACTCCAAAAAGCGATGTTCTACATCACTGCAAACGAACACGGCTGATTATCATTTCAAAAAAGTCCTCGATTACAGATAAAAACCAGAATGCACTGATTATCCAACTCTGAGCACCAGTGTTACAGTAGCAAGGTTTGGTGTCTCTTCATCCCCACGATGTAAAAGAACGAAAGAAACAAGCAAAGTTTCAGTTTAGATTAGGCAAAAAGACAACTGAAATTTGGAAAATGGAAATCACCAACTTCAGTGTTCCCCCTCCCCACACTTCTCTGCCAGGCCTTTCCTGCAGTTATAGCTAGAGTAGTTAAAGATAAAACTAACGGCAGAAAAGAAAGTGAAAAAGACGCTCAGTGAGTTGAGGATCATGTGGCGGACTTGATAAATGACATAACGTTCAGCCATGCTTGCTTGGAGGGATATTTGGTTTCTACTCATGGAACTCTGCCCTTTCAGCTCTACAGCATCTGGATGAATCCAAGCAGAAAAATACACAAACCCCTTCTAAATCAGTTTCAAACTCAAATACCCAAATGCAAAGATTGTACCACATTGACAGAAAAACTCCCAATGGTCCCAAAATTGTATTTGAATTTGACAGATGAACCTTTTGGGAAAACATCAGCTCTGTGTACACAGATTTAAAGACGAGCCAAAGAAAAGAACAATGCTGCTACTGTAAAACACGGAGGAGGTTCGGTTATAGTTTGGGCTGCTTTGCTGCATCTTGGAAAAAGTTTTTAGTCTGTGCAGATTGAATACAATCTGGAGTCTAAAACGGGTTATGGAGCAGAATGCTATGAGTCAAAAAGCCTAGTCCCAGACATAGGTCACAGGTCTTCCCGCATGATTATGACCCAAATATGCATTTTATAACGTATAAGGTGACCTTCAATGAGCTCTGATCTTAACCACATCAGATATCAGTGGAAGGAAGTGAAGCAGGCTGCTTGGAGAAGATGCCCTTCAAACCTGAGACAGTCTGAGGTCTTTGTTCATGTGGAGTGGACCAAAATCGCAGTGGACAACAGCAAAATCATATCGTCTGTCTCAGGTATCTTTTGACTGCAGTGATTGACTCAAAAGGTCATACAAGAAAATAAAAAGTTAGAAGTACCATTGTTTTATCAAGGACTGTTTAATTATTTGCTTTGAGTTTAAAGACCCACTCCTATCATCTTTCAAACCATTTTAAAAGCATTCCCAGCAGGTCTTTTAATTATGATTAAGCAGTTTTGAGGCCAAATCAAAACCTTTAAATGTCCTCCATCAGAAAAATGCCACAAGAACACAAAAAACACCAGATTCTGTTAAACAATTCAAAAGCAATTTGGAATTTTCATTGGTTGACCTTAAGGAATGTAAGATTTATTAGTACTTTAGATACAAGTTAGTGCAGGGATCATTGTGGGTTTTGTTTAAGAGAATGAGACAATTTCGTCTGTGTGAATATTTGCCGTTAAAAGATTGATGTTTATTTTTTAAATGTAATTTTTACGTTGTAGTAAAGAAGGTAAACTGAGAGACACATTGCTGAAAAAAAAACAGCCAATAGAAGATACTGACACAAAGGAAAAAGAGAAGGTGAAAGGCATGTTTGGCAGCAGAGATGCAAATAGTGAGTGACTAATTAGTCTGCGTCATGGTGGTCAGGTTGTGGGCATTACTAATGTATAGACAGTGGCTGATATAATGGGTTGTTGTGTTCTTATTGCCCATCAATGTTTACCATCGGTCTGACCATACAGAGCACAAATCATTAAACTTCCTCCACCTTGCAAAACAGAAAGGTGTGGACCAAACTTTCTGTTGTTAACCACTACAATAATAATTGCAGTAATTGGACTTATTTGGGTCTTTTGCCCACAACAGAAACCCTCAGAAGTTATTGTCACAAACAAATTGTAGCTCAGAGCTTGACACATTTGAACATAAATCTGAAAAAAAAAAAAAAAAAAAAAAAGAGTAAATTTCTCCTCTTGCTAATGATTTGGAATTCCTTTTCAACAATAACATGACATTTTTGTATATGTATATGTATATCACAATTTAGATTTTTTTCTTGCATGACAAGTTTAAAATAATATGTTTTATGATTCAATTTTCTTAAATCTGACTTAGTGGGAAATGTGACACAACTTTGTGAGGGCTTGCTTTTCTCTTGCAGCCCAGTAAAACAAAACCTTTACATATCTCTCTGTCATGGCCCATAAATCAAGAAAGGGTGTGATAAGGATTTGACGATAAACACGTTTATTATCTTAAAGGAGTGTTTAGGCTTTCTGGTTGCTGTTGCTCACAAAACACACACAAAAATTCATCTCTAATGTTGCGTCAACATAAATCATCAGGCCTCCTAATCAATGTAACAGTAATGGCTGATTGGTAACGACAATGATAATTGAGGACGTTTTGAGTTTACCAAATGGACTCGTTTCAAAATAGAATAAATCGATTGTCTTGAAAATTGCATCATTGCACCATTTGGATTGAGACATGGCAGGTTTATTTTACTATAACATAAAAACCATAAAGTGCAGCACACATGTGATGGCAGCCAAAATTGATCAATCCATGATTCCAGTCCGATGTGGGGAAACGCTTTGAATTTAGCAAAGACGTGTGACCATAACAGCGTAGTAGAATGTTTGTATCATTTTTGTGTGGAAAACACAAGTGTGGGCTGAACTTAAGGAAATTAAAAAGTGAATGGTTTGATATTAATTCTTTTTTGCTTGTTTGTTTGTACACATATTTAATTTACACTTGATTATCTCGCAAGAAATAGAGGGAATCTGGAAAACTTCACCTGCTCTGTTCAATACCCAGGTAATTATCTCTGAGTCACATTGGTTGAAGTTTTGCCTAAAGATGTCCTGATGTGACGTCGGTGGATCTAATGAAATGATATCAACTATGAATCGGATCATCAACTGCAAATAATGATATGAATCGAAGCTTTGTTGAAATAAACAGTTACACAGCTACTCCATCTATTGTTCTCACCTATTAAAGGAGTTGAAAAGTCTTGCTGCCCTCATCAGTAGTTTATTTTCTGAGTCACCTGATGGACAAAGTCAATGACAACAGTCTGCCGCCGGAAGCTCTGCTGTGTGTTTGTGTGTTGTGTAAAGGAATGTGGTCTAGCCAACAATCTTAGCTTAGCTAAACTCTGTATGAAATTGCAAAGAGTGGTCTCCTTTTCCACATGCAACTCTAGTGGTGAAACATATTATTTAAACTTTGTTAAAAAAAATGAACACATACATTTTAACCTTTTAAAATAAAAAAATACATCAGGAACAATACTACTAGAAGAGACAAAAACGCTAATAAAATCTCTGCTCACCGATTTTACTTAAGAAATTTGCACCAAAAATACGTCAATTACATTTTCCCATGGATGTTAATACACTAAAGACGCGCTGTTTATTTGACATCAGTAGCCCGGCACTGTTTCCATGAAAGCACTTCCAGTAAATTGATGAGCGCAGACCCAAATAAAGACTCTACAACACGCTGGTTCAATGGAAGTGACGGAAGTACATTTTTCATGATTGAAACCGCACGGGCAGTGACAGAGAAACAGGATGCTGTGTGGTTAAAACAGCAACAGAAAACGTCAAAGTCATGCCACAAGCCACCTGATATGGTGACAGCCCACTCACTTACAGACCAAGGAAAAAAACAAGAAAAAGAAAAATCACACATTTCAACAGACGACAATATTTGTAAGAATTTCATTTTCCCCCTGCTGTGGCGGCACGTCCACACGGAGAAGTCGTAAGCAAAGACATTTGAAAGTTGCAGCAGGGACTGCCGTCTCCAAGTGTCAGACGCAGTAAGCAGTAATTGGGCCAATGAGTGTGAACAATGCATCATCTTTTTACACATTTGATGTGACATTTCACCCAGAGCTCTTTACTGTTGACGTCAATCCCAGTCATTGTCAGAGTAGTCTGACTTGTACACCCCCTTATGTCCAGCCGCATCTTCCATGTTACAGTAGCATCAAGAAAAACGAAACAGAGACAAAAACCCGCAGAGAAAAAAAATATATATATAAAGCTCCAAAATAACATTTCTGGTAAAGTATATTTCCAACAGTAACGAAAAAAATTGTTTTCTTTTTGTTTTTCCAAGAAAGTATAGCTAATCTCCAGATTTAAATCACCAGATAAAATTTCCAATAAATAAAACAAATCCTGCATAAAAATACTAGAATCAGAAAAGATGCCATAAGCAAACTGTTACAGCAAAGCACCAGAATACATAAAAATAAAAATAAATAAAAATAAGAGTAGAAATGTTTGCAGCATCAGAAGTCATTGTTTCACCAGTGAGCATTAATTGCACAGTGAACCACCACTTACAGGTGAGGTAAGACATTATTTGTTTAAGGGAGGTGTTCTAAGACATTATTTGTGTTTTACTGAAAAAAACTTTTTTCCCTTTTTTTTAATTTTACATAAAAACAATTTTAACAATTGATCTTGAATCCGTTTGAAAAAAAATGAAACCATTTTCTCTGTTTTATTTGAAACTTTTTACTTTATCTGCACAGCATACGCACATCATTTCTTACATATTTTGCATGAATGCAGTTTAAAGTTTGCAACTTGCTGCACAGTTAGTCAGCCAGTTCTCTGGAAGATGGCAACCACAAAATGTCAAATGAATGCAGGTTTTATTGGTAAATTAAATTATTGATTACTGAAATACTCTTCTCACTTTGCCCTAAAAGCCCATGACCTCCTCCTAAAGACAAAAGCACATATCTCCCCGGCTATAGTGTAAAGTAAAAGATAAAAAAAAAAATAACTTGACTTAAATGTAAAAATTTGAAAACATGTTTTCAAAAAAAAAAAAAAAGGTTTCACTTTCTGTTTAAATTTCTAACAAAATAATTTAAATCAGAAAATCAAGTCTATACTGTAGATACACAAGACATGTCTGCTCTTTTATATGTATTCAAGTCAATCTATTTAAAGAACACAATGAAAAATTTAATTTAAAGTGTTTAATTTAAAAGTTCTGACAAATACCCCCACTGGTGGGAAAAGCCCAAAATACTCAACAACATTTAACTCAGCATATCTCCACAAGTTTAGGGGTCGATAAATTTTATTGCTGAAAAGGTAAGACATGAATTGAATCACTACAAAATAAAATATGTATATATATATATTTAGTTGTCTTTCTAAATGCCGTATGAACACAAAAATAAAATCCCAAATGTTGTACGTTTTTCTACTTATATAGGCCTTTATTCCCAGAGGATAAACTCAATCTTTTGTAAATTGGTAAAGTAATTTGTGTTAAGAAAATATATAAAAGTAGATTGTAAACAAGTCTACCTGCATTTTGATGGTATAATTATAAAAATGTCAATCCGTACTTTCTCATGTTTGTAGAAATTAGTTACTAATAGTGAATTGTGACTTTTTTGATACCAGACTGGACTAATTCCTTAAATTTACCTGACTTTCACCAAAGTCATGAAACTGATCAAAATACAGCTGATTTGGACAGTTTTTCTGTGTAAAAGCACAACAGCTTCCTGGTTCCTGGCCTCTTAACTTTTAAACATCCTGCCAAACGTGTTTGCTGTTTTCCTGGAAAATCTATGGCAGAAGAATGACAGGTCTGTCAACCTACCAGAGGTCAGGAGGGAAAGGAAAAGCAGGTCATGAGGATCCAACAGGCTGCTAGGCTGGGTCACACCCAGCTGAAAAGAGTTCTGCACTCTTGTTTTTCGAGAGAGATGTTTGGTTTACTGGCTTGAACTTGAACTGAAGCATGTAGACGCTGTTGTCTCTGCATGTTTATATATTGGTATTAATGCTTAGGGATTATTGTTCTTTAATATGGGTAGAAAGGCTTTTTATAGCCTATACGCTGAGTTTCTCCCTGTCAGTTTGGTATGTTGGTTGTCAGGGTTGAACCAGGGAAATCCTGCATAGTGGTCTCCTGCGAGCGACGTAGTGGGAGTGGGACATCTTGTGAAGACCAGATTAAATAATCAAAGCAAGCAATAGACAGATAAACCTAAAAGAAAGGAACAATATCCTTTCAAGAATGTAACCCTTCCTTGTGAACGGTTAATGCTCTTTGTGAGAGAAGCTCTATGAGCGTTTTGATCTTTTTGGACTGCATGAAGAAGCTGCATGTGAAGCTGGGGGTCAATCGTAATAGACAAGCCAATCACCTGACAGGTCATCAAGGTCTGCATAATGTGCAGCGTCTCTGCTAAGCCTGAAAGCTGCTGATCAGAGAGCCCCCATGACCAACTCCGTTAGGCTCCCAGGGGTCCAAGGTTAATAGGAGAGAGACGATGGGGGTTAATCCAAAATCAGGTGATTACTCACAAGACTGACCACAGCCGATCAAGAACAAAGACAGAAAACTGGGTTAAATATAATAGGAAACCTTCAGAAACCAGCAGCAGCAGCACAAGTGCGTCAGAAAAGCAACAGCTTCACAAAGTGGGGCTTTCCTGGAGCGATGAAGTGCTCTCTCATGGTGTACATGTCATGAGTCTGCTCGGCAAACAAAACAAGCATCATTTTTTTACATTTTTTTTTTACTTTTTTACCAAAGATTTTAACTGATGACTCTCGGTTGCTTTCTCAACCGTGACCTCAAACGGAGAAACAAAAGACAAAAGTGCTAAACTCTTTGCTGCATCCACATCTCAGGGTCCATGATGTGCATGTGAGCGCGTGCTCAGTGACTGAGCCCGGCACAGCTGCTTCGGGGGATTAACACCATTTAAGCCAAACGCAGACTCTGAGTGAGCGCGCTCCATTCACAAAGCTGACTGATAGGATAATACTTTAGGATTACATACCTATGAAGGTGAGGATTACATAACAGTCTGGACCAAAAGAGGCAGAAAAATGTGAAGGCATTTCTGAATAAAGGCACAGAATGCACAAGCAACCAGGAAGAACGTTCTTTTTCCAAAAAATAAAGTGTTTAAGAGGATGCTCAAAGTCTAAACAGGCTAAAGGCATTTGTTAACATCTATTATACCAAAATTATAAGGTTCTTACAGTCATGAAAATATAAGAAAGAGAAACAAAGACTTAAAAAGGTCATCACCAGGAGTGTCAAAGTGTTAACTTAAATATTATATTTTGTCCTAGTATCAGTCTTAAAAAAACCTTTACGAGCATCTAAATTGGCTGTTAAATGTATGTAATACGTACAAAAAACAGTGAATTGTTACAGGATTATTTTATAATAGGCCTAGAATGTTATTAATCAAACTGTAACCTTTGTGTGGCATGTTTAAAGTTTAAAACAGCGCCCCACCAGAAAGTTTGCAAAAGTTCTTTGTCTTCATTTCTGAAGATGGAGATCATAAAGTGTAATGTAACAACAAGTACCAAGTAGCAAATGTGTTTTATTGATATTGATGTAAAAAAAATTGGATTATATTTTTCAATTCATAGATTTGACAATGGAAACCGTGGGGGGCATTCATTGCATCATTTAGATCTGACCTTAACTAGATCCTTATTATACCATGGTCCGGGTGAATACTCGATTCTGATTGGCTGCTGGGTGCGCATTAAAAAGTGATATACCACAGGATAACCACACGGTGAAAAAAGAAGTTCTGGTCACCTAGTTTAAATGTTTTGTATCACTGCGCCGGCTTCTTTAAAACAACCTTTTGCTTCATCATTTGGACAAAAACAAGCGGTAACAGGTGAACTTTCTCTCTGACCTGATGCTTTATTCAACCCATCGGAAAGATAAGCATATATATATATCGCTGTATATCGCCGAATTTTGACTGCAGCGGTGGTGTGGCGCGACGCCGACTATTTGTAAGAAAAGCGGTCCAAATCGGGAAAAAAAACAAGAATTACATGGTATAAGCGGGTTAATGGCCTTCGAAGTGTGCATTATCATTTTTTAACGCACTTCGTGGAAGCAACCGTCCTCCACTGTGTTAAAAAGTGATAATGCACACTTCGTCGCCCAGTAACCCTTACGTAACCGCTGTACTATCTCATTGTATTTAACTGTGCTGTTTTTTTACTGTTTATTTTACTTACGTATATATTTCTCTGTATTTTTTTCCCTACTTAAATGTTTCTTTTTCTGTCCATGTTCAAAAGAAGGTTCAAATTAAAAGAAGTGTGGATGTGCTAAGTACTGCATCATTATGTTCTTAATAAAAACTTTCATGAAAAAAAATCTTAAACTGTCAAGATCGACATACGTACTGTGATGCTTGATTGCCCACTAAAATAGGAACAAACTAACCATCTTCTACATTCTAATGTCTTTTCTGCTGCTGTCCAATCCTGCAAAGCAGCATCAAATTATAAAGTTTACAATTTGTGTTAAACGCTTTTTGGGTAGTTTTGCAATTGTGTTAAAATGTGTTAAATGCAGATGTTTTAGCGTTGTTTATCTGGGACTTTGATAAAAAGGAATTTAAAAAAAAGAAAAGAAAAAAAAGGAAAAAATGTTCAATTTTTACACCTACAAAAAAAAGCACGAAGAGAAAAGGTTGTTTTATAAATACATGACCTCTTTTCTGCTTCACCAGAACATTTATGCATACCTATGGTCCAATATAAATAAAATATTTAAGTAATAAATATGATGCATAAAAAGCCAAAAACATATTTTGTAAAATATTTTAATAAAGAAAACACTTTTAATGATCTTTTTATCCTGTGAAAATCTTCTTTTGTGCTGCTTTTTTAATTCAGTAATTCCTATCTTGCACCAAACTATCTTGTTTGTCTTTTATAAAAATACAAATCTTCCGATATTATATTTCCAATAAAAATTATTGAAATATGTTTGGATGTGAATGATTGATACTTTTGTCTAATATTTATGCAATTTAAATTGAAAGAATTGTACTAAACTGAACCAATTCAGTACAAATGTCATTTTCCCCAAATAAATTAAATAAACGGTGGATTGTAATTTTAAAAGTATTGGCTTAAACCTCTGCAGGGAAACTGTTTAAAATGCAATTGCACGTTAGCATCCTCACCCGGATCATTTCTGCCACGTAACTCTCTGGACCTGTGTACTCTGTGGAGTCCTTGACCTTCACCAGGACGATGAAGAACAAGTAGTGCCACATGTTGTGCTCAACTTTGATGTGCTCCTCAAAAGTAACTGTCTTGTTGTCAAACTTGTCTCTTTCCAAACCTAAAAGTGGAAAAATGCACACATGCAGACCAAACAAACATTACTCTCACTTCTCAAAAGTAAAGAAGCTGCATGATGAAATAATTGTTCTACTCATCTAAATGAGTGGGAAAAAAAGAGGAAACGGGGTCATGCGGGAATGTGCAAATAAAAACGTCAGCGGTAAGTCTTACTCATAGCCTTCAAGTAACATTTTTCAGCACTAAATCAGCTTTTAAAAGGTTTTGTCGGGCGTAACACGAAAGGGAGTATGCCGGGTTGCAACACACAAAGTTTGAGCGAAGCACACTTTCAGAAGAAATGCGGCGCAGCGACTGCCGAGGCCAGTGTCTGTGTACAGTCTAACGTGGTCAAGCACCATATGGCAACAGGAAGAAACACTCCTCCTCCACAGCAGCACCTACCATGACTAACTATTCATTCTGGGAAGAGGAGGCGTGGGGTGTTTAACCAGAAAAACAGCCCTCATTTTGCTAACAGCCTCGATGTGAAGCTGCAGAACAGCAGCTTGTATGAGAGCTGCGGTGCTGGAGCAGACCACTCGATTGTCTTCTCCTAAATTGATGTCACCTATAGGCTTTGGTGTGTGCATCTCGTCAGGCTCAGACTGCAGTTTTAACACGGACGGAAATGAGCGCCATCTTTGTTTGACTGTTAGACGGGAGTATTATAAGAAAATAATCATGAAAAAAAAAAACAAAGTAAAAGATGTGCCCTAAAGATTGGACGCAGAAGAAAAAAGGAAAACACACATGTAAATATATCTACACAAAAGAAGTCAAATAAATCTTCTCACCGCAAATAAAACAGGTCGTCTTGAGGATTTCCTCTTTCTTCTGTTTCTCACTCCTCAGGTCAGCGAATGTGTCAATGATGACACCAAAGATCAGGTTTAGAACAATAATGATGACCATGAAGAAGAAGAGCAGGTCATAGATAACTCTGGCTGCAAACAGGGGTTCCTGCCAAAGTAAAAAAACAAAACAAAACTGCATGATCACTTTTTTTATTTAACACAAGAGAATTCCCCTTTGCGGTGGGCTAGTATTTCCAGTAAAGATGTGTTTATATACTGTATGTTTAAATGAGCTAAAGCATTGACTTTAATTACAAGTACTTCCCACAAAATTAACTTTCAAATCTGTTTACATGAAGCAGTCCTCACAGATGTACACAGAAATGTACAGCTCTGCTGTGTTTTGACTGATTTCAATAACGTTGGCTTCAAAACCTACAGATCCTAATTCTAAAAGTTGATTCTTGGTTGTCCAATCAATGCGCAGTTTTCAACATTTGCTTAACAAATCTGAAAAACCAAAACCTTTCGCAGACAGATAAACACCTCACCATTTCTACTTTCATCGTGCTACTGACCTATTACTAATTCATAGAGTTTGTGCAGCTGCATTTCAAATATGATGCAAAAGTGTAGGTGGGATCTGTGGGGCCCCCTGGTGACACGACTTAAATAAAAGCACACTGAATGTACCGAGGTAACCTAGTGCAGTGTTTTTCAACCAGTGTGCCGCGGCACACTAGTGTGCCGTGGGAGATGGCCCTCATTAACTGATCTAAAAACATTTCCCATCTCCAGGATTTTAGCTCTCTGTTCATCCAAACAGGCCCTGATAAAACACTGAGTAGTTAGGAATATAAAAGATCGTAAAATACCTTTTCTTTGCGTTTATTTTATTTTATTAAAGACATTTTGATAAGAATGACGTACCGCGATTCAGCTGCACCTTCGGCTGTATTTTGGAAAAGTCCCGTGTTGGGGGGGTTAATCACATGTCATCGGTCTGACCAATCAGAAGTGCTTAAAGTCTTCACTTCCTTGTCCCTATTTAGCTCGTAAAGTCGCTCAGTTCTAACAGAAATACCAGCTAAAGCTCGTCTTTAGCGGTGTAGCTTTCCACAGAATCCGGTATCAGACCGTGGAACAAGTGAACAAAACAATGAAGCTCCAAAAACCGATCTTCGGCCGCTTTATGCACTACATTTCCCATGATGCATTGGGTTGTGAGAGTGACAGCGCAAAAGGAGATCTGTTGTTAAACGTCTTGAAACTAACGAACACACAAACTGTTTTTAAATCTTCTAACTTAACTTTTATTCCATCTTTTAGAAAAAAACAGCTGCAGTTTCCAGCTTTTTCTGTAACAATTATCTCAAAAATGCATGTGAGATTGTGCAGGGGCTGTAGATCAATACAGACTATGAGTGTTTCCTTTTTTTTTTTTTTTGGATGCTGGTGTGCCGCGGGATTTTTTTTAAGGTTAAAGTGTGCCGTGGCTCAGAAAAGGTTGAAAAACACTGACCTAGTGTATCTTTATGATATTTTCACATTTATCTGACATACTTCATTTAACTGTGACTAGTTTACAAACACATTTCAATAGGGAACAAGTACTTTTTCACAGCAGTTTTTTATGTGGTTTCACACACACACACACACACACACACACACGTATATACATACATATATACATATATATACACACAACAATTTATACAAGTAATTTGGTTAATGTTTGGCTCAAATGGCTGTTAAAAACCCTCATAGATTGGATGCTTTTCCCCAGTCTGCACAGCAACTATCAGTTGCTGGTGGAATGCTTTCAGCTGAGCACATCCCTCAATCATCCTGAGCTTCTGTTGACAGATTGCAGCCTTTTACTGCATTTAACAAACCAACCACCCAATTCAAGCTGCACAGGCAGTGGTGAAATACAGGCTGTGTGCTTTGTTTTCACAAAAAAGCAGCTCAGGATAAGATGGGAAAATGGTTTCAGGCTTCAAGCAAAATGTTTTATGCTGTTTTAGGTGACGTTGTGCTTCTGTTCACCATTACCTCTTTGGATGGTTTTCTTAACACGTCCCCAACACCTCCTCCACTCCGGAGGCCATGGCTCAAGACAGTGACAATACACATGAGCAGTGAATCGCACGTTCGCTCTTTGTCCTCAATTACCACTGATGGGTGGACTGCAATGGAAGCTGTAAAACAATAAAAATGACCCTTTTAGATACATGTCTGAGATATAATCTGCATTAAAAAACATGAAAGAGTAGACTTCTATCACAAATTAGAAAAATGTGTTTAGTCCAAAAAGCCACATTTAAATGTTTGAGTTTCCTTTAAACCTCAACAGAAAGAAGGGGTAATCAGACCATAATTAGCTAATCCAGGTTGTGTCTGATTTGGAAGTCTTGATAAGGTCAGAAATGAGGCGTTGGACAAGACAGTTTTGGACATGGCTGACTGCTCAATGTTAGGGTGTTCAGTTGAAAATGAGCCTCTGTGCTATCACTGAATGGTTCCAGAGACCTGATGGGGTTCAATCTCATGACTTTTCCACCTCGAGCCCCCTTCTTCAGGTCTAAAGACTAAAAGGAGTTTGACCCCTCTCCCTGAGAACCCAGAGCTGACCCACCCCTCTCCAGTCCCATGATTGCTGACACAGTCTGACTGTTCATCGCTGCAGATTGCCTCTGGCTGAGCCACCCAGAGCCACAGTCATTCACACAAAAGCCGAAAGACAAAGCAAACATACACAGACATGAGCACAGTCACACACCAACACTCAGGAATCTCCTACAAGAACAAACACGAACTTCTTTTTTTTTTTTTTTACTGAAAACAGCTATTTGACCCCAAAGAGCAGCTTCGGCCTTTGGAGCAAACTTTTACCTTTGGCTTCAACCTACCATCCATGACTGCCTCTGAGGTGCAGTTTTCTCCATTTTCCTTCTGACATCCACCACTGGAGAAAAACTCCCCCACCATGCTGGCTCCATGTTCTGTTTGGAAAAAAATATTAGGTCCTCATTTCACCTTTGAAAGACATACATTTTTTAAGCCTAAACATGCTTAAATAAGGGTCCTAAAGATGAGGATTAATCTGTCAATTTAAAGATCCTGTTGGTTCCTGTTCTCAATTTTAAATAAAAAAAAAGGGCAGCTCATAAAATTTCAACTACATTATTACATTGTTACAATACAGGCACATACTGTAAAAACATTTATTTCTGTTATCAAGTTGGATTGTTTTATTTAGGTTAAAGCGAACTGACTTGCTTGTATAACAAGCCCCTAGTGGTGACTTCATTAACTGACCTAACTCCAGTTTTGTTTTTAAAAGTGCTTCACTCTGGAAGTCAGAGAGTAGTAGAAGAAGACAATATTGAAAACATAAAGTAGTTGGAAAGTTTACAAGATGAAGGCAAGTCTTAGAATGACGACTCTGGTGAAAATTGTGTTTTTTATGCTTTTCACATGTGGCATTTTTTCAAGATGGAGGACACATATTAAGAAAATTAATCTCAGAGTTGCATTAGTAGAGTATTTCTTTATGCAAATTGTTGTAAGTTAAGAGCAGACAAAAAAAGCTATTTGAAAAGGAGTAAATCTGTGACAAAGAAAATACACAGGGTAGGCCACGAGCTTCTCGCTCCACAACAGGGATGGAAAGGGGGCGGCGTTGCTCCGCACCAACGGTCCGCAACTCGGACAAATTTCTAATGAACTCCTGCTGCTCTGCAGAAACTATGTCTATGTCCTAGAAAACAACACAGGTTCTTTGATTCTGCCAGAAAATGGTATAATCATATTTAAAAAACCACTGGGAATGCTTTTAAATATGATCGGAGTGGGTCTTTTACAAAATTGCATGAATACACAAGACAAGTGATTGGAATGAATATTTCATTTAAGCAAAAGCTTTTAAGAACTGCACTAAATTTATGTTTATACCTGTTTTAAATAGGGGTCACCTTTCTTTTTAGAAAATTTGATTACTTTTTTGCTTGACAAACCACCTTACAATCACTTTTTGAATGAACCTGGCCTCAGTTATTTTCATCTTTTTACCTGCTTTAAGGCTAAAAATGTCCGCCTTAAGAAGAAAGAAAAGAGATCTATGCCTTTGTCATCGATGTTTTTGTGATAACTGATCTTTTTTTTATAGAAAAAGCTGCAGCAGCATGATCTTGTTGACATCAATGAATCAACATGCAGGAATGAATCATCAGGCTTCTTTTTCCTGTTAGGGGGGAGATATTTCTCTCCAGTCTTGCCTCATATGTGCACAGTTTAGGTAAATAAACCAAATTGCTTTCCGATGGGTCTTTTGGGCCTTTCATAAGAAGCAATGCTAGAAATCTGGTCTAAACCGGAATTAACAGGCAAAATGGATTCAATAGTTTTGCTAGTTTAATTTTTTTTAATCTAGGATCTTAAAATGTCTTTTATGAAAATAATTTTTCTATAATTACATACTTTCCAGAAAGAATTCACTTTACATGAGCCCAATCATATAAACTCATCTGGATAAAATGGGCATTGACTAATTTAATTTAGCTCTTAAAAACTTCATAAGGTTTAACTGGAATTCTTTTGTTACCATATCCAGACATTGCCAACCAAATGGTTGCTCATTTTATGTTAGTTAAAATATTTTTTATCTTTAATATTTTCTAACGACTCGAAGAAAAACTTCTTTTTCTTTCAATTTGATGCTTTTAGAGGTTTCTCTGGTCTCTGCCTTGCTGCTTTGTCTTAACAACTTGACTTCATAAAACCCTGTGTTCAAACATTTTATCCACACTTTTATGCAAAACTGGATGTTTTTATAGTTTAGAGATGGTGAAAAGAAGAATGTAAAGAAACATGGTTCTTGGCGTACCAAGTGTTTTGTTGGGTATCCTGTCGACGGCCAAAATGAAATCGTCTTTGAAGAAGATGTAGCCTACTATGGAGAAGAGGTATACCAAGATAAGAGCCAGCACGGCAGTCAGGACAATGGAACGGCCGTTGCGCGTGACGCTCTTTATGACGTTGAGTAAGGTCTCTTCTCGGTAAACCAGATCAAAGAGCTAAAAGGAATGCATAAAACACAAGCACAAAAACATGAGTTTTAAAAAGAAAGAACTGAGCGAGAGATTGAAATGTACTATTGCTTTTGATTGTGTGTAAGCATGCTCACATACTAGAAGGCTGTAAAAGAAGACATGGACAAAAACTCCCAGGCCACAGATTATCAGGTAGAGCAGGTGATACAGGAACTCCACATCCATGATCATGGCTTTGTATCCACGTGTGAAGGTTCCTCGGTTTCCGACAAAGCTCGTCAGGAATATCACCTTATTACAGAACTGAGAAGGAACATAAAACAACACTCTGCAATCTGCTGCATGGTATCATTAATGCTTTCCTGTCGTCCACTTACATTAAAACCCCCCAGGAGCAGCAAGGTGGGCTCTAAACCCACAGAGAAGATCAGGCGCAGAATAGTGGAGGCAATAAGTGCCCTGATTCCATGAGGCTGAGGCAACACTATGACGATGGCAAGAGACACCAGCATGGCGATCCACAGTAAGGCTGAAAGATGAGGCTCCAGAGTGCCTGAGGAAACAGAGAGAGGTTTGAAAACTTCTTTAGACATTTTTTCTAACAGCATTCATTTTTTTCTCCAGTAATGCAAGCAATGCATATTTATAGACCTCTGTAGACCTCTTGTTGTTATGCAGAATCTACCAAGTGTGACTGCTACTTAGGTCTTAGTTACATGCACTCGTACAGGGGATTGACCTGTATGGGTACTGCTGATTTTTGGGTTATCTGGGCCTGTGGAGGGTCATAGACAGGAGTACTCTGCTCTTAAGTGGAGTGCAGGTGTGTCTTGCAGTTCCCTTGTGGCTTGTGCAGTCACCTTAATAGACGTCATCTTAACATTTTGCGCTGGCCCCCTGTGTGCTCAGTACAGTTTTGCCTATTTGTGCCTGCTGACAACCCCTATCCACCCATAAGGGCAGTGAGTAAGGCATTAGCTGCAGAAAATGCAAACACGTTCACCTAATTTTGTCATGGTTTGAGTTTCTTTTGTATTGATTTTTGCTTTCTGTCTTGTTCTGTCATGGTTTGGTTCTGTTTCCTGTTTTATTTTGAAAGGTTTCCTGTCTTGTTTCTTGAGTTTTACTTCCTTTGGTCCCTATCTGCCCTGATCGTGTTCACCTGTGTCTTGTCTGCCCTGTCTGTATATAAGTCTTGTCTCTGCCTTCCTCCTGTGTTGGTCCATTATCCCTGTCTGGTGTTCATGTCATGCCATGTTCCTCGTTTCTTGTCCCTCGCCACGCCACAGTGAGTTTTGTTTTGTTTTTGTCATCCTGCTCTGCAGCGCCTTTTGTTTGTTCACATTAAACCCCTTGCCCTTGAACCGTGTGCCTCCGCCTCTGCATTCTGGGTCCTACCGGCTCTCAAGCCACCCCCGCACATGACAAATTTTTGACTTTCTACTGCACTATTTATCCATAAATATGTTTTTGAATCTTAGAAAAGGGAAACAAAGAGCTTAGCTTTCATTTCATTTCATGGGTTTGCAGCTTCAACGTTCTCTTGATAGTGCCCTATAAGGCAATATCAGGAGATTTAAAATACTTAGAACGTAAAAACATTCCTACGAAGTTTTAGGAGGATCCGGCATTTTCTGTTTTGTCTGAGAAGCCTGAAGGGCTCTCATTGTCTGCCTCCACGCATTGCCTCCCTTCAAACACCTCCTTCTTGCAGTCTCACTGTATACAGATTATATGACAGGTACTCGTTACATAACCCTCTGCTGGCTAAAAATACACCTGGTTGCAGCCAAATAAATCAGGGATGCTTCCAGATAATGCTTGGTTAAAAAGCTGCATGGGTGTTCACTTGGCAGTGAACATGGTAGCTTTGACACGATCTACCTGCTGTCATGGGCCTTTCATCACTATCAAGCTGTTCAGACACCACATGTATAATCTAAGCCTGTCAGTCATGTCATCCTTTGTCTTTCGAACAAAGGCCAGTCATTTCCCCTCATGGTTTATTGAGACCCACCCATTGCCAAGTGAAGTCTTGAAGCATAGGATGATGTTTGACACTGAGAATCGACTACAGTCAGGACCATAAATATTTGGACAGAGACACATTCCTTCTAATTTAGTTTCTGTACATTACCACATTCAATTTGAACTAAAACAACTCAGATGCCATTGAAGTGCAGACTTTCAGCTTTTATTCCATGGGTTGAACAAAAAGATTGCATAAAAATATGAAAAACTAAAGCATTTTTTAAACGCAATCCCTTCATTTCATGGGCTTGTAAGTAATTGGGCAATTGACTTCCATGCTATTGCATGGGCAGGTGTGGGCAATTCCAATGTTATGTCATTATGAGTGAAGCAGATAAAAGGCCTGGAGTTGATTAGAGGACTCGTGCTTGCATTTTGAAGATTTTGCTGTGAACAGACAACATGCGATCAAAGGAGCTCTCCATGCAGGTGAAAGGAGCCATCATTAAGCAGAGAAAACAGAAAAATAACATGCGAGGAATTGCTACGGTATTAGGAGTGACAAAATCAACAGTGTGGTACATCCTGAGAAAGAAAGAAAGCACTGGTGAACTCAGCAACGCAAAAAGACCTCAACGTCCACGGAAGACAACAGTGGTGGATGATCACAGAATCATTTCCATGGTGAAGAGGAACCTGTTCACAACAGCCAACCAAGTGAACAATACTCTCCAGGAGGTAGGCGGATCAATATCCAAGTATACCATAAAAAGAAAACTCCATCAAAGTAGATACAGAGGGTACACTGCAAGATGCAAAGCACTCATAAGCCTCAAGAATAGGAAGGCTAGATTGGACTTTGCTAAAAAGCCTCTAAAAAGGCCAGTACAGTTCTGGAAAAACATTCTTTGGAAAGATGAAACCAAAATCAACCTCTACCAGAATGATGGCAAGAGAAAAGTATGGAGAAGGCGTGGAGAAGCTCATGATCCAAAGCACACTACATCATCAGTAAAACACTGTGGAGGCAGTGTGATGGTCTGGGAGTGCATGGCTGCTAGTGGCACTGGGACACTAGTGTTTATTGATGACGTGACACAGGACAGAAGCAGCCTAGTGAATTCTGAGGTGTTCAGAGACAGACTGTCTGCGCAGATACCCAGCATCTGGTGATGTCCATGAGTTCAAGACTTCAGGCTGTCATAGCCAACAAAGGGTTTTCAACCAAATATTAGTAATGACCATTTTGTTTTCAGTTATATATATATGGAATAAAAGCTGAATTCGGCACTTCAATGGCATCTGAGTTGTTTTATTTCAAATTCACTGTAGAAATGTACAGAAACTGAATTAGAAGGAATGTGTCTGTCCAAATATTTATGGTCCTGACTGTATATTATTAATAAGAGTTTAATAATTCTGTCCACCTAAATATTCATTGCATATAATAAGATAATAATAATAATGGATTGGATTTATCTGCGCTTTTCAAGTCACTCAAAGCGCTTACATTATGTCCATTATTCATTCACTCATTCATACTTGGTGATGGTAAGCTATGGTTGTAGCCACAGCTGCCCTGGGGCAGACTGACAGAGGCGTGGCTACCAGTTCGCGCCTACGGCCCCTCTGACCATCACCGGGACATTCATGCACATCCACACACCAGTGGAGCCACACTGGAGGCAAGGAGGGTGAAGTGTCTTGCCCAAGGACACAACGACAGTTGGCTGGGGGGAGCAGGGATCGAACCGCCGACCCTTCGATCATTGGACGTCGTGTTCATACGCCTGAGCCACTGCTGCCCTAAAGACCGCCCTAAGATCAATGGTTCAGTTTGTGGTCTCTGAGTACACATCTTTAAATATCGGTAAACCTGACAAAATGGTGGGGCCAGAATTGGTTTTCTGCTAATCGACTAGTGGGCAATACTTTTTTCCCTTTTTTACATAAGTGGAAAACAACTGATTATTAAAATGCAAGAAACCACAACCTGCAATTTATCAACACAATATTTTACAATGAATAAATGCAACGAAAAGAAAAAAACAAATTTTCCTGTAAAAAAATCTTTTTTAAAAACCGTTTGCATTTATTTTCTCTTACAAGTTATGACATATATTTAAAAAAAAGTACACTAATCAATGAGTGCCCTCTAAATCTGGTAAAACTAATAAAAAAAGGCTGTCTTATTAGCTGATGACTACATTTTGATCAATCAACTTAAACGCTTTACACAAAGAACGTATTAATGCCAAACTAGTTTTTTCAATGAAGTCAAAAGTAATTTTTTTGTCACTATCTTTTTATGTATAAAAAATGAAAGGGCTTATCTGGGATGGCATAAACAAGCAGAACAAGTTGGCTCAGTTGATATCAGTGCTCATGATTCAACAGTCAGAAGGAAACTTTTGGACAAAAACGGATCTATGGGAGAGTTGGAGAAAGACCACGGCTCAGCAAAAAGAACCAAAATTCATCTGACAAAAGAAATCTGGTCAATGCCCAAACCTTTGGACAAAGAGTTTTTGGATTGATTGACAAAAAATGACCCTTCTTGAATGTATGCATCCTGTTACATCTGTAGTCAATGTAACAAGGCACCCAACCTCCACAGAAAAACAAAAAAACTCCACAACATGATAACACTCAAGCATGGTGGTGGGATTGTGATGATCTGGGGCTGCTTTGCTGATTTAGCACCCAGGCAACTGAATTCTGCACTCTAGAAATAAATCCGTCCACCTCTGAATAATAAAAGAATTATCAATTTGTTGTTTATTTTTATTTTATTTGGAAAGGCCCTCCACTGTTTGTTTAAGTCTGTAAAGAAAAGGAACAAAAATCTTCAGAACTCCAGAAAAATGTATCGGCAGCCATCACAAACACACAAAACCTGTGTTTACCTATCAGGACATGCTGTTTCTTCCCCATAATTCTTAAGATATCATGCAAAAGCATTTGTGTTTACGCTGTGTATTTTTGTGTTATATTATGAGACTATGCTGACACACAGATGAGATTCTCTCTTCATTACGGTAGGACGGGGGACCTCTGATCAGAAGTTTGCAAATTTGATTCCCACCTTGCCCACCCATATGTCGAAGTGTAGACACTGAACCCCACCTTGCCTCTGATGGAAGGTTGGCACCAGTGTTTTTCAGCGGTTTTTGGCAACTGTGACTGCAGAGCGCAAGTATTTCCCATTTTCCTCATATTTAGATGTTAGCCTGCAGAAAAACAGCAGCGTGAGCTTTTGGAAAGACATGTTTCTCTTTAAACATAACCACCTCCAAGAAACCATCTATGACAGGGCCACACCACGACTAAGGGGGTTTTATTGTGCTGCAGCTGCTGATTCAACCTGGAAATTTAGCTCATACTCATAGCATGTTTAAGCTACAACATAACTAAAATTTTACAAGATGTTGTAACAATGTCTGCTTAGAAACAATTGAAAAAGGGTGTTCATCTGTATGGAGGTCACTGCAGTTGGGCGCCTCATAAAGTCGCCAATCTTCCGGTTAAAAGTATGACCTGAAATGACCTTCTAAGCTGCTGAAAGACTTCTGATGCTGGAAACCACATAAGGTTTATAAAGCTAATCTAACAACCTCCTTTATTTCAACTTTCTTTCTCTCTTTCTTCTGCACCACTGCGTAGAAGTTCAAACAAAAGGCGACCTCGCTGTTCGACCCCAGACAAAACAATTGAAAGTTTATGTGAACAATGTGTGTTTTCTCTTTGCTTTAGAACAATGGAGTCCTTTAAATGCTGTGACTTTTTACATCCCCACAAACATGGCCCTCACAGAAAGCCAAGAAAGAAGGAACAAATACAAAACCAAAAGAAAACTAGATCGATTTGTCTTAAATTAAGCTTTTGAAGTCATCTGCTTAACCTTAAAACCCAGAATTCCTTTTTTACAATGCAAATTTATACAATAAAATGATCAAACCTGAGTGAGCAGAGGTTAATGTGAAAAAGGGAACACGGGCAAATATAAAAAGGTTTATTAAACTTGTAACCTCGCAAAAATCACAGTTTCCTGATTCTAAATATATTTAAAAAAATCAAAACTAAAGGACATAAAACCAATTTTGAAAGACGGTTTTGGAGCATAATGCAAAATTCCAGCTTCAAAATGTTTTGATGTGCGCGTTCTCTTATCAGCCGCTCTGAGTGTCACTTTCACGCTGCATAGTCACTGCTGAAGCATTTTAATGTACCACATTTCCTGTTAAAGATTCAGGCTTGATGAAGCCTTCACACAACACAGCTTGCATGTGCACACAAGCAAACAAACACACCTAATTACCAGAAACGATACCTATGGTGAGGAAGACAAAAGAGAGTGTATACAGTGTGAGACAGAGACTTTAAACTTTAAGGACAAGTCCGGATATGAAGCCTATTCTTTTTTAACAGGTCAAAACAGACATTAGAGAACATTGTTTTTTAGTCTTGTTTAGGGCACGACGGGTCAAGATCCAAGTCTGCAGCTATGTTTTTTTCCTCTCACAGCTCTGCCACAAAGGTGAAACTTTCTAAACCACAGGCACGGGAGCCGATATCGCTCTGAAACTCACCTGAGAGGGTTCCTCCAAGGACATCTCACAATGCAACCTTTTAATCTACCCAAAACACATCAAGCCTCATGAAATGTAAGCTCTCCGGGTGGGCTGTTGGAGGCAGATCAAAGTCTGCTGCAACTGAGTAATTTAGCATCACATTTGAGAAAATCATTGATCTTTCCTGTCAACATCATCCATTACTAACAACCGTGGTTTGGCAGATCTTCACCAACTGAACTTTAAAGACCATCTCTGAGGAAAATGGTGTTTTTGGTGTTTTTAACATGTTCTTGTGGCATTTTCCTGATGATGAACATATGTAAAGAAAATGAAGCTTAAAATTGAATTTCTGAGTATTTCTATATTCAAATAGTTGTGAATCAGGAGAAGACAAAAAAAATGCAATTAAACAAGATTGTATTTGTTATATATGATATATTCTGATGCATCCACTTGTAGATGGCTAGATCCATAATACATTTTTGTTTTTCTCATCCAAGCTGGCATCACAACTGTACGACTGGATAGCTCCAATATTGCTCACCATGTTTTTGCACTGGTAATGTTGGAATGGGGGTGAGAGGGGCTGTAAGCTAGCAGGAGAGCATGTAAACAGAGAGCTCCCAGTAACAGGCAAAGGAAAGGGGGGTGGAGTTACTCTGCACCAATGACCCCGCCCACGACAACTCAGGCAAATTTTTAATGAACTACTGCTGCTCTGCAGAAACTATGTCCTATAAAACGAGAAAGGTTTAAAGTCTGCGGAGCTTAACGCTTCATAACTCCCCAAACCTGTTTGCCTTAAGTCTGAAACAGAAGATGAACGCATTACAGTGATCCCTTGCTATAACGCGGTTTGCTTTTCACGGTTTCGCTACTTCACGGATTTGCATCGTGCATTGTGTTCTGCATTCTGATTGGCTAAAAAGTCACTCCGCTTCTTCTCTACCTGTGCGTCAATAACCTTGCAGTTTAATATGTGCACGTACGTAGATCAGCTTGCCAAATTTTCATTACTACGTGCAAATTCTCTTGATGGTGGCATGTCGGTGTATAAGGATCTTTTTGCAAAGCAGAAAAAAGAGCGACAACAACTGCCTATCACTATGCTCTTCTCCCGAACAAACGCAGCTGCACCGCGGGCTTCAAAAGAAGAAAACACTGCAGAGCGGAGTCAGGATGCAGCGGCTCAGTCTGTAGAGCAGTGAAATACACCTGAGTCACTATTTGTCCCACTGTACTTTGTATTTTTTTCATATTCATTTTAAATTTTCTCCCGTTTAATCCAATACTCGGGTCGCGGTGGGCGGGGCTAATCTCCGCGATTTGAAGCCTTCTGTTCACATTCATTAAAAT
This sequence comes from Oryzias latipes, assembly GCF_053564925.1. Classification (NCBI taxonomy): domain Eukaryota; kingdom Metazoa; phylum Chordata; class Actinopteri; order Beloniformes; family Adrianichthyidae; genus Oryzias; species Oryzias latipes. The sequence continues at coordinate 27,250,557 of NC_136241.1, read as the reverse complement.
TATTATTTGGCAGTACAGTACAGAGTTATTTGTTGAAAACAAGGTTTCTAAAGTACTTTTATTTGTGAAACAAATGGTTGAGCCTGTAAATTGGTTTGTTCTTTCTTTTCAATGTATAATACAGTATTTAATTGTATAATAATAGTTTAAAAAAATAAAGGTTTCTACTTCACGGATTTTGCCTATCACGGGGTCTTTTTGGAACGTAACCCCTGCGAAAAACAAGGGTTTACTGTACTTGTTGAAGACATATGACTGGTTATGACATTTAAAACTCAAATTGATCCTATCCTAAATCCCCTAATATGAACTGAGAGGTTACCGGTAACCTGTCATAGAGCTCTGCTTTCAGTTATTTTTTAATAAGACTGATGTCATGCTTCAGCTTGAAGATGCCTTTACCTTATTTATCTGATCTGAACTTGGTTATCTTAACTAAGCAGACCAACCTACCGGGAAACTCCATTCTAACAACATGCCAACTTTAACAGATGTGTGCTGTGGGCGCTTTCATTGTCTACTCAAATGCATAGCGCTTAGGTCACGGAGTGTCTTTAATATAGGGTAGATCTGGATTGTCCAATAATCGCACTGCTGCTGAACTGCACCAGGGTCACCAGACAGGGAACAAAGCTCATTTCAGTCACTCATTTTAGGTGTAAACACTTCATTTTTGGAGGTGATCTAATCTCCTTTAGTCTGTTTGCTCTTGAAAGCAAACCAAACAAGGATGTGAAAACGTTCTTATCACCTGCCCGTTTGAACCAAGTTGACTAGAAGATCGTAGCGTGAAAGTGTCCATAGACCGCGTGTAAGAAAACACAGAAAAAAATGACACTGATAGATATCTCTTGATTTCAGTGGAAAATAGGCACGAGTGCAATTTTACGGGTTTTATAGCCTTCGAAACGCGTCAACAATGTGTAATCTCTCATGGATCCGCACTGCTGAGAGTACTAACGGCTTTCTTTGGAATTATCTCTGAAGGTTCTGGATCACTTACTATTTTCTTGGTTTTTGCTCCAGTTTTAGGATTGACAACATTCCTGCAGTGGTCAAAATAAACAGCTTACTGAACACAAATGTATTTATGCTTTTGATAAGAAAAAAACCCCAAACATATTACTGTACTTCTACCACTGACCTCAGAAGCTAATGTTTGTGCATTACAATTCCATTTCCTGTGCTGTAAGAGGCCCATTTCTTGTGTTAACCACAAAAAGGCTAAAAACACTCAGTCAGCCTTGGAAAAAAAGAAAGCTTTTCCAAAGCTTCAAAAAGTTCAGAAAGACAAAAACTGTATTCAGATGTAGACTGACCTCCACGGACACCCTCCAGTGGGTAGAAGAAGGCCACAAGGATGTTCATAAGCACTGCCAGGTTGAAGGAGATGCTGCTCCAGAAGGACATGTTTCTGGAACACCAGTACAAGATGGGCTGGGCTGGAGAACAAAGTAGTTAAGGCAATTAACAAAACTGTTGTGAAACTCAGCAATATCCAATCATCAGAAAACTGAACAACTCATGAAATACAATATGAGTAACGCAAGTTTCATTTTATGACAAAAATTTAAAACCACAAGTTAAGTTAAGATGTGCTATGAAGTTGTTTTTTGTCTTTATGCCAGTCATGTGGGAGAAAAATATTTTGGATTTTGTGAGATTTGTGTTGGGATGAAACACATCACCAAAAGAAATCTGAACAGGTTAATCTTTATTTGTAAAACAATAACAACAAATCTCCTGGTTAGGCTTAAATAGCAACTTCAAGCATAAGATCCATAAAAATCGGACAGAGAGTTTTGAACTTCCAGCTTTTTAAAAAGAGTAAAATGCACGTGTTTTTTAAACAGTAAAAACGAAATCCATTGACACGCATCTTGCACAAACTAAGGTCAGGGGATCAGTTCCGTGGTTGAGTCTAATTTAAACCCTGTTCATCAGAAAAGAGGAACTGCGGGTGGGGACTTTTTACAAAAAAAAAGTCACAATGTTGACGTCAAGTGGTGAGCACCAGCACAACATTACACTCTTCTGCTGTGTTGATTCATCTATTTATGAAACGGGAGGTTTTCTGGGCAACGCATACAAACAACATCCCTTCAGGCTTTTGCACGGACAACTCATGACACGCTTGTCAAAAATGCATTAGGAAAGCTGTCAAAGAAGAGTTTAAGGGTCAACGAGGACAGGCCAAGACCTGAAAGACCAAATTTGTGTTTTACATCCTTCAGGACATATAGTGATAGCTTATTTTGTGTTACCATAAAGTTAAACTGGTTGCCTGCTTTGATTTCCTTGCAAACCTTCAGAACATTTTAGGGAAAAGATGACTAATAATGCAAGACAGTCAAAGTAGGCTAACCTGTAAATCAAGTTAAAATGCTGGTTTAGAGAAATCTAATTACTCAGGTGATGTCTTAGAGTTATGCTTAGCAGGAAATATTTATACTTAAGATGAAAAGAGTGGAACCTGACTCTCTTCTTGATGCGTAACAAAAGGTACCTGTAAACTCCAAAGTAAACACAGTGTTTGTGAATGAGCCTTGGCTTTAGTAATCATCTACTTTGTCACCCTCACATGACTGACATCATTCTCTCCCGGGTGAAAAATTGCACTTTCTGTATGTCACAAATTCTCCAACCCTTACATCATCTTTTAACTTAACGTTCTGTAATCATTGTTGTTAGACACTTAAACACTGATACTTTTTAGAGGTAAAATACACTTATAAATGGTTTACATGAGGCTCCCTCTGTCATCCCTCCAGGTTTAAAAAGGAGCATGTACAGTTTGTGATCCAGCCCCAGAGCAAAAAAAAAAAGAACTTTTATATGATTATGGAAATAAGACATTTTGGTTTCATATTGTACAATCTTCCACTACATTTCCAGTTTCCCCTCTCCTTCCCAAATCTGACCTCTTAAACATATATGAAAACTCCATTAAAATTTGATTTCCTTTGACCTATGAAGTCAACATGCTATATACATTATTTTCCTGTACAACTCCAAGACCTGTACAACCTGGTATGCACACATGACAAGATCAAATGGCATTACGAAAACCATCTTGCAAAGCACAGTACCAAGAGGAATGCAGAAGAAGAGGTGGAAAGACAATCTCAAGGAATGGACAGGATTGTCTTTCTCTCCGACTCACAGAAAGAAGTCCATGACCATTGAGAATGGCAGGAAATATTCAAGAAATCATCGACGATGCCTCTACAACCCAGATCGATACAATACAACCTCAAGAACTGAAGATTTCAGACTCTGGGATGGCAAACATAACAGCAGATGTGGTCAGGTTATTTAGCCCCCGTCACCAGGAGTGTCAGACTCCAGGCCTTGATGGCCGGCATTCTGCTGTTTTTTCAGAAACTTGGCCCAACTTGCTACCACTTACCTGGATCAGGTATGTTTTGCCAATGAGATTGGCAGGTTATTGGAAGTAAATGTAAGCCACCATTTTTTTCAAACTCAACATTGGTGTTAAAGGTTACAAAAGATTGCCGAAACCAAAAAACAAAAATTCAGTCTCAGACCCTCATGGCTTCTTATATTTTTTCTGACTGTTTAAAACAACACTAAGAACAATTGGAGACAAAAATAATACATGATTCAGAAAACCACAAAGACTTGTTCACTATCAAGAGAATAACTCTCATTAAAAAGCACAACAGCAAGACTTAAAACTTGTGTGAGAAAATATTTTTTGGAGGTATCTTTGTGAGTTTGTTGCCACCAGTCCCAACCAAGTGACATGAAGGTACAACCTACAATTTAAGATCTAAACACCAAATATTTGGCTTTGGGTTTTATAGAAACAAGTTTAGACCTTCACATCCTTTAGAGTATAAGAGTTCAGACCAGCAAGTAGAGAGTGAGAGGAATACTTTGGGAAGGGTTGCTAAGTCATAAGTTTAAAAAAAAGTACCAGACAATAATCACTATGATAGCAAGATCATTATTGGTTCTAATGCATGACAAAACCAAAGGTGCATGGAACCTGGAGGGATGTCTGAGGAACAACTCTAAACAAGACAAAAAACTACAAAAAGAGAAGAGAAAAAGAACGCACAGGGAACAGTATTTGTGTTACCGGTAGCCTCTTGAGTACCGCGCAGCTTCTTCTGCCAATTCATCTCATTGAAAAGGTCCTCAGAGCGCAGGAAGAAGTCATTGATCTTGCTGCCTTGCTCATCTCGCTCGGTGGTGTAGTAGACCCGCAGCTTGGATTCTTGGGTGAGGAACTCGCAGATGTTGGGCACGGGAAAGACGATCTGCTCCATGGTGCGATCGAGTCGTACGATCTGAGCACCGTCACGACAGGAAAAACCACAACATACTCCGTTATTGTTTCATTAGACAAAGTTTCACCCATTGCCTATAATGGTGTGGGTAAATGGGACAGAGTCCTACGTGCACCAGTAACAGACTTGTTGAAGAAAACTAAACAAACAACTTCATGAGGTTGTGAACAATCTGCATTCTTTCTTGTTTCTTGTTTAAACACAGGAATACATGCAAATATGCTAAAGGTGTGGGTCGCAATATTTTTGGACAAAAAGGGATGTGAAAAATGATAACAATCCAACACAACAATAGAATTTCTACACTGCTAAGCAGTCACCTCAATAACAGATTTCTTCCTCTGTGAAAAAGCTTCTTATGCATTCTAGCAATAGCAGCTGTATCCGTGAGGCTAAATTTAACAAGATCATGACAAGAGGATATGAGAGAAGGACAGACTTTTATTCAAATTAAAGTCCCACTATTGGTCCAAACAATAGAGTTTAGTTAAATTTGGCCCCGTCCCCTCAGGGAGCGGTGAGCTGCAGTTCTTGCATTCAGAAAACCACTGAGGTAGTTTAACCCTCCAATCCACAAATGTAATGCAGGAACGCAGTGGTACAACCCGACTGTAGATTTAATCCCACAAACTTTCAGCCTTGAGGAAAATCTTCTGCCACTGGACCATTACCCTCAATGCTGTGAAACAACTGCTATGTTTATGGTGCAGAAGATGAACATTTTTAAGTGATCATCTACACCTAAGGCTGATTGATGTCTGATTTTTTTAATCCAAGAATTAGTGAATAGAATGTGGTGTTCTTACTATAAAGAACTACGATTAAAAGAAAACAACATACATCAGATAACAGGAGCTTCCAGAAAGACTGGCAATCTGTAGTTGTATTACGCAAAATTAATAGGAACTACAAAAGACTGAAATTAAATCCAATGTAAAACGATGGCTAAGACAGCTGGTTAAGACAAAGCTGTGCAGGTATTAAAACCAAACAGATGTGGATTCAACAATGATCTTAAGCTTGATGGATTGGATGCTAAGAAAAAAAAAACATTTTTAGAACCTTTCCAGAGACAGTATAAAACTTAGAACAGAAGATTAAAAAACTAAAATATTATGAATTAAAAAATCCAAAAAAATATGAGAAAGACAAAATAATATAGAATACAAAAAAAAGAAAAAAGAAAAAGAAAGAGCTATTTTAATAATTTGAATACAAAAAATTGTATACCATAAATGAATGTACCAAGTAAAATAGTAAAAAAACAACATAGACAAAATAAAAAAGACAAAAAGAACAAGAAGAAAAACCGCAAGATCAAAATCTAGAAACAAAAGTCCAGGTCAAACCAGCTCATAGGCAGCAGGAAAGATTTGATGTCGTCTGTACATATCTTGTTTGAACTTTTAGTTAAAAAAAAGAAAAAAAATATTTACATTTGTCTGAAATAAGTGTGCAAAGTGTGTAGTGAGGGGTTTTACAGCCCTAAAACATCTACAATGATCGTAAAAACTTAAAGACCACTGTAATTGTGATTATGTGCTACGGTCAATAGGTATACTTTGACCAATTTAAATAACCTAGTTTGGAACAAGATGATTTTTTGGCTCTGTTTTAGTGTTTGGTGGGATCAGGGCTTTAACATACAAGTCAAAATAAACATCTGACCTCAATCTGAGCTGTGTGTTTGGCGTAAAACTCCAAAGCTTCATCACCCTCTCCATACGTCCCTCCTGGCTTCAACATAGCCTGTAGTTCCTTGTTGTGTCGAGCTAACTGCAAACAAACCAACCAGAAACAGAAATGACTACGACATCTCAAGCTTTACAGAGATTCTATGTACATTGCAAGCTCTGCATTCAAATCTGAATAGCATACATTCACCAGTGAGGCGTCAATATCTAGAGTGAAACCTAATCTTACTTCTTCCAGATCTTCATGGTCATCTGTTCCTCATTAGTCTCATTAAATCAGACAAGACTTAAAATAGTAAAAGTAACAGTTAAGATGTTTTGGTCTATGCAGCAGGACCTGTCAATCAAAGTGCTTTCTCTCCAAGCTCACCTGATGAGCCAAGATGTAGATATTATGACCAACGTTGCGAGGAGAAGCAGAATGCTCCTCCTCTCCATCCTCGCCCTCCTGTGGCTCCTCCACCTCGATCTCGCCCTGCATGTAAGCCTTTTTGATCACCTCCACCTGAAGAAACGTGCAGACCGTCACAAATTCATTCACCTAACACCATGTGAGGATGCTAAGGACATCAGACGAACCAGCTCTTTAGGCCTCATGTTGTACAGTATCCTCTCAGCATTCTCGCTGTCGTGACGACTCTCCATGATGGCAAGAAGAAGCTTGGAGGCATTGTTCTATGAAAAAATGATGCTTGTTTTCATTATACAGTACATCTATCTGTATTTGTTGTATTTTTAACCTCACTTTACTCTTGGATTTATTCTGTTGAACTGAGATTTGGTTAGATTTCATCTTCTAATTTCTTTAATTAAGACTAAGTTAGTAATTTCTATAATTTGATCAGTTTGAATCTTTATGATGAGCTCCTGAGCTCCACAGTAAAACTAGCTTAATTTTGGTCATAAACACCATTAAACCACATGTTATGAAGACTAACAGAACATGGACACATAACACTTACTTTGAGCTCCAGCACAAGATCCATTCTCTTTTTACCAAGGGGGTTGATGTCATTGAGGATGAGAGCAATGATGATGTCAATGCCATTGCATTCATGTGTGGCAATGCAGTTCTAAGAAACACAAGAAGGCAAATAATGTTACATTCAAATGTACAGAAAAAGTCCATGTAAATTCAAAACATGGCTTATTAAGCGGGTTGGTGTTAATTAAGATTTAGATATAATCAAGTTGAAACACATCTCAGAGGTCAAATGGGCAGAAATGAAGAGAATTAATTGAAATTGTTCTAAAAGCCATGAAACTCTTCATTGCCATCTTTAATTATTTCTGTTGGAATCTGAAAATTAAAAATGACTTTTTTACTCTGAGGTTTGTTGTTTCCAGCAGTTACAAAATACACCTGATTGCCAAAGACTCTTTGAATTAGGTTAAATCAGGTATAGACTGACGATGAGCAACACATTGCATAATATACCATGTCGACATTAAACAAAGATTATTGGAAGTACATAAGTGGGTCAGACTACGCACATCCTGTTGCTGAATGTCTTATAAAACCTCTATGAGGTAAATTCTATTAATTTCTGCATGATCCGATCAGTATCTCGCGTTCATTACAACTTTGCGCCACTTTGTTTAGGTTTGTGGGCAGTGGTTTTCGCTCCGCTCTCTGAAGTTCTCATCTGCTGCTGTAATGCTTTACCCAAGTGATATAGGTTTGTTGCTGCGTAACCCAGTTTACACCATGGTTCAGCAGTTTGACGAACATGTTTGACTCCAGGATAACTAAGCTCTGGGTTTGTCCTATAAGACAATTCCAGATATATCTTGAGAATCTGTAAACAAGCTCCTGGATTTTGGAGAAATTCTCTAAGTATTGAGCATATTCTATTTGGAGAAAACTCCTCAACTTAATTTTATGCGGTGCACATCATTTGGATAAAGTATCATCCACCTTTTCACTATGACTGATATCAAATTCCATGTCTGGAAGTACTGTGAAGCCCTTTCTTCCCTTGGCTCCAAAAATTTCTCACAATGTTTGCAGATGGATTCTCATTTTCCTTTCGTGCCCTAAACCATTCTCATTTTTTTCTCTGTTAGCCGGAAGGTGAGCGAAATCCTAAACAACTATGTGATATGACAGATAACTCCAGGCACATTATTGTGGGTAAAAGTACTCAATGTAACATGTTCTTTCTGTGCTCCCCTGAATTGGTGTCATGTGAATAGAATGCAACAGAGGCTTAGCAAATGCAGGACCTTTTGAGAAAAAGGTTAAATGAGGCTTCAAAAGACACCAGGATTAGGAACACTTACAAACACAAGAATGACAGGGCTACAAAAACAGTGGGTTCAGTGACAAAGAAGGATAAACAAAAGAACTTTAAAAGGAATTTACAAAAAGGGAAGAGAGTCAAACTTCTGTTATAATGAGATGTCAGAAATTTGATCCGCGTCACTATGATGTTCTCTGAAAACAAATTCAAGCTCCATCCATCAGTAAAAACATCTGAAAGCACCTTTCACGGGTTTCACGAGTTTCCCTTATTCTCTAATTAAACATTTTTTGGTCAAAAGTAGTCAGTCATCAAATCTAAGCCGATCACACCTTGACTCGTGACCAAAACCAATCACATGATGTGAAGCAGGGTCACGCCTAACAAGATGAGCCAGCAGCCCCACAGGGACTGAAACATATCAGGCTAATGGAGTGTTTCAGACCAGAGCTAAAACATCCTGAATACATCCTGAATGCCTCTGTGGACAAAGAATACCTCTTTGCTCTCAGTGCATACATACAAAGAGCTGAGTTTAATCTGGGCACCCCCTTCAGGCTCTGAGTTTCAGTTGCTTCATAGACTGTTTTAGCCAGTTGCTTGTTTAGTCACGCCAGTTTCACACTTGCCAATAAATGGTGGCGAGGAAGCAGGAACAGAGGATGCTGTGATCATGTGAGACGACCAAGCAATGTTTGTCCACGCTTAAGAACAAACAGAGACACAGCCAAGAGCTGACTTGCTCTGCGCTCCAAGAGAATGATGTGTAACTGCGCAGTTTCTGCAGTCCAAACAAAACCACCTGCGCTGTTGGAGAAGTTAATTATTTGCATTTTGATCTTCGCCCAAAAGAAAAACATCCCAATGAACACGGTCAACTGGAACTTTCTGGTGTTATGTGCATACGTCACCTGGTTCTCATGACAGGGGCCTTGGCAGTACTCTGTGAGGCTCTCCACCGTTTGGTTGATGAGTCCAACGTTCTTCTCATTGATGTAGAGTCCCAGAAGCCCCAGTCCTCCTGTGGTGCTGCCACAGATACAGTCCAGGAACTGAAGAGTCTCACACACCAGATTATAGTTGTTCTTGTTGTTCTGATAGCGTAAAAAGTTCTGAGGAATGACAATGGAAAAAGGCATCCTCCTTTACAAGAGCTCATGACATGATCTTGCACTTCATCCATGTGACTGAAAGAAGTCCAGCTGGTATCAGAAGCTCAAGGTAAGGCCCTTCAAAACATTTTAATTTTGATAAGTTCACGAAATGTTACAGCAAAAACATGTTTGTCATTCAAGTAAATTTGGAAGGAAGGCAAACATGTCAATGATGTGAGCATTTGTGCTGCAGGGCTACCGGTACACAAACGTTTTGAATCAGGTTTAGGATGGAGACAGGCCACCTTTCACTAAATGAAAGCTGTCTTCTGTTGGGGGAAGTAAGCAGAATCAGTGCAGAAAGGAAGTATTTTGTCTGGGTTACTGGAGCTTAGACATATACAGCCTCATAGTGAAACTAGATCAAGACAAAACAGACACTGAAACAACAGCATCAGGAAGTTCTGCAACTGGTGCCTATTTTCTACCCGGTTTCGTTTCTGTAAAACTGAAAAACGGGATCGTTAAAATTTAGAAACACATGCCAGGATGTGTTGGCATGTCAGCAATCACCGAGGGGTTGGAAAGCTCCAATGAAAACAACATCAGCCGACATTACAGGAGGCCTGGTGGAATGACTGACCTGCAGGTCTCTGTTGTGGTTCTCGCAGAGGAGCTGCATCAGGCGGAGAATAGGCTGCATGATGGTGATGATGACACTCATTTCACCTTCATCCTGGCTCTTATCAACTGTCGGGATGGGGGAACCGTCAGCGGCAGCTTGATGCTCTTCGGCCTCAGCCTCACGCCTGTAAGTTGTGTAGGCCTTCTTGGTGACGGTGGAGGCCTCCACCAGCTGCTCCTTCACCTCCTCTGTCACCATGGCAACCACCGGCACACCTGTTACTAACCACAGGAAAAGGAGGCCAAACACAGCAATTACACTTCAAACAAATGTTGTTTTCCAGAAAATGGGTTGAATGCTTTTAAAACCCCATTTCTCTTCCTGAGCTTTTTGTTGTATGTTTTCATAAGCTCAAACAAATATTTTTAATGTACAAAGACCACACAAGTTGATATTAAAGAATAAAGCTCTCCAAGCACATCTGGCTCTATAAAATAAATTACTTCCCTTTTGTAAAGTTATGAATGAACGTTTGTTGTTTTCTTCTATAAATCTAAATAATGCTTCTAATGACGTACTTATGCCAGATTATTGAAATTGTGAGGACTGTGCACCTTAATTAGCTTTTTCAGTGATATTTCATTTTTAATCATGTTATGTTTTGAGTTTTCACCCTGTCATAGACACACTAGGTTCTAGCTAACAATCAACAGCTGTTTTCATTTGTGTTAATTGCCATCAGCAGATATGAGAGCCTGGTTTTCAGGTCATCTGTTTTATCCCTCTTTTGTTCCCTTAGTTCCTGTCTTTTGTCATGTTTAATTTTATTTGTTGAACGTCTTTAGTTTTTTGCCACAGGTCAGATTCTCCTGCATTTTAGGTCCCACTGCTACCACACAGAAAGACTTGTAATCACTTTAACAGCATCTGTCTAAAAAGTTAAACATACTGAAAGATGTAAAAAGAAATCCACTGCGTTGTCATGTGAAGACATAGCAGAGCTAGTTAGGTCGATATACCAGACAAATTGGGCAATTTGTGGTAAAAGCACGAAATTTGCCGTGGATGATCTTAAGACTCCCCTCTTTCAGAGAAGCATGTGAGAAAATTCCAAAATGGTGGCCAGTTTGAAAGATGGCGGCCATACTCAATTGTTACAAACTTATTCAATTTCTGTTTGCCCCAGACACAACAATAAGGGCTGTTAAAGACCCACTCTGCCTTGCACACCCATGTGTCAAAGTGTCCTTGGGCAAGACACTGAACTCCACCTTGCCTCTGGTGGGAGGTTGACGCCAGTGTTCGGCAGCGGAGCCACCATCAGTGTGTGAATGTGTGTGTGCCTGGGTGAATGGGACTGTGACTGTAAAGCGCTTTGGGCCTTCGAAAGAAGGTAGAAAGCGCTATATAAGTATACGCCATTTACCATTTACCATTGATGAAAATGTGTTTTTGGTGTTCTTGTGACGGTTTTCTGATGATAGACACATATTAGAAAAACTATACTTAAAATTACATTTCTCAGTGTTTCTTTTTTCAAATCACTGTGAATCAGGAGAAAACAAAAAAACCTTGGTGAAAAAGAACCTATTAAGTAGGAAATATGCTGGGCGGGCCACCAGTTCCCTGCTTGGCTCCATTCTGATGCATCCACTTGAAGGCGACTAGATCTATGTACATCTTCTTTTTTTCTCATCTGAGCTGGCATGTAACTCAAAACTGTACGACTGGATAGCTCACCTTTTGTTGTTGCACCGATAATGTTAGGTAGGGGGTGTGAGGGGCTGTAAGCTAGAGGGGGAGCTGAGTTATGGATGACGGGGAGGGGGGTTTCTCTCCACCGTATGTCCTGTCCACAACTCAGAGTTGAATTTCCAACAAACTTTCTTGAAGGTTTGTTTCCTGTTAAATCTTGAGTCAAACAATCAAAGAACTAGAAAATACTGGTACAGTCAATGATAGTGGGTGAATTTGGAGTGGTCTCGAGATTATGTTTTACATTTGTTCATGGTGGAAGACCTTTAACATGTTTGACATTAAACAGTTCTAGAGAGAGGAGTGTAACTGCATTCCTCTACAGACATAAGTAACGCCCAAGACAGCTAAGGTTTGTCTTAATTGCTGTTGCCATAGGTTAAGTTTCGGGGGGCAAATACTTTTTGTCAAAGACGTGCAGGTTTACACAGCTATTTTCCCTTGTATTTGTATTTGTTTAGAAAAAAACATGCCAGATTCTGTCTTTTTCGCTTTCACTGCAGTGTTGTGAATTACAGAGTTGGTTGAACATTAGTGTTGAAGTAAACCTGATAGTAAAAAAAACAAAAAAACAGAAGTCTAAAATGGCCTTGCATATGGCTCACGTCAGTATTTTATGTTGGTGATGTGAGCGGCTGACCTTTCTTCTGTGGTGGCGTGCCTTTGTCTGGTGGTTCCTCGTCCTTCTTCTTGCTGCCCAGGTCACTGGTGTTGACCGTCACGGTGGCTTTGATCTCCTGCTGGGCCAGCTTCATTCGCTCATTAAACACCTTAAAGAATTTCTCTGATTTGTTGTCCGTCGTTAAACGCTGATAGAAAGATCGCTGGAGAAGAAGAGATGCTCTTTTTAATTAACTAACAAAGAAATTCGATAGTTGGGTTTAAAATTTGTACTTAAACGAATGTCTTATCATATTATTTTGACTCCATTCCTAAAGAACTACCTTTTTTTCTTTTTTTTTTAACAATCCCTGCTTGCAGCAGGTAATTAATTCCATGTTTGGAGTGACTGAACACACCTGGTGAAGCAGATAGTAAATAATTAATTAATGCGAGCCCTTTTTGTGTCTTTTGGCTTATCTTCCTCTCAGTCTTTGATGGATTACTGTGGGCCAGAGGTTCAGTTTGAAGAACCAACAGAACACCCCTCGTTTGGGGAAAAACATCCTCTGACTTCTCTGCAGTCAGCTGGTTCTTTTGTGTTCTCCGACCGCTGACTCCCAACACGTTTCTGGCATCGTGAGGACAATGCTGAGCACTTTCCAAAGGCATGAGCAGCAACAAGCACACAGAAAGGATCTGGGATTAGCTTGCAGACAAAGTGTGAACACACACACACCTATGCAGCCTCACAACTACACTTCCTAATTGGGACACAATCTTTCTGAAGCCACGCGCTGAACATGCACAGATTTCAAAAAGGTTTTGCTGCAGCACATTTAAGATGAAAAAGAGTACGTTATAAACATTGCATCTGAACATTTGCCATCTTTTAGGAACACACTGGAAGCACGGGGCAGTTGTTTATCTGCAACAGGCTCATATGCTCCCGTCCCATTCCCCTCACAACAATCTGTCCTTACGTAAGACCTGTAATCAGCTGAGTGGTTACAGTCAGGGCACACAGTGCCTCAGCTCTAACCCTGTTACATCAGCCCGCAGAAGGCGAGCAGTGGACAGGCACAAACACAGAGAAAGGAAAACCCTGCCCTACTTTTGGCTGCCAGAGTGGCACGAAGAGAGCGACTGCTGTGAGAGGAAAGAGTCAGAAAGTGCAAAGGGTTGGTTGACGCAAACAGGAGTTATAGCATGTGGAGATTCTAGGCTGAAACTGTTACATAAAACAGTTTCCCAATTTCAGTTGAGCTCAGTTGAGTTTTTCAGCAAAGATGCTAACAGTGAAACAGCAAGCAAGTGCTGCAGCCGGCACCACAATATCTTATCTGTGTGGAAGATCTTTGATGATGGCAAACAGGGCAACCTATTGAGTGCAAATCTGGAGAATCACCTGACGAGTCCGGAGGGAAGCAGATCACTTAAAGTATTAAGTTGTTTTCTTCCTCCCCTTTATGCAACATTTTTTTTTTCCTCCCGCTTGTTTTTCCAAGCTGTTAACATCACGATGCTGACAAGACAGGGTCACTTACTGATAGGAATCTGATCAACAGGGAGACTTATACAATCAGGCAAACCGCTCCAAACAGAAAACAACAGCTCCAGGACAGCAGCTTTACAAGATTACCACATTAAAAACAGATCTCATGACAGCAGCCATAAAAACGGCATTTTCTCTCCAAAGTCAAATGAATGGTGTGAATGCTTCTGTGTCTTATGCGGTCAAAACCAAAAAGAAATCACTGATGGGTGTGTCCCTAACTTTAGTTGGTTATTGACCAAACTGCAAATAGCTGCAGAAAATTGTAAGCAACAATGAGTTGCAAAAATCCCCATATAAAAAGGTCAGCAGATTAGTTATTCAGTGTTGGGGCTCACGTTGGATACTTTTCCGTATTATTACAGTTAAATCTTTCATCATCATTCTTGCAGCATCTCAAGACCTGAGATATTACAGTGTTTCTCCTTGTGTTGCCTCTACAAATCAGATGTTTTTAAAGAAAGTTTGCATGCAACGTTGTGACCGCACTACATATTTGCTTCAGCAGGGGTGAGTCATTATCAACTGGGGCAATAGATCATTGCATAAGAGTAACATGTCAATATTTAATTGCTAAATTGATAAAAGTACAATTGAACCAACAAAAACTTGACCAACTCACTGTTGGATTGTTATTGACTTTCTAGAACGCCCAATCAGACACATTGTTAGGAAGCAATTCTGTATGATACTTTTTATATTCTGCCGATTTATTCTTTGAGGAAAGTGTCAGTGAGCCAATCCGTTTTGGATTTTCTCCAGAGGGAGAGTCATCTGCTATGCATCCAACGAGAGAATCAATAAACCCTTTAAGAGCTGTGATTGGCTTCATCTGATAATTCAGCCCTTGTACCTTTTTTTTCTTCCTTTTTTTTGCACTGTACTTTAGCTCCTGAAATCAACATGGGCTTGTTATGTAAAGCCTGTTTATACCAGCACTCACGTTTTTTTTTTAATCTCTCTGTCGCCTTGCAGGCTGACACCTGGGTGAATGACAAAGCCATCTCTGTGGTTACTGGAGGGCTATATGCTTGAGCCATCACCCTGCTGGTATCCACAGAGAGCTGCTCTTTGAAGCATGATAGCCAGACACTACATCCAAATCAAAGTCACTTTTACTTCTTACAAGTTTTACAAGCAACCAACAGGTTAATGGTAAAAGGACAGCTTTTTTCTAGTCCAGTTTACAGCTCTGAGGCCACACTGAAACAATTTAATGTGTTGAAACACACTAATGCAACTCTTTCTTGGTTAGGAGTGTTTCCATGAATCCTTCTACACTGAAGGTCTAGCTCCAGTCTTGGCATTCTTTTGACTACCATAACTATTCAACCATTTACGCCATCAACACAAATCAGCTGATAACATAAGGTATTGTGTAATGCTGCAAAGCCGATATGAAAACCCAGAAGCGGTAAGAAGCGGCTTGACCAGGTTGACCGCGTTAACATTCAAACATTTACGGTATGCCATACAGCAGGTGTTATTTAGGTTTTGCCAGCAACATCTCCAGTGTTAAAGGGTTAAACCTGTGGAGAGTTTAGCCCTCCAAAAGCTGGAAGTTGACAGTTTTGTCCAACAAACAGGCCGTAAACTTCTTTAGTTTATTTTAAAACAACATCAATGGTGACATCAGGCATTTAAACAGCTACTTCTTAATTCCCATGATTTATTTTTGCACAAATGACAAAAAAAAAATATCAGCTGATGGAAAAAAATGAGCAGTTACGGATAACGAGGAGAAGATAGATGAGCTCCTTCCTGCAAAAAACATGTAAATAGGTTTGCATGTAAAGCGAGAGCTCGCAGAACTTGGTCCAGTGACTGCTAACATGGCCTCAACATGAAAGCTGTTAGATGAAACAAGGAAAAGCATTCTACATCTCTGAGTTTGGGGAAAGAGGTCAACCGTTGCCGGAACACTAAGTCTGAACACTGGAGTAAAAATATGTTAGACCAACAAAATAAGTTTTGTAAAAAGAAAAAGAAATTTATGTTTTAACTTTTTACTAATGTCTCCCCATTTGAAGGTAATACAATAATTATCCCCATGGCTTTGATGGTCAAACACTATTTCTTTGCCATAAAATGTAATTGAAATAATGAAAAAGTTAATTTTTGCTTTCCTATTTGTTACTTTTTGTTTTCTTTTGCGAAAAGCAAACATGTCCAAGCTGTACATAGCAGACTAAAGTAAACAAAATCCCATCAGCTTTTGGGAGACTTCCTGGACAACTCTGCGCTTAAGAGAAAGCTGGTATGCTGGTGATGCTGCTGCCTGGAAACTCACTTTGCAGAATCTTTTTTAAAGCTTTTCCCAGAGGTGGGGGGGCAGTGAAACATGTTTGGTTGAGGCTGAGCGCTACAGCGTGCCGCGGCAAGTCCACTGAGCTCCTGGTGACACCTGTTGGCTTCCGTGACAGTCGGGGGGGCTCCGAGGCCACGAAAGCAGAATTGGGACATTGGACAGAGCAGAGATGCTGTACTGCTTCTCTTACATAACCCAAACATCTTGCAAATGTTTGTGGAATAACCTTTCTTGCTGCTAAGAATATCTCTTGGTAGCTATGTGCTGCAGAGGAGTAGTCAGACTGGTCTTGATGGAGTGCATACTTTGCTGCGAGCATGCTAAAGTCATCACGTAGGTCTCACTGCATTTGCTGTTTATCAGTAAACTCCCTGAAGGCTTTGGCCCGAGGTTCAGACAACATGCCACACATGCTTGAACCATTTGTGGTAACTTTTCCGGGTCAATAAAAAAGTATAAGTAGGTCTCTGATAAAGATGCTAATTAATCTGTGCTGTCAGTAAAACCAGTTTGCACATCAACTATGATGACGAATGAACAATAATAGGTACCAAAATATTTAATTTTTAAAGATTGCATTGTAGTTTTACCTTTCTGATGCATTTTGGAGATTATTATTAACATAATTTTAATAATAATAATCCATTTTATCTAAAAGTGCCTTTCAAGAAACTCAAGGACACTGCACAAAACAGAGGTCAACAGGTTAAAAGTACTCAATTAAAAACACAATAATGAGTTAAAAAATTCAAAAGTGAAGTTCAAAGATACTGTACAAAACAGTGGTGCATACATTCAAAAATTCATTAAAAACATAGTAAGTAACAACTGACTGAATCAGAAGTGAATCAGAAGGAGAAGGCAGAGTTAAAAAGGCGAGTTTCAAGTTTGAATTGGACTAATTTTATTTCAAATATCTAAAACAAAGCAGATGAAATAGCCTTCCAACTCAAACCTTTTCTGATTACCTAACTAATGTCAGTCCATCAAATGAAGAGCCTAAAACACTGAAAATTGTTGAGAGCTTTACACAAGTTTGGCTCAAACCCAACCAGGGATAACCCAGAAAAAAAATCAAAATCAAAATTTCAATCATTTAACTGCAATAACTTATGTTAAATCAGATCGATGATGTACAACTTGGATTACTATTAAGTATAACAAACAACTTTTTTCAGCATCCTGAAAAAAGGTTTGTTTTCAGGCCTTCTTCAGTCACCCATTCAACCAAAACGATGCTCCAGTCTTAGATCATAAGCTCATTTATCCAGTTGAGTTTATTTTCTTTTTCTAAATACTTCACATTGTTGGCTCTTTTTTTAGTTCCCCTTACTTGCTGCCAACATCCTCTCATGACTCTATGGAGATGCATGGAGAAGTCTTAGTCACATGCATCCATACTGGGGGTGGACCCGTTCAGGCTGTGGAGGGTCGTAAATGGGAGCAGCTGCATCTTAAGATGTGTCTTGCAGTTTAAGGGACGTCATGAAAAAGGGATCTGTCGTGCGTGTGGTAGCTCTGTGCACTGGCTTCTTATTGACCACGTAGAAATGCTACATGCAAGGGGTGTGCAGGTGATGCTTAAGTGCCTGGACGATACCTGTGGGATGCTCACACAAACTACACTCTGCTTATCAGGGAAAAAGCACTAACAGACCCCTTCAGCAGGTTTCGGGAGGATTGAACATAAAGAAAAATCTGTACGCTAGGCCTGCATCTTACCTACTTCCCTCTTATTCAGCCTCATCTATTGTTTAAGTGTTTGCTACAACATGTTACCTGCAGCACGCCCATAGAAAAAAATGTGCACCAACATTTTTGCTGTACATGCTCATCGGGCGGTCTCTTCCTCTTTCGGCTTCTCCCATCAGGGGTCGCCACAGCGAACAATTCGCATGGTAAACTTGGCAATGTTTTACGCCGGATGCCCTTCCTGACGCAACCTTCTCAAACCGGGCTTGGACACAGAGGTAGAGAAGGGAACATGGAGCAGCCCGGAGTCGAACCCTGGTTTCACGGACGGAAGGCGCCGCAAACCAGCACGAGCTAAACCAGCTCACATGCTCATCGGGCGGTCTACAGCTTTGATATTTTGTCCTGAACAGGTTTGCAGGTTTACCAATTTGTTTTTTTTATTTCCCACAGACAGCCTGTATTCACTCTTAAGGGCTGTTTCTTTCATTTATTCTTAAAAACAATTTAGATAAATTCATGCAAAACGTTTACTAAGTAAATCAACACTTTACTGTAAACCCAGTTGGTCTGACTAGGCCTCTATGTTATCATATCATTTAGAGGCAGAAGGTACAAATTAAACGAAGAACTTGTAAAAGAGTCTTTATCCAATGGCCCAGAGTCTCATTATCTGTCATACATTAAGTTGTCATAATGAAACCTTTGATTGGGTAATCAGATGAGCATGTTTAAAGAAGGAAGCGACCTGAAAAGACTATGACTCATGTTTCTACAAGCACACTCCCAATGTCCCCAACTCCTGCCATATGAAGACCAGCGAGCAGGAATCTCAGAGTCAAAAATGATTTCAGACTGAATCCAAGAAAGTTCTCAGTCTTATTCTTATTCCCAGAAATGATGTTGGCTTGGTTACAACTCCGGATTCCCCTGAAAAAACAAACAAGCTGACTTCTCACAGAAATCTGGGCATGTTTTTGAGATGTTTTTCCTTTTGACAACAAGAACCTCTCTGTCCTCAAAGCAGGGCATGCAACCGGCTGTTGTGCAAGAAAGGGAAAATGTGATGCATCTGGTGATACAGTCGTGTAAAAAAAGCAAGCAGAATCCCTTTCAAATTAAAGGTTCACGAATAAGGCCATAAAAAAAGCTGAAAATGTGACTTCAAATTAGATACACATCATCAAAGTGACAACATGGTTTAGAGAATAACTTTAGACTGCAAAAATTAAGAAAAAGTTAGGGGAAAAAAAGCTTGATAAGAAAACAACAAATTCACAACTTCCTACAAGGCAGGGCTCCAGACTGCGACCATTTGGTCGCATTTTGCGACCAAAATTTGAGAGTGTGCGACTGAATTTTACATCCAGTCGCACATGTGCGACCAGTAAATTTGCCTCTCCCTCCCTCCGTATTTTTAATACATTAAACGTGGAAGGGGCAAGTCAATGATCAATGAAATAATCAATGATGAATAATCAATCACACGCACGCAAACACACACACAAACTCGCACACATATACTCATGAGACGAGAGCACACACTCGCGTAAGTGGCTAAAATGCGTGTAGGGGGAGGGGCCTAGAGATAATCGAGCGCGCGTAAATATCTGTGGGAAGGAAACGGAGACAAATATCATCCCAACCTGTGCGTGCATCTGAGCTATGAGCAAGCGAACCATTGATTCATTCTTCCGACCTCCGGCTGGTGTACCAGTGCCAGAGTCTACAGCAGGGGTCTCAAACTCGCGGCCCGCGGGCTATTTGTGGCCTCCACCTTGAAATGAAAGTTTAATTTTAATGCGTCCTGCCAGTTTGTATGAATGACACCTTTTCATTGTCGTGTGCGGAGCTGACAAACCAACCAATCACAGTGGAGTAAATGACTATTGGGGGCGTGAAAATGACCGGGCTTGAAAGAAGGAAACCTGACAGCCCCCTCCCCACTCCACATGAAGGAGTTCCTTACTTTCCTTTTTAGAACGTATCTATTCGCTCGTAATTTTCTAAATACATGCAGTCCGTGCTGAACTTTTCTCTGGGTCACACAGAACCGGAGGAAGGTTTAGGTTTTGGTTACGGCGGCGCATCAAACGGTTATGCACGGCCGTTACGGCAGCACACCGCTCCCGCGGGAGTCGGGTCAGCTGAGGAGAATAAATGTCCCACACCTACATGCGTGACAGCTAACGGGGCTTGAACTTTAAACACGTGCGAGCAACAACACGGTTTAGTCCGAGACGCACTTAAAACACGTGGTGAAAATTTACGGTATGCGCCCCTAAATTTTCTGGTTCTGCCCCTAAAATTTTCAGTTGGGGGCCACTGTGCTCCTAGTGAAAAAAGTTAGTCTGGAGCCCTGCAAGGACCTAAAGAAGAGATCGTATCAGGTTTACAACAGATTGAAACCATTCAGTGCTTCGGAAAAAAAAAACATCAGCAAAAGTATGATCATAAAGAGCTAAACTAATTGATAAAAATTGTAAGTGAACTGGTGTTAATTTTCTTTTTTACATAATGTTTTATTTAGAATGGGCAACCAAAATGAAAAAAATATACACCTTTAGCAATGATAAACAATATAAGCATGTGTATAAAACATTTATAATATTTCTAATAGTTTTAATACCATGTGACTCATGACCAAGTGACTTTCTTGCAAAATTTTATTTTTAAAATAATGTTTATTAAGATGGAAAACTGTTTTACACCTCAAAAGAACAACTAATATATTAAGTATTGCACTAAATGCAACAGAAGGCTAAGAAAAGGTAAAGCAGATAAAAATGAAAAAGAAGAATTTTAAAACCTGGTATAAATGCTTAATGTTACAAATCATGATTTATTTACTCACTGATCACTTACGACAAAGTAAGTTAGACACATATGAGCTAAAGTAAAAGCTATAGAACTGCCTTACATGCTCAAATGGATAAACAGTTATTTTGGAATTGATAGAAACGTTCTTATTGTGATAAACAAACCCAAAACTCAAGCCATATGCCTGAACAAAGATCAATGATACACTAAACTCTATTTCCTGCTGGGATGCAACTGCTGCCAATGCTTATGAATCAATTCAAGATCTAATGAGATCTAAAATGAACCTGAAAAGTGCTAAAAAAATCCTAGCAGAAAAAATGGTATTCATTTTTTAATGTTTTGAAAAGAAGAAGTATTTAGATGCCTAAAAATGGAGACGGATAATATTCTTCTTGTTTTAAAAGCTTCGTCTTTTTTTGTAGATAATTTTAAATTGAACTGGATTCAAACAACAGGTGTCGCAGGGAGGTGTCAATATCGTACAGTACATGCAAATAATTTTTGGATTGTTTCCATCTGGCATTTAATAAAAGCTCCACCTCTAGTCTGATCCAGAAAAGGTAATCAAAACAGTGCCTGTATCATTTAAAAAAACAACAACTTTGCCCTAAAAAAAACAAACTCGCTGCACCCAGAATGTGAGCTCCAGGCTATAGTTTCAACCTCCGCTCCAATCATTCTGCTGACTTTCAAAGGCCACAATGCCTGTAGAATAAGCATATAGTCAAAGCATCAGATAAAGTATGACCCAGTTAGGATACCGGTAAGATAGTTAGCATGCCTCAGGCTCTGGGCGTCACTCGACCAGCTTATGTAACAGGAGTCATGTGAGAGCACTTGTGTACACATTAGGATGTCGGGTCTTGTCAGGTAACAATAATATGCAAATATAAAAAGATTATGCAACATTCTCATTTATGCAAGAGAGCTAACAAATAAACCAAAAGCAAAAAACCAGAATAATAGGATTCGCATCTGACGAGCTGCATGCAAGCATACACATGAGAACCTGCATGCACTCCAGCAGACACACACTGCAAGGATTACATGATTCAGTAACAAACAGACGCGCTCCACCCTAAGCTAACTCTAGGGTTTGAAGGAGTCAGTGTTGCCTTGACAACCTCTGGCTTGCTGTGTGGATTTCAGGGAGAAACGTGGCAGTTTGAACGTGTCCTTTCAGATCACTATTCCTTCATCTTTGGCTTTTGAGTTTATTGCAGGTAAAATAAAAGGTACTTATGTGTAGGACAGTTTCTGCACTCATCTGTTAAAACTGCAACTAAAGTTGTTGAACAAAAGGCATGTAGGATGACACTTAGAGACAAGCACAGCATCATCTACCCGCTGACTGCTTCACACTTAACTACAGGCAACACCATTCAAAGTTCACACAGCCAACTAAAGCAACAATGATTGTGAACCTCAGCGTACCTGGATGACTGTGTTTCCTCCCTCCAGGAGAGCAATGGCCAACAGAATACTCTCCTGGAAGATGCGATCGCTGGTGGCGTTCATGATGAGGTCAATGACCAGATCAGAGGCTCCCTCTTTGTCCAGGTGGCACTGAACTTCGGCCAAACTCAGATCCCCTCGACCTCCGACCCCAGAGCTTACAACTGATGTCAGGGAGCAGAAAAAAATCGCATTCCAATTAGAGCACATTCCACCAAAGCTAGTTATTAAATATATCATTTAAAGACCCCACTCCGATGAAAATCGTCCTTTTGGTGTTTTTAACATGTTCTTGTGGCATTTTTCTCATGATGGATTTAAAGAAAATAAAGCTTAACATTTTTTTTTCCTGAATATTTTCTTATCCAAATCGTTGCAAATCAGGAGCAGACGAAAAAAATGAAGTTGAAAAAGTCTTGTGTGACGCAGAAGCTACAACAGCAAACTGCTGTGGCTAGCTGCTCAGGATTTTTTTTTTGAAGCGTTAATGTTAAGTGACGGTTATGAGGGGCTGTCAGCTAGCAGGACAGCATGTAAACAAACGGATGATGTGAAGTAAAAGGTTGCTCCGCAGCAATGGTCCGTAACTCTTATGAACTACTGCCGCTCTGCAGAAACTATGTTCTAGCACACGACACAGACTTTGGCTAAAAACTGTACTCAGGTTTGAATCATAATCCAAAAAAACCACTGGAAATACTCTTACAATAGATCAAAAGGTAATCAGAGTGGGACATTAACTGATTCTTTCTTATTCTTTAAATGGCTGTAAACCAAGGTTAACATGATGAAGTGGAGTGCGGAAGAGATCAGTGCAACACGTCATTCAGGCACTGCAGCTTCACACGTGTGTTTAATCCACAAAGGTACTTTAATTCCCTCCGCAGCTGCCGACTCCTGCAGCCAGTCAATGAAGAGCTGGTGACATAACGGCACCCATCAGAGCCGTCTCTGGCTGGACGAGCAACTGAGTCAACAACATGCCCCTTTCTGGATGGGGCCTGGAACGCTGGTCGCCTGGCAACAACCCGACCGCGTTATGCCAAGGAGAGAGGCAGCGTGCTCTCAAAACAGACAGGAGAGGGCTGGATCATGGCTGAGCAGAAGATCTTTTTATTTTTTTCCACTGTTTGGAAGCACTGTATATGAAGTGCAGCGCCTCAGATTATTGTATATAAATAAATAAACTCAGTTCTGAAAGTTCTAAATGAGTTAAATAATAAATAATCAACAAATAAATATTCAATTACTGCATAATATTTTAGATTCATGGACCAAATATTTAAAAACATTAAAAGGCAAGTGTAGACTAAATGTTATGTGTTTACTAATTTTTTTTAAAATAATACCTCAAGAAATAGGAGTTAATAGATGATTTCAAATGAAGCTAAATTAAAAACTGACATGTTTGTAAACCAATAATAGATTTTAGCCAAACTTGTGTGACATTTGTGCGTTACCAGTTCAGTGCTTCTAAGTAAGAAAATATAGTCCCATTTTCTATTTTCATACAACTTATTTGTCTAAAGCTGGTCGTTAGCTGTCGCAGTCCATTCAGACACCGTCTTTATGGCCTTTTAATCTTTATGGCGAGATGCTGGAAATCTTTAAAACATCAGCTGGCTGGAAAGTCCCTAAACTCAGAGAGTTCTACAGAGTATCTTTACATGGACAAACTGGAACGTCTGAAGTTTATTTTACACAGATGGAGGAATGAAATGTGAAACACAATGAGCAATAAAGGTACTAAATAACACTTCTTTGTATCATCTGAAACACAGAGCTTTCTTTTAGCATATTACACCATATTCTAAAACCAAATATTTCTGCTATAGTTAATATGTTTTGGAAGCAATTTGTATTTTCCATTTACTTTTTGTACAGTTAACACAGGAGAAGTAAAGTTTAACAATCAGTATTAAGACATCTAAGGACTGAACAGCCGTGCAGTTGCCTGAACAAAACAAATAAGACTTTTTTTATCTATTTATACTTGAATAGAACTAGACAGACAGTGTTGCTTGAATTCATTGACCAAAAAGAAATCCAGGTCTATATATTTAAATTTGTTGAGTTTTAAGATAAAATCTGTATTTACAATTTTTTTAAACTATTGACACTGTTCAAACAGTAAAGATCCCATCTCCAAGGTTTTCAAATATTTCCATGCATTCACTGAGTTTGGCACTAAATGAATTTGGATGGAGAACCACCAGATGTCCGCTATCAGAACAATTTTAAACGTAAATTCACTGGAAACAAGAGACCTGCATACTCTAAATATTTTTGTCGATAAAACACCATTGACTATGCCAGGAATCAGCAATTACAGTAAAGTAAGCTTTGCAACTTAAGAAAATATAACAAAAATCTTTGTTTAACATGTCCACACTCACAAGATGAAATAGGTTTTTCCTTTCTAGTTATATTATGTTCTAAGTTAAAAATAAAATACAAAAAAGGTGATAAATCTTAAAAAGACTGTATTTCTTCAGCACCCAAACAAAACTAGGTTTTATCATTTCATTTAATTGCTGCTTGTTAAAACGTGTGTTCCTAATTGCTAGTAATAGTTTCTTAACATTAAAAGTGTTAAACACAACATATGTCTGTGTTAAACCCACCAGTGGGGGATTTTCCTTGCGCTCCGGGAGCAAGCGGGCCGTTGCTGAATGTTGTGAGGCTCTCTCTTCTTGGGCCGGCTTTGACGTTTCCATAATAGCGGTTGACCAAAATCTGTCGCAGAGCCTCACCCTATTAGAAGAAATGTCTGTTATTCTGTCTGTCATAAAGAATTCAGTTTATTTCCAAACATAATGTACCAACATAGCATCACAAACGGGGACATTCGTCCAAAAATACATACACACAAACAAACAGTTTAATGGCAAGTTCAACACCAAAAAAGCCGATGAAAGAAGTCATGAAAAAGTAAATAGAAAAATAAACTCCCACTTCACATGTTATTAATGTAAATACCGGAAAGTATTATTATAAGTTTTTATATTTTAATTCTATACAGATCTGAACACATATGATGTATGAAAAATAACGAAAAGTATCCCAAAAACTTCATGTGTGAGCCTAAACTCAACAAGACAAGATCTTTAATTTGGAGAGTTGGAGAACCAAAGTTAAAATGTTGCCTTGTTCCATACTATTTATTAAACTGATAGGGGGGGGGGGGGGGGGGGGGGTTGGAGTGAGCACCATGCTGTGGAAGCGGCGTGACTGTGAGGACGCCATTCATCAACCATCAGGAGGATGGAGGCCTCGGGCAGCAAACCGCCTGCTGTTCACCTACCCTCTTTTGATCCTCCACTTGCTTCAGTGGCTGGTTGGGATCAAGCTCCTGACAGGTGATGTTAGCAGAAAGCATCAAAATAAAAAAAAGAAAATATTTTTGGGGGGAGTGAGGGGAGGCAAAAAAATAAATGTGGGAAAATAATCAGAGAAAAAAATAAGATATTAAAACAGTGCAAATTAGTTACTTGTCAAGCATGCAGGAAATTGTGCAAAATCGACCATGCAGTTAAAAGGGAAGTGGTTGTGTCAGGCAAGATGTGAGGTTGGGTAGAGTCATGCAAGGCATTGTGCACAGGGAGGACTGACACTCTACAAAGACCATTTCACAGTCAAAATGTAACAAAAGTAGTATTTGGAACTTGACTTGTGGCTGTGAAGAAAAAAATTCAGCTCTGCACTTGGTTGTCTCTCATCGTATTATCTTTGGCCACAATGACAAGCCTCAGAGAAGTATTTACAGAGGAGACTACCAAAGTGCCAGAAGGGTTACAAAAACAAACATTAAGAGTTTAGAGGGTGGTGAGTATGGGGGGTCCAGGTTGCATAATGGAGCTGTGATCTACAAACTCCACCTCTAGCTTGTACTCACTGGAAAGAGCTGTAAATTGGAGTTTCCTCAAAAACCAGAGTTTGATTAAATGGATAGGCGGTAATGACAGGGTTGGTGGATGGGTGGGGATACAATCAATGGTTTAGACCAGGGGTGTCCAAACTTTTTGCAAAGAGGGCCAGATTTAGTGAGGTGAAAATATGTGAGGGCCAACCATTCGGCCGGCATTCTTTGAACTCTTATAATGACATTAAATGCAAATTAACTATTTAATGACTATTTTTTTAGCAATGGGATTGCTGTGAATTTCTGATTAGAAAACCAGAAATACTGTAAAATCTTTCTGAAAAAAAACCTTTTGTCAACATCAAATCTGGTTTTTACATGAAAAATTACATTTTTTACACTATTAAATGTTCACTGTAAACTTCCAAATGTAAATCACGCAAACAGGAAAAAACACAAACAAGTATCTTATTCAGAGGTACAAACCACTGTAGGTTTGAACACAGAAACAAATAAAACTATTCTTCTCGTTTGGCCCTGAAGGCTCTAAAGGGTAAGTCAAGTTGCTGTCACAGGCTTAGAATGACTTCTTACGTAATTTAGCCAATCACAATCAAGAAATCAAACACACAGTTCTTAGGAAATGCTGAATATTATTGATTTTATGACAGGAGCCTGCGGGCCGGTAGAAATTTGAACGTTGGCCGCATTTGGTCCATGGGGCCAGACTTTGGACATGCCTGAGCTCGATTTTAGAAAACAACAGATAAGACAAAATATCACAGGTTCTACTGTTCAACCAAGAAATGAATCACAGGAGAAAATGTATGGGGATGGATCACTCGTGTTTCACACTGACTATGATGGGATGCACAGTCTCTGATCAGCACAGACCCATATTAATGGGCCTCAAACACACCTCTGCAGGAACTTCAGGCTCGGGTGGAGGTGCCAGCTGATTGGAGATAAGAGGGGGGTGTTAGTCAAGGTTAGTACACGTTTGCTTTGCCTCCAAACTAAAACCTGCCCAATCAGAATCATCTAACTTTCTTATCAACCCATTTTTCTGCTGCGTTAATCTGGATTTCCGATGCCCCCTAACATATGGGTGTGGGTGGTGGAGGGAAAGCAGACTTAAGTTAGTAGTTTTCAAAGGACTTGCTTGATAAAAGCGGGGATAAGGAGCTTTAACCTGTTGCAGCATGAAAGCAAAACCTTGTTTCTGCTAAATAACAAGCTTCTCAACTCAAAACAGTCAGATTACGTTGCAGCATCGTGATGAGCTTTCAGTTTTATTTACTGTGGTTCCTTTATTTTGCTTTTTGCTCCAACTTGTTTCTGCTCATCCCAAGCACAACACTGCATTAATATTGCTTTAAAAAGCAAGACAGTTGCGCACGAATGAGCACCAACACAAGCATTCATGTGTGCTGCTGCACTACAAAAGCAAACCATAGGTATTATTTTTATCTGTATGCAAAACCGACTGGTTGCTTGCTATACTTCTGGATGCATACAGTCGTATACAACTCTCCCCTCATAGGAAGCAGTCATTACATTGATACTTTTGTTTTTACTCATGACCCAAAGTGATAGAAAAGATACTCAACTTAACCTAACCGATTCTACATTAAAATAATGAACCCAAGAGTTAACAAAAACCTAGATTAATCATGTTTAGATATATATTCACATTTAGATAAAAAAAATTACCTTTTATAAAAAGGCTTTGAGCCTAAGTTGTGAAACTTTACGCATATTGACCCTCATTCCAGAGGGGGCTGCCAGTGTGGAAAAATAAATGCACAAGCCTACATAAACATAAGCATGTTTCCATACAAAATGTAGTCATGATGCTTTATGCTTATTAATTGTGGAACTGTTCAGGGACTTCCCTGAGCAAAACCTTCTCTAAAGTCAACGCTCTGATTTTCACAGAACTATCTCGATGCATCAGCTGAACCATTAGCCATCTTAACTTTAACCTACACGATTCCAGGTTATCTGCAGTTCTTTCAAGTATGATAAAATGTTTTAATATCACCAGTGTTTTTCACGAATGTGAATAGTGATAAAAATCTTTAAACAACTAACATGAGCCCAGCCAAGACGGCAGGGTTTGAAATTCTAGAGGGAGTTGGGAACATCAGCACCTGTCGCATCTCAATATCTAACTGTCTTTTGTATTGCTTTTTTCAAATCATCAGACAAAAAATGGCATTTGAAAAAGATGTATTTGTGCCCTAAAAAGTGTGCTGGGTGGGCCACAAGCTTCCTGCTCCCCTCCAATCCAATCCATCCACTCAGACAAATGGATCCATTATCACCTTTGCTTTCCTCATCCGAGCTGGTGTCCGGCTCAAAACTGTATGACTGAATAGCATCAATATTGTTCGCTACTGATGTTCCACCAGTAATGTAAGGTTGAGAGTGTGAGTGTGAGTGTCTCTGTAAACAGAGAGCTCTCAGCAACGCAGAGGGAAAGGCGGGAGGGGGGTTTCTGAGCGAATGGTCCCGTCTATGATTCAGAGGCAAAATTCAAATGAACTGCTGCTGCTCTGCAGAGACTGTAAACTGTAAGCTAAATGACATTTTTGTTTCTTTTGACTAAAAACGACATAATTAAAATTAAAGACCACTGGGGACGCTTTTAAAATTGCTTAAAATATGTTCAGAGTGGATCTTTAAGGATATTGGATCTTCAAACCAAATGCAATGGCACCAACCCCAAAAAAAAACAATCAATTGATTCCCTTTGAGAACAGAAAAATGAAATGAGTGATGTTATAAAGCCATCGCCAAGCAATCTGTAGGCCAAAGAGCTTCTTTATCACCTACAGTCAAGCCATGTCAAAAAATCAAAGTGCCTTCTTTTGAAAGATGAGTCCGCTTCACTTTTAATGCCAATTCACGAGCGTCACATCGGTGTGGAGTTTCAAATCCCAGAAAAAACGTGTGTGCTGGGTGTGCTTATTATGTAACTGCTTCCTGAGAGCTGGCGGGAGCATCAAGTTAGGGATTCAACACCAGCCCTGCACATGGCTGAACAAAGTCTGGAGCACCCCCTGTTGAAAGAGACCAAATACTGCAGGCTGGAGTCTCAAGGAATATCAACTGAGGTACAAATGACGACAGGGGAAGGCCATCCCATGCTAACCACGAGAGTAGCAACTGAACACTAAAAAAAAAGGAACAAAAATGGCAGTTTATTTTGAATTTAGAGAGAAAAAAGCAGAAAAGAGAGCCTCACAAATATTTAGAGACAACCAGACTTTTTTTTGACAATCTATGCTCAGAAATGACAGATACCATTTGCCCCAAAGCTCTCTGGCCTTTCACACAGACATAAGACAAAAATGAAAACATCCATTGTTTAAGACATGACAGAGGCCTGATGGCTAACCTTGAAGGCTAGCTTGGTTGGGTTTTTACTCTAATTTGCATGTTATCAAGTTTATGTGGCAGAAGGAAATGCCTCTGGGTGAAAAGTCATTCTGCTTCATCTTGCACGCTCTGGTTATAGTAAAATCCAGCCAACAGGACTGGGCAAGCAGTAACAAGATGCACACATTTCAGTGTGATACCGTACTTGGATGACTCTTTGGAAGGGAAGAGGATCTGTCTTTGACTGTGTGCTATTTTGCTGTAGTTTCAAGAGCAGGATCAGGCTGAATTCTGGAGTCACACCGCAGATGTTAGGCTGGGTTCATTTTGCTGCTGGACTGAAAAGCTCATGTTTGCATCAGACATGTTGGTTCCATCTGAGTGTGGGCATCGATAAGAGCCACAGAGCACGTGCTGAGGCACATTCTTAGAATGCTGCTGGTTGATGAAACAAAGTGCTGCTGTGTGCAAACAGACTCATTTTTGTGGAAGTTGGGGATTTCCGTGGCTTGGCTGCTAAACGACCAGAATAAGGAGGGAGGAAAAGGAGGGACAACAAGACAGAGACATGACAGAGAAAGTGGAAGCACAATGCTGCTGGCGGCTCTGGAAAGACCCTTTCCCACAATTCCTCCATTTCCTCACTGAGCATCTTTGTTAATCAGGAGCGTGGTGGGGAAGGAAAGTGAACAATCATTTTTTTAGTCATCACAGTATTCTTATTTTCCCTGCTTGCACATATTTTCCAACTTTGACACAACACACACTTTCAGTTTTAATCAATCAAGTAATTTTAAAGGAAGCATGTAATAAGGTTGGAAATGTCAACAAACTGATTACTGTTCATCTGAAAACTGTTGATCTTTTTCTTGAGCAGCTCTACTTTCAACACAGAAGATCCTGACCCAGTTCTGATGTGAAACCTGTAAACTTCAACCATTAAAAATTACAGCTGAAAAGTTACAAACATTAACAATAGTTCAAAAGAATTTTGAATAACTGATTTTTTAAAAATTTTTTGAGGATGTATGAAACTGTTTGTTCATTAACTCCATCTAAAATATACATTCAAATAGCATTCTCCTCTATAAACTCAGTCAAGGGTGAAAGCACAAACGTGCTTTTACTCTGTGCAGCAACTTCCCCTAACTCCTCTGATTCACCTTTAAAAACAAGAACAAGAGACAAGTTTTGGCCTATTCCAGAAGCTTCACAGATCATGACCATAATACACAGTCCTGTAAAAGGTGATAAATCCCTTCTGTGGTCTGTTTTCAGTTAGGTAAAGTAAACACATTCAGCTTGATTGCGTCAGAAAAGCAAAAGACTGAACTGCCAAGTACAGTTTTATGCAAACTTCTATTTTAAACATGCAAGATAAAAGGCTGGTAAATCTATCAATCTATTTCGAGAACTAACTATAGATTGACTACGTTGTCTGAGTTCTTTCCGTTATCCGAGTAAATAGAAAAAACTGCTTTTATTAATCCAAAAACAAAAAAAACAACTGTTCAAACCTATCTGACACACATTACAAAAAATACAAGGGGAAAAAATGACCCCTTTAAACCTTTTGACCCAGGAAGTCTTTTATCTAGACGTACAGTCAGGTCATAAAAATAAATTCAGCTCTTAAGTTTGCTCTGTATTTGTGAAAAAGTTCTGCTGAAGGTAAACAGTAAACGTAAGAAATGTTTGAATGAACTAATAAAAGTTCCACTTGTATGTATTTACGCCAACAGGATGGAAGAATTTTTAAATGATGACGTTGTGTTTCTGGTGTTCTTGTGCTATTTTTCTTATGATGGAGGACATTTATATAGGAAATAAAGCTTTTTATTTTTTTGTTCAAATTGTTGTAAATCAGCAGCAGACGGAAAAAAAAAGCTTATTATTTCATGTACTTTTGATTCTTTATGTGCACTTTGAGTTTTATATCTTCAGCTATAAAATAAGGTTTAAAAACAAACAAATGTCCCAGCATAACTCGCTCCTGAAGGGAACATTTGATTTAAAAAATAATAATAATAATATTAAAAAAATGAGCTAAAGAACAAAAGGATAAGTAAGTTAGTGTTCAGGAATTGAAATGTGTCACGTTTAAGTTTGACTTCCGGATCTGCAGAGACTTTTAAAACACTGGTGTCATCAGAAGTGTCCAGAAATCTCTAATCCCTTTTAAACATGTCACAACTTCATAATCACTACAGTTACACCGCCAATGAATGTATTCCAAACTAAAAGCTACCACATAAACATATAAAAGCAGGGTGGATGAACACATGGAGTTCGATCGAGTTAGAAATATTAGCTACATTCTGAATGAGGAGTTAGAGCGGCTCTTAATGGCGTATGAATGCGGACGGCGAGGAAGGACGGGGGGAAGCTGCTGACATGGATCACAGATGGAATCGCAGTGCTTTATAGACATCTACTTGAAGCACAACTATGTCTATATCAAATGGACATCACAGGAGTAAGTAAAATGATCAACCTCAGCCACATCCATCTCATCATCAAAGGTAATCAGCTGCAAGAGAAGAAGTATAGGAGGCACAGAGTTAGTAGAGCTTGTTAGTGAGCGACAGCTCCCTTCACAAAAGTGAAAGAGTCTCAGACAGACACCATAAAGTAAGTTAGTAAACCGTAAACCATTATCGTATAGATATTACACATTATAAAGTCGTATTATTTTTCTGAATTTCTCCACATGGGATTTAAGAGCATATGTGAAAAAAGGCTGCTTGGATCAGATTAGAGTTTGTTTCTTGGAAAGTCTGCTTCAACTGAACACGTGTGAAAGCTCATCAAAGCCCTGCTGTGCCTGAAAAGGAGGGTTTGCCTGCAAGTGAACCCTGATGGGGCTCAACACAGTGTGAATACAGGAGGTAATCCATGAGCAATTAGAAAGGACAAATCAGACAAAGCTCAAACAGAGAAAATTTGAAGTATATTACACAAATGATAGAATCGTTGAATTGGTGAGAGAAAATAATACAAGCTCAGTTTTTTTATATAATTTCTTCCTGGTGAGTGTTTGTTTCACTCCTCAAAAAAAATCAACAGCAATAACTGTGTAATTTCATCCATTTGGTTAAGTCTGTTCAAAAAAGTCAAATGACGAAAAAGGTAACCAAATGGTTAAAATAAAGTTTATTCTAAAAGATAGGTTGTTGATGGTTGCCAGGGATCTATTAGGAACAACATTTATCCCTATCAGAAATAACATTTACCTGAAAACAGTTACTGACTATGACTGTAAGCATACACTTCCCAATCTATTAGGAACAAGTATAGATTTAAAAAATAAAGTGTTTCTGAAAACGGTCAGAAGAATATCGGTAGATTTGTTTTAGTGTCGAGCCGATACCGATAAACTCAAATTGTGCAAATATCGTGTGTTTCCGATACTGGCTTAGATATATTACCCATTAGTAAAAGTGATGATTAATGTAACACTACAAATATTTATAGATCACGTTGGTTACCTTAAATAGAACTTTTTTTTTAGCCTAAGGGGACTCATTTGTCTTTAACTGGAAAATGATCTAGATTAAAATGATACATTATTATAATACACTATTATATTGTATGTTATATAAAATATTCTTCTGGCTGAAACATTTTCTTGATTAAATTATTTTTATGTAAGCATTTCAAGGAAAAAACTGTGGAAATATTTAAAAGTAATTCTTGTGTTTTGTTAGTGAGGCTCTGAATCAGGCATCACATTTTCTAAACTTTAACCTTTTTAGTTTTCTTAGGAGAAAAATATTGAGAAGTAAAACAAAAGAAATGCAGTTAGTGATATTACTTATATACAGCTGAAAAAAATAAATGTACACCCTCTGAAAAGTACAAATCATGTCTTTTCTTTGAGTTAAAAATGTAACTTTAACCTATTACTGCTTTCAGATCTTTTTGTAGGGAAAAGAGTCCTGAAAGGTTTGAGAAGTGTTTTAACGGATAGGAGGGATCATCTCTGGCTCCAAACCCTTTAGATCAGCTGTCATACCTTTTCTCCAAATCCTCCGTCTTTTGTCATCATTTCCCTCAGAGTCTGCAGCACTTTAATGCACAGACGCTCCTCGTTCTCCTCCAGGAGCTGCTTAGTGTGTTTGATCAGCCTAACACAAAACAAGAATAAACTTACATTGCATAAGTTTAAAAAAACAATATTCGATTTTTTGTATTGTTGTATCGTTTTGTGTCTTTATTTCATTTTGAAATGATCAGAACCATAAAAACGTAAAAAAAAAGACAATAAAAAAATTCAACTTAAGTCTTTCCTAGATTCCACTATCAGCCATTATATCTTAGATTATTTATCTAAGATTATTTAAAAATCTTAACTCATACTACTATTAAAGAAAGATTGACTGCATATTCCTAGTCATATTTCTAGTAGAAATGAGACAAAAAATAAAAGGTTTTTGTACAGCATGACGTGAAGGTGAATTTTAAGGAATATTTTAAAAATATAATATACCTTAAAAGTTTGTATAATAATATGGGAAGCACTAATTAAATGTGTTTTTTTGGTCATAATAGCTTCCATAACTATTTGGGGACTGCTGGAGCTCAGTGACATAAAACAGCAAAGATTAAACTGAAGATACAGAAAAATCTTCCTTTATTGTACAGTTGTAATGCAGCCTCACTGCCTGTGCAGCAGTGTGAACCCAGTAAGTCTGAGAATGTCTGAGATGTTGGTTAATTGTTTCTGCTGAAGTTGCACAGCGTTCATAAAAAGTTTTGATAAAGTACATTTGTGATTAACTTTTTGAGTAGAAAACTCAAACAGTTGGGTAGAAAATGGGTTCCCTCGCCTTTTTATAGCCCTAATTGACAGGAATTTGGGGCTTTCTTGTTTTTCCCACAAAAAAGATTAAAAAAAAAATTTCATTTAATCTTTTGTTTATCATTTTGTTGACATTTTCCTTTTTAAAGATATTTCCACCGATTAACCTTGTTGAATTCTTAGAAACATTTTTATTTGCACTTCAAACAATTTTTTAATTATGAGCATCAGTTTTGTTTTATATTAATTGATAATTTCACTTTTTTTTTTCTTCAGACATATTTCAAAAATATATCTTAGATTGAGGCATTCAAAGTGACAAAGAATTTATTTCTGAAATTAGCAAAAAGAACAATAATAAATCAGAGGAAATAAATCTAAAGCTCACTTGGATATAAATCCTCCACTTTCACATTTCTTGCGAGCTTCAGTGTTCTCCGGGAAGAGCAGCTCTGGACGATGCAGGACGTCCACCAGAACGGAGAGCTCCGCTTGGACCAGCGGCCTCAGACGGTCCTCCAGAGCAGAAACAATGTCCTGAAGAACACAAAAACAGCTGTTAGATGTTTTATTAAGCTGTGAGGCCATCATCCCGTGGTGGATTGATGGGGAGTCTCGTCTTAAAAGTGTGCTCAGTGAGATCATTGATTACTGACAAAGACTCTTTTTGTGTTTAACTGTGTTAACCAAAAATCCCTAAATACACTTGTAATAGATTAGAGTTCTAGATTTGACTCAACTTTATTGTTACAGCTCATGTGAGAACAATGCAACAAAATACATGAATGCCACAATGAGCAGAATTAAAAGCACTTGATTACCTGTAGAACTTTTTTAATTAAATTTTTTGTATGTACTTTTACAATGAAATTACTCTTCACATTTAAATATTAAATCACAATAAAAGATGTGAAATTTTTATCTATCTTGCATTTTTTTAACCAAGTCAAATCTGTCTAAATAGTACAGACAAAACTCATGAAGTACAATGTTTCCAATCATTTAATCTAATTGTATCAATTGATAGTGCAACATTTGACTTTTTTTCCTTTTTGTTGTTGTTTCTCCATCAGATTGTTTTGGGGAATTTGTGAGCATTTTCAAAATATTCTTTTTCCATATTTAATTGTATGGGAATATATATGAAAATACATTTTAAAATATCATACAGACTATCTTTCCTGCACATAATGGAATAGATAAAAAGATTTAAAAAAAAGAGAGAAACAAAGAAGAGAAAAAACGAGGACAACATCCTGGAAGTCAATTTACTAAAAGAGGCCAATGACCTTCTAAAAACAGGTTTTGAAATTTGATAAAACCATGTATGGCTGCTGCTGAGAATAGAACTGTTTGTTTGTTTTGTTTTTTTCTGACAATTGGATGACCTCCTACCAAACCCAGGGTTTCCAGTGTAAAACAAGATAACAGCTGAGCTGAACAAGGCAGGCCAGACTTTTTCACAGACTTCCAGTGAAAGCTGAGTCACGTTTTACAGGAAAAATGGGCGCAGCAGCTTGTCAAATTACTCCGTTGTTTTTTTCTTTTCATAGACAAAAAGGCTCCCCCTGGAGCATTTTATCAACCACTAAAGCATCAAAGACTATCCCAATCATGGAATATCGATTGAAAGTACTTACAGTGACAGAGTTTTAATTTCTTGAACTTGTTAGGATATAAATGTGGGCAGAATTTTCTCTCATCGCTTGTTTTCTGCTTTATAAATGCCCAGAGAGGATGGGAAAATGCAAGTTGCCGTTTTTAAATATCCTTCAACCAACTCTGTTTTACAGACATGCGTATTGCTTCATAAAATGTCTTCAAGAGTAAGGTGGAAATTCAGGAATCTATGAAGAAACTATAAAAAAGTGTATTTTTAAAGCTTCTTCCTGAGAACAGAGAACAGATGAGAACAAAAAATTCAATTTTTTGGGGGGAATTCTGATGTGTTTTAAACCCTTTGATAAAGTCCACATAAGAAGTTGAAATATCATTTTTTCAAATTACATATAGATAGTCTCAACTATGATATGTTTGGTACAATTTTGCTCACAAGAAGTTAGTTTAAGATGAAAAAATATTGACACGACTGTTCAGGGAAAAGTACCTTATTTACACACTGTCTCAAATTTGATACACACATTTTTTGTTGTAACATGGTGTCACTATATT
Source organism: Oryzias latipes (assembly GCF_053564925.1). NCBI lineage: Eukaryota > Metazoa > Chordata > Actinopteri > Beloniformes > Adrianichthyidae > Oryzias > Oryzias latipes. The sequence continues at coordinate 27,214,178 of NC_136241.1, read as the reverse complement.
TAAAAAATCAATTGTAAACAAATTTTGCATCCTTTCATTATAACAAATAGTCATTTACAAAAATGAATAACAACAAATGAGTTATTCTCACCATTATGTTTTGAAAATTAGCAAAACTTTTCCCACCAAAAGTGTTTTTGAGATTTCACGAAAGGAGCCATTTTGAAATGAACATAAAAAACCCTTTTACTGCCTCTAGTGGAAGGATAATGTTCTACATGGCAGAAAACACCAAGTTATACACAATGGGTTCTTAAGTAAAGTTTGGATCATGGTAATGTGATGGGGGGACTCAGAAATGCACTTGTCAAGTGTGATAGGAATTGTTGTATAGGGTTGATAAAATGAAACACTGTGGCTCTTTCCGTTTGTTTGTCCAGATAAATTGACAGAAGAAAATGCATTTTACTTTTGACAGCGGGAGATGTGGACTACAGACCTGCAGCCTCTCAATAATGTTTCTGTAGTCTTTAGAAGTGGACGGGCAGGAGTCCCGCCGGGAGGTGTTCTTAGCGGACAGTCTCCAGTTGAGGATGCTCTTCTGAACGACATTATTAGACTTTACAAACAGGTTGTTGACCTGACTGTCGAGATCCACCGGGATAGCAATAGCTCTGCTCTTAGCTGGGAAAAAAAAGAGATGTATATTTGTTCATAACATCATCGCTCAATTTCAAAGGTTTTCATGAAGGTTTGTCCTCAGTTGCGGTTAATGTGCTTACCCACATCTGAAAGCACTTTGATACAAGCCTCCACTGAGGCCTTCTGAACGGGATTCAGCCAGTTACAGTGGTAGATCCTGAACACGCCCTGGAGCAGTTGTACAAATACGGGCTGGCGAGTCTAACAGACAAATGAAAGCATGTTAGGACAAAAGCTCCATAAGACGGTTGTTGAGGAGAATTCTGAAAAAAATCCTTATGACCCCTGCATGACTGAGGATATTTGTAAACAATCATACAGAGGTAGCTCACTACAGGCCTAAAAGACGAGCTGTTAAGGTTTGTTCACGCTCCCATTTCCCACCAACGCCACTGATTTCTACCTGCCAACAACCACAGACTACAATAAATACCTCTGTTATCTTTCCGAGAATGGCTGCCTGTTCCAAAAGAAAAGGAAAAGGTTTCTGTGTAATCATGACGAGGAAAACCTCAGCACACAGAAGCTGTTAGAGATCACACCGGATTTAGAGCAACTATCAAGTCATTTTCCCCCTAAAAATGTGCTGAAAAATAGACATTAAATTTATGTGTAGAAAAACTAACAAGTGTTTTACTATCTATAGAGGAGCAAGAGCATTTTATATGGGGAGGCGGAAGTGGTTAAGGAAGACTTTGAAAAGGTGGCAAATGGGGACATATTACTTTAAATTAAAGGTAAATTAATGTAATTTTTATTTTAATTGTTAGTTTTTGCAATGCTTAAAGAAGATTGTATTGATGATCTTTGCAGATTTTTTGAGTCCATTCTTTTTAGAAAAAAATAAGTCAGCTTTTCATTTGCTTGAGTTTGTATTTGAATTTTTCAGGGGGTCTCATGCAGACAAAAAGGTGAAATGTATTCCTGTCTCTAAAAACATGTTTGTGTGCACACATAATACTTATTTCCACAAGTATGATGGATTCTGGATGTTTAGATGAGGATTTTATTGATAAAAAGCTGGATAAAAGGATTTCATCTGTGCCTTAGTTTTGTATTTCCAGAGATGCTCAAAATAATGAAGTCAGTCAAACAAAAACACATTTTAATTTTTAACTTTTTCCTTCTTGTGCTTGTTAATTTAAACTTTAGGTTCTTAGTTAACTAATACATTTTGCTTTACTGAATTTTTTTACAAATGTTTTATTTTTTCATTGCCTTTTGCTGGGGTTGTAAGCATGGAAGTTGCACTTTAAAACAGATTCAATCACAGTTTTGCTGGTAAAAAATGTAAAGGCATTGTTTTATAAAAACAGACAGCAAGTAATAAAGCCATTTTAAAACCAGAACAATAACATTGCCATTTAAAATATATGTAAATCTATGTATCTATCACAATTTGAAAAATCACAGTTTACTGCTCTTTTTCTAACTGTAACTCTGTGTTTTGATTGTTTCTGTACATCAACACTCCTGATCCAGCTCATCAGATCTTCAAACATTTTCAAAGTTTGATTAAAAAAATAAAAAGCATGTCCTCTGAATCAGATGTGTTGCAGAAGGGAAAAGAGTCAACAATTGGGCCCGAAAAAAGACGAGAAGCACTGGTTTACTGGGAAAAGTGTTGATGAGCAAATAGCCACCCAAATGTTTGAGGAGTAGACCGACCACATCACATGTTTGCACAGTGTGCAGCACATCCCAGCAAACCTTGTGCAACATTAACAGATCTGGGAGGAACTGAGTCTAGTTGGTGAGTAAGAGATGACAGTAACAAAACCCATAGAGTGAGAACTTTAAGAACAGTTGATGTGGAACACACCCAAAAGTTAGGTTAGGGGGGGGTTACCATTACTTACATATATGTGAAGAGTGATCTGTGAGAGAGCAAGAATGTTATTTTGATTGACATACACATATATTTTAAGGATAAGTCTTTATAAATAAAATGGCCTAAATAAACCCTCAATTTGGGAGCAGGTTGAAGAACTACACAGAAAGTATTAAACTCCGCATTGCAGTGTCTAACAGCAGTCCACGCTACCTGCAGGCTTGTACTCTGGTCAGAGAAAGGCGAGCTGAAGAAACACGTGACAATGCTCATGACGGTCTCAGTTACGTAACGCTCCAGCATGGTATCTGCATGTTTCCTGTCGCTGGTGGTGTTGCACACCTAAAACAGGGACGGCAAACACACATTATTACCATGAGATATCAGCGCTGGGTCACACTTGCTCACTGCATGCTTTGTTGACAAAGGAAGCATCACACTAATGGCATCACATAAAACAGACCAACATCCGGTTATTTACAGATCACATACCCTGCAGATGTCCACAAGAAAGTTTTCAAACAGCTTCCACATGTGGTTGGACGTGTAAATCTCTTTCATCTCCACCTCGGTGTCCACGTAACAGTGGTTCAGGAAGTTAATGTAAGCAATTTTCACCTATTGGAATAGAAAAGACAAATAAAGAAACAATTTATCAAAGGAAAACTCACAGTTGATTACACAACATTTATGCGAATTCTTTCTACTATCGCTTTACTACACACCAGATTAGATACCTAGCTTCTTGATTGCCCTTTGGAAAGAATGGGACTGTGTCTTTGATTGACTAAATGAAACTCTTTGATTAAAGATAGCTGAGATAAGATTGACCCTTTAAAGATGCCGATTCCGCTCAGACAATAGAAATCACAGAATGGAGCAACACATGAGAATAGTCTGGAGTGGCCTCAGGTAGCAAAAATAATAATAGTAATAACTTTAACCGAAGTCACATGCACCGATACGGGGGGTTGACTGGAACAGGTGGGGTAGATTTTTGGATTATCTGAGCCTGTAGAAGGTGGGCCGCATCTTATTGGGAGCACAGGTGTATCTTGTAGTTCCCTTCGGATTTGCATGACCACCTTAAGGGACGTCATTAAAATGGAACGTACCATTGTGGTGCATGTGGTAATGAGGTGTATCGTGAAGTGTCATGAAGTATTTGTAAGGATGATATAAGTTACATGTACGTACAGGTTATGCTGTTGTACCCCTTATGCCACCATATGCAGTGCCTGCGACTCACCTACTTCACCCTTTCTTACCTTTGCATGTTGTATAAGTATTTGCAATGACCTGCTGCCAACAGCATGCCCGTAAAACTAAATGTTCATGAACAATTTTGCTCTGAAGGCTCACCAAGCGAACTTTGAACTTGATACTTCCTGCGAGCTACACACAGGCCCTGTCCAGGTTTGCCTGTTTTTTGCCCGCAAACAGCCCGTATCCATCCGTAAGGGCAGGTGCAACTAAGACCCTATGGACTTAAGGTAAGGTCTTTTCTGATCCACCAAAAGTTCCACCATGGTGCAGAGGTAGAGTGATCGTAAGACCGCCCTGCCCGCCCATATGTCAAAGTGTCCTTGGGCAAGACACTGAACCACACATTGTTCCTGGTGGTTATAGGTTGGTGCCAGTGGTCGGCAGCGAAGCCGCCATCAGGGTAAGAAGCTCAGACCAAACAAAAGTGTGTCTTATTAATCCAGGTGGGAGATAGCTGAGGCCTAAACTAGCAGTAGGGCAGCAAGCTGTGTGATCTCTCCCAAGGGGCAACACTTTTCGATTTACAGAATAACTCTGGAGGAAACACAAGTTAGAGGTACTGAGTGAGGTTCACCAACTAACAACTGGGGGCTTTTCACACAATATCGACTTCACCAAAAAGTAAACACAGTTATTCAGTGGTTTTTGTCTTTATAACTAGATTTTCAGCTGCAGCAGGAGTTAATATTTTGATACTCTTGCTTTCATACTTCATATTAAAACTGCAACTAAAAAGGGGAAGGGTCTTCTGATTGATAGGTGCCCAGCAAATCTTCAATTAATGCCTTTTCTGTGTGTTTTCCAATAACTGGCAGTCCCATACGACTGACACAACTCTCAAGGAGTTCATGATCCAAAGAGTCTTGATGGCTGGAAATCCCCACCAGCCAGAAAAAAAAAGCTCAGTGATTGTCAGCTTGGCTTTTAGGCATGAAACAGAGTCCTTTGAAACTACATGCAAATATTTAGTATTTAAATTCAATCAAAAATAAAATATTTTCGTATACCTCAGGGATGCAGTCTTCATGGGTCACTACTCGCACAATATCATCCAGGGGTAACAGGGAGTTACATTTAATCTCAGTGTAGACGTTCTTCCCTTCAGTGCAAACGGCCAGCAGTTCAACCAGGTGGATGTGGTACATCAGGGGGCTGTTTTCGTCCATGCGGTCCCGTTCGGAGCGCATCATCTGGACCAGAGTCTGAAAGGAGGCCCGGTCGTTGTAGAAGACCAGGACGTCTTCACCAGAGTTTACCAGCTGAGGGGTAGTAAGCCACCGTGAGGACACGTGAGAGCACTAAAACCTTCATCTCACACAGAGCCACTGTTGTTCGAAGTCTGAACAGCATTTTCTTTGAGATTTTAAAAGCAGTGTATGCAGGATGTTGTCACATCTTGCAAAGGACACTGATAGATTGTTGATTTAAAATATTAACTGACTTAAAATATTAACTGTCAGGAAATGGATCACACAGGAACTAGCAGCCAAGCCTTAAAGTGATAGGGTATTGCATGAGCATACCTCGGCCATGACAATGTCCTGACACTTCTTGATGAACTTGTTCTCAGCTTTAACAATAGTCTGCAGAAATTTGAGATACTGAACATGACGCCCGTGGGACTCGGTGCAGTGGACAAAGTGCTGCACCACGCGTTCATTGATCTCACTGCACAGCTGGAAATTGTTCATGAAGATATGCTGCATAGTGACAGCTTCCAGGATCTGTAAAAAATCAACAGGAATTCATCATTTTCAAGTAACACTTCCAGTGGGCAGAAAGTGGAAGTTAGATGAGAGCTTACTCACTCCAGGATTGAGAAACAAATTGATGTGTTTGTGGAGAAGAGCCTGGTTCGGCTGATTTCCTGCACAGAAATTCTGCAGAAACTCATGAGCCAATTTCATGATGTCCTGCATGCGGACATCCTCACCCTGGTGAAAATGCCAAAGGAATACTTATGAATTACAGTTATTTTAACCAAAAGCTCTGAGACCCTTAAAGTGTCCTGATTTGTTTGTATTTTGCACCTTCTCGTAAGGGATCTGTAAGAGTTCAAGCACAACGCTGTGAGCTCCCATGTTCCTCAGCAGCCTCTGCTGCTGCTTCTTGCTTTTCTTTCCTGTGCTGCCTTCTTGAACACAAAGTTTACTGAGGCGGATGAGGATCTGGAAACAAAGCAAAGATGAGGTAAGGTTATGATAATTACACATGCCAACAAATCGCTGGGCATTACACTGAATCTGGTATAACATTAACAAAAAAATAAATACTGCTGACTATGTTGACCTGAATAAGTCAATGTAAAGGACTTTAGTTATACTGGGAAATAAGAAAGAGACTAAAATGATACACTGACTAAAAACTATTATAACTATTTAAAAAGAGGGAAAGCAGGAAAATTATGAAAACTAAATCACACAACAAACCTCTTTTACAACTCTGTAGTTATAGCTGCTGGTGCTTTCTGTTTTCTTCTTGTCTGAACCAGATGAATCTCCCTAAAAAACAGTATGCAGCAATAAAATCAATTATATCTCCAAGATCTCTTTCAATAGTTTTACTTGTCAACAGCTGATTTTGTTCTGGAGACCTTCTTTTTGTTTTCTGACTCTGAAGGTCCATCTCCATCCATCCCATCCTCCCCCTGCCTCTTGTAAACCCAAAGTTCTGACTTCTCCACAATGGAGCGCAGCTGATCCAGATCTGACTTGATCTGCTTGTAGTTGTCCACATCTTGGCTGGTGACCAGCAACTGAACCTGGAATTTTTTGAGGGACACAGATTTTCCCAATTTTCTCCTACAAAAATAAACAACTTTATTCCTTTGAGAAAATACAGCTTACTTGTTTGAAGGCCATGAGAACCTCCTGCCTCTGGCTAAAGTGTCTGAAGAGGAGGTGAAGAGCTCCAGATACAAGGGGCGGATAGTCATGCATGGTCAGGTGCAGCAGGACCCTCAGGAACGTGCGGCCCCCGTGGTCATCAAGGTCTAAAGGAGTGTTTTCCTCACTTTTGGTGGAAAAACAAAGCAACAAAGCTTCACTTCAAGTGAAATACTTCTACATGCTTTGAAATCCAGAAAGGTTGTCAGTCACCTTCCTCCAAAGATCCCCTCGGCTTGTTCCTCAATGTTTTCAAAGTCAAAATTTCCTGTGAGGGAAGGAACTTTGATTAAAATATTTTATCATCAATTTAAAAACTGTTGAAATAAAATCAAAATAAAAAAAGGTAATGAAGGTTTCTGTTAAACCGTGATGTTTCTTGCCTGGCATTTGAGTAGTGTTGTTGTTGCTTGCACTCTGATTGGGAGCGTTTTCTCCTGGTGGGTTGTTCTCATCAAACTCGCATTTGAAAATACAGAGCAAGCAGGAAATTCTGTAGTCAAGCCTCACATTCAAAATGAACTATAAGAAAGGAGAAAATGTTACAGTACAGTCTAATGGTTAAAGTCTCCTGAAAAAGTTTCCTGTGGTTCAACCTGCAGAATCTCAATGATCTTGAGCTTCGTGTCCATGACCATGATGTCTTCTCTTTCTGGTTCCGTCTGTGTTTTCACCACTTCTCCCTCCGGCTGATGAGCTGGTGCGGTGGGCAGCAAACCGCCTCCACGCAGAACTACCTGCGTCATCAGCTCCCCGACTCCATGAATGGACTTCATCACGTTGCTGCCCGCTGAAGAACAAGCAGGGTTGAAGTAAGACATTCACAGAAACAATGAAAACTTAAATGAAACAGTTGCAATAGTATTTCATTTTTCAGGAGTGCAAGAACATGTGGTTCACATTTGTTGTTTTCATCTCCCTTCTCGATCTTGTTGATGGGGTATATGGTGCTGACATGAACACAGTCCAAAATGTTCAGCAAGATCTTGGTCAGTCGGAGCAAGTCACTGAAGTTGTAAAAACCAAAGTAGATGAGGTTCCTAGCCAGGTTTACAACCTGCAACCAAGAAGAGACAAACAACGCCTTTAAAGACCCACTCTGATCATCTGTTGATCTATTGTAAGAGCGTTCCCAGTGGACGGACGGTTGGCACAGAGTAACCCTGCCCACTTCCCCTCTCCGTTACTGGTAGAGCTCTGTTTCCACATTTTCCTGCTAGCTTACAGACCCTCACACACCTAATCTAACATTACCGGTGCAGCAAAAATGGCAAGCAACATTGGAGCTATCCACTCGTACAGTTCTGAGCCAGATGCCAACTCGGATGAGGAAAATGAAAACACACATGGATCTACAAGTGGATGTATTAGAAAGGAGCAGAGCAGGGAGCTTGTGGCTTGCCAACTGACATTTGTACATAAGAACTGCTAGCTTTCTCAAACAGAATTTTTCTGTCTTTCACAATCATTCACAATGATTTGAATCAAGAAATACCTAGAAATGCAATTTTAAGCCTAATTTTCTTTATATGAGTTCTCCATCATCAGAAAAATAACATATGAACATTTTACACACCAAAAACACAATTTTCATCAGGGTGGGTCTGTAAAACAAAAAAACTGCTGTGGACATTGTGAGGATTTTGTGCTTTAGTTTGATTTTTCAGTCGTGCTCTTGGTTTTGATCATGTTCCGTTTTCCCTCCATCAGTAGCACCAGGTTTAGGCTTGGTACATTCACAGCTGTGTTGTTTTGTGTTAATAATCCTCAGAATATTTAAGGCTATGTCCCAATTCCCACTCTTATCCCTAACTACTAAAACACTATATATATATAGTGCACTATACAGTGAGTATTGAAGGAATTGGGGCACAACCTAAGTGTCCGGTTTTCGGTCCTCCTTGTCAGGTCATCTGCTCTGCTTTTTCACTCGTGTAACGCTCCCATTGTTTTTGTCATGTTTAAGTTTATTCATTAAATGTTTAGGTTTCTGCCATGCTGTATGCTGCATTAATGTGTGGTAACACCTCCTCCGAAAACAGAGATTACTACCCATTAAGTGGATGCCTCCACAAAAACCTGTTCCTCAATTCTGTGCAACAATTGCACCCAATGTGTTTTCTCCATAATTTAACCCTGCAGTTTAATTGACATATCGTAAGTATTTAGTTACATCTGAAAATATCACTGTTCCATTTGTTGCCATATCTCAGCAAATCTGCCGTGAGTCCTGAGATTTGATTTATGAAAACGGCCCTAGGTTGTCTGAGCAGATCGAGATCTTCCTTCAAACTCAATGGCAAATTTGTCACTTTTTTGACATATCCACTACAGGCCTGCCACTGACATTTTATAGAATGTGTCTTTTAAATAATAGCAGGTCAGGCACACAGGGAGTGAAATAGAGAGAAATGAAGCTCTGGAGGAAAAAAAGTAAAGAAAAATGTATTTAGCAGCGAAACTGTTTAGTCAAGAAGCCTTACTGCAACACATAATCAACCAAATACAGTGTATTAATTTTGATGTTTTTATTCAGTCAATTTCTTATCTGATCTGGTGTAGAGAAGACATTACCTCAAAGGTAAGCTTGTTTTTCTCCTTGTCAGTGAAGGGAATGTTCTGTGACACCACCTCTCTCAGGTAGTTCTCCACAAAATCCATAGTGAGGCTGAATCGTTCTTTGATTTCATCTCTGGAGTTTCCGTCATTGTCATAGCTGCACCACAAAGAAGGAGGGAACACATTCAAGAGAATTACAGTTTTTTATTTTTGATAAATATGAACGAGTCAACACAAATCAATAAGTGGAACTTACTCATCAATAGCGATTTTAGAAGGAATTTCTGACCACAGTCGAGCGTATTTGACAGGAGTGACCTGTTCCTGAGGGTCACGGTCCACGTGCATGTGCAACATCAGGCGGCAGAAGGATGCTCGGAGGTCAAACGGCAGATCCTCATCGGACATGCAGCGCAGAATTAAATCCACGTCCAGTTGATTCGATATCTTGTTGATGGCCAGGTACTGGCGGTCCAGGCACATTCGGGCAAAAAGATTTAACTGGCACCTAGAGGGGAATATTTCAAATTTGGAGATTTCCTTTTTTCTGGTATATTTATTCACACAGTGAATTTATAGGAAAAGAAATGTAAAGTTTCCTATGTGAAATATCCAAAAAGATGACTCATGTTTATGTCACTCAGGCCTGGAGTGGAACTGCTGAAATACATGTGAATAAAGAGCACAAAACTTCAGACCTGTAGTAGCTGACAACTTCCTGGTCCTCCTTTTGGCCTTCTCTTGCATCCTGGGCCAACTCCCGGACGCTCTTGCTCCGAATATCTTTGGCGTTGTCCTTCCAGAACAACCACACCTCCTCTTCGTCTTCAGCCTGTAGAGGAATGTCCCCATTTGTAGACGTCTCAATTTCAAATCTTGAGAGGACAAGCCTGGTGAGCAGAGGCGAACATCATGCTAGAATTCATAGTTGGCAATGTCCATTAATAAAATTGAACAGATGGCTCACTTTGTCTCTATGAGGATGTCTGCATTGTTGGAGTCCAGCACAGCATTGCAGATGAGCTCCTGAGTCACTGGGATGGATTTACTCATGGACACACAGAGATCTGACAGGTAATCCAGAAACCTTGACACAGATGAAAATATAGTAAATGTTTGAAAAGCAGTGGAGAAACTAACAAGAAAATAATATTAAAGTACACTGACTGTTGTCTTAGAATAATAAAAGGGGTTAAAAGAATTTTGCTAGAAATGACCATTCCTCCAGTACCATTTCAGACTTTAAAGCCCCACTCTGATCATTTTTTATCTTTTTTATTAATGATTATGCAGTTTTTAGCCAAACAAAACAAAAAAATGTGTCATTTTCTAGGACATAGTTTCTGCAGAGCAGCAGAAGTCCATCAGAAAATGATGCCTCTGAGTTGTAGGTGGGACTGCTGCGCTAATTTCCCATCATGCCTTTGTTTACATGCTCTCCCACTAGCTTGCAGTCCCAATCTAGTATTACTGGTGCAACAAAAATGGCAAGCAATATTTGAGCTATCCAGTCGTACAGTTTTGAGTCAAAAACCAGTTCAGAGAATTTAAACAAAGACATACATGGATCCGTTTGTCTGTAAGTGGCAGTGGTGGAGCAGGGAGCCTGTGGCACGCCGATTATAATTTGTACGTAAGAACTACAAGCTTTTTCACATGGTATTTTATCGTCTGCTCCTGATTTACAACAATTTGAATAAAGAAACTCAGAAATGATATCTTAAATTATTTTATACATGTCCTCCGTTCTGTGAAAGTGCTCATGTTACAAACACCAAAAACAAAACTTTCATTGAAGTGGAATTTTAATGACTTCTTTTAATTGACATCTTTTGAATAAAACTGTCAGCATTTTAACCCACATGCTAAACTTAAGCGGTTCTAGTGTCACTTCACTCATTTCAGCTTACATTCATGTTTTGTTGGACCTTAAATTAGGCACAATGGCTGGCTTTGTGTTGGTTTCATGGCAGCATTCATTTCTTGAGCTAAAACCTCACCTGGGCTCCCGGTTCTTCCTCACTAAAGTTACAAAAGTGTCTATTTCAGCAGCAGTGATGTGTTTTTCCAGCAGCTTCCGGTTGTTGTGAAGAAGCGCTGTGATTGTGTCTTCTGCCAACACATCATATCCGATCTGCTTCTGCATGAAGCGGAACTGCTTGGCTATGTATTCCTGTGAGGAGCGCACAGGGAGGGGGGTTATTGCTGAGAGGGAAATCACTCCCATCAAGGTTTTGACTGTGTATAAACTTACTTGGTTCTTCCGATAATCCTGCTGGGAATGGCGGAGAACTCTGTAACAAAGCCTGCAAATATGCCTGAATGGTGCATGGCGCTGATCTCCAAGCTCCTCCAGCCGAAGCATGGGGCCGTCACCGCTGTCTGTGAAAGGGGCTTGGAGAAGCTTGAAGATCTAAAACAAAAAGGCAGCAGGAGGTTTAGCTCAGTAGGAACTCCAAATACCTGTATGAGATCTCTCTGCTTAACTTCTACCTGTTTCAGGATGTTTTGCTCCCTCATGAGTTTCTGTCTTTCTCTGTTGGGTTTGTTAACCATAATCTCCAACACGTCCTGGCCGCTGTTGGGGATGTCTACCACAAAGAAAACTAAATCTTCTAGCAGCTTCGTCACAAACCTTGGCAGTAAACATGAGGGAATAAAAGAAACAAGACATTTGATTTTAGAGAAATATTGGTCCCATAAATGAAACACAAAGTGTTTTGATGATTTATTTTAGATCATGTTTGGAACATTTTCAAGCATACCTCCTTTCATTCTGTGTGATTGTCCCTTTCTCCAGTTTGCCGGCTATGGAAGCCAACACCTTACTCGCATCATTAGCAAAATCTAAATCACGCACTTCTGCTGGTGGCACTGGAACGATGGCAAAGGCTTCTTTATCTTCTTTCACCTCTGATGTTCCAATCTAAGAAGAATAACAAGAGGATAATTAGTAGGATGAAACATAATTGTTAAAAAACGTTAACTGTGTGGCAACAGTTGACTCACCCGCAGCATTACTGGTTTTTCTTCCTCTTTGTCGATGGGGTTGTTGGTGCTGTGAACCCATGTGTTGGTGAACAAGTGTTTCAGCCGCACGTAGGAACTCCTGTTTGACAAAAGAAATATACACAAAACTGATGGTAAATATAAAATTTAAACGCACATCATAGTAAATAAACAGGCTCAAATACATTCAAAGCATTTTCTTAACAGCCCACCAAGAATCACTGATGGAATCAGTTGGACCCCTGATAATAAGCATCTGCTTCGGGGGTGTCCATTTATCCATGTTTCGTATTGTGCGGTGATTTGTTATTTGTAACACATTGTGGAAAACTAAACTAAACTAAAAAAAATCAGTGCCTCATCTCCAGGAAGAGCTTTAAAGACCGACTCTGATCATCTTTTGAGGTTGAAAAGCGTTCCCAGTGGTCTTTTAAATGAGATTATGACTTTTTTAGCCAAAACCAAAAGACTTGGTTTTTTTTCTATGACATAGTTTCTGCAGAGTGGCAGTAGTATATTAGAAATTTGGCTCAGAGCTGTGGGCAAAGGGGAACCCCGCCCCATGTCCTTTCCCCATTGCTGAGAGCTTATGGCTTATTTTCTGTGAAAAATTAGGCTCTTTTTCAAACAACATCTCCTAATATGTGTCCTCCATCATCAGAAAATGTTACAAGAACATTTAAAGAAAACAACAACTCTATTTCATCAGAGTGTGTCTTTAAGAGACTTGGGATCTTTATACGTGCCATGACAGTAACATTTGGTTCAGCTTTTTTGGTTTCCATGTGGAAATGTCCTATATTTTGATGGCTCCTAAATATTTCAGATGGTTCACCTCAAAACTCCATCCATCCATATTCTTAACCCACTAAATCCCATTTGGGGTCACGGGGTTGATGCAGTCAAATACTGTTGGGTAACCCCATGGGTAACACAATCACTCACACTTACATTCACACCTAATCACACCAATTTGGAGTTATCAATTAACCTATAAAATCTGTTATTGATCTGTAGGAGGAAGCTAGTGTTCCTGGAGATGACCCAAGCATGACTTCACACAGAGAGGTCCTAGCCGGATTCAAACCAGGGCCTTCTTGCTGTGAAGCAAGAGTGCTGACGACTACATCACCATGAAGACCAGCTCAAACGTTACTTTGTGTGAACAACTAGTCCCTGAATTATTAAAAGGTTAAACAAACCTAATACTTTAGTATTTTTTCAGACAGAGAGAACACTAGCACATGCAAAGCCCTTATTTCAAATCCGATCAGAGTTATTTTCTGTGTTTGTGTTATGTGTAAATGGAAAATATGGTCAGCACAGCACTAAATCCTCACACATAGTGAAGACTTGCGGAATTCTCACAGCAGATTCGACACAGAAAGCCGGCTGCTGCCACAATCTCAGCGGGCTTTATGCAACGGTCCCACATGAGGCGTGAATTTCCAAGGCCATAATTAGTTCCAGGGGGGGGGGGTATTTCAAGGTAGTGCTAAAAGTAGACCAACTTAAGCTAACATGTCCTGATGACATAACAAGACTTGACAGCAGCTCAGGGAGTTTTGTTTCTGATGTGCAGCATTAGGCAAAGGACTAGAGCAGTAATTTTGCAAAAAGAAATCAATTCAAAATCTAATCAAGTATGTACTTATACTCACACTTGTACTTATTGTTTTATAATTAATACAAATCAAAATAACTTGACATGTAACATTTTACTAACATACAATGATTTCTTCCAAGAAATTGTATATTAATCATAGTAACATTTGTGTTGAAGTAACACCCCCCCATTTGTAAATATAACAATTTAAAAAAAAGTGAGAAGTAAATATTTTTGTCATATATCGACGTCAATAAGCCAATTTGACAACAAATTCAACAAATATAATATTAGGAATGAGTTATTGATGTTGGCATTAGCAGATAAACACAGAAATGTTTCTAACATCCTGTTTTGACTTTGATTGTCAAAACTAGGCTCCGTCATCTTTTATAGCAGGGAGTTTCCACCTCTTGTGCTCACGATCCAGACTGACTGGCTTCCTGTTTTACTCCATTTCAGTAATTTCCTGGTGTTCTTTGCAAATGAAAGAAAATAAAAGGTAGTGTGTCAAGAAATAATTTACAGCATTAGTGTAAAAGTTCACAAATTGACACTGCTCTTTCTCTGTTTACCCTTAGTTAAAGTTTGAAGCACGACTAAAGTTATTTACGAAAAACATCAAAAGATGAGCAAATCAATGAATCAGACATTTCCTTAAAACCCCCCTTATTTATTAATGTTCCAACTTCCCCTAAAAAGACAAATGACTGTCTTCACTCTTTGTTATCTGATAGTCTTGACATCATTGTGGCCAATGTGGTAAAAAATATGTCGTTTGTTAATTTATCACCGCCCGTTGTTTTGTTCTACTTAAAGGTGGACATGTTTTTACTGAACTCTTTAACACAAATAATTTACGTTTCAACCTTCTCCACTTCAAATCAGTGCATACCTAGCTAACTATGTGTTTTGTTTTGACACAGAAGAAAAAATACCCCATTGTGATTCTTAATTAAAAGTACTTTTAATGAACATGCCACATACCTGGGCACCATGGAATCTCCTCCTCTCAGAGTGGTCGGGTCCAGCTCAAAGATGGAGGAGATCTCCATCCCGTCGGGAACGGGGACCAGTGTGCACATGACCTTTTCCTGGGGCGTCCGCAGGCGGCCCCTCAGAGCCTCATTGTCTATATCCAACTATAGGAAAGGAAAGAGGCGTAAACACTGTTTACAAACCATACATTAAATAAAGGATAAAGAATCTATAGCTGTAATATTCAACCATGCAGGTACATCAGTGTATGCAATCATTGACCCTGATGTGGAATTAAAATTTCTAAACCTTTTTTTCGGATTTTTTTTATTTACTTAGAAATAAATATTTAGAACATTTTTAACACATCAGAGTGGAATATTACATGCTGAGACCCTGTGGTGCTGTTTCCTTAAGAAATCCAGTCCTTTGATTCGCTGGTTGCTAAATGAATTTTGATGATGCAGATAAAGGGCATGAAAAGTGAAGTCAAGGAAAAATATTATACAGATGTACCTGGAAGTTAAAAGGAGTAAAGTCCACCACCTAAAAAAGAAGTCCAAGGGCCAGAAAATATTTATATAGGTAGACAGGAAGATAGAAGTAAAAGAATAAATTAAAATAGATTTTGAAAAGATAAATAAAGTCAGCATTATGCTGCAGAAAATGCAAAAAGCGTGTTTGCTCACAGAGGATCGCTGATCAGCACTTTCCTCCTCAAAGTCTGGATTTACCTGGAACAAAAGCAGGTCAAACATGTCAAGATCATTGGTGTCAGGGTTCTCCCTCACTAATTTACGTAACTAGCACTTTTTAACTTTTGACGATTTCAAACCGTTTCTCCAACTTCAGATTCCGTTTGTCTAAAAATTCGAAAGGGAGAATGGTGACATAAAACCCCTGACACAAACCTCACTGACCTCGGCTGCCAAATAGCACCCTGTGGCCAAATGTTTAAACCTGAACAGGCTGTTCCAGTAGCCTGCACCTCCCCTGCAAGGATCGCGGTGGACCACCTGGAGATTAAAGCAAGAAGGGAAGCATGAAAATTGAAATTTAGGGAAAAATGACGCATAAATATTCACATATACAATTACATTTGGTCACAGAAATTCACAGCGAAACCTTCCATCTCAGCCACATGCTAGGCACAACAGGATGGCTTCGACTTGTGAGCTGCAGATGTCAACCAGTCTCCTCACCACAGGATTGCTGGTTCGGTTCTCAGCTACTCCAGTCATGTCTGTCATACTAGTTTGGTTTCCAGTAAGTAAATATGCAAAATGACCATTCAAAAGCAATGTCCGATTATTTATTACTGATTTTTACCACTTCTTTTAAAAATAATTTTAGTTTCAATTTTTTTTGGTATTCACTGTGGATTCTTCTTTCGTTGCTAAAAAAGTCCTAATAATTTTGCCCACGTGTGCACATTAAATAGAGCTTAGCCTTATAAAAAGCCCCTGGAAAACACTACAGCTCATCATTTAGTTACACATTTGCATAATCTCTACAGGTATAGACAACTTTGAGCAGAGCAGATTTAGTGTCATTAATACATTTCAAATATTAACAAGACATAAAAAATCTTGTATTATATAAAAAAAAAACGGGGAAAAAAAATTTAATTTGGAGATTATGCTTAACCTACCTCCACTTCCCACAGTGCTTTGCTGCTTGTGGCAGAAGTCGCAGACTGCCGGCCAGTTGTTCTAAGAAAAACGTGTTGCTTCTTTTTGTGATCGTCACAAGTTAGAAACTTTTCCTGCTCTGCGTGAAACAACCGCACCACGTCCCCCTGCAAATTTAAAACACACTCATCTGTAAGCAGTCAGGCTTTATGCCATGGAGTAATTACTAGAGAGGCTACTGGCTAATATAAAACAGTGAAATCTGTGGACACCTACGCCTTTAAGTATTGTCTCCTTGTTGTCACTCCACTTCATAAAAAGAACTACTTTCCAACTTGTGTTGCAATTCACTGAATTAACCTAAAAGACAGAAGAGGAAAAACATTTACATCATACACTTTAAATTATCTTTCATTATTTAGATGAGACCAATTAACATCTGAGTTTTCTCTAAAACTTGTTTTCAGCACTAGCCTCATTCCTCACCTCATTACATCCTGGGTTGTCCACTAACTGGTGGCTGCTGGCATGTAGAGGCTGCCCCGCATTCACAGGGTTAAGGACTACTTTGTCTCCAATTACAACCTGTGACAGAAACGCAGGAGCATCGAGCAGGAAGTAGAGAAGAAAAACAATTTTTGAGGAAAATTGGAAAAACATATATACTACAAATCCATTGGTTAGAAATACTGCAGTAACTAAAATTTGATTGATTTGATTTATTGATTTATTTCAAGCATTGTAGTCAAAGCAATAAAAGATTTACACATATTTATCAAACTCATTACAAAAATGTTGAAATGCATAGATTAAAAAGACAAAAAAATAAAACAAAATAAAAAAGTCACTTCAATCACATTTGCTTAATTAAATACAGTGATCATTAACCAAAGTTAAGCAGAGCTTGATTTATTGCTTGAAAAGGAGTGGGAAGAAGCGAGCTTACATAGACCCCACCCCTACTGAGTTCATTAATTTGATAGTTTTACATGGTTTATGTAATCCAGTTCTAATCCGATAGATTCTTTTCCAGTAATAAAATCAAGCGCATAGTAATGATTGATTATAATTTAGAAAACATTCATTCATGAATTCAGTAAACAGTAACGGTAACCATTATGTAATAATCATTGATTATTAGAACACATAAAACCATTAATTATTGCTACACATTTTAGATCAAGTAAAGAAAATCAATAGCTTATTGATTGTAATTCAAAAATTTCAGTAATAATTAATGCAAATTACAATGTAATACTCATTGATTGTAATTTAAAGAGCTTTGATTATTTCACCACCATCAAGTTCACACATGTATTTGGAATTATTCAAACACCAGTTGATCATTTACTCCCCTTATCTTTATATGGTGAAATCAGAGTTTCTTCATACTTTGTCTTGAATATTTGGATATTTGAACATTGTTTGAGCTCATTACTTAACCCGTTCCAGAGTTTAGTGCCACACACCGACACACAGAAACTTTTCTTTGTGGTTCTTATCAGTTTGATCTTGAAGTTCCTACATCCCATCAGTTTGTAGCCTCCTTCATTTTCTAAGAACTGTTTTTAGATACTGAATGGTAACAATTTCCCACTGGCTTTGTGTAGAAGTTGTGCAGTGTAAAAAACCACAGAGTCATCCAGTTTTTAAAAGTCTAGATTGATGAAATAAATTGTTTGTATGATCAAGATAGCCGGCTTTATGTATAATTCTGATGGCTCGTTTTTGAAGTTAAAAGAGAGGGTGTAGTGATGTAGTAGTGAACACACAGTGGCGCCATTGTCAAATGTTATTTAGTGACAGAAAATCTGACTAAATAAAACTACTTGAGGAAGTGGAAACTGTAGTTTTTCAAAAACATTGATTATCTGTCTGTTTTGCACAACATGATAACAGGTATAGCTTAAAAAAATCCGGATTGGATCTGACATGGCTCCATTTCCCTTTCAAACATCAATCTAAGAGCTGTAAAAACATATTTTTTCTATCATGTTCCTGCTACCCCATCTACTGATTAAGACACCAAACTGCACTGAAGCTGCTCGGTGCACCATGGCAGGATCAATAAAATGTTAAAGGACAAATCTTCCCAAGGGGGCTAATTATGCATAACCTAAGTAGCCAAACACTCGGCTTAACTATTAGCTTCAAGCTTAAACGGAAGAGGTAACGTCCATCTTTAAATTTCCTTAAACAGTCTTCCCAAGAAGGAAGTGTCACAGTTCAGTTAAGATCTGTGTGAAACAAAAGATTAGCCAGTCCTATCTGCAGATCAGAGAACTGGGGCAACAGCAAGGAGTGAGATACAGGAGCCTCTTCTGGGAGCCCAACCCTCTCAAATTCCTTTTGTGCAGCATTTAGTTGCCTGCAGAGCAGAGCAGCACCTAAAAAGGGTGAAAAATGATTTTTTTTTAGCCTAGTAAATCTATTAAATTGTAGGAGTGAGTAAGTAAGCAAAGTAAATACATCTTTATTTTTATAGCACTTTTCACAGGGAACAACTCAAAGTGCTCCTAAATGTTAAAAAAAAAACTTTAAGCTTTCTTTAAAATGACTCAAAAAAAGAAAAGTTAAATATTACATAAAGCACTTGAAAAGATTACTCCTTACATTTTATTTTTGTGCATTTGTTTAACTTGGAGTATTTAAAAATTTAAAAAGTGTTTACATAAGGAAAACTTCTGCAAGGATCTAGTATTTCTTTTTAAATAAAGAAAGCTGCTCAAGCTGGATTGCTCTTAGAAAGTACGTGCTTCCAGCTTCTACTAAATAGTAATCAAACTGTTTCTGATTCTATTTGCAGAATTCTCAGAAAGTTGAGTTCAGCCGGCCTGATTCCTTTCAGACCTGTTCAATCAAGAACCAAGCCCTACAGATGTTGTCTGACAGTGAGACATGCTGAAAGATTGCACAGCTTGATAACATTATGTTGCCATCCAAAGAATGAAGACAAAGAGTCCAGAGACAAAGTCTATGACATGTATCTGTCCTTTGAAAGACTTTAGGACCCTTTATTTACAAATTAAGAAAACTTGGAATGTGGAACATCCTTAGTGTTAGGAATAATGACCAACCAATCAAAAAAGCTCTTTCGGGAGGTCATTAAAGAAGCTGAAACAGGGAACATGGAACAAAAAAGAATGATTGACAAGGGTCTACAGCCAATCAGAACACAGAAGACAGAGTGATTAAGAAGCATGCACTGTAATAACCCTGTAAACAAAAATGAGCTGTGATACAGTGAGGGACCACCGTACAGGAAAACATCAGAACAACAGTTAAACATGGTGGTGGTAGTATGATGATGTGGAGCTGCTTTGCAACTTCCCGACTTGAACCACTATCTCTGGTAATGCATCCATAAATTCAGTTTTACACCAGAAAATTCAGATGGGTAAAGTCTTTCATCGCTTCAATGCCGTGCTCTAAAGCACTGGAGTTTTGCAGAAGAGCAATGATCCAAAATATATCCAACAGCAGAATTTATTTTCACTTAAAAACAGAGTTTTATGGTGGTCTAATTAAAGACGGCATAGTATTTCTTCTGTTTTTACCGAGTTTCTTTTATTTCTTTTTCTAGAAGGGACCATGGCTTTTTCTGAACATTATTAGTTACCTTTTATCACTTTTTGTTTAGTAAACCCAAAAAATCAGATATAGGCTTAATCTTTATAGCAAGAAGCAGACATTCTTAATCTATATTTATGGCCTGGTAAAACATCACTAAAAAACTAACCCAGCTTCAGGTCTTTACTAACAATATGATTCCAGAAATGCAAAAAAAAAAAAAAAAAAGAAAGAACTGAAAAGGTCTTTCTCAGTACCAAATAAACTTCATTTTGAAGCAAGATAGAAAAACAGCTCTCCAACAGTGACCCTGAAACTTTAGCAACTGATGAGTGGTTCCTGATTTTTTTTTCTTCTAAACACGACATCTGGCCAGGTGTGGTGCTTTGAAAAAGTATTTCGTCTACAGGGCATACCGGTAATTAACTTTCATTGTCTACTCACACTGTCTCCCAGGGATCTCAGCTTGTAGAACGGCTGAATGTAAAACCAAGACCCCTCATTTCCTGCAGAGTCCAGAGTCACCCTCATGGCATTCTTCTCCAGCAGAGCAGGTAACCTCTTGTTCACTGTTAAGTATTTATTGCTTTTCAAATGCAGCAGCTGTTGGCAAAGCAAAACAAAACATCCAAGGATAAAAAAATAAAACTGAACAAATATTTAGAAAAACAAAACAGGAGCAATGAAATATGTAGAGAAACTGGCACAACAGAATCTTTTTATTGAAAATAACTTTTTGAATTGTTGGGTTATCAACATTTTTAATGCAAGGGCTGTAAATGTCCTATGTGATGCCCTTGCTGACAACTAGCAAATCTAACTTAATTCCAGACCTGCGAAAGAAATGCTATTAACTGACTGTGGCAAGAATAAGTCCTGCTGTGGAGTTTCTATTCTGGAAATCAGCTTTATGAAATGTGCTTTAAGGAAATGAAGAAAAAAATGCACCTTTACAGCACATCTTTGAGCTGCAGCAATTATTTAAAACTTTGTCAGACTTAATCAGCCCCATGGTGAATGTTATCTGGCTCACAGTATCAAAAGCGCAGCAACACAGCCCCGCAGTTCTGTTAAGGAGGGCAGCTTATCATAAGCACAGCAGCACACCTGGATGACATTTCCATACTGTATGACGGTTCCCAGCAGCTTGCGGTTTTCAGACTCGTTCTGCTTCTTCTCCAGGTCTGCAGCGTGCTGATAGTCAAGAGAGAAAGGCAGTGAAATTTTCTGCAAAGTCTCTAGATGACAACGTTACTGCAGTTCAGGCCTGAGAAACTAGAAAGTGTGCCTCACGTGAAGTTTATTGAGGAGGACAGTGTCAGTGGTACTGTTGCCTCCAGGTTTGGCTGCCTTCCAGAACTGCTTTTGTGCCGAGTATCTGTTCATAGGACACAGTTTGAAAAGGCAGTCTGAGGGAGACAAGAAAGAGAAAAAGAGATTAGTTGCATTCGTCATTTAAGACAGGTTTGAAAAACAAAATAAGAGGCTTCATTGAACGCAAATGTGTGGCGCACA
Source organism: Oryzias latipes (assembly GCF_053564925.1). Classification (NCBI taxonomy): domain Eukaryota; kingdom Metazoa; phylum Chordata; class Actinopteri; order Beloniformes; family Adrianichthyidae; genus Oryzias; species Oryzias latipes. Next base: position 27,192,686 of record NC_136241.1, on the reverse strand, counting down.
ACATAATTCACAAAACCAAACTAACCCTGTGTTTAGATATGTACATTGGTTTGGCATGTTAGGAACAACAGCCCTGGAACATCGCCTGTTCGTCCTTCCTTCATGTGGGCATCCCTGAACCCCCCTACATTCTTTAAGACGTCTTCCCTTACCGAGAAGGAGGGTCTAAGGGCGGGGATGCCCAGTTTAGCTTAGTCGGTTTGGTTTAGTTTAGCAATCAGTTATTGTATTTTATAACTGATTTTTTGTTTTGTACAACTAGTGAAGCCCGTTGAGACAACTGTGCTGTAATATTAAGCTATATGAATGAATTGAGTTAGCAGAGTAATATGTACAAAGTTTTATGAACAATGTAATAATCTTAATAGGTTCAGATTTTTTAAATTGTAGTGATTTTTCTTTTGGTGTTCAAACTGGAGGAGCAGACAAGCGGGGGGGGGGGGGGGGGGGGGATCTCTTTTTTTTCTATTGTTTACTGGCACAAGTCTGCCACTTTGGGCTGGAAGTGGCTTGGTGCAAAATGTCGAAGCAGAGCAAATCTTGCTCCAGACTTTTTCTTTAACAGCTCTATTCCGATATATAATAGAATAGGCTTCACATAATTCTGTCTGTCAAACAACAATTATTCATTTCTCCTCCTTGATCAATTTTGGCACTTCTGTCAATTAAAGTGGATATCTTTATATGTCAATACCAAATCCAAGTCCCTGATGGGTCAAAGCTCGACCCGGTTTAACTTTCAATAAGCTTAAAACGCACAATATGTGCATTTACATAGACTTATCATTGACTATTTTATTCAGACATTTTAAAAAAAGACTTCAAGGGCAAAGGTACCATAGTTCAGTACTTCACTGATCGTGAAGCCTACTCCCTATATGGTGCTATCTTTATAGGCAGCCTAACTACCAATTCCTGAAGTCATTTTTCCACATGTCTATCTAAATGGCCACGTTAAGGTTCAAACAGGTTTTTGGCAAAAATGAAAAAATTTGATTTTTGGCTTTTTAATAATTTTTTAACAACTGTCTATTAGAGGAAACATTTGGCTTTCAGGTTGCATTTGAGATTTTTGGCTTTGGAATCCTCTGTACAAAGCTCAGCCACTTTTTTCAGCCATTTTTGCAGGAATTTGCATTTCTGAAGCCAGCCTCTTCACAGTTTTCAATCATTATGCTGTTCTATAATTCTGCCCTAGGCAGATGAAAACAATAGTTTGAACTTGGTAATGTTATTGTTCTACTGTCCAGTATTGCAGATGGTTAAGGTAAACAGAATTTGTAAAAATAAAAAATAAAAATAAATTAAAATGCTGGGTGCTGCACGGTGGGGCAGTGGTTAGCGCTCTTGCCTCACAGCAAGAAGGCCCCCAGTTCAAGTCCCCGGCTGGGGGATGTGAAAAACAACATCAATGGGGGACCTTTCTGTGTGGAGTTTGCATGTTCTCCCCGTGTATGCGTGGGTTTTCTCCGGGATCTCTGGCTTCCTCCCACCGTCCAAAAACATGCTTCATAGGTTGATTGGCAGCTCTAAATTGTCCATAGGTGTGAGAGTGAATGGATGTGTGATTGTGGACATTCTACCCTGCGACAGACTGGCGACCTGTCCAGGGCATCCCCTGCCTGCACCCACAAGTGGCCGGGATAGGCTCCGGCAGCCCCGTGACCCCGAAAGGGAAAAACGGTATAGAAAATGAATGAAAAATTAAAATGCCTCCAAAAGTAAAATACGTTTTTTTAATGCCATTTAAGGGGGTAATTTCTTTATAGAATCATTTGATGACTTTTGATGCTTCTTAAGCCTGTAGAAGAAAGCTTGTTAAAAGCAAAACAGCATGCAGAATGCTTCATGTATCTGCAGTGATATCAGCTATGCCTGTTGGTTTGCACTTATTGAAAAAAACATCATAAACTGAAGAACATATCATTAAAATAATAGGATTCATGACTTTAAGACAATCTGCCTAAAGGAATTCTGCAATTATTCATATTTTCTAACAGAGACAGGATGACATGGTTTAGGTCTAAATTAAACTGCTATTAGGTGATATCTATTTGTAAAATTTCTGCCAGTGCTGGTACACCATAGAGCAGTGGTCGGGGACCCATGGCTCGCAAGCCATATCTGGCTCTTTTGATGGCCACTTCTGGCTCGCAGACAAATCTTTAATTATAAGGAAGAAAAAAAAGTTTAATTAGACCAGTCTTTCCCAGGCGCAATGGAATGCCAGGGGGGGCGCGCAGTAGTAGCACTGCTTGGAGAAAAAAAAATCTGCGCCACTATCAGTTTACTATTATCTGTTATATCACAGAGTTTGTACCGCCCTGAAACCTGCGAATTGCCGTCCCTGCAGCTGCGCGCTCCAAATGTTTGAGAAGGAAAAGGGGAGGGGTAGTGAGCGCAGGCAGCGAGGTGAAAACGGTGCGTTGATTGTCAGAACTAAGAACACGCTGCCCGTCACATACCACACACTGCAGCGTGTGAGTATTGCTATACTGACAATGTTTGGCTCCACGTTATTTAGACAAGACCAACACCAAAACCACGCAGCACCAGAAGTCGCATTAATGGTAAGAAATACTCATCATTTATTAGCAACATTTATTATTATTAGTTTTAGTTTTAAACATATTGTATGGGTCTCACGAAATGACATTTAAAAATATGTGGTGTTCGTGGCTCTATCTGCCAAAAAGGTTCCCGATCCCTGCCATAGAGTTTTGAGCTAAGTTCTTTACCATTATGACACTTATATATCTTTAATAATTAAACCAGGTGGTGCAGTGGTTTGCGCTCTTGCCTCACAGCAAGAAGGCCCCTGGAAACAGACCACCAATGGGGACCTTTCTGTGTGGAGTTTGCATGTTCTCCCCGTGCACGCTTGGGTTTTCTCTGGGGACTCCAGCTTCCTCCCACTGTCCAAAAGCATGCTTCATAGGTTAATTGGTAACTCTAAATTGTCCATAGGTGTGAAAGTGAGTGTGTATAGGTGTGTTATTTGTGTGGACCTGTCCAGGATGTCCCCTTGCCTTTGCTCACAAGTGGCTGGGATAGGCTTCGGCAGCCCCGTCACCCCGAATGGGAACAAAACGGGTTTAAAAGATGAATAAATGAATGAATAATTAAACCAGATGGCACAGCGTACTGAAATAGTCCCATACTTTTGAAAAACACTGCTACACTAAATTTCTGAGGCACTTGGGTCCCGGAACAACTACCTTGCACTTTTCTGAATTTATAAAATAGAATCTCAATAACTTTGATATATTTCATTCAGCTTATAGTCTAGTAACACTACTGTAAGATACCCTGGAGTTAGTATTGACCCGGTGGTTTTTTCTTTTCTTTTACTCTCACAAAAACATTGGTTATAGAACTACTTGTTTGTTTTAACTTGACAAATTTAAAAATATATCATTGTTTGTATTTGCTCAACAAAGCTTTACAATTTGTCAGAAGAATCAGATGCTCTTATTCTTCGGAAACACCAGGTACGTGTCTGAAGCTTGTTTTTCCTCAAACGGTTGGAGTGTCTGTGAATTAAATGGGGCACCATCCATCCATACAGTGTGAACATACTGTAGCTTAAGAGTTTAAGAGTCCACAGAAAGCAACAGCTGCCAGCCATCTTTAAGGTTCGACTTTAAGGTTTTGTTGTTGATCGACTTCAGGCTGACTCCAAGGAATAGCTTTAGTTGGCCGGGTCTAGGTCAAGACTTTTGAGTATCAACCTGCTCACTATTCTCTTTACTCTTCATGTCAACTTTACTTATTTGTCTCAATTTTACTTATAACAGATGTTATGTGTTTTTGTGTTGCTTTTTTCTCTTCCTATCCTCTGTGTTGAGGTAGATGCCCATCCTTCCAGAGTCTGGTAAAGACCCTTTCTTTTGTTTTCACATTTTCAAAACAATCTTTCCTGTAGTTTCTGTGTGTAAACTGGCACAGGAGACCAAGAAGCTATTAGAATGCTAAAAATAGCTACTTTGGCTACCTCTGTGAAAAATGTGGCCAGTGTGAGTCTGCTGGGATTAACCATCACAGAGCTTGAGTGAAGGAAGGAGTACAAAAACAGAGTAGGTCAAGGACCAAGTGAAAAATGGGGCACTGGGAGAACATTTGTTTGAAAGGAATAACCAATTAGGGTTATGAAGACTTGAAAATAGGTCATTTAGAAGTCACTGAATTCATTGAACAATGAAGCTTTTTCTGATAGCTGGTCTAAATCAACAAGTTGGGATAGGAAAACAATGTAAGTTTTTAATTAACAATAAGGCGAGAACACCTTTATCAAAAGAAATAAATAAAAATAAATACCAAACATCCAAAAGCAGATAAGATAATCAAATATGACAAAAGCATGACTGTATTCAGATGGTCAACAGGCTCAGTTTAAGTCCCTTTTGAAATAGTTTGGTAGCAATTAGGCATATAAAAAGAGTTAAGGAATATAGAATTCTGAGGCATGTATCCCTTCTATGTGTTAAATCACAGAGCCATTGGAGAACCTCAGCAGATGTTGGTCTAAATATGTTGATGTTCTAGAAAGAACACATAAATGATTAACATTTTTATGGGATGAAAAAATAGGCCCCATATTTGTGTCAGCGGGTGGCCTAGTTTGGTGTTTGCCACAGAAAAATCAGTTGACCTATATTGCAGAAACTTTAAAAACTTTAATTTGTTGAGTTTTCAACAGAATTTTTTTTGAACAAATCAAGAAAAATAGCAAACTTCAAACAAATATTGCTTGTTTTGTGTTTAAACTACTTCCACTGATTAATATATTGGCTCCATTCTAAGCTTTTTTTTGCTTTGCAGCTGGGTTTTGCACTTTGTCTGTAATCAGGTAGGATACAAAAGACAAGAGGGGCATCTTCTTTACGCTGATTACATTTGCATGTGTTCATTTTGCAAATGAAGGCTATTCACAGGTGTGTTACATAACCAAAAAGTTAGGGAGACTAATCCAAGCCTAAAATCTGAAAATGTTTAGCTGTTTTTTGTTCCCCAGCCACTAGCAGTTTCGATTGCTACAAAGTAAAAACATTTAGAAATCAAGAAAAAAAAGCCAACGATGATGCTTGATCACTGAACCACTCTACAAGTGACAGCTGATGTTGTTCCTGTGAATGAATTCTGAAAATATTCAAATCTGTTTTTGCTAAATCGTTGTGTGATGCACAGTTAGCTCCCCCATCCCTGACAAAGCTGACATTTCTTTGCTCTAGTTTGGCACATACTTTCTAAAGATAAGTAAAAACCCAATATACAAGAAAATCATTAACTGTAAATAGAAAACAGGCAGTACAGGTAGCTGTTGTAGCATTTACACTGTAAAATTCCTAAGTGTGTATGCTGTGCAGTTCAAAGTCAGCTCTGAATATTGCCTTAGTTACACAGCACCCCAAAGGACATTGTGAAAATAGAACGTATGATTGTTCTATGTGTAGCAAGTGTATCGTAAAATATTTGTAAAGCTAATGGAAGTTGCATGCACTCATGACGTATGAGTGATGCTGTCTTAGAGTGACCTTATGCCATACTCTGGTTGTTAGTAAGGTTGTGCACACAATGGGTTTGCAGGTGATACGTAATTGCCCAGAAGAAGTAGGATGGCCAAACAAACTTATCGTACAGGTTTGCCCATTTTTCGACCGACAGCCTGTAGGGCAGTTTTGACAAAGACTTCTAAGGATGCTAAAAGAGTAAAGACAATTATTGGCTGTAAAAGAGCCTGTAAGGGTTCTGTGCTTTAGTTTGGTTTTTGCGTTGTTCTGGTTTTGCCTTTGTCAGTTCCACCAGTTTCAGGTTGATCATGGTCAACAGCTATCTTCATTTTAGTTCATTGCCCTCAGCCTGTATAAGATGAAAAGGTAACGCTTCCTTTTACAGTACAGTACTTACAGTGTACTTAAGTGGTATTTACATGGTACTTATAGTGTAACTACTGGGTACTTTCAGGGTACTTACATGGTACTTTTTATGGAATTTACTGGGTACTTACAGTGTGTTTACATGGTACTTTCTATGGGACTTTACTGGGTACTTACATGGTACTTTTTGTGTCTACTCTGTACTTACATGGTACTTACTGTGTATTTATATGGTACAATTTGGTTCATACCTATGTGGTACATACTGGGTATTTATAATATTCTTACTGGGTATTTACATGTTGTGCAAAGGTGTCTTTTATGGTACTTACCACATGTAAGAAGAAGGTAAGTACAAATAAAGTACTTTGACCTTTAGGTCTGCACTCGCTGCATGTTTCATGGTATTTACCATGAATTTACCACAGAAACTACCCCTTAAGTACACTGAAACTGTAACTGTAAAAGAAAGTCAGCCCTATTTCCACTCAACTACATGGTACTTTCATTCCTAAATACTGGGTATGTTCACTTGAATATTACTTGGTACTTACCCCTTAAGTACAATGAAACTGTAACTGTAAAAGAAAGTCAGCCCTATTTCCACTCTATTACATGGTACTTTCAGTAGTAAATGCTGGGTATGTTCACTTGAATATTACTTGGCACATACCCCTTAAGTACAATGAAACTGTAACTGTAAAAGAAAGTCAGCCCTATTTCCACTCTATTACATGGTACTTTCAGTAGTAAATGCTGGGTATGTACACGTATTACCATCCCGTACAGTGTACATACACACTTGGTCTTCTGACCTCACCACATGAGACAATGCTAACCTGTTGGTAAGGGTAAAGTAACTACATTGTAAAAACATATTCTGGCCTGATTACTTCTTGTTACATGAGGCAAGTTTAAAGAGAAACAAGACAGCAGTGAAAACAACAATCTTTAATATGATACATGTCTGCAGCATACAAAGTGTCATCACAATAAAATAGGTTTTAAGTACAAAACAGTGCAAAGGAGAATTCTAAAAAACACATTATTGGCCTGAGGGTCGTGCTTTTTGTCCATCAAAATTCTTTCAGCAGAGTTTGGTAACGGTGCAGGACTTCTTCAGGGTTTGTAACTGCAAGAAAATTCACAATATGAGCTGAAGTGAACATAAAAAGCAGAACGACTTTGATGAAGTACAAAATATATTTTACTTATTTAATCATTTCTGTAATGAGTTTGATAAATTTCTGTGAATTATTTTTCGCTTTGACTGTAATGCTTGAAATTAATCAATTATCCTCATTTATGAACATGACAATAAATTATTCACAACTTTATATTTTAGTTACATAAACAAGAACAACAAATAAGAAATCAAAGAAAAAAAATCAAAATTGCCATAAAAAAATCTAATTTGTTTAGACAAAGAATGACAAAAGCAATGTTTTAATTGCCAATTGCTGTGTGTATTTCTTCTTTATAAATATTATTCGCACCTACAATTTGCATTAGCATGAAAAACATTGCAGTGTAAAAGAAAAGGAAAAAAGAAATAAATAGGCAATTTCAAATTCAACACAGTTATTCACAAAAATATGTTTTAATTTTCAAACAGTTACATTCACTGTGTTGGGTGGTATTGTTGTCTCTATCATATTTGAAAATAAATAAATAAAAATAAAATAAAAACGGCGAAAGAAAAGAAAATGGGGAAAATGCAGTTAAACTCTTCATTAATGTAAATAATATGTCCACTTGGTGGATTTAACTTACTTTAGCTTACTCTCCTGTGGATTCGTCTGGAATGTCTTCTTCACCACAGCTGATCTAAAGCGGTAAAAAGACGGAAGTACGTCATCATTATTTTAAATAAACGCCTTTCTTTGATTTTCCCAGAAAGACGTGCGCTCAGTCAACGAGCACAAAACAACAGACTTTATCATTTAGGCTACGTGCTTGTTTTACAGGTGCCTCTCTCCTGGTAAGTAACAACAATGTTTGTAGATTTTCATTACAAACTTTGAAAATGTATACATGAAATAACTGAAATTATTGGAGTAAGGTAGACATGCTCTTACGTCACGTTTCAAACACAGAGATAGTGGCTTGAAATCACGAGGTTAGCTTCTTTATAAAGTTTGATCAGTTTAAATATTTACATGTAATTTATCCAATATTTTAAAAAAACAAAAACACTGGTTTACCTGCCAGATGAAGAGAAATTCAAACTGTTGCGCGCGCCTCGAGGCTCTCCGGATTAATCTGCACGTTCACTTTGGGGGTAGTTGTGCTGCATTCAAGTGCGCTGGGAATTTGCAACGTTACTTGCCCCGACCTAGTTAACAAAAACACACACTCGGGGTGTTTTTAGTATTAAAAGTAAATATTTAGCCTTGTTGTTTTACATATTTTCCTGACATTATATAATATATATTAAAACAAGTTCATTTTTAGAACAATATTTAAAAAAAAGTTAAGTTTTGAATAATTTATTATCATGTTTTTAAATGAGGATAATTGATTAATTTCAAGCATTACAGTCAAAGCGATAAAAAAATCATAGAGATTTATCAAACTCATTACAGAAATGATTAAATAAGTAAAATATATTTTGTACTTCATCAAAGTCGTTCTGCTTTTTATGTTCACTTGAGCTCATATTGTGAATTTTCTTGCAGTTACAAACCCTGAAGAAGTCCTGCACCGTTACCAAACTCTGCTGAAAGAATTTTGATGGACAAAAAGCACGACCCTCAGGCCAATAGTGTGTTTTTTAGAATTCTCCTTTGCACTGTTTTGTACTTAAAACCTATTTCATTGTGATGACACTTTGTATGCTGCAGACATGTATCATATTAAAGATTGTTGTTTTCACTGCTGTCTTGTTTCTCTTTAAACTTGCCTCATGTTACAAGAAGTAATCAGGCCAGAATATGTTTTTACAATGTAGTTACTTTACCCTTACCAACAGGTTAGCATTGTCTCATGTGGTGAGGTCAGAAGACCAAGTGTGTATGTACACTGTACGGGAAGGTAATACGTGTACATACCCAGCATTTACTACTGAAAGTACCATGTAATAGAGTGGAAATAGGGCTGACTTTCTTTTACAGTTACAGTTTCATTGTACTTAAGGGGTAAGTACCAAGTAATATTCAAGTGAACATACCCAGCATTTACTACTGAAAGTACCATGTAATAGAGTGGAAATAGGGCTGACTTTCTTTTACAGTTACAGTTTCATTGTACTTAAGGGGTAAGTACCAAGTAATATTCAAGTGAACATACCCAGCATTTACTACTGAAAGTACCATGTAATAGAGTGGAAATAGGGCTGACTTTCTTTTACAGTTACAGTTTCATTGTACTTAAGGGGTAAGTACCAAGTAATATTCAAGTGAACATACCCAGCACTTACTACTGAAAGTACCATGTAGTTGAGTGGAAATAGGGCTGACTTTCTTTTACAGTTACAGTTTCAGTGTACTTAAGGGGTAAGTACCAAGTAATATTCAAGTGAACATACCCGGTATTTAGTAATGAAAGTACCATGTAGCTGAGTGGAAATAGGGCTGACTTTCTTTTACAGTTACAGTTTCAGTGTACTTAAGGGGTAGTTTCTGTGGTAAATTCATGGTAAATACCATGAAACATGCAGCGAGTGCAGACCTAAAGGTCAAAGTACTTTATTTGTACTTACCTTGTTCTTACATGTGGTAAGTACCATAAAAGACACCTTTGCACAACATGTAAATACCCAGTAAGAATATTATAAATACCCAGTATGTACCACATAGGTATGAACCAAATAGTACCATATAAATACACAGTATGTACCATGTAAGTACAGAGTAGACACAAAAAGTACCATGTAAGTACCTAGTAAAGTCCCATAGAAAGTACCATGTAAACACACTGTAAGTACCCAGTAAATTCCATAAAAAGGTACCATGTAAGTACCCTGAAAGTACCCAGTAGTTACACTATAAGTACCATGTAAATACCACTTAAGTACACTGTAAGTACTGTACTGTAAAAGGAAGCGTTACCGATGAAAATATTATTCAAAAAAGGAAGACATTTTATCTGACAGTCACTGATACTGAAAGTTGTCCAGCATAAAAAGATGAGTGAGATTTTTAATGTTCATCATAGATACACTTCAGAGATACACTGTGAGAGACGGATTGTAAAAAGAGATTTTTAAGGAATTTATTTGTATAATGGAGCAGAAAATAGAGTAAATGTTTGGCCAGTAACAACTCAAAACTTTGTAATGTAACCCTGGTTGGTAATGACATACAGTATGTCAAATGTTTCCTGTAGGTCTTGATTAGGTTTGTATATAATGTAGCTGTTATTTTGGTCCATGCTTCCATTAAGATCTTCTCAAGAGCTGTGACATTTTGGGGCAGTTGCAAGGCAACACAGACTTTCATCTCCATCCTCAAATTCTCTAATTAATTGAGCTTCAGACTGGCTGGAACACTCCAGAACCTTAAATGCTCTTTATGTGGCCACTACTTGGTTGCCCAGGTGATGTATTTAGGATAACTGTTATGGTGGAAGATCCAGTCACTTTTCATTCTTAATGTTCTTACTGCTTGAAGGAGGTTCATCCATTCATCAGCTGGATCATCTAAATGGTTTCTAGCAAAATGTTGATGGGGCCTGGGCATGTTTGGCTAAAGCAGGAGGACCTTTGGAGCTCTGCAGGATTTGAATCCATGACGACGTATATAATTAAAGTAGTTCTGGGCTGTTTTCTCCCTGTTCTCAAAATCCTTTGACCCCAACTAGGTGAGATCTTGCATGGTGCTTCAGGTGGAGGGACGTTCTCAGTGATCTCGTATTTATTCCATTTTTTAGTAATTACTTCAACAGTTGCTGACAAAGTTTTTTCTTATTATAGATTGGTTTAACCCAGTCTTGTTCAGATGTACAATCTTATCCCTGGTGTCCTTAGACAGCTCTTTAGTCTTGGTCGTGGAGGAGAAGTTGCAGTCTGACTGTTTAAGGGTGTAAACAGGTGTCTTTAATACAGAAAACTAGTTCAAACAGGAGCCATTAATACATGTAATGAGGGGATGATAGAAACGCTTTTTAAAGACTACGTAACAACCCTGTGAGGGACAAAATTGTTTCTCATTTTTTTTAGAAACTAAATAAAATGTCTGAATCTTTATACGAAAAGAAAATCATACAATGGGATTTCCTGGATTCTTTATTTACATTCTGTATCTAACAGTTGAAGTGTACCTGTGATGAAAATTACACACTGCGAAGCCTTCTTGCATTTACAAAAACAATGTCTCTGAGAATTCTGCAACAGCCTGGTGACATGTCCAGGATGTCCCCTGCCGTCGTCCACAAGTGGCCAGGATTGGCTCCAGCAGCCCCGTGACCCCAAAAGGGACAAAATGGGCTTAGAAGATAAATGAATGAATATTTCTGAGAATGTTCATTCTATAAAGTAATGTGACAAAGCCCACAGTGTACTGTAAACTATCTGATTTGGTCATTGGTCATCAACTTATTTGTCCCAGTTTGTGGTCTTTTTTTAATTTGTTTTGTAACACCTCACTAACATCTCACCTCACCTTGTTTTTGAGTTTTATCTCTTTTGCTTCTCTGCAGGTTGGTTGTGACTTCTCCTAGATGCCCTAGCCACCCCTGAGTTCTCCTTGAGACGGTCACAGCTGCCTGGAATCACTAATTAGGGTAGCTATTTAAGGAGGTATCTTTCTGTTTTCTGTATCTGGTCGTCCTATTTGATTTTTTTGTTGTTGTTTCCCTATGATTCGAGGCAATTATTTGTTAAGTCTTTGGACTTCTCTGCATGTGTAGGGAGTTCTTCCTGCTCCTGGCTGGTCAGCCCTAACACACTGCAGCTGATATGTTTTTTGTAAATCCAGGCATCCAATGAATAAATCTCCAAAACACAGTTTCAAAACTGTATTACGAGCATGCAAATACACTAGTACACAGAAAAATTGAAGAGCATGATGCACATATTTCTGGTAGTTTCCAGGTGCCATTCAGGTTAAACCTTGATACAATTCAATGTGATTCTGTCAAAAAAATCTTACTACTATGGTGGAAAAATGTTAAAATATCCTAATGCATTTTAAACACAGACGCAGGCATTTAAAATGTTTCTTCCTTAAAAAGCTTTTAACAATCTTCATTCAACTTTGTTTCTAGTTAGTGATTGATAAAACACTTTGCAACCATGACCAAAAGAAGTAATTGATGCCAGCAGCACATGAAGTCAGCTTTTTGTTTTGTTTTTTTGCTTTCACTGCAGGCTAATAGGCCACATCTTTGAATAAGATTTGAATATCTCTGTTAGAAATGAGCAAGCACAGGTCCTTCTTTGCATCTTCAACGGGGAAGGCTGGGGGCTCCGACAGCTCTAAACTACCTGGTGTTTGCACATAACTGTAAGTTTAAAGATACACTTTTAAAGACACCAATAAAATGCAAGTAATTTGAGGAATTACCCACATCCATCATGTTTCCATTTGAAACATACTGTCATTTGTTGTCATTTTTTCTGAGCACATTTAAGGTCTAACTTTATCTGAAGTGCCTGAAATAGAATAGTGAGCGTACATGTTATATTGGGGAAAAGGACTGCATAAATCTGTAAATGTCCGCTCTTATAGCACAGACTAATGGGGAACCAAAACTGTCACAACAGTGTCATTACCATGGTAAACTTGAGTTTGAGAAGAATGAACACAACTTGTTTTTTACAAGTCAAGTTTCAACCTATTATTTGAAATTGAAAAAAACACTTACAAATTAAATGATTAAGCAAATCCAACTGCAGGATAGAAAAATGCAGCAGGGAATAGGAAATGGGCAGAGGATTTACCTTAAGCCAAAGGAATATGGATTTTTTTTAATGATGCCTTGTGACCCAGGTGTGGATTTAAGAACTCATGTAGGAGTTTGTAGAGGATTTTAAAAGTCCTGCACACATTTCTTTAGGTCTCTGTCTCTGTAACTAGTTTCAGAAACTACTGATAGGAGAAACAATTGCTAAAAAAATTTAAAACACTGCTCGGAATGAAAACCAAATTTGTTTTGCACAAATGTTTCCCCTGACAAACTTATCCCACTATATTTTCGACTAAAAAAAAACAAAAAACTGAGAATGGTTTGTGGCACATATATAAGAAAAATATTCAAACAGATTTAGAATTCTTGCAAACTAATTTAAGAACTGCTCCAAACATCAGAAATGTTGTAACTCCTTCACGAATGCTGGGCAACTTTTTAGCTCAGTATGATCTGTTACACAGCTTGAAGTTTGCAAGAGCTGTTTGAATATTTAACCTGATTCAAACAAGTATAAAGCAACCAGCCCAATACCTTCAGATGTGTGCAGAAAGAAAGAGGACACAAAAAACCCTAAATACTTTGCAGCTTAGTGTTGTTCAAAAAAATATACATATTATGAGAAAACAAAACCATTTTAGATGTAATGGAGGCGTGAGGTGCCCCTAACTTGTGCTATGTGATATATTCTCTTCTGTGCTAATTTTTTGTGTAGTAACCATAGGAAATGTGCAATAATCCACAGGAATAGCAAAATATCAAATTGATATGTCTCTTACTTCCTGTCATAATCGCACTGTAAACGGCTGGCCCGGGACCAGAGACACAAATTACGTTTTATCCCTGTGGTGAAATGACAATAAAGAATCCTGAATCCTGAACCTTTTTGCCCTATCTTTTTATGACCTATCTCCTATTTTCTTTTACAATATCTAAACTATGAATAAAATAAATTTGCAGGATGACCATATTTATATATTGTGGCACAAAATTAGCTTAAGATCTATGCTTCAGTGCACTGACATCCCAGAGAGCAACAACTCTTCAAGAGGGCAGAAAAATTAAAGTTGATCAACATTTCAGCATTATTAAGACATTTCTAAGGTTGAGTCTGAATTCTAGTGTTTTGATAACCAATACTTCCCCTGAAACTGTGGCCGATCGCCGATATTTGCGGACACCGATACTAAAGTGTTTACAGTAACACAAAGTTTAGATTTCCTCTTTTTTTCTTTATTAGAAATGCACAACTTTGCTTTTACTGGACAATCACATTGAATTTGATCCTTTTGACATACAGCAAAGGATTTCATGGGAACAATTATCACTTTGAAACTTTCATATAAATATACTAGAAGCATTCAGACCATTTTTTGAATATTGGACATAACTGTAAACCATAAGTTCCCCATTGCCAGGGATCTATTAGGAACAACATGTATCTCTGTCAAAAATAACATTTACCTGAAAACAGTCAATTACTAACTATGACTGGAAACAGAAGCTTCCCAAGCTATTAGCAACAAGTATACATATCATAAATAGAAGTGTTTCTGGAAACAGACAGAAGAATATCAGTGGATTATTTGATATTGGACTGATACCGAGATACTCAAATTAAGCAAATATCTGCAGATACTGATACTGGCACAAATATATCCCCCATCACTACTGAATTCCCTCACTAATCACTACTTAGTGCACGATGAAGGGCATTTTAGAATCTACAATTCCAAAATCAAGTGTCCAAGACATTTTGTAGAAGTCTATGTGAAAAACTATTGTGCATTGATGCACACTAGATTATATAGACTACAATGCATGGCATTTGAACGACCTGTCATGTGAAAAAATACATTTACATTTATTTTTATAAACTATCCAAGTGTTCATCATTGGAGCACAGTGGATTTGCTAATATTCTTTATGAAATGCTCATATTTATTAGGTTTTTACTTCAGGAAATGAGTGACAACATATTTGGCGTGAAAACAAACATGTGTCCAAAGTGTATTCAAATCCAGGGAGCTAGATAGTCTTGCACTATTTGGCCTTTTAGGGGTTAGAGAGTAGTGAGGGAATTCGGACACACAGAAAAACCGTCGAGTGACCTTAGCTTTCACTTTCCAGCAGACCTGTACATAATTTGATGGAGTTTCGCAATCTGCTTGTAATGTTACACAGCAAATACTGTTAAACCAGCATGGAGTAAAACCAAATCAGTTCATTTTAAACAAACAATATTAGAACAACTTATGTAAGCTGTGATAAATACCAAACCTAGTATTAAAACCAAACAATCCATTACCTTATATTCAAGTCACTCGATGAGGTTAAAAACTTCACATCTGTTTTACAGTCATTCAGATGCTGTTCTTTAAAACACATCAGTATCATAAATGTGACCCACAGAACAGACACGACTGTTGTGCATTAAAAAGCTTGTGGCAGCAAGGCCTTACCTCTGAACTTCTTGGGCGGATTGTTGAGATCCCCTGCGTCTGGTTGAACCACACAGCGGTCATCCACAAGTCTGGGAAAAAAAAGTCAGCATTAAAACGTCGTTCTTTACCGACAAAAAATTCTCCCAGACAACTTTTAGCCAGCGAAAACCTTTTGCTTAGATGTCACACTTCTGAGACCGTTTCAGTTTTTCAAAATGCTACAAACAACATTTAATTTACACTAAACATGTTGCAACATTTTTCTTTTAAACTAGATTTTATGACTTTTGTATAATGTGACTTGCATTTAATATGAAAATCAATTTGTTTTATTTAATGAACAACCACGGGGTACCAAAGAAAGCATTTTTGGTAGTTTTGTTGTAGAGCTAAACAAAGGAAAAAAAAAACACAGATTTCAGCATCAAAACAGAAGAACTTCTTAAAACCAGGCAGGAAATACCAGGTGTGTACTAGAAGACAAAAGCCTTTCTTGAATGCATTGAGGTATTGGATTTCATAGAATTTCACAGAGGGTAAAGAGAACATGGAATTCCCACTTCTCGTCTCACTGGATTCCTGTTCTTTAGAGAAATTAGTCTTTAGTACTTGTTTAAAAAACATGTTGTTGCTAATTCAAGTTACTTGTTCTGCAGGATTGAGTTTCTAAATTGAGTTTCCTAACTGTAAATGTTATGTCACAAACATATCATTGTTTTTTTTTTTAAATTACCAAATAAGGTGAATTGTATCAGGAAAGCTGATATCAGAAAAGACCATATAGCTGTTAAGGAGCTCTTCGCAAAAACATAACACAATTTACAGCTATGTATTAATTATAGGTTGTAATGTCTTTGGCTTGTACTTAAATGAGCTGAGACCACTTACATTTCTTACATTTTAAATTTGGAAACTCACTACAAAAACTCCAGACAAAGTCTGGAGGGAAAACTGTAGCTTGGGTTTACAGACATATGTAAAGTTTAAACATTTAAACTGTCAAATTCTCATTCTTGTGTTTTTTTTCCATTCAAAATTTAGTTTCAAATGTTGCCACATGTTGTTTCATATTTTCTTGACAATATTTTGAGAACAATGTAAATTATTTTTTTAAATAAATATTTTCTGTTGGTTAAACTAAAATAATTTGACCTACAAGCTGTAAGGCTCTGCTGTACACTTTCGAATGGAGGGTTGTGGCCACAATAGTTTATTTTTTATTTTTTTGTGCGTTATTTTACATATCAGAGTGGTACCTCCATTTTTTGTGGATCTTTGTGTGTCTCTCTGTCTCTGATCACTTTCAGGTGTGGTCCAGGAAATGTGTGGCTCCCATTGGACCAGATCTGATGGAGGCAGCCCTTCAAGCACTGCGTGGACCTCAAGCCCTTAAGAAGGGAGCTGTGCTGCAGCCTGTCTGCACTTGAGCGAGGCGCTCGTCTCTGTTGACCTGTGTTGCAGTGTTCTGTGTGTTGTATTTGTGTATAGGCCTTTTGTGGAGTTTTTGTTGTGTGTAAAATACAGTTAAAAGTGAATCTGTAGGGGTTAACTGCCATTTTCTTTCATATGTATTTTGCCCTGTCTCTGTTAGTCTGGGGAGGTTAGTGTTTGTCATCGTTTTGCCTTTTCTTTTGCAGGTAAGATGTCTTAGATTAGATAGGTGGGGTTTTAGTTTGCTGTTTTAGCCTTGGTTCACCCTAATGCCTTTTTTGCTTCTGGTCAAGTTATTGTTTGCTGACTATCATTTACTTGTAAATACATTGGTTACCTTACACAGATGCAATCTTTTGGTGTTTTTATGTTGTCTGGATGCAATAGTTATTTTCTTTACTTTTGAATGTTCCTCTGGATCTCCCCTAGACAGAGAAAAGGGCATAACAGAGGGGACTAATTCTGAACAGTATCCATGACTGTTTCTAAAATGTTTCCAGGATTATATTTAATTTAATTTTTAATAGACTTAAAATAAACAAATCTGTATTTGTTGCCACAAAGCCTCTAGGAAAAGTAAGTCTGCAATGTTTAAAGTCAGAATGCTCAGTCACAGCAAAGTGACGGTTGTTTAAATACCACTTTTGAGATCTATTTTTGAAATATTTTCTTAGATGTTAACATATGGATGTCCTCCTGTTATTCAACAGCTAAATTGACTTGATGTCATTACACTCAACATGTTTACAGGCTAAAATCAGTGTTGGCTAAGTCCTCTTTAAAAGTTTATTAGGTAGCAACAAGATAGAAAATGCAGACTTAGATCTTTACAAAACTTCCCTTTTTAAATAGTTTAAATAACCTTTTTAAAGACAAAGTCTAGTTTGACAGGGAGTAAAATGGATATTTAATGTTTGTTTTTCGAACGAGCATTTAATTGAGAAACTGTTCCTTTCTTGTGTGTTGAGCTTGAATTAGTTTGGTGACACACCTTCGGGGCAACTCGACTATCCAGTAAGCCGTCTTTATGACACCAAAACGCTGGAGCTCACCAGGCCATGTCAATAATCCATCTTTGAATGGCAGCCATAGTAAAATGAGGTGTAAAAAAATGTATGGAACCACCCAGAGAAACCAAAATAGACATAATTTAAGACTTCTTCTGTTTCAGGATGGTCTTTTCTGAACACTTCAAATACTGCAAAATTTGTAGACCTAACGCTTAGTTCATTCACTCAAAGCAGAGATCTGCAACTTGATGCTTTTTTGCCTCTCCAATGTGGCTCTCAGGCTTTAAAGATAAATACTTAGCCTTTAAAAAAAAGCATAGGTTAGTTGTTTGACAGATGTAACATTTTTTAAGGAACTTGCATGTGCTGCTGTCTAAAGTTAATTAAAATTCTAACATATACAATGTTATAATTCAATTATAGTGCACATTTAAAGGTTAAAGTTTTATAAATGAAAGTCTTACTGGCCACAAAAACATCCATAAAAGTATTTTTTCAAATGGTGATTTAGGTCTTTGTGGCTCTCGTTGGGTTTTGGCCAAATGGCTCTTTTAACATTAAAGGTTGCAGACCTCTGGCTTGGAGTGAGCAACAGTTTAGCATCCATGAGCTACAAGTGCTGTGAGAAAAGATCTCCTGGTCCCTGAAGGGTGTATGTATGAACTAACAAAAAAGATTAAGATGTGGTTTGCACTGATATGCCCTGAATGCTCACTTAAAACAGATGTTGCAGCTGTGGACTGACTCCAAGATGATTTAAAAACAACTATTTTCACATCTATAAAACTGGACTGTCGAGGAATCTGTGGGGAGCGATGAAATAATAGATTGACCCAAGCAGATGATGTTGCTTATCCAGTCTGTTTCTTTTTATAGCTCGAGCAGAGCAAACAGCACAAGGAAGCACTCCACACATGTGGTGATGACTGGAGAGCCACGGCCTTCAATCAGACAGATGCAAAGTCCAAAAAATACATTTTAGAAGCAAATAAATGCATAGGTGTTTCATTAGCCTCGTTACTGAAGATGAATTATAACAAGCTTCCAGCTTGTTTGTTGCAGCAGGTGAACACAGCTATCCTTCAGCGGTTACATGCTTTTATTTTGTCAAGTATCACTTTATACAATATTTCTATTTTTAGTATCATAATTTAGGTTTGCCTCTTTAATGGGCGTCCCTCATCATGAGTGGAGACACAAGATTACAGCGGGGTTGATTGTGACAAATGAGCACTGTTGTGGTGGCAGCCCCTAAAACAAGGGTGCAAATTTGTTGCCATGGTGGGGGATGCAAAACGGCAAACTGTGAAAGAGCTAGACTCCTAAAAACCTGACAAAGAGGAGGACTTGGTACAGCAGCTGCTGCTGCCGGGAAAAAAAGGAGGTGACACAGAAAGGGGAGGAAGGCTACAGCACTTAAAGAGAAAGACAAGAGGACAGATTTTCTATTTATTGTCACAAAGAGGGAATTTAAAAAAAACACCATTTATTTGTGGGTGAAAATAAATAAAAATATGAAGTCTATGGAGGTGAATTTAGAGAACAGAAATCATCACTCCAAATCTGACAGGCACCATTGTTTCCAAACCATCTTCTTACACTTATCTATCCATCTTCTAGACCCGTTAAATCCCTTTCGGGGTGACGGGGTTGCTGAAGCCTATCACAGCTACTGGACGGGTCACCGGTCCGTCTTTGGCCCACACGATCACACATGTGCACATTGAAACCTACAGGGACAATTTAGCTCACCTATGAAACATCGTTTTTGGACTGTGGGAGGACACTGGAGTGCCCAGAACAAAACATTCACGGGGAAAACATGCAAAATACATAGAAAGGGCCACAGCTGGGATTTGAACCACGGACTTTTGGTGTCAAGTGAAAGAGCTGCCCATCTTTTTATATTGTATTATAGTTTAATTTTGAACACTTTAAACATAGAAGTCACAGTCTATTGGAGTAATTGGATCTCACAGTGCAACCAAAGCTCAAACTGAAGGCCCTATAAAAATTGTGTTGGGGTTTTTTAACATGTTCTTGTGGCATTTTTCTCATGATGGAGAACTTATGTAAAGGAAATTAAGCTCCAAATTGCATTTGTGAGTATGTTTTTATTCAAATTGGTGTGAATTAGGAGCAGATGAAAAAAGAAAAAAGGTGTTATGGAGCTAATGCAGTCAGCAGGCAACAAACTCCCTGCTCTGCTCCATTCTGATGCGTTCGCTAAGCAAATAGATCCGTTAATCTCTTCATTTTCCTCGTCTGAGCTGGAATCTGGCTCCAAACTGCACGACGGGATAGCTCCAATATTGCTCGCCATTTTTGTTGCACCGGTAATGTTAAGTTGGGGTCGTGAAGGGCTGTAAGCTAGCGGGAGAGCATGTAAACAGATGGATGATGGGAAATGGCCGGAGACTTGCACTGTGCCAACAGTCCCGCCCACATCTCAAAGGTGAATTTCTAAAGAACTACTGCTGCTCTACAAAGGTTGTTTGATTTGGGCTAAAAATGGTGTAACCATAATTAAAACACCACTGGGAACATCTTTAGTCATTTTCAGTCCCACCTCTTTGCTGGTTACAGGTTCCTTCTGGGTTTAGAGGTAAAGTCATGTTCCAGATTCTTTCCAGCTGTATTCTTTGTGCTAAACTTGAGTTTTCCTGCCTGAAACTGCTTCAGTATCCTCAAACGAAATTCTACTCTTTTGTGTGTATCTTAAAAAACAAAATGTTTTACAAATGTTTTTATTACTGTGTTCTAAAGAAAATTTCAAGCATCCTATTGTACAACATAAAAATGTTGACCCCTTTGTCCTCTAAAAGTGTTCTACTTTAATCCTCTTTAATTAAGCGAAAGACTCAACGATTAAATGTGCAATAAAATTTTGTTTATTAACAAACATACACAGACAAAGTGCTAAATCAGTGCATTTATTAAAAAACATAACAAAGATTTTTTTTTAATATTTTCTTTTCTTTTTTGATGTTTTTGTTTTTTTGCAAAATTAAAAGACATCCCTTAGAGATGCAACCCCATTATTGAGGTAAAAAATCCATCAGGATTTTTTTGTTCTGATCCTTTTGATGAATCTGTGGTCAAGGCATTTAACGTCCTGCCACTCCAGAAAGCTGTTCATCTGTGTGCCAGGGCAAAAACTAAGCACTTTGCGGGCTTGAAGAGAAATAATTCAAAGGAAGAGAGGAAGTGCAGAGTGAATGGGTGAGGTGGCTTATAGTTTAAAAGCTCTTTGAGTAGAGATCAACACCACAGAAGTGCTATATGCCATTCATTTATCCCATTTATACAGTTAAAACTGATATTTCCATTGAAAATAACATCCATTAAATCCTCCCATTATAGGAATCCATTTCTTTCAAGAGCCAACTTTCAGAAGCATCTCTTTGATTCATCTAATAGAGGGTTTGTTTTGAGCCATGCACAAAGGAAGAATCTTTCCTGACAATCCAATTGTTTTTTTGTTTTTTTAAAAGAAGCTATTTAAGAACTTTGCGAAAAAACAAAATTCATTGATTTACGGGGCGAAAAAAGAAAAGAAAAAAACAAACAGGCTTACCCTAAAGTGCTGATAAATCCACTGGTGGAACCCTCTGCATACAGGGAACAAATGTCCCCAATATGGAGGAAACTAGACATCTTATCCATGATTTCTCAGGGTTTGGTGCTCCTAAAAGAAAAATGACATCATTATTTACTTTAAAATGCACATAATTAGCCATTTATAACAAAATAGATAAGTTAACAGCATTTTTTAAAATGACTGTCTTTGATGCAAACATTCAATCCTTATCAGAAAGCGTTTGACAAACACAATAGATTGTAATGTTTGTGTTTGATTGTTTTAGAGCTGTTTTCACACAGAAATCATGAGTTATACTCCCTTTACAAGATGCAAAAATATAAATTATACATGTATAATGCCTCTGTTTCTTTATTCTGGTGCATCTCTCTGGATATTTGTTTTAAAGCAAATGCAAAGATTGGTTTATGATAGAGCTGAAGTGCTCAACGCAATCAATGGGCCTCAAGTATGAGGGAAGATAACTTTCAGGGCTTACCCCACACTTAGCCACCGTTGGGAACCCAGCACCAGCTGTGGGGGAAGAGCTGTTGGGGTTTTCTGTTTCATTTAAGAATCAAAACTAATTTAGATCAAATTTGGACAAAATAAAACTAACAAAAATAACTTCTTTTGTCAAAGATAATGGTAACCTCAAGTGTTATGTTAAAAGTTAATATACCACCATAAATTAATAAATATTAAGACTTTACAATACCAAATGTGTCTCATTTAAAGTAGTTCAAACTTTAAAATGTGCCCTCTAAGGACTGTAAAAACCCAAATGTGAATTTGAATGTCAAGTCAACCCGTCACCCCCCCCCCCCCTTTTTTTGTGTAGTTTATTTTTTCTTTTTATTTATTTATTTATTTATTTTTTCGTTTTCTAGCCGCACGTGCTGCAGCAGTTAACAGAAACAGATGAGCGCGTGGGCTACTTCCTCAACAAGAGATGCTCATCTCGGTACGGAAAAAAAACCAAGAAGAAGCAGACTACAGAAGCATGAAACAATGTGCTAGCGGCTGGAAATCTACACCAACATACGCAGACTTTACCTGGATGCGATGACAGTAGGCGTCAAAGGACAAAGAAGGACTGGGAAGAAGAAGAAGTGGGTCAGCACGGGATAATTTCCACAGCGCTGTCCTCGGTTAAGTCCATGACAGCGACGGTCCAGGCAGGTAAGAGCAGCGCGAGCGTTATCTCTGACAGCTCAATGCGTCCTCGGCAACAATCCTCTTCTTACCTCCTCCACATGTCACCACGGGAACGCCCATTTAGTTACTATTTATACTTTGGCAATGCTTTCTGGGTATTGTAGTCTAATGCACCTTTGCTACAAGTTCTAATTTTAGGATACTCAAGCACATTTAGACAATCTTAAATACTGTGGGTAAAATCTACTTTAAAATTATGCTCAGTCATTTATATATTTTAAGAAATTGAAGGTATTTGAAGGCAAAGTAGGGCTGCTTTTTATGAATGTATTCTTTTAAAACTAAAATATATATATTTTTATATAAGTTTGTCCAGTTTCCCCCCAAAAAATCCCAGTTCTGCCTACTTAAGAACCCCAAAAATGGAGGCATAATAAGACAACAATCGTATTTATTTTCCAAATGTTAGCTTATATTGAAATAATTTACTTTATACTTTTAAAGAAGGTATTTAAATAATAATAAAGCTATAAGTATTTAAACCAAAAAGTAAAATGGTAGAAAAAACAAATACAAAAATCACCAACATGCGTGGTGGTTATGTATTAAATTTTATAAATTGGGCATTATCGGATGTACATTTTTTATTATTCAGTCTTTATTTTTGTAATTTCTGTAGTGTTTTTTAGGGTGGTGGGTATGATTTTTATTTATAGGTATAGTTAGTTTTGAATTTTGGCGGCGCATCAAATTCAGGGCACAACGTCTGATACACATAGTGAATTTGATGCTAATATTTTCATTAAAAGTTTTTTGCAAGGGACAACAAATAAAAAATAGCTTTTTGACTAACTCTTTTGCAATATTCATGTTAAATAAACTAATTAAACTAATGAAATAAAAATAAAAATAAAATAATTAAAGGCTGTACCTGGTAAATAATACTCACAGGTGGGACATGGTAAAAGGCAAAGCTTGAGAAAACTCTGGCCTAGTGAATGACAATGACAGCGCAGTTAGCTGTCAGCATGCATCATGGGTTGTGGGCATTATTCAGAGCATGCATGGAAGGAGTCAAGCTGAGTAAATCAAAAAGTAGAAGCACATAAGATGAAGTCGATGATTGTGCAACACCACGCAAGAAAAACAAACTATGAAGTATCTTTCACTAATTTTAAATGGCTTTGATTGATTTAAAAACAGAAATAGTTTTGGCCCCCAAAACAATGAACACTGCGGCTAATGGGATGAAGTACTTCAGAATAATATATGTATAGTTTTAAGAAAAAAGCTTAATTATCCTTAATTACCATGAGTAATACTCATGTGAACTAAGCTTTTGATCGCTGAAATGGGCTCAGTGGAATTAGTCAAACCCACTGATCATTAGATCTTAATTTGGTATCTTAGCTACAGGATTTTGAGACAATAAGGAGGAAGATAGGTGTCCCGCATCACCAGAAGAAAGGCTGTATTTCTGCTTTAGCCATCACAGTTCAAATTGAGATCTTTAAGGTGCAAATCAGTGCATGAGTTTAACCAGAGTAAGGCCCAACAGACCATCAATTCTCAAAGGTTTCACGTGTTATTTTGCATTTTAATGCTCTTTCATTCTTTGTGAATGAATTGGAAAAGCACGATGCATGAATGTGATGTCATTCTCAGTTCTACTTACTCATCTATTATCCAGCATTCGGCCAGACAGTTTAAGAAGAAAAAATACGTCTTTGTTGAGTTAAACTCATGATATCCCAGGATGCTAGGGGCTAACCCTTTTTGTCTTCTGTCTTTGGTTGAATTTGACATTAAGTGAAGTTGAATAGAGATCGCTGGGTACTCAGTTGTCATGGATACAGAAGAGACAACAGGCTTTCCCACAGAAAAAAAAGGAATGTAAATACAAGACAGGACACAGCTGCTGCAGTGTTCACGAAAGGCTACAATAATTGTGGATTTGTGTGCTGCTGAGTGAATGCAGGGTTTTCTCTATTTGCTGGATATTTTTTATCTCACTCAAAAGGCTATAGGTATGGGTGCAATAAAACTAGATTTTTTTTTTAAAGATGAGAGTTAAAACAAAGATTTTTTTTGTTCAGGAATATCAAGGGTTTATGAAGAAGAGACCAAATTTGGTGAGGATCTGAACTTGAGGGATGAGGAATCCTTCACAGACTGTGGGATGGCAGAATGCAGCAGAAGTCTGGATGGAAGACCAGGGGATCAATGCCTGTGCGTGACTGAGCGAGTATTCTTGTGTCAGAATCAGTCCCTGTCTATACCCCTGTTTAACTTTGACTTCATCATAACAGAGAAGGAGGTGGAAATCTCAATCACGTCTGGTCTTGTTATCCAGAGAAATGAAGGGCTCTGAAGATCTGGGACAGCAAACCACTTAAGACACGATCCCACTGGGAGAAGGAGCCATAGATAATGGTTTATTAGCAGACTTAAGGCAAATGTGAAACTTCTGTTAGACTTTATGTCTGTGTCATGGCTGCACATCACTCAGTGGAGTGGAAACATAGTTTTAAAAAGTGCAGATGAATTATTTCCGGATAATCTTACAATATTGTACAGATTTTTACTTTCTAAAAACACTGTTCCAATCCTGCTGATTAGACATGCATACAGTACTATAAAAGGTTATTGAACATGTCCGTGAAGGATTTTTCTTTTCTTCTTTGCATAAATGTTTAAGTTCAAAAACTTCATGTTTTTCTAGAAATCTGAACATGATTTAGGCCCACGCAAGAATCCTACATACTTTTAATTGGTTTATTTACAAGCCAATCAGAAGTGAACTAGTTTGTGCTTTCTATCATAAACCCTGTGGCAGAACTTATGGGTGCTCAGCTTTCACAAGGGATCCCAAAAATCTCGGTTTCAAATGTTTCACCGGTAGGGAAAATGAATCATTGCATCCCTACTGTATACGTTTACATATGCTGAAAGTGTCAAACACATGCGTTATGCTGTATTTAATATATATGTTCTTGTTTTATTACAGTACACCAGGCTTATTATAAGCCAATTGAAAGATTTGTCTTTTATTGTTACTTGCTTATGAACAAATAAAAAATACATCTGATTTTTGTTTTGTTTTTTGTTGTCGTTTTGTAATACAAATGTCAAACTGAAAGAAAACTGTGGCCCAAAAATCACGAAATGAACGGAATCGTGGTGAAACTGAATCATTGCATCCCTAGCTTTCATTCATGAGCACTGCAAAACCACAATGAGAGCCACACATGGAGAAAACTTGGAACAGGGAAACCTTCCCAGGAGTCGGACAGGACCAAAATGACCCCAACACGATTGATCACTGGAGAGCAAGCGAAAAAGGAATTCAGAGGACAGATGAGACAAAAGACGAACTTTCTGGAAGGTGTGTATCCCGATATATCTCACACAAAACTAATAGTATTTCCTTAAAAGAACATTATAGCAACACTCAAACATGGTGGTGGTAATAGCATGGTATGGGGCCGCTTCAAGGCTTCAGAACCTTGGACAAACCTACATTTTGTCTTCTAAAAATAAATCAAAAGTCGATCTTTTGACAATGAAAAAAGTGATTGAATCTTTATGAATTGCATTTTCTTTAGCATTTTATTTTGTTATTTTAAATATTGTTCACATGTATTTAATAATCTTAAGGATTTCGGAGTGATGATTATTTAAAGGTCTTTGTGGGATCTTGATGGCAGAGTGTGACGATGACATTCTCCCACATTACATCACACTCTTGCTGAGTGGCCTTACAACAGGGCACATCAGGTAACCAACAGACACATGACTCAGGAGCTGTTCACTCCATCTATCCTTGGAAGGGAATTGCTCACAGAGGCATGCTCTCTTTCTCTTCTGGCCTCATCCATCCAGCCAGGATGAGGCAAACAGATGAACCGTAACGCTCGATCCCAAAACTACCAGTAATATTCTTCCTTTATGGCTCTCCAGCATGGATGGAGATCTACCTCACTAAAAATAAAAGACAATTACGCTGCTTTAATGGCCTCTGTATCCCCGCAGGAAATAGTCTGATTAAATCAGCTTCAGAAATATTCTAAGTAGGCCTTCTGGTTTTGTACTCTGGAAATAAAATTCTTTTTTTTTTTTAAATCTTTGTTGTGTTCCATTCATAATTATCAAATTGTTCTTGTGTTCCCGCAGAATCCACAGAGCAGACCCTTCACGGTAACGCCTGCGATGGCACCTGCATGGCAGGTGTGTGATTTGCAGACAGAGATTCTTCTTCATTCTAGGTGAAGAGATGGAGCACAGACTGGAAGTCACCTGTTTAACCTGTTCTGTGACACGTACAGTAAGCTGATTTAACTGCAGATAATCCTTTCAGCTCAGTACCATGGAAGGCCTCCAAGTACAACTTTTCCTTCGTGCTATGATGAACTTTGCAGATAAAAGCAACAACTTAAACTGGCCAAAAACTCAAAATCCCTGCAAACGTATGTCTAATTTTGATACAAATTACTGTATACACCAAATACTGTATAACACACATTGACTTATCTATGGCGATTTTCTGAAAAATATGGCTTGTCTTTAGACAATAAATCCTAAAAATAGTAACTTTTTCCTTCATTTACAGTTGATTTGTCCATCAAATTGTGTCTCTAAGTAACAGGGAGCTGTTTGTACACAACCTTTTAATCTAAGTACCAGTACTGGTTAGTTTACTTAAGTACAGAGTTACTACTTTGGACTCACATTTACAATTGTCTTGTTTGTCCTGATGAGGACATTTTAAGAAAAAAGATGGAATAGTTTTGTTTTCTAAAAAATCCAAGTGAAGATAAAAATAGTTGATGAAAAATGTTGGTCCCCAAAAAAAAAAGAAGAAAACACACCAGTCACTACATATCGAAGAAATCAAAGGTTACATTTCTCAATGTTTTTTTTTTTTTCAGTGAGCCCCTTCTTGACATAATGTGTCTTTTCACTGTTATGTGACTGACACACAGATTTCCTTTAGCGAGAGTCAATCTCTTCATTCTAGAAGGAACAGGAAGTCTCTCGCCTGTCTCAGATTTCAAAATGCAGCAGATACAATTTCCCACCAAATTAAAAGCAGGATTCAGGTTGAAGCCTTTGACCAATTTGCCACCTGAACCCCTGTTGATGTGCCAGCAATCTCTGGACCGACAAAATCGGTATCTTCTCTTAAGTCCTTTTATCAAAACCTTATTCAAATTCAAAAAAACATTTCTGTGATTTCAGTGAATTCCTAGAAAAAACAATAATTCAAGTTTGTCTTAGCTGAATTGTCATCTCTAAAATGGCCTGTAAAAAACATGTTAAGCAATAAAAAGCAGTTGTTCATTTGTGCAGCTGTGATCAGTGATGGGAGAAGTTTCTGTTGGGTTTAGAACAGCTGTTTAGGAGCATATTTCACTTTCAACTCTGTAGCTGTCACTTTTACAGCCAAACTAAACTGTGAAAACAACACATACCACTGAGCGGCCATTACATCAGAGCAAGACAACGCAGGAGACTTGGAATGAGTCACGGTGAGGTTTACTCTGCAGAGGTGTTCTGTTTAACACCCATTTGTACTTCAGCAGAGCCCTATAACAGAAGCAGCGGATTCTAAGCACTAATGTGGCCATCTTTAGGTTTGATTGTACAGGATTTAGTCAAAATTGATTCAAATTCAACCCTTCAAAACTCAGAGTCAAAGTTTGGCTGGTGAGAGGGAAATTTTGATCCTTCAGCCTCACAACAAAAGCTGGAGGAAATGTTTCCAATTGGACTCTGAAGGTTGTTTGGCAGCTGTCAGCTTTTTTACATTGATTTGGCTGCAAGATTCAAGTGCAGAACATCTGCTTTCTCATCAGAGAGGCGCTCCACTTCTGAACAAATCCACCGCCAGCTGCAATTTCTCCGCCTGTCACTCACCCCCAAATTAGCCAATGTTATCATTGTCATGCATGCCAGTCCGGATTAACTAGTCTGGGATTGTCTGTCTCTTCAAACTGTATTCAAGAAGTCTGCAGAGTCACGTGTGTCCAACTTGAAAAATTGGAGGAAAACGTCTTCCATGAACGTCTGTGCTGGCTGCTGCATTTTAAGGCATCCCTGATGGGTTTCAATGTGTTGATGTGGGTGGGGGTGGGGGGGGGGGGATGCTGAGTATTTGGTAGGGAAGTTCACCTCGTGTGATGAACTGCTGGTTGCTAGGTGACAGTACAGGAAAAGGAGCCATTCAATCGCATCGCTGCTCTTCAATGCCTGGGATGTGAGATCACGCACCTCCGAAGTGGCTGCGGCTGTCCAAATTTCTTCCCGGACACACGGCTGGTTGCCATGGAGATTCCAGGGACATCTGACTCGAGGATGACTGGAGTTGTTAATTCTGAGACAGAATGATGTTATTTATAAAACTGAAAGCAGGTTTAAAGCACAATCAATTTTAAAAATTGACATTTTGTTTCAGTCATATCTGTCATACTTCAAAAAGGAAACTAATGCAAATTTCTCATACTGATGTGCAGAATTTGTAATACTATGTCTGCGTATTTCCTCATTTTTATTTGTCTTCCAACTTTGATTTGACTTAAAAATGTTTATACAACTTAAATGGAATCATTAAAGTCCCATTCCAATCATCTTATGATCTATTCTGAAAGCATTCCCGGTGATCTTTAAGCTGTGATTATGCTGTTATTAGCCAAAATCTAAAAAACTGTGTCGTATTCTAGAACACACCAGTTGTTTCTGCAGAATGACAGGAGTTCATTAGAAATTTTACCAGTGTGAGTCTTTAAAGGTCCATTTTTTTTGGATATAGGATCTTACTCCTCTTCACTAACGAGACATATACTATCTTGTGCAAAAAGGTTTGATTATTCATTTAATTTATCATTATGAATTTAACAAGCTAGGTAAGAGATAATGCCCGATGAGGTGTCCATTTTCAGAAATTAACGGATGAGGCAGAGGCGTGAACTTTCGAGATGGTCACCTTTAATATTTAAGTTCATTGTGAAATTTGATAGAGATACTGACATGTCCGTAATAGTGCTATTTGAAGAACAGAGATCTTTTCTAAACTGTGGAACAACATATATCTAACTATGTTCCATGTACCTGTTGCTCCAGTTACCAACCTGTTTCCACCAGTGCAATAATAGAGAACATTCAGGTTATGTGACCGAAACGTTTTTTTTTAGCTGTCCATTATCACTTTTTAATGGACACCCTGCAGCCAATCAGAACTGAGTATTCACCCCTACCATTGGTATAAAAAGCTTTTCTTCTGAATAGAGAAATGAGAATACAGGCCGATCCAATGATTGCCTGTCCTCTTGCTGACACACAAACCGATCAACAGAAGGTTTCCATCTCCATGACCACCTCTGGGACCCACCGTGGATCCGGCTCTGGTTCCACTTTGAGATGAAACATGGTCTCTGCTCTAATTAACCCAGATGTGGATATTAATAAGATAAAAGCAGGTCTAGACTGAAAATGGGGCAGATTGAGAAGAGAAGGTCCATGCTAACTCTAAAGTGGGACACCTTGGTCCCTCCTCTGACGGGGGAATAAAGTCCGCTTCTATATAAACCCAACCCAGCGGCCCTTTGTTAATTGGTCCCCGCTTCTCTGGAGACTTGGGCAACATGAGAAGCTGAGAATATCCGTCAGGGAGCAAGATGTCACGCGATGACAACAAAGGCAGACATCAGTTGATGGTTGATGTTTTTTGTGCTCTTCTGTTTCAGATTCTGCCTTAACTTCAGCCTCAGCGGACGGTCAACTGATATCCAGCTTCATGTGCATCTCCATAGACGGGACTTAGGAGTGTAGAAATCTGTTGGAACAAAACCTGAACTGTAAAAAAAAAAAATTCCAATACAACACAAATTAGAAGTTCAAATGATTTTATTAGTTAGAAATATTCTAAAAAGTATTCTTTTACTGCACAAAGATAAAGACAGCAGCAAAATTAAGATCAGAAAACTCAAAATACCAATTGGGGAATAGTGCTGAGCTCAGGCATGACTCATTCTGCTGCTCTAATGGGCAACAAATGTTCAAGAATTCAGGGAGACTGAAAAACAGACCTATAACTTTAAAAAGCGTAATATTCAGGAGGAATTCTGACGTGCATGATCATTTATTTCAGCAAAGGTTTTAGTAGAGAATGGATAAATCCAGAGGCAGGAAGCCTGTGCACTTCTCGGCACCACAGCGGCACGGTTTCCTCTGCTGTCCGTTTGGCCGGCTGGCCTCCGCCACAGCAGGACTTTGCGTGGTCGTCGTCTCTGCAGGCTGCTGCTTCCTGCATCCTCCTGAATAGTCAAACGTCAGCTCCTCTTCAGTTCTGACGTCCCGTGCAGCAAAAAGCGCCAGGCTGGGAACGACTGAGTGCACGCGCACAGGAACCATAACCAGATTAGGCTGGCAGGAGTGGTTGAGAAAACGGCCTACATTTCCCACCCGGGTCGGGTCCACAAATGTTTCAGTGACAGAGCCTGACCCCGCATGCTCCACCACCGCGATGATGTAATTATTCTCCTCAGCACTCTGGCTCAGCTGCCGGCCCCTGGCCTCCACAAAGCTGACCACCTCCCCTGCATACTCGCACACGAATGTCCCACGGGGAATTTGCTGCAGCGTCCGAACTCCCCAGCCCTTGTTGCTGGTGTGGAAAACCTCCAAGCTGAGCTGCAGTCCCTTCTGCACCACCCGATTCGAGCAGGAGTCACTGCAGCTGCAAAGGGCATTGCACTCAAACACAGGTGAAGAGTAATCCGAGCCGGTTCTGTTGAGGTCCAGCAAAGCACCGGTGGCGTGGTACGCCTGCCCACCAGTCTGCAGGCAGGAGCAGCTCTCGGGGCAGCAGGAGCGGGAAAGGCAAGAGCAGCCGGGAAGGGTGACCTCAGAGGGGTCAACCGCACAGCCCGGTCCCTGGACATTATCCGGACAATACTGAAAGAGACAGGAAAGAATAAGGGCTCAAGCAAAGAACGTTTTCAAAAATCTGTATTTAGACTAAAACCTTTTTATTTTTTTAACCAACTTCTGTTTATTTTATTATTAAAAATCATATGGGCCTGAATGTTTTTGTCTAACAACACTAAAACCTTTGAAAACTTTTCCCCCCAAAAATAAATCATCTACAGATGAGCCTCTCATGAAAATTCTCTGATTCGAAAGGATTTAATTTCATGAGACTTTAATTTCAGAACACGAGGATGAAAATGTGAGCTTTCGGGCCCACATGAGCAGTTCTAAAAGAACTTAACTTTTGTAAAAGCAGCTTTAGTTTGGCCAGAACCAGTGTTTGTATGTATATAATATTACTCCTTCAAGAACTTATTTGTTTTATTCAAAATTAATTGGAAAGGAAGAGAAAAATGGAAGAACAGTGCATCTGCCTGCAACCACACTGACAGTTGATGTGCTGATTTGCTGCCACCTACTGGCAAAAGACCAGAATTATAATGCGATATAAAATTGAGGTTTTATTTGCAGCTGCAACCTTTCTGATAATTACAATTGTATGAATTTCTTAAGTGGTTAATAATCTTCGGGAGTTTCGTCCCCACAAATCTCATTTTTGGATCATTTTCCACTTGGTGTTTTATGTGAATCTTTTCTGACACGGAGTTTGGTTCCTGTAATTTGCACATGTTTACATTGTTGAGGCCCACGGAAGCCATCAAAAGAGTTACAATTGTCAATTTTACAGAATGCATAATAGACTACAGCATATTAAAGAACAAATAATTAAAACTGTTGGTTTCTTTTCCTGTTCATTTCTCTCTTTTTTATCAATGTGAACACTTGACATATATTTTTTTTTTACTTCCCCCTGGAACTGCTGACTGTAAAATACGTCATTGGATAGATTCTGTACGTGCATGTAAGCAGATATTTCGGCAACAGGCGGCAAGGATGATCACGTCTGCAAGTTTAGTCTGCAATGAATGAAATGAAATAATACACAGGTGTTTCTTGTTTCATAAACAACTCAGCACAGAAAAGAAAACATGATCCCAGCACTTCTTATCTGGTGATGCAGGAATATTGTTCACTTTGCAGCAAGCACAGTTCGCAACAATATTTATGCATCATATTATGGAATCAAGTAAATGCATAAGAGCATAAAAATAGAATCCCTGATCACATCCACTACAGTTACCTTGAATGTAGGGGTTATTGGATCTTTACATAAAACAGGAACATCCTCCAAGCCATCACTGATGTCCACCATGCGTTTGTTCAACGCATTCATGCTGGAAAATGAAAACAATAAAAAAAGAGAAAAAATAAGCAATGCAGCTTCCGGGTTATTCCTGGAAAACTGTCTCCACCTTGCGGTGGGGAGGAGTCATTGATGACCCATCAAACAACGTCACCTAAATGAATGACAATCTTCACAAACTTGTCATCTGTGATTTTTTTTTTTTTAGGGGGGGGGACTTAACTCTGGATTTTTTTGTTATTATTTTAAACTCTACAAGGTTTTCAAACAAGTCAAAATGGACTTGCTGTGCACTTTATTGCAGGTTATCCTCCGAAACATCAGGGGGCGCTGTTAGTTTAATTCAATCGTCACGTGACAAAACACAGAACTCGTGATGGTGTTTTGCAGCAGTTGAATCAATGAGGGATACTATTTTTCTTACGAAACCATTACGGAATGTTAAAAAACGTCGATGTCAATCAAGCCTGAAGTTTGAGCCATAATGGCGTCCGGCTGGGTGGAGAAGGTTTCCGCCTTCTGCCGCAGTCCAAGTCGCTTCCTCTTCGGGACGAGCTCGGAGGTTTTTCTCGCCGAGCTGCTCCGAGAGCTCCGGGACGACAGAGCAAACTACACAGTTAAGGTGAAATAAAAGGAGCATGTTCATACATGTATCCACAAAATATGTGTTTTTACTTAGCTGAGGTGGTCTTATTCGGTTTTTAGAGTTTTCTGTCTATTAATAATTTAATAATAAAACAGTCCACAGAGCTGCATAACAGTTTCGTGATTTTATTTTGAAAAAACGCACCTTACCTCCATAATTATGGCCCGCAGCAGCAGTCATTTGGCTTTGAGTTTCAACAATTCGAACAGTTTAAACCAGAAGGGCGTTATGGTGTGGGTACCCACAATGGGTTTGAAAAACTAAACAGGCATTTCATAATCTTGCTGATCATCTGCTGAGATATGACCACAAAAGACAAAAATACTAGAAAGCTATGTGAATAAAGTAGGAAAATTATTACAATATGAGAAAACATTTTACGCGAATCAGTACATTTATTAGTTAAAATTTATATTTTTTTAAAGGAAAAAGGTCGTCATTTTTGTGCATAAAAAAAGCAGATTCAGTGAGGTTCTTGATATCCATGCGATTTCTCTGAATCGTCTGCAACATACATTAATAGGGTAACACTCGATTGTTTATTTTGAAAAGGCATTTCGTTGTAAAATGAAAGCATACATTCATGATTTTTATTCTTGTAAATTGTTGAATTCTTTTCTAACCGTTAATAGTTTCTTATAATATTACGGCTGTATTCTCATAAAGATGTGTACTTTCCATTGAATTGTCTGACTTATTTCTCATATTTTTCATTTTTGATGGTGGCTCAGTTGTAGAGATCAGTGTTTACATTTTCTTTTCCTTTCTATCTTTGTTTCTCCAGGTCCTCCTGCTGTCTCCTCTGTGTGAGTACCCGGCACTGCTGTGCCCCTCAGACTCTGTTGGGGAGGAGACCGCTTTGGAGCTCATGTCCATCTTCACCCAGTCCCCTCCCAAGTTTGTGCAGTTCCGCTCTCAGCTCCTTGTGGCCCTCACCTGCGTCCTCACCTGCTCTTCGGATGTGAGCGGTCGGCTCCGAGCGTTCCCGGATTTCCTGGATCTACTCCTTCAGCTCGCTCAGGACACCAGCGACCTTCACGGCGATGCTGCCCCGCGCTCGCTCCGGGCCACAGCTTGCGACTGCCTGCGTGAGATGGAGGCCCTCTACCCCGGCCTTCTCTCCCAGCGCCTTGAGCTGCTGGGTGGACACCGGCATCAAGAAACCTCCAGGCTGCACCAGGCCTATGCGGGGTTGCAGGCCCTGGTCCTAAGAAATGCCGTCTATCAGCTCACTCAGGAGAAGGAAGCAGGTGCTGCACATTTAAGAGCCCTCTTGGGAGGAAATGAGTCAGTCGAATGCGAGGCAGACCAGAACGCAGGCCCGGCGAGCGGCAAAGACTCTGCTCCGCTGTCCTCTGTAATCTTTGGACCGATGGGCACAGTGCCGACTCTCCACACCGGACCCGACTGTAAGGAGCTGCGCTCCGCCCTCTCCTCCCTGCTGGAAGAGTCTTATCTCTTCACCCCTCTGAGCCAGGCTGCGCTGTTATACAGGCTCACAGAGGTGGTTGCCATGGTGCCCGCCATTCCCCCCACCATATTCAGAGCTCAGCTGCTGCGACTACTGGGAACCAGTGAGGTTTGTGTCAAACATGGTTGAAATTATGAGCAAATTTTGAAATAATTCTATGGGAACCAACATGTATTTACTTTGCACTTGTCTTTTCAACATTTGCTTAAAAATATGTATAAATGCATGTTTTAACATGCTCTTATGACCTTTTTTGTCAATGGAGGGACATGCATAAAGAAAATTAAGTTTAAAATTGCATTTCTAAATATTTCTTTACTAAAATAGTTGTGAATCGGGAGCAGATGAAAATATGATGGGACATTGACTGCATATGAGAGGAGATTGGGGGCGGGATTGCAGCCCCGCCCACAATTCGGAGGCGAATTTCTGATTAACTATTGCCGCTTTACAGAAACTATGTCCTAGAAAACGTAAAAGTTAAAAAATTAAAAGGCCACTGGAAACACTTTAAAAATCTGTAGAAATACATGTTAAACCTGGTTTCCTCTCATCTGTACAGTAAAAAAAAGCCTTAAGCTTTTGAGAAATCAGGGAAACTTCGATATATAAATATATCTATGCTCAGGATTATATCATACATTTAAAGTTTTTCATCTTTAATGCTGTAAAAAGAAAACAATACTTAAATCTAAAATCAGTTGCTTTATTGGTAAATTTCCCTCGTTTGAATAAAACTTGATAGAAGTCAGCTTTTGTTTTCTCCTCCCCACAGGTGACCCTCCTTCACACCACACTGCTGATGAAGAGCGCCTTCACCGACAGTCTGTTCAGCTCCGAGGACGAAGCGTTTCTCTTCAAGCGACTAGTTGTCCTATCGCAGCACCCGCTTCTGAGCACACCTGAGAAGCTCTTCTACATGGACTGCATCCTGCACTTTCCGGAGAACCGTCCAATCAGCTGCGGCGACAGCGACGAGGCCCTCCCTGTGCTGCTGACCCCCCGGCTGGCTTCAGCTCTGCTGCCCGTTGTGTTCAACGACAGCGCCACCCTGCTGTCCCGCTTTAACCTGCTGTCTCTGGTGTACCTGGAGGCGGGGGAGGAGGAGGACGGCCGAGGGTTGGAGTACCTGTACGAACACCTGACGTCGCTGCTGCGGATCGTAGAGAGTGGGGGCAAGCGGGAGAACGTTGTTACTTTCTTTAGAGCGGCCTTCCTCTTCCTTTTTCATTTTCACCACGTGGAGCGTTACTGCGACAACCTGAGCCAGCAGCTGTGCCAACTCTACCTCCAGCACACGCGCTTCGCGCCCCACCTCATCAACCTGGCCGATCGGACCCAGGAGAAGCTGCCTGACTCCTCCTGGGCTTTGGGGCTCCTGAAAGCCCTGCAGAGGGTCATTTCTGAGACCCCCGTCAGCCAAACGACCCTGCGTGACCTCAGATGGCATCTGAAGGTGCTGACTCGAGCGGCGGAGGAGGGAGAGATCTCGCAGCACGGCACACTCCGCTTTCTGTCCGGCATCATCCCGCCATCCTCATCCTCGCTGAGCTCAAGCGGCGATTGGCGCCTGGGAAACGGCATCCTGGGAGTTTGCCGTCGCTTGCTGGTCCACCCCAGTCTTGAGTCCATGTTCATCCCTCTGGCCGACATTCTGCAGCATGTTGCCGGTCACTATGGAGACACAGACATCCGGGACCACGCCCGCCTCTACTACACCCTTCTCACCACTCTGTCCAGGGAGAAGCTGGCCACCGTGCTGGCTCACCACGCTGAGGGGGGCCAGCAGGTCAAGAAGCGAACTCTGTCCTGCCTTATGACTGAGGGGGAAGGACTGACGAGCATCCTGACCATCCATGAGACGGAAGTCGCAATAATCAGACTAATTGAAGCTGATTGTGAACAGCTGGAAGCTGAAGACCTCGTGCAGGACGAGGCAGAGCGAGGAGAGCCCGTGTTGGAAACCTACAGAGCTCAGTTCGGCAGCGCCGCCTTCGCCTCACAAGTCACCCTGAAGTTCCTGCTGACTCACACGGAGACCCGAGACGCTCGCTTTGATCAGCTCTTCAGCATCCGCCTCCACTTCAGCCTCACTGATGACCACTACAGCGAGCTGCAGGACCTCAGCGTGCCGTGCCTGTTTAGGGAGAGGCCGCCGCCTGTCGTGACACTGACGCTGAAGCCCAGGGAGCCTTACCCAAGCAGCCTTCACGTCAGCGCCATCTTCACCACCCAAGACGGGCTCACCTGGCACACTACCTTACCAGACATCCGAGTGTGTTTTCAGCAGATCTTCCTGCCCCTGCCCGCCCCCCCGAGCTGGGGCAGGGCAGGGAGGCAGGCCGTGTTTGCAGGATTATGGGAGGAAATGTCTTCCGAAACGGGGGAATGTGCCAGCAGTCTGTTCTGCTGCCAGCTGGAGGAAAAGGCTCTGAGCGCGCTCGTGGAAAAGCACTTCCTCCCATTCCTGGTGTCAGATCCGTCCCACAAAGACGAGTTCAGAGCGCTGCTCTTCCTCCCCCCACAGTCCCACGTCCTGCTGAAGATCAGCTCGGAGGAAGACGCGGTGCATTTCTGCATCGCCACCGACAACTGGGAGCTGCTTCCTCACATAAACGACTATCTGCTGAAAATCACAGCCAGCTGACCTTTTGAGTTTTAACTTTTAACATTGAACTTTTGTCAAACAAAATGTTTGTGATTTAAAATAAAGTAATTGCACTTTAATCATTTTGACTGAAAATGACAAATGTGATCCAGACTTAAAACTGTGCTTCCTTCTTTCTTGATCGAATAAACAAACACTTCTTTAAATCTCACTCCGATCATCTTTGAAAATATTTCAAAAGTTGCCCCAGTTATGATTTGGGTGCTTTTAGCCAACATTTTTAAAATCCTGTGGGATTTTCTAGGTCATGGTTTTTGCAGAGCAGCAGGAGTTCATTAGAAATATACCTTTAAAGTAACCCCACCCCATTGCTGAGAGTTTACACGCTCTCCACTAGCTTACAGCCCCTCACACCCCCAACCGACCATCAGCAGTGGAACAAAAATATTTGAGCGATCCAGCTGTCGAGTTTTGAGTTAGATGCCAACTTGGATGAGAAAAACACAGACGTGCGTGGATCTAGTGGATGCATCAGAATGGAGCAGAGCAACGGCTTATGGCCCGCCCAGCAGATTTTCTGTATCACAAATAACCTTTTTCAAACTGAATTTTTTCATCTGCTCCTGATTCACAACAATTTGAATAAGTAAATACTCAGAAATGCAATTTTGAGCTCCTTTTTCTTAATCTACGTTTTCCATCATCAGAAAAATTCCACACGAACACGGTAAAAACAGTAGAAACACAGTAAAAACAGTAGAAACACGGTTTTTATCGAGGTGGGTCTTTAGAGAGGAAATTAAGAGCGGCCTGATGTTGAGTCTAACAACTGGAAATAGTTTTTTCTTTATTCCTGTAGTTTCAAATATTGAAATGGCAGCTTGTTATCAGATGAACAGAACACTGTCCCAGTGGGTGAAGAAGCTCTGAAAACAAAACAAACCTATTAAGACTTAAAAATATATCAAAGCTGTCAACTTTACACCTTGTAGGGTCTGGTTTGTCAAAGAAAACTTTAACCAACCACCATGTTAGTGATTTTTATTTAAAAAAATGTTCTTAGTCTTTTATTTGGCTTAGTTCTGTCCATTCTTAAAAGTTCTTTATCTTGTCAGCAGACTTTTATTCAGTGAGGCCTTTAAAGTTGGGGCCGTTGTAAGACGGTAAGGCTATTTTTTGGCTCAGAAGTTTGTCCATGATGGCGATCTCTGCGTCCCTCCTGTCCACCTCGTCCACAGGAGTCCAGGACATGTCGTGCTGAAGTTTGAACGCTCCTAAAAACGGATGAGGGCAGCTTGGTCCCCACTCCTTCAAAGAGAAGAAAAACAGACTGTTTTTTACTTTCCAGACTCACAAAAGAAAAAGAAACAGTTTTTTCTCCAATGTTTTATATTAGAGAATAATCGTTAATTCTTTAAGCAGCAACAGTTGAACCCTTTTAATAATCTGGGGCATTATTTTTAATTTTTTTTTCTCCTTTCACAATTTGCTCTAAATTGTCTTTACAACAGTTTTTGTGGTAACGCTTGATATACATCTTTTTAATACAACACCAGCTTATTTTCAAAAGATTTATTATTAGAATATTACACAATAATTCAACACTGAACCTCAAACTGTATAAAATTTAATTCCGAATGGAAAAATGTAAATGCAGATCAAACATTAAAAAAGTATAAATTTAAATAGAAAGCAAAGACGAGATAAAAGAAAATGTAAAATTTGTCTTAAAAAAAAAAAAAAACAGGTGAAGCTCCACTCAAAGTTCCAAGGATTTATTCCAAGTGGAATCACAAATATGCGTCTTATGTTTGTTTTAAACCAAAAATTCCAAAGCTAAAAACTTTTTGAAACTTTCAAATTAAATTTGGAATGAAACTATAATAATGGGTTTATCATTGTCAACATCCAATGTGTTTGGCAAACTCACCAGTGAGTTTAGAGACTACTGAGGGTTCAAAAAGGGAATTGACATTTTTATTCCATGCTTAAACAAGGTTATCATTTGTTGCTGTTTCAGCAATGTTCTATGGAGAGAAAAAAAAAACAACTCCAAAAACTTTAATAATCTGTTTGCTTTGCACAAAACTCTCAGTTCTACTGAAACCAGCTGGTCCGGACAAAACCGTGCTGGGAATCTATCAGCTTCCTTTAAAGTTGCATGAACTTTGAACATCAAACCCCCTTAGCACGTGCACAGTCAAGTCAGGCGTTCATGTTCATTCACAGAAATGTTACATAACGTTTGTGTTTCAAGTGAGGCTCCAACCTTAGGTGAGATGATGGAGAAGTACTTCTGTCCAGATGGACGCTGGTAGAGGAAATACATGTTCCCCGGCTTCTTTACAATGTTGCAGGCGGCGTGGTGGAGGTCTGCGTCTCTTTTTGCTTCTTCCAAAACCTGACGGCAGAAACGAGTGAGATCCAAGAGGGTTGAGATGTGTGCGCTCCCAGATTGATCTGGTGCAGTTGTACCTTCCTGGCCTGCTCCTGCAGATATCTGATCTGGTCTGCAATCACTGTCAGCTTGTTGCAAGCGTTGGCTTTAACAAACTCGTCTCCCTAGGAAGATTTAAAAAAAAGAAAATCAAACCCCGTATTTAAGGTGTTACTTGGATTATATGCGTCAGTGACATGAGGGGTGAAAAGACACACACCTTCTGTACTTGTCCTGCCAGAGCCACCAGATCCATGGGGTCTCCCACTCTGTTGGTCTGGTAGGAGCTGACCAGTTCCAGCCCACTGGGTGCCGGGTTTCTCTCAACCAGAGTGACTACAACACAAGGAAGGTTACATGATAGAAAACTAATGTTGCAGCCACAAGTCTCTTTCTTTAGTTATTCCACTGTAAGTACAGGACACGCATAGTACCAATTTATAATGTAATATAAATTGGTACTATGCGTGTCCTGTACTTACAGTGGAATAACTAATGAATATATGAAAGCAAAAAAGGAAGTGAATTTAAATTAATTCTCAATAGAAATGGTTAGGTTAGCATTATCGAGTAATTATTTTCTGACTTTAATTGTTTTCTACTTTTTCTTGTTTGTTTTATCTTTGTCTGTTGGAACATTAGTGTTAAGATCTCTGCTTCTGTCAAGCGCCAGTTTTTCAAAATAAGAGCTCGGATCTGCGTTGAAGGAAATTCTAACAGATTGTTGGTTACATTTTAATTATTGTGTGTTTGTGACACTTCACAAAACCTACCCACATATAAATGACATTAGTGGTTGTAGGAGGGGCGTCTCAACGGATATGGGAACATTTTGTCCATCAACATTCAAACAAAGATCATAAATGAAACAAAATCCGGATCCACAAACACGAAAATTTAAAAGACTCAGCTTGTGTGGTAGAAAGTATATGTGAAAACAGCAACATAAAGATAAAGTAATAACAGAATAACGATGCTTAAAATAAAAAAATGTAATTACTGTTTAGCTATTTTAATCGTATAATGGTTAACAAAATTCACAAGAAAAAAACGACAATCAATTGGTACCTTTAGTTGTGTTCTCAGGCTGGTTCGGTAGACTAACCGTCCTCTCCATTTTATGTTTAATCGCTATTGAACTCCTCTTCACTACCGAAAACGAGATTTATAGGGCTGCTCTTCGTTCTCCACTCACCGGTTTAGTAACGTGCTGAAAATACTGTGGCCACCACCCTTTTTTCTTGGCTTAGTAGGACACATATGTGCCTGTACGAAATCAAAGCAAATAAACTTTTCTTTCAATTTAGGCTTTTTTTATATTGTTTGTTTTTACCCCAGTTATAAATTATAATCAATAATCAATGAAAAGTTAAAAAAAATTATATCAG
Source organism: Oryzias latipes (assembly GCF_053564925.1). Lineage (NCBI taxonomy): Eukaryota > Metazoa > Chordata > Actinopteri > Beloniformes > Adrianichthyidae > Oryzias > Oryzias latipes. Next base: position 27,151,560 of record NC_136241.1, on the reverse strand, counting down.
CCCCAATAAAACGTTTTTTTCCCTTTTCAGGCATAACTTTGGACCCCTAAATCCCCAAACCCAGGTTACAGCTGATATATTTGTTACATGTTGGAGTTACAGCATCGCACGTGTCATAGCTTAGTTGTTTTTACCCCCCCCCCCCCCATGAGTATTTAAATAACTGGATCCTAACCAACAGAAGATTGTTCGTTTGTCACATTTCTTAAAGCTTTAAACCTGTGTAAAATATCTGAAATTTTAGGATTACAATCCTAAAATGTGTACTATAATTCAGTAAATGATCTACGCTTGGGGTTGATTGACAGCATGTTATTGCTCCAGTACAGGTTTGGGTAATGGGGCACCAGGAAGTTTTTGCGGTTAAAAAAAGTTTAAATAAATAAATGAATCATTTTGAATCAATAAAAAAGCTATTTTAATTTTTTTTTTTAACAAAAACAGGTAAGCCTACATGTAAAAACACTGAAAAATGGTACCTAAAATGATAACATAAGTCATACCTTAAAGAAAAATAACACGTCATATTATCTTACTTAGACTGACAAGCCTTTCCATTAGAATCACCTTAACTCATTTAGTTTTACATGATTTTCCCACTTTAAGATCAACAAAGTCTCTTATCCTCATATTTTACCTTAGCTTTAAACTTTAATTAAAAAAAGAGGCTTAAGGACGACATGTAACACTATTGCCATTACTAAAAAGTCAAAATAAATTCTTACATTTACTAACATATGTCACATTTGTTGCTAGTATAACAAGTGGTAACATTTATTTGCATTTAGAAAAGTAAAGTTTCACGCCCATAAGAAAATTTATTTTTACCAAAAACATGCAAATAACATTTTTGTATACAAGTTATTTTTGAGTATGGATAAAAATTTCTAGTGATCGGAGTTTTTTTTAAAGAAATTAAATAGTAAAAAAGAAATATTAAAAGGGGAAAAAAGCACTTTTCATTAAACATGATGATGGGACAGGGCGTCATGTAAACACAAACGTTTAGTTATGTAAATGTGGGTAAATGGACGTTTCAAAATGTAACTTGATGATTTGGGGGTGTGCACTGAGTGTCCAACCCCACCTCCTGCAGCAAGCCCCGGCCTGAGCGCTGACACCTCCCCACCAGCTCCCCTCTCGGTTCCAGCCGCTCGGCCCGGACGTTTCCCACCATGGAGCTCCGCTCCGCGCTCTTCCTCCTCTGCCTCGCCGCGCCGCTCTGCAGGTCGGACTTCAGCTCCGGAACCCCGCTGGAGCCCTATGACTTCCTCTTCGACGCGGCCGTGGAAGCCTACTATAAGGCGGACTGGCTGTCGGTCATCCTGAACATGGAGAAGGCGCTCAAGAACAAAGCCACGGTCCAGAGAGTGAAGGCTGACTGCCGGCTGAGCTGCGCCAACCAGACCGCCTACGGGGAGCCGCTAGCCGGGTTGGGAGTCCCCGTTCCAGGAGCTGGGTCCGTGGAGGATCTGGGCTTTTTCCAGAAAATCCTCAAACGGGCTGACTGCGTGAACTCCTGCGAAACCGAGAAGCTCGGTTCGCCAACTTTGCACCTCGTCAGCCAGGAAGTGGAGCTGGAGTTCAAGAAGAGGACCCCTTACAACTACCTCCAAGTGGCCTATTTCAAGGTAGAGCCGGGCAGGCGACGTACGTGATGTTGCTCCATCTACAGCCGACATGATCATGCAGCCGAACATCCAAAAAGTCATGCAACAACAGCAGGAGAACCTTTCCAGGTCCTCTGCAGGCAGTCATGCTGCAGGCTCTGCAGAACCCCCCACCAAACCGAGTCCACCGTGCCACGTCTTAAGGTGGAGTCAGCCTCTGCACACTGACGTGAGGACGCACATTCTGTGGTGGAAAACGATCAAACTCAAACTTTTATTTTCTAAAAGCAGTTACTAAAGTTCAGAGTGAACACGTTTAAAGGCTGCCTTTGAGACTTTTGTGCAATTTACAGTCATTTGAAAACGTCTGAAGCTGTCCAGAAAACATCTCTGATAAGGACATGTATGAGAATAGTACTTGTGGTCAAAATTGGAAATATAATTTTTTAAAGCGATAAAAAAAGGTAAAATAAATCAAACAAAATAAGTCTGATAAATCAATGTGAAGATTAAGATAATTAGTAGGGGTGTAACGATTAATCAATGGATGATGGACGAATCGATTTGTATTCCTACGATCCAACCAGATCGATCTGTCTGAGGCAAGTTGTTAATCAAATCGACCTATACTTTTATAAAGTTGTTGAAATGGATTCTATCAATATTGGGAAATACAAGGACAAGGAAAAACTTGAGCTGCACTGTTCAGTACCAGGTATTTATCTCTGAGTCACACTGGTTGAGGTTTTGGCTAAAGATGATCCATTTTAGGTCAGTGAATCGGATCGTTCAAAATGAGCCAAAATTGGCTATGAATCAGATCATCAACCGCAAATTATGATTTGAATCAAATCGTTGTTAAAATGAATCGTTATAGCCCAAACACACATATCTTTATAAAAATGCAAGTAAATGATGCCATTATAATCATTCTTAATCTTAGATATTTTTTCACCTTCACATACAGTAGATGGCACATTGAATCCATTAAATATTAATTTTGTAAACTACATTTTCATGGCCACCGGGTTTTAGACTCATAGCTGTAATAATTTTAAAAGAGTGCTTTTTGTTGCTGAAGCAACTCATTTTATGCATTTGTTTCATGAATTATAACTTTTATTATTTATGAAAGTGACTATTTGAACATAATTTTCTAAAAATGTTTGGCCAGTGCAGAACTGTTTTATTGGAAGCACTGACCCGGAGGAAGGATTAGGGTTAGGTGAATAAGTGGAACCAACAAGGTTATTTAGCTTTGGACGCACTTGAAAATTGTGTGGCCAATGCAGCAATGTGAATTTTCAGTTTTCGTGCTTGGTTGCTCGTAATTATGTGCAAATAACATCAGCCATTATTTATTAATATTGGAAATCGGATGAGTCAGACAATGTGGACTAGGGGCACAGGACAAAAATCGACTTTTTGAGGAGAATGGAATCTTTTAAAACTCTTTCTTGAACAAATTGAATTCAAATCTGATATGATAATGGTTAGTGTTGGAGATGCTGCAGCTGCACCAATAAAAACCAATGTATTGATCAAACTGGACTATCAGGGGGACGAGCCAATTGGTTCTGGAGCTTGCCTGGAGACAATGATAAGGAAAATAACTCGAAGTTTAGGTCCATCATACAACAGCAGTCCTCCTCTCCATTCATTCTTCTGCCAGCTGAGCAGTAGTGTTATTGACTGTTGTGGATAAAATTCTTGCTTGTTCTTGTCGCCGACCTGCCTACCAACATGACTGCTGTTTCAGATGTAGATGGATGTCCTTCTCCAGGTCTATTGGTTACGCATCTGGGATTTCTTTCAGATCAATAAACTGGACAAGGCAGTGGCGGCTGCCAACACATTCTTTCTGGCCAACCCAGACCATGTGGAAATGAAACAGAACCTCGACTACTACAGGATGATGGCGGGGGTTCAGGAGGAGGACTTCAGAGATTTGGAGGCGAGCCCCCACATGGTGAGATCTCCTCTTCTGATTATGTGGTCGGAAAGGAGAGACCTTCCACTGATCCTCTCTGCTTGCCCAGGCTGAGTTTCTCCTGGGGAAAAAGTACTACAGCGACGACTCTTTTGGCCTGGCGGCTGCGCATTTCGAAGCAGCTCTAGATGAATACTTCACAGCTGATAAGGAGTGCAGAGTTCTGTGTGAGGGAGCTTACCGCTATGATGGATACAACTACATGGAGTACAGTGCAGACCTGTTCCAGACCATGACAGGTGAGAACTATCCTGCCAAAAAACAAGATCTCTTGAAAATTTCAGATGTATAAGAAGTTTTGTTGGGATTTTTGTATCAGACCACTACATACAGGCCCTGAACTGTAAGCAGCACTGCACTGTGGAACTGGCCTCGGCTCCTGGCAGAGACAAACCCTTTGAAGACTTTCTACCTTCACACTTCAACTACCTGCAATTTTCCTACTACAACAGTAAGTCTCACCCTATTACCAACAACACAAATTATGGAGCAACAGAAAAGAAAAGAAATGATAAAACAAAGACAGACAAAACTTGGAAGATGTGTCCAAAAAACAAACAAACTTAAATACACAGTATGAGGAAAACATACAGTCTTGCAAACCTGCCGAGGTCACAATCAAAGCCATTGGAAAAAGAATACATTTTGAGATAAACTCCTGAATTCACACCTTTTCTTCTTCTTCGTAAAACGGACTTCGTTGGAAGTGGAACCAGACGTCATCAGTAAACAGGGATTGTTCCAAGTCAGTCTGAGTCAACATTTCTATGGCAACCACTCTCGCCAATCAGAAGTGAGCTTGTTGGAATCAGAAGATGAGATTTAAAAATGCCTCTACTCGCAGCATGTTGGCTTGAAATTGTTTGAATTTCAATACATCCGACTTTAAAGTCCCACTACGATCATCTTTTGATCTACTTTAAAAATGTTTTCAGATGTCTTTTAATTATAAATATGCTGTTTTAGCCACAAAAAAAACCCTGTCATTTTCTAGGACTTAGTTTCTGCGGAGTGACAGGAGTTTATTAGAAATTTGCATCAGAGTTATGGGCGCAACTGTTAACACAGTGTAAGCACTCTCCCACTTCCCATCATTCATTTGTTTACACACTCTACCACCAGCTTACAGCCCTTCACAACCCCAATCTAACATTTCCAGTGCAACAAAACGGCCAACAATATTGGAGCGGATTGTAGCACCAACGTCAATGCTACAGGCTTATACCAACAACTTTTATTTATCTGCTCCTAATTCACAATAATATGAATCAAGAGATACCCAGAAACACAATTTTAGGCTTTTTTTCTTTATATAGTATATATAGCTCTAAATATATATATATATATACATCATCAGAAAAATACCACAAGAACATTATTAAAAACACAATTTTCACGGGAGTGGATCTATTAATACAGCAATGATAAACCATTTTAACACATTTTTCTCCTCTTTTCCTTCAGGTGAAAAGTATGAGAAGGCTATAGAGTGCGCTAAGACTTACCTGCTCTTCCACCCAGACGATGAAGTGATGAACCAGAACCTGAATTATTATTCTGCTGTGCTGGGCGAAGACAAGGCAAAAACCATAACAGCCCGTCAGGTATTAATAGCTGTACTGTTAGATAGTAAGTTGTATTCAGTTTAAATCTGATCTGAAGACACATTTCAGCAACACAAAAGGCAATCTTTTTTTTTTTAATACAAATTGGTTTCATTTAACAGTTTACCATCCTGAGGAAACTTTTTTGCTAAGTTTTCTGTTTTGCATGATACCAACCATGTTTAATCATGGAGACAATTACGGAAATTCTACTTGTAATTTTCAAGGGGAATGTTATTGATGAAGTTTAGGATCCACTTAGATTTATTTCTACAAATATGGGGATCACATGCAGGACCATAATGCATCATTCTATGGGTTAACCCCTTGACTCTTGTTCCAAATTCACCTTAATTTAACATCTAATTGAAAGCAAAAACAGGATGACATTGTTTTTTCTAGCAGGCGTCATGGGATTACCCAGGCTTAGAAGCTTCTCCGGAAAAAACAATTTCTGATAATTGTGGTTTCGGCAAAGTCAACAAAAACTACCATGAAATTGTTCAATGTTGGTTCATGTTACGCTAATGTTTTTGTGTGTCTCTAAATCAAAACCTCCAGGTGGTCAAACAGCACATCCAGCACTCCTTACTTGAGAAGGAGCTGCTCTACTTTGGCTACGAAGCCTTTGGGATCACCTTTGTAGATCCGGTGAGCCGCGTACTTTTTATCCTGCAACAAAATACTGTCTGCAAGCTAAGTTTTTGGCTATTCCTGTTGTCAGGACACATGGACACCTGAGGACGTCATGCCAAAGAAGTTAAGAGACAAACAGAAGTAAGACCTGAGATGGAAAATCTGTAGGTTTCAGGAGTGACGGGCAAAAGTTTAGACATCTGGTTGATGTGTTTGTTTGAGGGCGGAGAGGGAAACTGCAGCACGCATCACTGAGGAAATAGGAAACCTGATGAAGGAGATTGAGGTTTTGGTGGAAGAGAAGAAGAAGGACTCTACAGAAATGGCCAAGATCATTGTCCCGCAGGAAGGTGCGTGTTTCTGTCGCAGAACGAGACGTCGTGATGCTTGAACACTTATTGTGACCTGCATTGGACAGGGGGCGCTGTGTTGTATGACGACATCAAGGTGACCATGACGTCGAAGCAGCTGAACGGCTCTCAGCGGGTGCTGCTGGACAAAGTGATCAGTGATGATGAATGCAGAGAGCTGCAGCGCCTCTCTAACGTGAGTCCCCCCACTCTGTTTTTCTGCTGAGCTTCTGTCAGTCCATCACGTCTCGCTCATTTCCTCAGGCAGCTGCTCTGAAAGGCGACGGCTATAGGGGGCGCCCTTCGCCACACACGCCCAGTGAGACGTTCCAGGGAGTTACTGTCCTGAAGGCTGTTAAGGTCTGTCATCACTTCCTCTTTCTGCACCAACATGTGAACTGACCAATATCCTAAAAACAGCCTTTGAATGTGCCATAAATGACTAAATTAATCAAAGTATAAAACATCCAGGGCTGCACGGCGGTGTAACAGCTAGCACTCTTGGGTCATAGGGAGAAGACCCTGGTCTGACTCCAAGCTAGGACCCTTGAGTGCGGAGGTTGCATGTTCTGCTCGTGCTTGCGTGCGTTTTGTTTGGACACTCCGGTTTTCTCTCACAGTTCGAAAATATGCTTAAGGGTTAATTGGTGATGCTTAATTAATAGGTTCATTGTTATGTCTGAATTCCTGTATTATTTAGTGCACTATATAGTGCGATCGCCGAATCTACATTTCCAAAAAAAGAAATTTCCCAGAAGTCTCTGTGAAAAACTAGTGTGCACCGATGCTCACTAGATCGCCGAATACAGACCGCAGTGCATTGCGTTTGAACGATTTGTCATTTGAACAAAATGTATCTACATTTCTTTTAGTTTTCATCATTAGAACACAGTGGATTAATAAATAGTCTTTGTAAAATGTTCACATTTATTAGGTTTTTACTTTAGCAAATTGGTGAGGTCTTATTTGGCATTAAAAAAAGAAAGTATTGAATATGTGTTTGAAGTGTATTATAATAAGCTTTATTACAGACTCAAGGTCCACTTGCCACAAAATACACTAAAACATATAAAAGACTTAAGGATAAAAAATAGGACACTCAAACAAATATAAGAACAATGACATAAAAAGTACCGTATATATAAAAAAAACAATGTCATAAAAGTATAAAAATCAATGACATATGAATATAAAAAAATGACATGAAAGTATAAGAACAGTAAAATAACCAGGCATCATGAACTTAATAAAAAGACGAAAACTGCTGACTTAAAAAGAAACGTAAAAATTTAACAAAGACGACCGTACCAAAACCTCCAAATAGGGGATTGGAATCTAAAAGTGCTGTGCTTTACATTGGTGAGAGTTAAAATGATTTCATTATTTGAAGCATTAAGACAATAATAGTTAATAGATAAAATGTCTTGATTGGCACCAACAAACAAACTGCTTAATAAAATCCTTAGGGCATCATTCTAGGCTACTTGTAGCTTCCTCATGCTGGATGCCCTATAATTTGTCCACAGGTGGGCAGTATACAAAGGTGTGCAATAAGTTTTGAATAAAAGAATTTTAGGATTGTAATAAAATTAAAATCCATGGCACTAGATTGTACCTAAAGGCTATGTCTGAATACCCTCACTGCTCCCTAACCCCTAAAAGACCAACTTACTGGGACTGTAAAAATAACACCAAACCCTTCTCTTCATTTTTACTTTTTAAACATTTTCTGTTGTAAAAGGATTTAGAAAATCAGAATCACCTGTTTATTACACAAAGATAACGTTATTAAATACAAATTTAACTCAAGAAACTTTGAACTGTACCAGTCAGACCCACTAAGACATTTTTAAAGCTTTGGAACTCTAGAGAACTACAGATCCCACAGAGAAAATTCAGAGCAGCGGCAAACCCCAGCTACTGTCGGGTTGCCCGTATGGGCAACACAACACGCACGTTCACACCGAGGGACAATTTAAACACCAAATAAACCTATTAATTCCACAGGAAGAACACACAAACTCCACACAGAGAAGTCCCAGCTGGGATTCGAACTAGGGCATCCTCTCTGTGAGGCGAGGGCGCTAACTGCCTCCCCCCGTGCCCTGAGACAAAAGCAACAAAGAGAATATAAAGAAGAAAGACCACAAAATCATGGAGATGCACTTCATTTTTTTGCACCGTTTCCTCTGAGGCAGGACCAAACCATGATTGATCCACCAGTGAACGGAAATTCTGCAGCTTTTTTGTCTGTCAAAACATTTGAGCAAATCAAGCAAAATGTTTCTGTTGCTAAAGCTCAGAAAAAAGTCCTGCTTCTTGAAGGAATCAATCACATAAAAGACTTGGATTCTTCTTTTGGTTTTATTTTTTGTGATGAACTTTGTTTTCACAGTTTGGACAGGAAGGAAAGGTTCCTCTGAAGAGCAGCCGCCTCTTCTTTGACAGCAGCGAGAAAGTCAGGAAGGTGTTGGAGTCGTACTTCCGCCTGGAAACGCCGCTCTACTTCTCTTACTCTCACTTGGTGTGTCGATCGGCCATTGAAGGTGAGTCAGGCTACGTTTTCAGGCATCCTCTGCTGCAGGAGGTGGTGGTGAAGCAGAACTTTGAAGTGAGCTCAGGTTTTTTCTCAGACAAAAACCTTTTTAAAGTCTGATGCTCAGTAGAAATAACTTGATAATTTCAATTTCTTATTATTTCCATTACCCCGCCTTCGCCCAACAGTAGATGGGATAGGCTCCGGCAACTCGGTGACCTCGAAAGGAATATAGTGGATCTAGAGAAGGGATGGATAATTTCCATCTTGTTCTTCATTGTAATTTAAACGTTTAATATCCCAGAGGAAAGAAAAAAATGAAGGGGTTTGTCCAATTATCTTTGAAATATCAATATTTACAAAAAGGTTTCTGGCTGCTTTGATTTATTTATTTATCTTTTTTAAATGTTCTATAAATGCCCCAATTGTTTTCTAATATTTTAGGAAAAAAGTAAGAGTTTACAACAGCTGAGCACTGGTTAAAGTCTCAGCTGTCTAATTCTGGGTTTAGAAATTCAGTTGCATCTTTGCTGCAGTTTCTTCAAATTTTTGACCCACCTTTCTAAAATTTGACTTTGTCATCATTTTTTTTCCAGCACCTGTATATTTAGATCGTTAGAATAAAGATTACACTGAGCTTCACCATGAGGCTCCTGCCAGAAGAACGACTTAAAAGCAAATGTTCTTCTGAAGAGGAAGGCATCACTGCCTTTCGAAGCTGATTGTTGAGTTTTTCTTGCATAATTTGGACATAAAGCCTATAAAATATTGGAGTTTTTCTTTTTTTCATGAATGGGTGAGACTGTTTTTTTTCCATTGCTTAGGTCAAAGGACAACAATCTGCATGCCTGTTTAATGAAGCTGTTACGTCTGCCAGAATGGCTGGCAGCTTCACCAACTCTTTAGCATGGGTTCGGTTAAATTTGGGTTTCTGGAGAAGCTCCTGCAAAAAAGAATTAAAGTGGCTGAAGCCCAGAAACTTGTGGAACTCCATTTCAAATTTTGTTCTTTAAAAAGAATGTATCATAAACACGGAAGCCTAGTGTTTAGCAACGTGGACCTGGATGTTCACTGGTTCAAGTCTCTGTACTGATAGGATTAGACTTAGGTGGAGTGGATCTTTCTCTTTCAGCTTTTCCCATCAGGGGACGCCACAGCGAATCATCGTTTTCCACCTCACTCTATCATGAACATCTTCTACCCTAACATTAGCCAACTTCATGTCCTCTGTTAAGACATCCTTGTATCTCCTCTTTGGCCGTCCTCTTGCCCTCCTGCCAGGCAGCTCCATCTCCAACATCCTTCTACCAATATATCCACTATCCCTCCTCTGAACATGTCCAAACCATCTCAGTCTGGCTTCTCTGACTTTGTCGCTAACACAGGCAACATGAGCCGTCCCTCTGATGTACTCGTTCCTTATCCTGTCTAACCTGGTCACTCCTAAGGAGAACCTCAACATCTTCATCTCTGCTACCTCCATCTCAGCCTCTTGTCTCTGTCTCACTGCTACCGTCTCTAACCCATAGAGCAGAGCTGGTCTCACCACTGTCTTGTACACCTTTCCTTTGAGTCTTGCTGGCACTCTTCTGTCACACAACACTCCTGACACTTTCCTCCACCCGCTCCAACCTGCCTGCACTCGCCTCTTCACCTCTTTTCCACACTCCCCATCACACTGAACTGTTGACCCCAAGTACTTAAACTCCTGCACCTTCTTCACCTCAGCCCCCTGTAACCTAACGCTTCTACCTTGATCCCTCTCGTTCAGACACATGTATTCTGTCTTACTACGACTGACCTTCGTGCCTCTTCTTTCCAGAGCAAACCTCCACCTCTCTAGCTGTTCCTCCACCTGCTCTCTACTCTCACTGCAAATTACAATGTCATCTGCAAACATCATTGTTCAGGGAGATTCCTGTCTTACCTCGTCTGTCAGCCTGTCCATCAGCATAGCAAACAAAAAGGGACTCAAAGCTGATCCTTGGTGTAGTCCCACCTCCACCTTGAACTCCTCTGTCTGACCTACAGCACATCTCACCACCGTCATACTTCTCTCATACATGTCCTGAACTACTCTGACATACTTTTCTGCCACTCCAGACGACCTCATACAGTACCACAGCTCCTCCCTCGGCACCCTGTCATACGCCTTCTCTAAATCTACGAACACACAATGCAGCTCCTTCTGACCATCTCTGTACTTTTCCATCAACATTCTCAAAGCAAAAATGGCATCAGTGGTGCTCTTACGGGGCATGAAACCATACTGCTGCTCACAGATCTCCACCTTCTTCCTAAGCCTGGCTTCCACTACTCTTTCCCACAGCTTCATTGTGTGGCTCATCAACTTTATTCCTCTATAGTTGCTGCAGTTCTGCATGTCACCCTTGTTCTTAAAGATCGGAACCAGAACGCTTCTCCTCCATTCCTCAGGCATCTTCTCACTCTCTAGAATCCTATTGAACAACCTCGTTAGAAATTCCACTGCTGTCTCTCCTAAGCACTTCCATACCTCCACAGGTACGTCATCAGGACCAACGGCCTTTCCGCTCTTCATCCTTTTCAGAGCCTTCCTAACCTCATCCTTTCCAATCTCTGCTACTTCCTGCTCCACAACAACCACATCTTCCTCCCTTCTTTCCCTGTCATTTTCCACGTTCATCAGCTCCTCAAAATACTCCTTCCATCTTTTCTGTACACTCTCCTGGGTTGTTAGCACCTTTCCATCTCTGTCCTTAATCACCCTTATCTGTTGCACGTCCTTCCCATCTCTGTCTCTCTGTCTGGCTAGTCTGTACAAGTCCTTCTCTCCTTCCTTTGTGTCTAACCTGTCATATAGCTCATCGTAAGCTTTCTGTTTGGCCTTTGCCACCTCTCTCTTCACTCTACGGTGCGCTTCCTTGTACTCCTGTCTACCTTCCTCAGTCCTTTCTACATCCCACTTCCTTTTAGCCAACCTCTTCCTCTGGACGCAGTCCTGTACTTCCTCATTCCACCACTAAGTGTCTTTACCGTCTTTCCTCTTTCCAGATGACACACCTAGCACCTTCCTACCTGTTTCCCTGATAATCTCTGCTGTAGTTTCCCAGTCATCTGGAAGCTCATCCTGACCACCCAGGAACTGTCTCAACTTCTGCCTAAATTCCTCACAAGTTTCTTCATTCTGTAGCTTCCACCACTTGGTCTTCTTTTCTGTTTTCCCTCTCTTCTTCTTCCTGACCTCCAGAGTCATCTTGCACACCACCATGCGGTGCTGTCTGGCTACACTCTCTCCTACCACCACTTTGCAGTCATTAACCTCTCTTAAATGACCTCGTCTACATAGGATGTAGTCCACCTGAGTACTCCTACCTCCACTTCTGTATGTCACTCTATGTTCCTCTCTCTTCTGGAAGTAAGTGTTGACTACAGCCATTTCCATCCTCTTCGCAAAGTCCAACACCATCTGTCCTTCCAGATTCCTTTCCTTCACACCAAACCTGCCCATCACCTCCTCATCACCTCTGTTGCCCTCACCAACATGCCCATTAAAGTCTGCTCCAATAACAACTCTCTCTCCTCTGGGAAAACTCTCTATGACCTCATCCAACTCACTCCAGAATCTCTCCTTCACTTCTAACTCACAGCCAACCTGTGGCGCATACCCACTGACTACATTCACCATCACCCCTTCGATTTCTAACTTTAGGCTCATCATCCTGTCCGAGACTCTTTTCACCTCTAGAACACTGTTTACAAACTCCCCCTTCAGAATCACACCTACCCCGTTTCTCTTCCTATCAACACCATGATAGAACAGTTTGTATCCTCCTCCAATACTACGTGCCTTGCTGCCCTTCCACCTTGTCTCCTGCACACACAGTACATCTACCTTCCTTCTCTCCATCATGTCTGCCAGCTCTCTGCCTTTCCCTGTCATTGTGCCAACGTTAAGAGTCCCTATTCTCAAACCTATGTTCCTGCCTTTTCCCTTCTCTCTCTGGCCACGGACCCTTCTGCCTCCTCTCTTTCTTCGACCAACAGTAGTCAAATTTCCACCGACACCCTGTAGGTTAACAGCATCGGTGGCGGTCGTTGTTAACCCGGGCCTCGACCGATCCGGTATGTCTAAAGTGTTGTGGATGATTCGCATGGTTATTTTGGCAATTTTTACGCCGGATGCCCTTCCTGACGCAACCCTCTCTATTTATCCGGGCTTGGGACCGGCACAGAGGCAACTGGCTTGCAACCCCTGTGGCTAGATTCTTAGGTGGAGTGGATACCCAGCAATAATTGCTCCACTTTTGTTACCCTACCGTGGGGCCATTGAGCAAGGCACTTGATCCAAATGGTTCCTGTGAAGTTGCTCAGTGGCTATGTGTTGATCTGTGGTTGTAGCATGTGTGTTTGAACCCTGGGCTTAGGCCTGCACAGTAAGTCGTAGATTTATCGTTATGGAGATATCAAGCTGTGCAATACGCATATCGCAAAAGTTGGCAGAAATTGCGATAAATGGTTACCTTAAACGTGTTACAACAATCTTATGGCAGCTTGAAGTATTTAACGAATCAAATAAATCCCAATAATATTTTGGCATTATATGTGAGGAAATAATAATAAGATATTGTTTGGTTTGCTTTGATAATAGCCAAGAACATATTTTTTGTTTTTCAATTAATTTCTAATAAGTATTAATCAAACTGTACATGCGTATTTAATCTTAAAAATATGCAGACTGTTTTAACCCTTTTGACCACAAGGCGGCAGCAAAGATTTAAAAGTAAGAACCATAAATTGCATAAACAGTTTTTTGTTTTGCAAACCCTCCAAAGCAGACTCCGAAAGATGAAGAAATAAAAAAAACATGAAATTCTAATTTATTTTAGATAAAACTTTTGACTGTAAAATATAGAGAACTAGTTTTTATCGTCACAGAGAAAAGCATAGCTGCTCTCTGTTTGTTGTGTTGTTGTGAAGTTATTGTGCATAGAAAGCTAAGCATCCTAATAAAACTAAAGTGGCTTGATATAATGGAAATGAGAGTTTCAAATCCCTCATAAGCCCTGCTCTGACAGGCGGATGATCAGGTGGAGGTGATTTGCAGATGTAAAAATGCTTTAACCTCTTCCTTTGTAGAGAAGCAGGAAGGTCGGACGGACTTGAGCCATCCTGTTCACGTGGACAACTGTGTGCTGGTCTCTGACGTCAATGAGTGTGTAAAAGAACCTCCTGCATACACACACAGAGACTACAGGTGGGGCCGCACACTCACATGCACACTCATCTATTTTTGTATGATCACACACCTGACATGATCGTGTCTCCTGTAGTGCCATCCTGTATCTGAATGATGACTTCGAGGGGGGGGAGTTTATTTTCACTGAGCTGGACGCCAAAACTGTCACGGTAAAAATACAGAACAAATATGTAGCCATGTAAAAATACAGCATACTATTTCTTTATTTTCTTTTAGGCAAAATAGATATAGAAGTTGTAAATGTAGGCCAAATCTCTGTGTGATTTCTTCTTTAGTTCATTGATTAGGAAAGATGGAAGTCTGCTAAACCATTGTGACTCTTTTCTAGACTTGCACACCTGAAACTAGAAGCAGAGCACTGATTGCCATCTAAATAATTATATGAGCTAAATTACTTGCAAACCTGATAAACAGAGAGCTGCAATTGAAAATTAGAATTAAAACATGTGAAAAAAGGAAAGCTTTCTCTCTTTTTTTTTTCTCTCTCTAAATTTGATTTTTAGAGCTTTTATCAGATGTAGTCTATAATTAGAAATGGACTGGACGAACATTTGCAAGATTTTTTTTTAAACATATGAAATGTTTTTTGGTTTGTTTATTTGAAAAAAGACACACAGAATGAGGTCAGTCAGTTTGGGGCTTTTAGGGTCTTTTTGTATACATTTTTCCTCCATTAGTTCTCATCGATCTTATTAAAAACAATTTCCCAATTAGACAACTACCTAAAATGGTATTTGTGTTGATCTTTACGTTCAAAGCAGCAGCAGAAATGTCCAGTCGATGTTTATAAAAAACATTGACTGAGATTTTATCTTCATTTTCTGATTTGGAAATTTGACACCACTGAATATTTGAAAGCTGCAAATTTTAAACATAAATCAGCAGGATATTTGTTTTTAGTAAAGCTAAAAATGTACATTTATATTAATTTATACTGCACACACGCAGGCGGAGGTGCGGCCACAGTGCGGCCGTGTCGTCGGGTTTGGAGCTGGGAAGGAAAACCCTCATGGTGTCAGAGCCATCACCAAAGGTCAAAGGTGTGCAGTCGCGCTGTGGTTTACTCTGAATCCTTCTCACGAGGAAAAGGTAATGCTGACAGAACAAGTTTTTTTTTCATGATTATCCGCCGTGTGGAGAATATAAATGTCAAAGGTCAAGTTTCTTCCTAATCAAGTTTTTGTCTCTTTTAAGGAGAGAATTCAGGCTCAGGAATTGCTGAAGATGTTTTCCACTCCTGTGAATGCAGAGTTCAGTCCACAGGAGGTCAACGCAAAATCTCAGAAGGTCACAGAAGAGTCTCCAAAGGTCACAGAAGAGTCTCCAAAGGTCACAGAAGAGTCTCCGAAGGTCACAGAAGATTCTCCAAAGGTCACAAAAGAGTCTCCGAAGGTCACAGAAGAGTCTTCAAAGGTCACAGGAGAGTCTCCGAAGGTCACAGAAGAGTCTTCAAAGGTCACAGGAGAGTCTCCGAAGGTTACAGAAGAGTCTTCAAAGGTCACAGAAGAGTCTTCAAAGGTCACAGAAGCGTCTCCAAAGGTCACAGAAGAGTCTCCAAAGGTCACAGAAGAGTCTCAGAAGGTCACAGAAGAGTCTCAGAAGGTTACAAAAGAGTCTCCAAAGGTCATAGAAGAGTCTTCAAAGGTCACAGGAGAGTCTCCGAAGGTTACAGAAGAGTCTTCAAAGGTCACAGAAGAGTCTTCAAAGGTCACAGAAGCGTCTCCAAAGGTCACAGAAGAGTCTCCAAAGGTCACAGAAGAGTCTCAGAAGGTCACAGAAGAGTCTCAGAAGGTTACAAAAGAGTCTCCAAAGGTCATAGAAGAGTCTTCAAAGGTCATAGAAGAGTCTCAGAAGGTTACAGAAGCCCCTCCACAGGCCCAACAGGAGCAAGCAGAGAAAAAACAAAACACTGCACCATCAAAACAGAAGCTGGACGCACCAGCCGACCTGCCGAACGACACGGCAAAACCAGCTGCCAAAACAGCAGGCAAGACATCAGCTAAGACCAAAACTGCTCCTACAGCACAGACCAAAGCAGGAAGCCCGGCGAAGGCCAAACCAGCAGCCAAAGTTAAAACTGCAACTAAAAAGGACGAAAAGCAGAAAACTCAAGCAAAGCAGGAGAATAAAAAGAAACCAAAACCTGCCGCAAAACAGACAGGCAAAGCCTCCTCTAAGAAGAACTCTGCATCAGACTCTCAGAGCAGCAAGGATGAGCTGTGATCTTTAGGGCCTAATTTCTGGAGGCAAAACAAACAATAATAGTTCATTTTTCAAATGTTATTTGCTGAAAATGTGCCCAATTTGTTAAGCACATTCCAACAGGAAGATTTTTACTGTCATGAAATATTCTTATGCGAGACGAGTGCTGTGACTGAGTTTTTAAAATAAAAAACAAGGTTGAAACAAGTCATAACATCTTTTTGAAGAGTTTGTCTTTTATCGAGTGTAACAAAATATTGAAACCAGAACCTGTACAAAAATACTTGGTGAGATTGTATGTTTTTGCAGTTTATTTGAGACTGTGTGAGCTCAAAAGCAGAAAACTCATGCATAAACCAAAGCCAGCCTCCCACAGTCCAGAATTCCTCCGCAGCATCCCTCTGCTCGGCTGCAGCTCGTGTCGCAGTCACTGCTTCCTTTGTGTCGCCTCTCTCTTGTTCTCTTGCAAAAGAGAGACAGGCACACACACAAGCAACTTTGTTTTTCTTGTGCGTTTCAGGCCTTTAGATTTGACCATTGTTTCTGGTAAGGAGGGTGGTGTGGGGTGGGGGCGCAGTGTGGGAGTACAGTAGACAACGGAGGCCGTGGTTGGCACACCCGTCTCCGGTTGTCCTCTACAGTCATGTCAGATGCACTTTCACGTCTCTCTCAGGATTTCTTGTTATAAAATACGACAATCATAGGCACAGCTTGTTGTCATGGCGATGTGGTGGCAGGTTGGGGTCGGGCACAGCAGGGCACGGAGCTCAGATTAACAACTGTGACTCAGGAGAGAGGAAAATAAAGCAGTAAGCATTAAGGGCCAGAGTGACCTCCGTCTCTGCTTCTCAGCTCCGCAAAGCTTTGGCTGCAGTTTTCAAGATTAACCTGCCTCTCCACTCTGCACACCCTTGATCAGCACTCTGGGAGATTTCAGTGTCCATTTATTGAGAGGCCATGTTAGGCCACAGCACAGCCTCCACTTTTTCAGGGGTTTACCTGCAGACACACACAGGTATCATCAAACCGGTCTTTCTGCAGTCATGAGAAGTGTGGCAACACCAAGGCAAACTGTATCTGTCAATCTCAGGCCCCTTGTCTAAAACCAATCTTGTGTTAGAGGGACAGAGGGGTCCTTTGTCTCTTGGGCTGTTCGAACGGATGCCTGCTCGATGACTTCAGCTCCTGCGCGAACTGGCTCCTTATTCTTCCATAGGACTGGGACCTCAGTGGTGCCGGTCCGGGCGTGGAACCACAGCTGAGAGGATCTATAGATGTCACATAATGTGAAGAGAAACAGTTATGGACCTCTTATGTTTACCTGGTGTTTGTGCACATAGACATTCTCAGTTTATTAGTGTTTTGTCATGTAAACAATGGTTTGAAGGCTGGCACATAAACAGAAAACCGAATATTAGATAAAAATCAACACAGAAAATACTAAAGCTTGGAAAAACAGAAAGAAGGTCGAGGAAAAATCAGAGACTAATTGACTGAATACCACACATTTTATTTAATTTTGGATTTTTAACCTATGAACTTTGTTATCTGGTTGTCACAATCATTTTTATTAAAAAGTATTTGAAAAACTAAAAAGTTTTTTTTTCATCCCATTTTTTCAACCAAGAAAAAAGGTGGGAAACATTCCCTCTCTAAAAATAATCAGGAAAAAATCCACATAGGAGTTGCAAAGTATTTTTTATTCAAAACAAATTACACATAAAAAAGTATTTATTTTGTTCTTTGGCACATTTTTAAACCTAAAAATATATTTGAAAAATTGTTTATCATAAAATTGGGATTTCAAACACACAGAAATGCTTTTTCTAATGTTCTGTTAGTGTGTTGAAATGTAAAACTTCTTTTGTCTATGATGCAGACCGTGTGCTGAGACAAATTAAACACACTTAAATGTAAAAACAATAAAAGAGATTTACAATCCAAATCAGTTTTAATATGTTTGTTTTTTGTCTGTATAATTATAGTCTGTTTAGATGTCTGTGATATTAGAAACCCAATAAGGGTAGGAAAAAACATAGGCTCATCAAAGCTGTCACACTACAGTCATAATCTATAGCTATGAATCTTACCAGTGCAAACGTCTTACTGGAATTGAATTGGTCTGTCATTATGTTTTTCGTAAACATGAAAAGAAGAAGATGAAGGCAAGGATGACATAAAACATCAGAGAAGAGCTTCACTTGCAGGGAGACAGACATGCAGATCAACAGCTTGGCTTTGAAATGCTTCCTGACTCTATGTGAAAACATGAAAATGAAGGGTCGTGACTTGCTGAGATGGGAATGTTGGTGGCAGATTGAGATCTTAAATTTTGGGCAAACCAGGCAACACTGCATGCTGCAGTTCCTCAAGTGACCACTTGGGGCTGGTTTTACAGAAAAAGCAAGACCCCATGTTCTATTTTACAGTAAAAATAGACTCATTAAAAGTTAGCTGTCAAGATGTAGCTTTAGTTATTGTTTTTGAGAACTGCGGGGGGGGGGGGGGGGGGGGGGGGGGGGTCTTCAGGCTTGTTTTCTCCATGTAGCACCCCATGAATGACTTCAAACATTATTGGTTCAGTGAGATTTGAGACACAAAGGAGATGCTCTTCATGTCCCAAGGTTATGACTACTTTCTGAACAAACTTTATACCACAATCTTGCCATTTAAAGGTATTTAAAGGAAGTATGAAACCTTTCTTTTGAGAAGGCCATCTGTGAAGGGGGCCATTATGACTCAAAGTAATTCAGGATTTCTTTTTTTTTTTTTTTACCATCTCTGCAGGTCAAGGTATGTCATCCGACATTCCAAAATCCCTGTTAAAAACTCAGTTTTAAGGCTGCAATGAGCATGGGCGCCCTTACAAAAGACTATTATAATCCAAGGCATTGATTCCATTATATAAAACCGTATAGAAAGCATAGAAAACAGCACACATGCGCTCTAAGACGTCTTTACAAGTGCAAACATCAAGCTTGCAAACCAAACATGGTCTCATTTGAATGACAATAGTCCACAAATTCCAGATAAACTTGAATTGTTCAGTGAGTTATAGGCAGTGACTTATGGGTAAAAGTAACAAAAAAATAGTGTGTGTTTGTGGGGAGGTTGACCTTATTAGATATGCATTACTTGTAAACGCACTTTTATGAGTCTAAACACAACAACAACTGGAAAAGATTTGCAGAGAAAACAGTAAATAAGTTTGAAAATACATTTAAAATGTAAAAGTTTATCAAGCATAAAGCTTATTTTAAACTTAAAAACAGGTCAAATTAGTATTTTTGTCAGGATATATTGCAGTCTTTTATCTGGATTTACAGTTTTAGATGGGTTTTATTGTGAAAACCTTTATAAACCTAAAAAAGATTCACTTATGTTTAATCTGGAGCCGGTTTAGCTTGTGCTGGTTTGAGGCGCCTTCCGTCCGTGAAACCAGGGTTCAACTCCGGGCTGCTCCCTGTTCCCTTTTCTGCTTCTGTGCCGGTCCCAAGCCCAGTTGCTTTGAGAGGGTTGCGTCAGGAAGGGCATCCGGCGTAAAGGCCCGTACACACCGGGACGAATATTCGCCAGGCGTTATTCGCCAGCGTTTTTCGCCACGTTTTTTGTGTTCACACCCAGGCGATTTTCGCTGACGGTGAGCCGAGCGAACATGCAATTTCATTCCCTGACATTAGATGGCGCTTAATGTAAACAGAAATACTCCTGTACACAAGGTGGCGCTGCGCAACTTTACCCTTCTTAAAGTCGCTTTTCACTCAGAAGAAGATAGCAAGTATTTACGCTCTTGTCAGAATAATACAAAGAAAACATGAATATTTCAAGCATCAGTAGCTCCAACTGGTACTTGGTAAGGGGATATTTAAGAATGTCCGTCATTATTTCTTCGCGGCAGTGTAGACGCTACTTGGCGTCTATCTTCTTCGCTGGTATGTGTGCTCAGCAAGGCAGTTTTGTGTTTGAGCGCCCCCAAGGTGGGTTTTACTGTAACTTCAGAAGCTCCAGACACGTGTGCAAAAGCGCCATTCTCATTGGTCGAATAGATTTCGACGCGACGCGTCGAAAAAAAAAAACGAACCCGAGGCGTTTTTTTTTTTTGACGCTTTGTCGCTTGGCGTTTTTTCGCGTCGGTGTGCACACTCTCATTGGTGCCCTTTGTTTAGTCACGAGGCGTTAAACGTCGGCGAAAATCGCCGGCGAAATTCGTCCCGGTGTGAACAGGCCTTAAAACATTGCCAAGTTAACCATGCGACTCATTCGCTGTGGCGACCCCTGGTGGGAAAAGCTGAAAGGGAAGCAACTTATGTTTAATCTACTTTTGAACAACTGCTTTTTATGACGGAGTATTAGGGCCACCAAAAAAAAAAAAAAAAAAAAGTAAAATTACGACATTTTATCTCGTAAATTTACGAGTTTTTTTCTCGTAAATTTACGAGAAAAAAGTCATAGATTAACAAGGAGAAAACACCGAAGTTGTCCGTTCATCGGAGCATCGCTTGAAGATGAAAGATGTGGAGCCTTTTGTGAAGCTTTATTTCCAGGTTTATTATAGGTTTAAAACGAAGACATTCTGAACCTTTGGCGACTCAAAATCAGATTATTGTCAGTGGAGCCGGTTTTCCGGGGTTCAGTGTCAGTAAAGAGGAGTTTCAAATGTAAAATAAGGAGCTCAGAGACACGTTTGGGTGCAAAGGATCGCTGCAGCTTTTATTCTCCTTTTCATTCACAAACCCTGAAGTTCATCTGTCACCTTACATCATGAACCTGTCATCAGATCCGAACACCAATGCGGAAGTAAACGTCCCGTTATATCATCAAACAACAAAGATGAATGAAAATAGTCTATTATATTAGCATTAGAACGTTGAAAATGCCAAAAAAAGTGATCCTCCTCCTCAAACGGAAGCGTCACACAAACGTAGAGATCTTGTTTTTGGTGGAGGAAGAAAGGATTGAAGTGGAAAGCTGCAGGGACACCGATGGCTGCAGGGATCCTGCAAACCAACCATCAATAAATAAAACTTTAATAAATTGTAAATCAAACAAATGAGCTTCCAGATATTTGGAACGTTCAAGCTCATTCAGATCACCTGTTCACTGTTCAACAAAGTTTAGTCGGTCTGCTCTGTTGCTGCACGGCGTTCACCTGCTGCTCTGCATGCTCACTTCCACTTAATATCGTAAATTTACGAGTTTTTTTCTCATAAATTTACGACTTAAAATCTTGTAAAATTACGAGTTTTTTCTCATAAATTTACGAGTTTTTATTTAGTAAATTTACGAGATAAAAACTCATAATTTTACTTTTTTTTTTTTTTTTTGGTGACTTTTTTATTTTTTTTGGTGGCCCTAATACTCCGTCGTAGCTTTTTACAAGATTCTTTTTAAAATTTATTGGGGTTATTTTCTTGTTCCAGGGACGTTGATAGTTAAAAAGTACAAAACAGATATGTCTCTCTTTGGCCTCTTGACATCTCTCATTTCAACTTCCTTCTCCTGAAACTGTCAGCTGGTTAGCAGGGCTCCTGGTTTAGAGGAGGAGGAGGAGGAGGACTGAAGTCTTTTGTCCCATCAGATGAAGTTGTCTGTGTGAGCTTGATGATGGTGAAAGCTGGTTGGCTAACAGCCAGGTCCAAACAGGGAGACAGATGGCAAATAAGGATTAGAGAAAGAAAATGAAGATGCAAACCGATGAAGATGCACTGAGGCCAGGATATGGACATAGATGTTTGACCTGTAAATGTAAACTGCAGTAAAGAAGGCGCTAACATGTGTGAGAAAGCATTTTACGATCAACTTTAATTTTTAATATTAAAGGCAACCGTCTCAAAAGTTCACACCTGCGTGTCATCCATTTATTTCCGATTAAAGGACACCTTATTTAGCATTATTCCTTACTTAGTTTGATAAATGATCAAACTTTTTTGCACAAGTTTAACGGTAAAGAAGAGTAAGATGTTATATCCCAAAAACATGCACCTGTAAAGATCCGTTCCAATAAAATTGTGTTTTGGGTTTTTTATTGTTTTCTTGTGGCATTTTTCTGATTATGATAAAGGCCTTTTTTTCAGAAAATGAAGCTTAAATTTAATTTATTTCTTTACTCAAATTGTTGTGAATCAGTAATGGATGAAAAAATGCAGTTTGAAAAAGATTGTATTTGTGATGTAGAAAATGTTCTGGGCGGGTCACAATGAATTTCAAATACCTGGACATGAAAACTATGGAAAAAGAAGCTTTGAATCCAGACAACAATTGAACTGTGAATTATTGTAGTAGTAAGGATACTCCCAATTTAGAAAGTCTGGCCCCCCTGTGCCAGAGCCCAGTTCTTTTTTTTTTTTTTTTTTTTTTTTTTTTTTTAACTTGTCCTGTCCAACAGCTAGGCAAACAGATGAGAGCTGAGGGCCTCTTGTGTTGGACATATTTTATTTTAACAAGAGGGGTTATTCATCTTCAGACAAACCAAAGGTATGTCTGAATAAACCCCTTTTGTAATTGAGGCCAAACTTTATTAATTTCAATCATGTTTGAAAATCTTTGGTGTTGGACCGGACGGAAAAGGAAAGAGGGGAAGAAGAGAGAGGGACGTTAGAGAGAGGGGGGGGTAGGAGGGTGATAATAGGAGGGGAAGGGGGGGTAAGACCATGAAGCAGCATAGAGCAGGCAGGTTTACTGGTTGTTTATCGTTACGGTACGGTTCAAATGTAGTACAAAAAGGGCGGGGCCTGTTCACACACACTCAAATATTATCAACACACCTGCTAGCCGCAAAAATGTCCACATGTCAACATGCACACAAAACAGATAGTGTTCACGAACGCATACCTATGCCTTTAAACCAACTAGTGTGAAATCTTTCATTCAATCATGCAAACTATTAGTGCAAAGGTGAGCTAACACCTGTGCTCAGGTGAGTGTTTATGTTCTTCTAAAATGGATGGTGGAATGTGAAAAGAAGGAGGAGGAGCGCCCAGCCACCCCCACACCCATACCCCCGCCGCAGCAGCAGCGGCAGCCGGAGCCCCCCCAACGCCACACGGGAACAGGCAGGGAACAACCGCCCCCCGGGCGACCAAGACCGCCACCCAGGCCAGGGCCAGCAGGACCGCCGCGAGGCCCCCAGAGCCAGAGAGCAGGGAGGCGCAGAGGGAAAGAGAGCGCCGCCCCAGCCCAGCCGGGCGGCGCTCGGCTGGGCTGGGGCCCAGAGCCCAGTTCTGATAAAATACATTGTTGTGATAGGTTGTGACATCAGATTGTGACAACTGCCTTTTTTCACCTGCGGAATGTTGCTAAGATCAGAAATACACTTTTTCAAGAGTGATGCTGAAACACTCAGCCATGCGTTTGTTACGTCGAGGCTGGATTACTGTAACTCTTTGTTAGCAGCGTGTCCTAAGAGTTCCTTAAGAAGTCTTCAGCTTGTTCAGAATGCAGCAGCTAGATTGTTAGCAGGAACTAGCAGAAGAGATCACATCACTCTTGTGTTAGTTTCACTTCACTGGCTCCTAGTTTATTCCAGAATCAAGTTCAAAATGCTCCTGTTAACCTATAAGGCCTTACATGGTATGGCCCCATCCTATATTAAGGACCTCATAGTACCTTACCACCCAAACAGAACACTTCACTCCCAAAATGCAGGACTGCTTGTGGTTCCTAGAATTAGTAAAAGTACAGTTGGAGGAAGAGCATTTAGCCACTAAGCCCCTGTTTTATGGAATAAGCTCCCAGTTCATGTAAGAGAGGCCAACACAGTTTCTACATTCAAAGTTAGACTGAAAACATTCCTCTTTGGACAGGCTTATTGTCAGACTAGCTAGTATTCAGAGATTATTTAATTTAATGTTAATGTGTTGAAATTAAACTTAATAACAATAACAATTTTTTTTTAGTAGGCTGCTAGAAGTTGAAGCTGGGGTAGCTATGGTGCACTGGGGTTCTGTCCTCTTTTCTCATCTACTTTTACTCTCCCTCTCTCCTCTATTCTTGATCATTACTCATCATTTAGTTCCCTCTGTTTGGTGCAGTGCGATTCATGTACTGTCCTACTTTTCCCTCTCTCCTCCGGGTGAGTAGGAGTGCTTCCAGGTTCCAGTTGGCTCATCCGTGCTCCTGTACCTGACCGAGTACCTCGTCTCTGGCTCGCCTCTACTACTGCTTCTACACCTGGATGTGGATTCTGCCTCTGGCTCGTCTCTGCTCTGTACCTGACCGAGTACCTCGTCTCTGCTCCTGCTCCTACACCTGGCTGTGGATCCTGTCTCTGGCTCGACTCGCGCCCCTGACTGTCCCCCCAACTACATCTGGATGAAGGTCATCTGCTGGACTTTAAATATGTAGTTGTAGAGTTAGATAAGTTAGTTCTTCTCTATGAGTTCTGGTAAATCGCCTGTCCATCCTGGGGGAGGATCCCTCCTTCATGTGGACACCCCTGAGGTTTCTTCGTTTTTTTGTAGGAGTTTTTCCTTACCGCGAAGGGGGGTCTAAGGGCAGGGATATCCAGTTTAGTTAGTGTTTTTAGTTAAAGTTTTAGTATTTTCCTATTGAATTATATGTTATCATGATCCTTTTGATTTTATGTTTAACTTTTTCAATTAACAATACAGAGCCCATTGAGACGACTGTTGTTGTGAATTTTGGCTATACAAATAAAATTGAATTGAATTGAATTGAATTGAATTGAATTGAATTGAATTAAAGTGATATGCCGAAAGGTAAACATCGACTAATAAAGGACCGGACTTATCATTGTGTGGCAGCTAGTGGTGAAAATGGCTCTGAAAATGCTGAGTTGCTACTGAGAAATTAAAAGGGAACAAATGTCTTGATTCTTCAACCGCTGTGGGGCACACTAAGGCCCCACAAAGTTTAAAGAAGCTTTTCTCATTTTTAAATTGTAATTGTCATTGAAAACTACAAGAAAGCTTTGTTCCTTCCTTTAACCAGACACCCTCATTCAAGCAAATCCAGCAGGTTTGAACAATCTCCTGCGTATGTTTGGTTACCGCTCAGGGGCCCCTCACTTCAGGACAAGCTTGTGACTCCACCTTCCTCCAGATTACCAAGTTGGATGCTTTGTAGAGCGCTGCACACAGTCAGTATTAAGGATTTTATCCAATGAGGCTTTGATTTCCAAAGCTCAGAGCTCAGGTTTTTCTTTGTGCTCCACTGGTTGCCCACATCCTGTCAGGACTCCCTGCAGCTACATTCCAACCATCCTGTTCCTTCTCCATCAATCCCTTAACAACAATCTACTGTCTGGCACCTGCACCCAGCTGCACAAACCTCCACTTTCTGCCTAAAGACAGCCAGGAGCTAATTACCCCCCGTATTTTGACAAGCAACAAGTGAAATGTACAACCCAACAACACCAAACAAAACATGTATGAGCAGGGCATTAGTGGCGATGAAGGGGAAGAGGAAGATGGAGGTGAGTGGGGTCAGAATAAATCAGGTTCTAGGGGCTGTTGAGTGTTTGGTTAAAGCCAGATGGCAGGAGAATGGTGTCTGCAGCTCCTGTGAGGGCCAGCAGGAATGCTTGTATTATCTCTGCTCTTTTTTAGTGAGTGGAGGTTCAGAGTGCCACAGTACAACAGTGGATTAAAACACACAAACCCTTTTAATCTCTAAACAGTCCCCCTCAGATGTTCACTCTGGAGCCACTGCCTCTCTTCCTCCTTCTGTCTGGCAGTTTACAGTCCTGAGCACACTTGTATGGTCTTCTCTTTGCATCGATAACAGATCTTGGTGTGGTACGGGGTGAAAATAGTGTTAAATGTTCAGATTTGAAATCTAAATATTAAGAAACACCTATTAGAATGAGCTAACCAGGCCAATGGTGGTTGCACAGCATGTGACGGGTTGTCAGCAGCTTCCACTCAGTGAATTTTCCTGTTAAAATGCTAGAGAAATCTGTTTTTGGCTTTGAAAAAAAGGCAAATTTTTTGAGTCTCAAATAACATTTATACCAGGCAGCAGTGGATGCAGTTTATTTTCTGTGTATAGCAGTAGCAAAGTTTGTTATGGTTTTTACTGGCATCAGTAAAAAGAATGGCTAAAGGTTTACCATCCATCCATCCATCCATCCATCCGTCCATCCATCCATCCGTCCATCCGTCCATCCATCCGTCCATCCGTCCGTCCATCCATCCATCCGTCCGTCCGTCCGTCCGTCCATCCATCTATCCATCCATCCATCCATCCACCCATCACACCTCCATTTCTACAAGCCAGTGGTTTCTGAATTTTGCGTCAGGAAGGGCATCCGGCGTAAAACATTGCCAAGTTTACCGTGCGACTCATTCGCTGTGGCGACCCCTGATGGGAAAAGCCGAAAGAGAAACAACATTTATGGGTCTGCCCATGTTCACACCTGGTTTGAGTTCATTTATATAACACCAGCCTCAGTTTTTACTTCCTGGATCTCTGTTGTTTGATATTCTGTTATAATTTCTCATCATTGTCTTTTTTTTATTGTTAATGTTTTACCAACTTTCATTTGAGCAAAGCAATGTTGTTATTTTTAAGCCTTTTATAAAAAACGGTATCCATGTATATGATAATATGGTAAATGGCGTATACTTGTATAGCGCCTTTCTTCCTACAAGGACAAAGCGCTTTACAGTCACAGACCCATTCACCCAGTCACACACACATTCACTCACACATTCACACACTGGTGGCGGCTCCGCTGCCAAACACAGGCGCCCGCCTACCACCAGAGGCAAGCTGGGGTTCAGTGTCTTGCCCAAGGACACTTCGACTCATGGGCGTGCAAGGCGGGAATCGAACCTGCAATCTTATGATCATGGGTCGACCGCCCTACCGCTGCACCATGGCCGATAATATATTGCCTTTGCTACACCAAAGAACACATTTTTTATGAAATCTTAGTTTTTTTCCTGAACTCTTTTCCTACCCGGAAGTAGCGTGTCTGTGTCTCAACCAAAAAAACAAATAAGATCCAAACTTTTGCAAAGATGGATGTGCATATTGTGCATATTATCCGTGGAGAAAGTGTGTGTGTGTGTGTTAGCCTGTGGGCGGTGCTGGAAGAGCTAGCTCCTCCTGGAAGAGGCTGTTCCTTAAAAATCTACATCACAATGGGAGAACCCACTCGTTTTCGTGGATTGGTAAGGGCTGATGCTTAAAGCACAGGTTTTTAGAGAAATACTCAGAAATGCGTGAACAGATCAAAATACCGCTTTAGGTTGTTTTTTTTTAAGTGGAAGGAACATTGTAATAAACTTAAAAGGTCAAAAACGTTTATTTTGCATGCCCTTTAATATCAAAAAAGGGTCTAAGAGCAAAACTCATTCCTTTTGATATTACGAATTACACCTGTAATTTAAATCTGCAAAAAAATCAAACATTGTTCTACTTTCATTAGGGTCTACTTGAGCCAGGAGGTGGGGAACCCAGAGCACCTATGGGCCCCTCTCAAGTCTGGAAAGCACTTTTGAGGAGTTTCTCTTAAATAACAATGTTTCAGATTCTTCTGTAAGCTTTAGGCGTTTACAATAAAGCTCCTTCTGGCTGCAGATAAATGCAGACTCAGAGTAGAATGCCCCCCCCCAACCACTTTCACACAGCAAAAGACTTTCTGCCTGCCTTTGTTTTTCTTTCTTTACCCCCTCTTCACATCTTTTTGGTCTTTCTTTAAGAGTCGGTTCAGAGAAGGAGTTGAAGGGAGCGGATGGAGCCTTCACATGCAGGTGCAGGAGATTTGGTTCCAGCTGCATTTTGGTACAGGAGCGATGGGTGGTGGTGGGGGGTGCAGGAGGTGACAGCAGGAAGGGAATGACTGACAGAGACAAAGACATGAGGAAGTGTAGGCTGGATGATTTGTGCGAGTGAGTGTTGTAAAGAAAAAACAGGAAAAAGAGAAGAGAGGTTTGTTTCATTAGGTTTTAAAGTTCAGGTCCCCTTTGTTCAGCTTGGCTGCAACTTCAGAGAAATTCTTTTTTCAATTCTTAAAATCCCTGAAAAGAGTTTGTTTAATTACCATTACTTGTATATTCTCTCTTTGTTTTTGTTATTTTTTTTTACTTTTTCATGATTTTAAATCAAAGATTTGCTCATTTTATTTCTAATATTGACAGGTCTGTTCTTTAAAAAAAAAAAAAAAACTTTCTTTCTTAAAGTGCAGCTACTTTAAAGTGCAGGTCTAAACTGTTGAAATGTACAGCCTCTGATCCCCCAGAAGGAAAAACAGGGACTTTAGTATTTTAATTACTCTGGAACGCTATAAATTCGACAGAAAAAAAGGTGCAGTAACTTTACAAGCTAAGAGTCTAATTTCTTTTTAATTAAATTGTCTAATTGTTTCCTTTTGCAATAGGAAAAAAACCCTTTTGAATGCAGCAAATTTAAACTTAGAAAGTGTGTGATTTACTATTTTTTTAAATTTTTTATATGTTTGATTTATAATTAAACAAATAAATAATTATAATTTACTATGGTATTACTTTTTTTTCATTTTATTCTAAATGTTTAAATTCAGGACACTTTTGAACATAATTGATGCGTTTGTAAATTTTTAGTGGAATAAATAGATTTAATTTAGTAATTTACTTATCCTCAAAAGGCTGTATTTGTCATATTTTGTGTGTTTTTGTGTCACAGTCTCAGCAGGTTTAAGTTGTTAGTTATTCCAAGCTGTTTTCATTTATATTAATTATCCTCAGTGTATATAAGAGTCTGGTTTTCAGGTTCTTCTCATTTGCTTCTGTGTTTTGCCACAACTCTTTTGTTTCTTCTTTATTTGAACATGTGTTTGCGTTTTCATGGTTTTGTCCCACTTTGAGTTTCATTATCATAGCTTTGAGTTTAGGATTGGTTTGCTGCATTTTGAGTACCACACCACCAGTTCTTGACAAAGATGACTGTTCCTCCATAATCTTAAAAACAGTGTCGGCTATGTGTTTTGTTGTCAAAATCTCAAGTTGAGTTTTTCTAAACATCTGATCATATTTTTATGAGTTTAGTGTTAGGCCTGAATATTTGCTGTCAAATCTGTTTTCCATTTTCGAGTCAGCGGAGGCCTCTGAAGGCATATTTCTAATACATCTGTTAAAAAAAAAGATGACATTTTTGTTGTACACCTTGAAGCTGCTGTCCTATCCTTTCTGGGGAATTGTAATACTTAAATAATGGTATTTTAAAATGAAAACTGTTTTCCCAGTTCCCAATACTTGTATTTTTGTCTCCAGTTCAAGTTTCCTGATCATCATAACTTTATATTATCATTTTTATTTTTGCATTTTCAGAGGATAATAGGTTTATCCTTTTGTACAGCAGTGGTGTTAGTGGTTTTGTTTTGTCTTTTTGCCTTTCCCGGTTTCGGCTAACAGACACTGCAACATGGCCTTTCAGTTAGAACATGTGCATTACTGCTATTTTGTTTGTGTGCAATTATTAACCTAAGTTGTGAAATAATATAACATATACTGCATTTTTTTTATAGCTCTGAGATCCCAAAATAAAATACCTTAATGCAACATTTGTACAATGTCCGTTTAGGGTGATCTAAAGTAAAAGCTTCTGAATTTGCTGTCTTTTCACAGTCAGTGACTCAGATCACAGCATCCTGCAGCCTAATATAGTACAGTTAAGTCTCGCAAGACTGGAGTTCACCTTTTGCAGTCTTGCAGATTTCCTTTTTTTTGCACAATTTTGGATGTTTTTTTTTCTACAGTACATTGTGTTCTGCATCCTTATTGGCTGTAGAACATTGTCAATCAATCTCCTCTGTGCCATGTCTCAAGTGCAGATTGGGCTGAGTTTGCCAATTTTGCATAAACCCTTGATAATGATCAGATCTTTGGATTCATAATCCTGGACCAATTTGAAGGTTGGAACTTTGAGAGTTTAAACAGGAGAGAAAAGTGTGTACATCTAAATGTGTGTCTGGGAAAAGCATGTAATGAGAGGTTTTACAGCCTTAAAACATTTGTAATCCTACTTTGCAAACAGGATATTTTTTTAACAGGATCCCCACGATAAATGAGAGAACACAACTAAACTGAAACAGCTTGAAGTGAGTATCAGGTATTCGTGACACAGATAATATTCTAAATATGATAAAAATCACAGCAAAATAGCATAAAATGTTCTGTGATTCACATTAAGGTGCTAAAAACTCTAGCAATCGGGTCCCTCGTGTTTGTGATTTGTCACCACCTGTCATGGCCCAGAGAGGCACATTACCTGCATTCAATTCAGTGTTATGTTTTATTTCGACTGAATCTGCAAGAAAGAAAGTGTAACAAGGGAATGGAGGAGAGTCAGTTGGGTTAATTAGAGGGAGGATGAGAAGTTGTGAGGAAGGGAGGCTGGATGACTGAAGGGCAGCAGCAGACGGAGGAGGTGGGTTTAGAGAGTTGATGGGAACAAGAGCAGGGACTTCGTCACGGTAATCTGCCCCGGTCCGTTCCCCACGTTTCTAGTTACAGTAAGTCTGTGGTGATGGAAACCTCCCGTGTCGTTGGGAACTCTCGCCTCTGGTTAGCAGCGACATGGCTGAGGTCTTTGATCAGCTCAGCTGACTGTTAAGCTCGGCTTAGTGTGGCAGGGGTCTGGAAAATCTGGGGAGGGGGAAAAGGGCTTGGAGGGACATGGCACCCACTGGGCCAATGGACGCAAATGAGACGCAATCAAGATGAAGGAGGTGCAGGTTGGGCATCTTCCACTCCGCAGTTTGTAAAGTTAAACTGACAAAAAAATCACATTGAAGTGGAGAGTTGTGAAAAGAAATGTCAGAAAACAATCTTTGAAGGGTCATTTCAGGACTTTTGAGGAAAGATTTTTAAAAACGATTCCCATATCTTTTTACCCTCACGACCAGTTGTCAAAACACATTAGACCAAGAACAGAAGCCGGTGAAATCTCTAAACTCTCATTTGTTTATCTCTTCCACACTTGCAGCTCTGCTTCTTTGTGAGTCTCAGCACTAGAGGCTGCTGTCTAATGTGAAGAAAATTTGCTCTGTTCAACCCCATAATCAGTTGAGCCAGCAATCTCTTCAGGGGCACTTGAGCTCGACCACAAGAGCTCTCCTCAGCGCCGCAGACATACATTATTCATATCTGAGCTTAATTTGCATTCATTTAGACGCACACCTTCTCATGTGGGCTCTCTGGGTGAAAATCATTAACAGGAAAGGCTGGGGGTGGGGTAATTACAGTTCATAGCTGAGCGCTACACAGTCTGTGGGAATACTGTCACAATAACTCATGTAAGAGTGATATTGGTGTCCCCACAAGGGCATACAGTTTTCCCTAAAACAACATTACGGAAAATCTGTTTGCTTTTATTCTTCAACCTGTCTGTTGTGCGGGATTCTGCTCTGTGTGAATGTCAGTACAATCTAATCTGAGAAGCGCCTGACATCTTTGCATGTGTACGAAACTCCTGACTGCATTTGAAGGCTTCCTGTTTGGAAAAGTCATTTGAAAGAGATAAAAACTGATCCTCAGGGGGAGGTGGGTGTACTGACTGGTAATGTTGTGACGAGGAGCCAAACTGAGAGCACAAAGACATTAAAGACCCAATAAAAATCTTGTTTTAACATGTTCTTGTGGCATTTTCTCACAATTGAGGCAACATATAGGGAAGATTAAGCATAAAATTTCATTTGAGTATGTATTTACTCAAATTGTTGTAAATCAGAAGCAGATGAAAAAAATGCTGTCAGTGGCTGCAATCGTTGGCGTACAAGCCCTGCTCTGCTCCATTCTGTTGCATCCACTTGTAGATAAGTAGATCCATGCACATCTTCGTTTTCCTACAAATTCTCTGGTGCCTGTCGTGGGGGCAATCCTGGAACAGAGCCTAGCTGGTATGTGGGACTCCAAGGGCAGCTGACAGGTACTGTCCGGCACCTTGCAGTGGTGGATACCAAGGAGGAGTTCAGTAAGGCAATGGAGAGAGTTGGGAAATTCAGAAAGTGACAAATGTCAGGCATAGCAGGAGGGGAGAGCAGTTTCCTGTCATCACCCTTTTCAGTACGAGTGGGGGGCTTTTGACTTAGACTGGGGTTATTGGTGGATGGTGGAAGGAATATTTTGAGGATCTCCTCAACCCTGTTACACACTTTTTTTTGAGTAAGAAGAGACTGAAAAGGGCCGTCTTGGTGATTGGGGTAGATGAGGTCTTCCCTGAGACGTTGTGTTGTGTTGTCTTGCTTGACGTGTGTCTGCAGGATGGCATGGCAGGCAGACTGAATCGCGTCAAGCAAATAATCAAACTTTGGATTCAGGAACAACAGTGCAGTTTCCATCCTGGTCAGGGAGCAGTGAACTTCCTCGACGTGCCAGAGTATTGGAATTTTTGTGTGACTTCTTTCATTCAGTCCATATTCTTTTGTGGATTTGGAGAAGGCATTCAACTGTCTTCCCATGGTTTCCTATGGAAGACGTGGAGGCTGTCTGGTACGCTTCGTTGTGATCAAAGCAGAAGTTTAGTCCACATTTTCAACTGTATGTTGTTCCCAAACGCATGTTGGACTCCGAAGGTACTGCCCTCTATTATCGGTTCTGTTCATAGTCACAAGACATTCTTGGTGTAGCCAGGGGCTGGAGGGGTCTGGGAATCCCCGCTCTGCTTTTTGTAGATGAAGTTGTCCTGTTGGCTTCATCAAGATAGGACCTCCAGTTTGTGTTGGGGTGGCTCACAGCTGAGTATGAAGCAACTGGGATGAGGGTGTGAGGCCATAGTCTTTCACTGGAATAGGTAGTATGTCTTCTATGGGTGGGGGAGAGCTTTTGTCCCAGGTGTAGAAGTTTAAGTGTCTTGGGCCTTGTTAAGAAGTAAGCAAAAATTGGAGTGTGGGATTGACTGGTGCATTGGTGTGGAGTCTGCTGTCATGCAGTCGTTGGTGAAGATGGAGCTGACCCAGACAGCAATGGTCTCAATTTACCTGTCAATCATTGTTCAACTTCTCACCTAGGATCATTTGCTCTGGGTCAGGACTGAAAGAATGAGATCCTGGCCACAAACTGGCAAAATGAGTTTCCAGTGCAGAATGGCTGGGCGCTCCCTTTGAGATAAGGGCTTGCAGTAGAGCTGCTGCTTCTCCACATCAAGAGGAAACAGCTAATGAGGCTTAGGCTTCTGGTTTGGATTCCTCCTGAATGCTCCCCTGGGAAGGTGTTCCAGGCGTGTCCCATCTGTCTGAGACCCCAGGGAGGACCTAGGACATGCTGGAAAGACTTTTGGCTTTTGGTCTTTTGGCTGGTCTGGAAAAACCTGGGGGTTCCCTGGAGCAGTTAAGTGTACGAGGAGAGGAAAGTCTGGGCATTCTAGCTTAAACTGTTGGTCTTGTGAGCTGGTCCCAGACAAGCAGAAAAAATGGATAGATGGATCATTAAATCTTGTAAAAAAAAAAGCCAAAAATTAGCTAAAATAGATAAATTAACATTTAATATGACAGCTCTGAAATGTCACCATGTTACTACCATGTGCGTTATACAGGTGTAAAAGGTGAGCATTACACAGCTTTAAAAATCATGGAATTACCTTTTGAATTGTTTGAGTGACATGAGATGCAAGAGCTGCAATTGTCAGGAAAGAATGGAAAATTTGAAAGTTTGCCCCACTTCGAAATTTTGCACCAAGCCTTTTCCTATTGTAGGTGGTAAACATGGGCTAGTAAACAGTAGCAAAGGAAAAGAAGCCCCTCCCTGCTCATCAATTGTGAACATCTTGGGCTAAACGCGTGGTCAAGAGCCCACATTTAGCACATGGTTCAGAGCATGTCTTATGCCTGGTGGGAACATAGCTTGACACTCTAATTAACTTTTTTGCTTTTCTCAAAAGTCAGTTGCTGTATGTCGTTAATTCAAAATCACAAGGGCGCCACACAAGCCCCCACTCCACCACCATCGACCCATGAACTTTCACTTTTACTTCTCTTTCATCTCCCTTTACTTTTCAACCTCAGCTGACATTCAAGTTCTGGAGCCCGCCCCGTCTTATGTGTCAAGACTTTTATGAAACAGTCATTGTTGCACAAACACAAATATCTTGAGTGGCGTTTGAATAAAAAAGGCTTTGAGGACTGTCACAGCAGGACATACAGATGTTTGTTGTTGGGATTTGTGATCATGTGGTTGAAAATTTTCAGGGCTTAGGTGGTGTGAGATGAAAGAAGGGATGGGAAAAATGCAAAGACGAGTTTTAGAGGGATTGGAGCACAGATGGAGACTTCTGTAAGAGTGCAGACAGAGGGGCACGTCTGCTGTGCGTGAAGAGGAGTGCATGCAGGGTGTGGGTGAGACATGTCTCGTACAGATGTGAGTAAACGTCCATGTCTCCGAGAGCAAGTGTGCCGGTGGTCTAATTGGTAGAATAGAAATATTAAGTTAGTCTGGAGTTAATTTAATGAGGCGAGCTGAAGCGGGGCCGACGTGGTTAGGAACTGTGGGAAAACGGGCTTCTGCACTTCCACGGACAGAAAAGGCTGGAGTGTGGCTCTGTAAATGCTTCTATGGATGTGATTTTAGGTGAACTCTCTCTGGCTCTCTCCTCATTTGGCCACGTTACCATGGTGATGAGAGGAGGCTCGCTTTGGCGGCCCATAATTTCCTGAGAGCCTGCATGGATGTGACATGTCCTTTTCAAGCGAGCCATTGTTTGGATGCTGATTTATGTGTTGCACTTTATCGCCACCTCCTTCATGCCTCGAACTCGGGGGGGATGGCAAACATTTAAAGAATCAATACATCTGATTAAAGCGCCTCATTGGAGATTTGTTTATCGGGTTTTTGTCCTGGTGGGAGCCGCCCTGCAAGATAGCTTAATTGTAACTTTTTTTCATCTTTTGTTTTTTCTGTTCTCTCTCTCAGATTGAAAAAAGCCCACCCTCTCCCCTCCCAGGGGGCGTTCCACTCACACAACAGAGTCCAATCACAAAACAGCCCTTTTCCCCATCCCTTCATGGTCAGCCTGTTGAGTTCACAAGCTCCTTTTTTGTTCTTTTTACTTTTTATTTCTGCTGTCCCTCACAGAGCTACTCGAGGTTGGAGCAGATGGAAAGGTTGTAGCGAGGGGGAAAATAAGTCAGGAAGGAATAGGAGGACACCATGCAGAGGGTGAAGCAGTCCAGCCGCGATGCTTGATGAGCTCCATCAGTGACCAGCAGAAACTCTTTCTTTTACTTTGACTGATCCCAGGAGGAACAAAAGAACCAGACCAGGCAGCCTTGAGGAAGTTATCCTGAAGAGAAGCTCAGGACGTCAAGAGAAACGCACTCAACTCTGATGTTTGTTAAAGATAAGGAGATGCTGAGAGGGACAAAATAGCAAAGGAATCAGTTAAAATCAATAAAAAAGGTGTGCCCAAAAAGACTGTTCCAAGTGGGGGCAACACTTTTACCGAAATTAAACAAGATAAAGAGTCAGATCAGGAAAAGAGGTAAATAATAAAATGGCCAACTCAGGTCTTCAGTTGTTGGGTTACTTTCTGGCATTAGGAGGCTGGATTGGGATCATCTCCACCACAGTCTTGCCTCAGTGGAAGCAGTCGTCCTATGCCGGGGATGCCATCATCACAGCTGTGGGACTGTACGAGGGGCTGTGGATGAGCTGTGCCTCGCAGAGCACAGGGCAGGTGCAGTGCAAGATCTTCGACTCCATGCTCTCGCTGGACTGTGAGTATAAGCTGGGTCCCGCCAAACCCTGCTGTGTTGTAACTTTTGTCCTCACACTGAATTCTATGTGTTTGCTCTCTGTTTTTTTGAATTGTACTTTGAGATTTATTTTAATAAATTCTATTCATGATAGAATAAATTAACAATGAGGACCACAAAAACAGACACATCTAAAAGCCTATATTAACATTGTGGTTCGAAATTTCTGCAAAAATGACAGATGGAATTCTATGTTTTTATATATAAAGAGTTTTTTTGTGCGTTTGCAAATTTGAATATATTTTTTATGTTCTTGACTTTTCCACATTTTGCCATATCTTTTAATGATTTCTTTGGGAAAATATTTAAAAGGAAGACTGTCCTCAGTCTAGGCCTGGAGGAATCGTCTCACCTGGACTTCTCAAGTTTTGTGCTTGCATTTATGATCTTTATTTCCCGCTAAAAGCTTGGCAAGGTGCTTATTTTTTCTATTTACCGTATTTTCCGGACTATAAGTCGCACTTTTTTTCATAGTTTGGCAAGGGGTGCGACTTATACTCCGCAGCGACTTATATTAGAAATAAATTGAAATAAATACATTGTTAACCCTCCTGTTATGTTCATTTGTGAGGAACAGAGATGATGTTTCTGGGTCAATTTGATGTTTGAGGTATGTTAAGTGTTAAGAGGATGTTAAGTGACTCAGAGAATCAGCAAACTTTTTTTTACAGTAAGATCTTGAAGGCTAACAACATAATATTCTATTTTCCAATGATTTCATAGATTCAGAAATGCAATAAAAGTGAAAACTGTTTCTACAAATACAGGATGAAAACAGAGTATTAGTTAGCCAATGATGCTTCATGAAAAGAATAAATAAATAAGTTTGAGAAAAAATTACTGTGAAATTATTAGATAAACAGTCTGCTATGATTTTGTCATATAAGGTTGTGAAAGTTAAAATGCGACTTATAGTCCAGTGCGACTTATCTGTGTTTTTTTCTACTTTATAATGCATTTTTGGGCTGGTGCGACTTATACTCCGGTGCGACTTATAGTCCGGAAAATACGGTAACCTGTTAGATCACAGAGCTGTCTTTCCAGCATCAACATGGTAATGTTTGCTAGATATGGACAC
Organism: Oryzias latipes; assembly: GCF_053564925.1. Taxonomy (NCBI): domain Eukaryota; kingdom Metazoa; phylum Chordata; class Actinopteri; order Beloniformes; family Adrianichthyidae; genus Oryzias; species Oryzias latipes. The sequence goes on along the minus strand of NC_136241.1, from coordinate 27,114,625 downwards.
TCGTCTCGATCACTTGGCCCTACAATGCAGATTCAGTCTCATGTTGGAAAAAATTGGACCAACATACTTAGAAAAAAGGCAGAAAACACTACTGCAGGTCAAACAATGTTTAACTTTGAGATCAATTTTTCAATTCTTCAAGCACATAGAAAGTCACAGTTTATATAGATTTCTCTATTCTAGATCACATAAAGTGAAACATTTTTCTATATTACCATGTTTGATTCTGTAGTCATTAGCAGTTCTGCCACAAATGACATAAACATTTTTATTTTTGTAATTATTTAAACTTTTCTTCTCCCTGTTGCACATATTTTACATTGCTTTTGAGTATTTCCTCAGAAGTGTGGAAATCGCAGTTTCTGTAAACCTGTTCCTTTAATGTAGTCATTTGTAACTGAATTCCAGATCATCTCTGAGATGCAAAAGTTCCCAAGCTGTAAATCTCACTAGAAATTATGGATCTTTAATGAACTTCTATTCGTGTAATGTGTGAGAAATGCCAGCGGGCGAGGAATGTGAGTTCAGACGTAAATCAGCTGTGAATATGAGCTTCCTGTCATCTCCGATCTGTAAGCAGTGGCTCATAATTAATGGCACACAGATTATATGAATCCATCCATCTGCTGTCTGCTTCAATCATCCCATTAGAGATCCTAATGAAAGACTGTGCATGGGAGAGCTTTGCCATATAACAATTTCAGAAAATAAACATTGTTTTCTCTGTGGTTTAGTATGCAGTCTGCCTTTTTTCTAACATTTGATTTAACACATTTTCAATAAGGGCAACAGGGGCGCCCTCCAAGCTGATGTCCCATCTCCTTTGGTTCATTCCAGTCATGTAAGAACAGCGTATTGTCTTTGGGCATGAATAGAGGGTGTCAGGAGAAGAAAAGGGCAGTGTTGAGCCCAACAGCAGAGATATTCCCAGAATGCACTCCGTCTTATGCACGCATTGTTCCACTTGTTTTGGAACACACCCTGTGATTGAAAACAACAGACAGGTGTACCCTCCAGCCCCCTCCCAACAGATCATGTCATGCACCTTAATCTGAATTGAACTTTGGTTTAATCCATCAGTCAGAGTTGTCTAGCAGCTCATCTCCCTTGGATGCGTTCGCAGCAGGAGCAGCATGTGATGGTGGGTGTAATTGTTCAGCAGACTGTGCAGACTTTGTGCGCTTTATTGAAGCTTTTGCTCAAGCAGAAAATGATAGTCAGTGTAGAGGACAGGCGAGAAAAAAAAAAGTTATTTGTTGTGGGAGTAGAGCGGCAAGAGGGTGCTGAAAGGACAGCTCTGTGGCATCTGTTGTCACACCCAGTCACTTTGTGCTCTGGAAGAGGAGCAGTTTGGGGTATTTGTTGAGTGAAAGCGTACATTTTTTTCCCCTTTGGGTGATAAATCTGTTCAGTCAGTGAGAAGGGGTAATCTGTTTGTGGTGTTTTCAAGCATAAGTAAGGTGTAATTCTTATAACTCAAACTATTTTAAGAGTTAAACACCAGTCCCACTTTGTTTTCACCTTTTTCCAACCACCATAGAGTTTAGGAAACTTAACCAAGTTCTTAGTTTACACAGTTTAAGCAAAAAGAAAATTATGATAGATTTAGGCTTGTAAATTTCAATTTGACCTAAAAAATGTAATTCCTTCACTCTAATATGGATCAAGAAAATGAGCCATACCACAAAAATTTCCAGTTTGCCACAAAAATAAAAGCCTGACATTAGCTAAGAGCTCAGCCACTTTGAGGATGACCACTATGTGTTTTGAAGCCCGATTTCCAATGTCTCCCTACCCATGATGTTTTCCCAATAAGAAACACCCTCCAGTACATGTTATCTTGCAAGGAAACACTAGAGAGTAGCTGTTCCGTCAAATACATGATCTTTTTGTATAATAAGTCGATCATATATCAAAATGGTTGAACAATCTAACCTTAATCAAATCAGTCAGTGGTGTCTTTAGTCATGAACAAGAGACACCCCGAGAAGCAAATGGTCAAACTACATAAGCGACCGTTTGGGAAGCCCACCTGATGATTTCGAATCTTCGTCAAATTGCTTTGCAAACCAGTGTGACAGCAATTATTTCATGCACTGGAAAAAAAGAAAAAAGTAAGACAGATTTTCTTTCATCTTTTAGGTTTTTAAGAGATTTGGGGTGATGCTGACAGAAAGGGGACTATATAAATAGTAATGCAATTGTTGATTTTTGTTGTAATGGGTCCAGTGTGGGTGGTAAATCTGAGGAGTAACAGATGACCTCACAATAGGACTTTAGAGTGATTTAACACACAAGCAGGCACACAGAGTGTGAATGAAAGCATGTGGCTGGCACTGCCAGGCTTAGCTGCAGAATGAGAGAGGGGCTGATGGGTGAGCCTGCCTGCTGCCACCTCCCCTACAACCCAAAGGCCCCAAGTGCTTCATCAAAGCATGACCGCAGTGCAGTCCTTTAGCAGAGACCCCCAAATGACCTCCAAATAAAACATAGATTTCCATTAGATGAAAAACAACAACATAGAAAAAACTCAAACCTCTCTCTGTTAGAGACCAACCATCAAAAGTAGCTGAGCAGCCATGAATCAGACTTCAAAGATCATTCATAAGTCATAAATCGCCTCAGATCAGCTTCTGAAAAGCAGCTTCATTGATGCAGCACGAATGATGCTGTGTGTGCTTTTGTCACAGAAAGAAACGATGGCATTGACTTTTTATTCAGGCTGTTGCTCAACCACTATTTTTTAAGCCATTTCTTTGAACATGAATCTATTGTCTGTGTTGTTTTGATGAAATTCATTCGTTTAAACTCTGACTTTAATGAATCAGAAGCCAAATACGATCAAGTATCAAGTATTATTGAAAGTTACACAGCACTATCCGACAAACATCTGAATAAATTTGAGCAAACCACAAGCAGTAACACTTGTCTGAAAAAAAGATCAGCTGAAAAAAAAAAGAATTGATGAAATATTGTTGACCAAATCCACCCCACAATGTTTTTAACAAACACAAGATGGGCATAAAGACCCTGATGTCCCTCTGAGCTGTCGTCATAATTTGATGTTGACACAAAATTGTGAGACGCAATACACAACTTTAAGATGATTTCCACCTGGACCCTTTCTCACTTTCTTTCTGTCTCAAAAATTATCTCAAATCAGTCCCACGTTTGGCTCGTCAGACAGCTCTAGTGACTTGCTTGAGTCAAAAAACTAGAAAAAAGGGTATTTTAAAGCCAAAGTTTGCAATTAAAATAATTTATATTTATAGTAATGTTGATTTCGCCTATCAATGGGTTCTGGACTGTTGGCAAACATGTATAACTAAATAGTCAACACCTGCAATATCAAAGTGTTGTAAACTGGTCTCATTTTTATGATGTTTTCTGACTTCTAAAACTAAAATGAGAGCAGTTTAGGATTTCAGTCTCAAGCAAAGACTCTGACTGTTTTGAGGAAGAAATGTGCAACTTAAAAAATGTGAAGATAAAAAAATATAATAAATAGGTTGTTACTCAAGTAAAATAAAATAAAAATAAAATAAACACAAAACAGATCTTTAAACCAATTGTGATCTTTTATTTTGAAATTTTCTCCGTGCAAGTTCAAAATTACAGAAAGTTTTTGTTAAAAGGTAAAATAATGCAATTTTTCCTGAAGTCTGAATGAAATCATTAAGCAAGGCTGCCTAGATCGTCTGATGCTATACCCTGTTCTCATTTGGACAGCTCATTAACCTTCACTTTTGTTCCACTTATGCTTGTGAGCAGCAGTAAAGCCTGACTGCTGAGGAGACGGCCCCTTAACAACAAGTTGTCTTTGTAGGAAAGCCACACTAAATCCTCTGTGTGAAACATGTAAACCAGGACCTCCTACAGGCGCTTTGTGTTCCACCCACTGTCACTGCATGTGTGCACGCATTGTGCACTTGCAAGTTTAAATGGGTGTGTGTGATTATGATTAAATATGTTCCTCCCACTGAGCTATGTGCGCACGGAGGCCTGTGCGAGCTTTGCTTGGGATTCCATGAATGCGAAACCACAGAGCTATTAGATGTGAAGTGTCACTCAAGGACCCAGAAGTTGACCCAGATAAACTCCTCTGGAAAATGAAAAAAAAACTTAAAGTGTCCCCTTCTGGTTGAGTCAAAATGCATGCGGTCTTTCGTCAGTCTTACTAAGCATCAGCGTTCTTCTGTAATTATTGCTTCAGTGTCTGGAATCATTATGTGTGACTGCAAGTTGAGTGCTAAAAGCATGTTTGCTTTCTTCCCTCCTTCCCACTGTCCTCTCTGTTTTTCTTATCCTCCATTGAATCTTTCTGCATTTTCCCTTGTGGTTTTCACCTCCTTTCCTCTTCTGAATCTAGACCACATCCAAACGTGTCGGGCTCTCATGGTGGTGTCGGTGCTGCTGGGCTTCATCGGCATCATCGTCAGTGTTGTGGGGATGAAGTGCACCAAGGTGGGAGACAACAACCCGTCCACCAAGACCCGCATCGCTGTGACTGGAGGGGCGCTTTTCCTTCTTGCAGGTGGAATTCCTGGTCTATTTTTTTGGGGTTTTTTTTACCATCAAAACGTACAAACTGAATGTTCTTTATTTGGGTAATTAAGCAGGAGGGGCCAGTTTCTACAGCCTGAAACCGATGTTCTGTAAACAGGATGTGGTCATTTGGGCATTTAACCTCGGTCATAAACCAAATTCTTGGAGGAGAAGATGATCTAACTACAATTTGGTTACAGTAAATATCTGCAGGCGTGATAAACAAGGCCTAATGCTGTGCTTCCACAGGTCTTTGCACGCTGGTGTCTGTGTCCTGGTATGCCACTCAGGTGTCCTATCAGTTCTTCAACCCAAACACGCCACTCAACGCTAAGTATGTGGTCTTTTCTTTGCTTTCTTAATCAAGGAATTACCCATGAGCAAGGTGTTGCCTAAAAAAAAATAAAAAAAATTTTTGAGTGGGCTCTTTGTTTGAAAGTTCATTCATCATTTTAACATTTGCTTGGATATTTTTAGGTTTTGATTTTTTTTCTTCTTCAGCAAGTAAAATCTGATTTTTTAATTGGATAATTTTAGAAACACACTCCAATCATCTATTGATGTATTTTAAAGCGTTCCCAGTGGTCTTTTTGATATGATTGTGCTTTTTTTATCCAAGAGAACAAAAAAAAAAAAAACCTGTCATTTTTAAAGACATAGTTTCTCCAGAGCAGCAGGTGATCATTAGATATTCACCTCAGAGTTGTGGGTGGGACAACTGGTGTAAAGCAACCCCTCCCCCCCTTTCCCTCCCTGTTGTCTAGAGCTCCAAGCATGGAGCTTGTTGCCCACCCATTGTCTTTGCGTCATTAAAATATACTCTTTTTCCAACAGCATTTGTTTCATCGGCTAGTGGTTTACATTTATTTGAGTAAAGGAAGAATTTTCTTTATAAATGTCCTCCATCACCAGAAAAAAACACTCTGAGAACTTAAATGAAGAATTGCACCACCCTGATTATTTACTGTATGCTGAGGAAAACACTATAGGAGTGGGACTACCGTATATACGTTTGTTTCTTCCAACTCCCTTTAATACAGCTAATCAAACTCAATTTGACTTTATCTGATAATCAGAGTATTTAATGAATCTCATGGGATTTTTGTGCGTACTATATGCAAAACTGCAATATGTTTATTTTGATTAAGAGTAATTATACAGTTAAGAATATGGCATCATCTTCTTTTATTTTGATTTTCTGATCAAAGTTTTACTATCTGAAATAGGCTTGGTAAATCAGTTTTTTGTCATTTTATCATTCCATTACTTTTAATGCTTGAAACAAATCAATAAACCAAATCAAATCATTCAAAACAACATTGTACCCTCATTCTACAAGTTGACTCCTGTTTCTGTAAAACGTTGGAGTTGACAAAGTCATGATTGTAGATTTTTCACCCAGTCCATGATTATGCTTTGCTAAAAACTATAAGCAAAATCCTGCGACAGACTGGCGACCTGTTCAAGGTGTCCCCAGCCTTCGCCCATAAGTGACCGGGCTAAGCTCCGGCAGCCCCGTGACCCCGAAAGGGAACAAACGAAAGAAAATAAATGAATGAATAAACAAAATCTGTGCATTTTTGATCTAAGGATTTGTCCAAGTGTATGGAACTTCTTGCTTTAATATGATCTTGATGAAATCTTCCTTAAAGGTTGAAAAGCCATATTAAGCCAGAAAAAATGTGAGATCTGAAAAGCTTTAAAGTTTTTCTGATGAGCCAGAATCCTTTTGAAAACAGTTTTAACCTGAAAGCTAAAAGTGTGTTGGGTAAAACCTGCACTCCTGACACAGCTGTTTTCCACGCAGGTATGAGTTTGGCTCGGCCTTGTTTGTGGGATGGGCAGCTGCCAGTCTGACCGTCCTGGGCGGCTCCTTGCTGTGCTGCTCCTGCTCCAAAGAGGACATACGAGGGCAGCAATACTACCGCCAATCACAGCCTTCCACAGCCAGGGAGTACGTGTAAACCCCGCCCCTACTTCCAGCAGTCACCCCAAACAGAGAGCTGAGGACACGCTTGACACCAACCCTTGATAAGACACTAAAAAGACTGCTATGCACGCAATCATCTGGCAATCAAATGCAGAAACATCGGTGCAAGTGTTGCAAAGTAAAAAAAACAAAACACACTTTTTTGTTACTGATATAAGCTTTTGCAGTAGATAGAAACCATTCGTGTATGATTTAGTGAAAATTTATTTAACTTTAAAAAAAAGCGTACATTTAAAAACAAGTATTTCTCGCAAGAACGATATGACAAAAGTGTAGGACACCAGAGATCTGGGTTTGGAGCTTAAATATCCAGCACTGCAAAACCTCACCAGCATGTCCTATGCTTCCTGGTTGGAGCTGCTTTGGTGTTTTTTCTCCTCATGCATTCACACTCCACTGGTGCAGTCAGATTGTGTAAAAGTAGACAAACCACATGATGAATGTGGACACAGGATGAATGATAATCTTCATCGATGGATAAACCACAGTGCTGTAAACAGGGGGACATTAATTTTTCCACCTTTATACTGTATTTTCCGCACTAAAGGGCGCACCATATTATAAGGCACAAATCAATAAATCGTCTTTTTTCAATATATTTAAATATTTAGAGCACAATAATAGAGAAAAAGAGGAGTCAGAGATAAGACTGTTAGAAAGTCAGACTTTAACTGAGTTTACAGTTCCTCCAGGGCCGTATTCCCTTACTACTCACTGCATAGTGCTCTATATAGTGCATTCGCCATTTTGTCGCGCTGTCCAAATCTACAAATCCAAAACTGAGTGCCCAAGAAATTTCCTAGAAGTCTTGTTAAAAACCCCCACTGTGGATCGATGCTCACTTGGTGACTATAGACCACAAGTCATTGTGTTTAATCAAGTTTTGCGAAATAAAAATTCTTAAATGTATTTTTTTTAATAAACCATCAACGTTTTTATACACACACTACACTTTAGCCATGTTGGAAGTGGTAGCCACTTTAGCCTATTCACAGTACCTGTAACTCTCAACCTTGTTTGCAACACAGGAAAAAAACCTAAAACAAACATTACTGTGACTGTGCCAGCTCCTAACCTTTGACAGCGCTGCCGTGGCCACACCCAACCAAACATTTTGACAGAGCACCGTGTATCTCTCTAAATTCCTTTGAAATAAATGAATCCAACCAGAATTAATCCATATATGAGGTGGTCCAGATTATAAGACACACTAACTTATGAAAAATATTAAGGTTTTTAGGTGCCCCTTATAGTGCGTAAAATACCCTACTCAACTAATTACGTAATTTATAAAGATTTGTAGCATAAATGCAGCTTCTTAATATTTTCTGCAAGTGCAGGACTTTGATTCATGCTGATTTGTGTTTCAACAGTTCAGAAACAGTTTTTTTCTTTTTCTGTCTAAAATTACTCAATTAGAGCTTCACTTGGAGACACAACCTGAACTGCAGGAGTGGAGGTACATTGTCACACACCTCTAATGAGTTTGTGCACTGTTGGTTATCCCTGTTGTTAAGACAGATGGAAACTCGTCTTCACCACATGCCATCACACTTCATTTACTAACGCAATAATCCAGCTTTGTATTCAAACCCAATTCACAACTGTGTGTGTGCCAAAAACAATTCCAACTTGTCTCATAGAGTTCTGCCATTAAGCATCGATCACACAGTGAGTTATAAGCTACTCTGTTAATCTCTTGATTGCAAACTACTGATAAATCCGGGCAGACGAAGTAGAATGGATACCTGCAGCTAGCCCCCACTCTGGAGAGTCAAATTGGCTCTTGAGTTCCCCTCTTGATGGCCTCACATCCATTTGCTTTGTGTTTTGAAAAGAGCCATCACTGTTCCAGATAACAAAGTCTTTAACTTTTCTCAGAATGGTGCCCAGTTGGACCGTTTCCTCTCTTCTTGGAAGATACTTGTTGTTGAAGTGCCCTGTTATGCTCAGACTGGGAAGTGCTACAAGCTTACAGGAATTTTCTTGCACACTTTTAACCTTTTAGGCACTGAAGAAGCAAATGTACTAAGGTGCCTTTGTAAAATAGTAGGTCTTCAAAGGTCAAATAATACAACATTTTATTTCTCTTAATAAGCTGTATTGCACAAATATATCTCAGACTTTTGAAAAAAGTTGTGCCTACTTTCTTCTGGGCTTTATCAACAGGCTAAGCAAACTTTTGAATGAAAAGTAATACCAGACACATTGGAAAGGTGCTGTTGCTCCCAATGCCGACCGATCGCCTTTCTGTCTGCCTCGTCAGATTCATGCAAATTTAGATGATTGAGATAAAAAAGACCGAATGACAGAATGTGTCTTAACCGCTGCCACTTGTCCTGGTCTGAACACATTTTCAATTAGCAAAGAGTGGGGTAACTGTTGCACATGCTTGTTCTGTCAAATAAATGAGTTGAAACAGTGAGAACTGACAGAGTGAGTGTGACATCATCCCTAGAAAATGGCTTACTTCCAGCTCCAAAGAAATTACGCCAAGATGCAGTTTTTCTGCAGTGTCATGTTTGGAACCAGGCCTCATCCGGAAGCAGGGATTGGTCCATGTTGGTCTGAATCAACATTTCTTTGGCAGCCACTCTCACCAATCAGGAATGAGCTTGTTAGAAAGCCACACCCCTACCACTGAAACCAGGCTTGGGAGAATCTGTCAAACATTTGGAATATTCAAAGTGAGACCACATAATCCTAATGAGGCATCTGATTGGCCAGTTTATAACTTCAACTACAAAACAAATGTTAAGAAAAAAATTAGGATTAGCAAGAACATGTTAAAAAGGTAGCAGACATAAATATTTGACAGCAGTTTATTTCTCAATTTTAGGAGCCGGCAGGTACTTCCTGTTTGGAATGTGACATGGGAGGGGTCACTCAGGCCAATGCTTACGCGTCAATGTCTCAGATTCTGTTGCTCTGCCAAACACCAATACATTTTAATGACAGTGGAAATTGTTAACAGTCAACTTTTAGATTGGAATCTAACCCAATTAAGTCATTTGAACGAGCATTTATTACGACTTCCTGACCTACATTTAAACCTGACATTCCGTACTTCTCCTGCAGTGACCCAGATTAGTTGCTGGTCGTGGTGCGGTAGGCATGGATGAAACTCTGGGATGTCTGTCATTGTTTGCACTAAACCTTTTTAGGCAATAGACTCCTGGTCAACTGACTTTTAACCCCTCCCGTGCCTCTGAACTTGTACTAACTCTTGTCTCTGGACGTGATAACCCTGGGGAATGTCTCTTGATCTTGTGATGCCTCCTCCCCCTCGTGTCTTCTCATTCTGTTTTTCTCTGGTTCTCTTCTTCTCTCCTCTAATTCAGGGCAGAGTTGTTGAGTGAAACTAGTTTCCCTGACTGATCAGCCCCTGCTTTTTATCGAGGATTGTTCAACTGTCCATCCACTGACTTCCCCTTTTTTTTAATTCAAATTTTGGACTTCCTTGTATTGCAGTCTTTTTCAATATCACCCACCAAAATTCCAGTAGGACCCAAGGTGTACTGTGTTCCCAATTTCCCCACCATCTGAACCTTTTCTGTAAACAGACTTTATAAGAAATCTTATTTTTTTTTCAAGTTAGCATTAAGGCAACATAATTTGGACCCTACCCTACAACTTCTGGCTGTGATATATGTGTCCTTTGGTTTATTTTGACTGCTGTGACTGTACTCTGACTGAAATATCTTTTTTTTTCCCTTTTGAATTGCAGACCAAATGTAAAAAGTACCCCACCAGAGAAAAGGGAGCAGTACTTGTAGTTTGGGAGAGTCTTCTGGCCTTACCATGGTTTAGGTTTCTGTCAACAGACAAAACCCTCTCACTGAGGAATTCAAAACAGACAAGAATGTGTTTCTTAGTAGTTTTCTTGGGTGTTGAAGAGTGTTTGGGGGTTAAAAGAAATAATCTCCTTGTCTGTGTTGTTGACTTTTGGTGAGACAGTCATTCAGGGTATGTTTTCTATAACATGTTAAAATTCCTGGGTGTAAATACCACCTTTCCTGTTCTTTTTTTATGTACTACAAGCATAATGTTTTACTACAGTGCCTTATAACACGTATCTGTGTATATGTACATACGTATCTGACCACATCCCCTGTGAGGATGTGTCCACAGCACCTCTGCCAGCAGTTCCATGTGCCTTTTCCAAGTTTGGATTCCTGGAAAGGAATATGATGCTGCCGTACCACTTCTGAAACAACAAACACATCATGTCTGTAAATGCCACTGTCTGTCAGAAGCTCTGTGCCTGTTTGCGTGTAGCCTTGATTGAGGAAATGTTCTTTTTCTTTAAGTGCAAACATGACGTTGTGTGACAGAGTCCTTGTAGCTTTGACTCTGAAGGATGTACTGTTCTGCGTCTTCTGTACTAAGAAACCCCTGTTTGTTGCAATTATCTACCAATCCTCAGTCTAATTACGACCTCCTCCTTGTTGTGTATTATCTCATTTACCGCGTACCCTCCTGTATTTCTTTTAGAATGAAGTAAACAGAGACATGAAAATGCATTTGGCTGTGACTCTGTGGTTCCCTTCCTTCACCATTCCAGCTCCAGTCATTTTTTTTTTTTTTTTTGTACCCTGTTGTTCAGTAATTGCAGAAGAAGAATTCCTCTTCTGCTTCGCTGCACTGAGGCACCTTCTCAGAGCGGGACTCACCACTGCTACAACTGACAACAAGGCTTGAAATCTCTCGTTGTTTTGTTGAGTTTATACAAGCAAATGTTAAACTGTGAGTTCAGCGAAAGACGATTCCTCTGAGTATTTATCGCTAAACTCCAGTTTATACCTCTTATATCTTTTTTTAGCTCTACTTTTTTTGGGATAGAAATAGGATGAAATATGATGTTTACATTGCTGTTAAAATGCGATTCTTCCCTTTAAATCCTTTTTTATTATTATTTTTCAAATTACATTTTTTTAATCCTCAAAAACATTGTCCAAATGAACAAAAATGACTTAACTCAAAATTAAGTTTATCAGTTTTTGGTTTTAACGTTTTTAAGAGCAAAACCAATTTTGAGAAAGAATTCAACCGGTTACAAAGGAAGTTGTGCATCTCTTCACACCACAAAACAGGATGACTGGCCAAACATGTTCCTATTAACCCTTGTGCTATCCTAGGCACTTTGACATGGGAGTTGGGTCATCTAGACCCACTAGACAGTGCGCTGAACTTTTTTCTTCAATAATTTGTGATCTTCACTGGTGTCCATAGATAACATGAAATCCTCTCCACCTTTATCCACCTTTGTCATGGTAGGGAGAACACGTCAATGGTCATCTTGACCCCATAGGATAGCACAAGGGTTAAATCACTGAAAAAGAAACTTTCTGACAGAATGGAAGATATTGAAGAGCTCCAAAAAAACCTCATCATGTTACCATCTAAATAAATTCAAAGGGAAAGGAAAGAAGCAAAATCAGGGATGATGATTAGTCTGAGAAACACATTTGTAGGACTTGGAGACTGCAGGTAAGGGCTAAAATTCCCACATGGAGAAAACATGGAATATTGAAAAACTTTATCTGAACCTTGTGAACGACAAAAAAATCAAGGACACATGTAGGAGATCATAAATAAAGCAGAACAACATAGTAAAGAAGTGCAAAACTCACTTAACGCAGTAAAGGTCAAAGCTCACAATTCATCAAAGAGAAAGAGAGTTTAGGTTTAGGGAGTAAACAGAAACACAACGACTCGCCTCACATTTGACAAAAAAACATCTGAATTGTTCTCAAAACCTTTTGACAAAACGTCAAAAGAGTAACTTTCTGGAAAGTGTGAAACCCGTTTCAACTTTAGTTAAACAGACTTTCAATAAAAGAACATTGCAGCAGTTGGACATGGGGGTGCAAGTATGATGGTGTGGGTTGCTTTGCAGCTTCAGGAGCACAAGCTTTTGTTATAATTAATGTAATCATGATCTCTACCTGAAAATTGTTAAGCTCAATGGCGTCTATATTTATCTGTCAGCTCGTGAGTTCAGGAGTGCCTGAATTTAACAGAGGAGCAATGATCCAAACACTGCAATAATTTGAACCTACTTTAATTATTAATCATTAAAAAAGGTTTCCACAGCTTTTTGTGCAGACACAAGTTGTAACTTCAGTTTATTATATTTACATTAAACTATGAATTGAATAAGAAAATGGTCATTGAAAAAGGTCTAATTTCAAAATGTTACTATGTTCCTTGTAACTGGATTAACCCAGCTGTTCTCTTTTTTTGTCATCAAAGACAACTGTTTATGCCCAAAAACCAAACTTTCTCTTGATTGAAAAAGGCACCACCAACCTTATTTGGTGTAGGGGGAAGTAACTTTTTTCACCTGGGCTATAGGCAGGCTCGAGCACCTTTTATGTATACATGAAAATTAATCTTTTTTTTAAAACAAAAATGTGTATTTACTCACCCAGTCTATGTCTTATAACCCAATATAAAAAGGTTTTGCAGCACTCAAAAAAACAACACAATCTAATGCAATACTTTGATAGAGAAGTTAGGATAAAAAACAAAAAAAACCCCAATTGATTCTTAAATCCCTACTTAAAAAATATAACAGGTGGATGCAGAAATGTGGATGGTGCTGCAAACTGAAGTGGTTGCTAATGAGCATGTGCAGAAGTTTTAATGAGTCGTCCTCTGTACAACACAAAAAAAGTTTTGCACCAAAAAAAAAAGAACAATAAAAGAAATTAAGTTAAAACCTGCAAGAGCTCTATGGAGAACATGTTGACTGAAGTCTTCCGCTGAAGACAATTGCTCATCTCAGCCCCATGAAAAACAAGGAAATGTCTGGAGTCACAAGGACTTCTTATTCCTCACCAGTTTTAAAACAAAACTTACCTTTTTTGCAAGCTTTTTTGAGAGAATTCCCTAAAATCAAACCCCAGAATTTGCATAAATGTGCCAACTTCATTTATTACCCTGCTAAGATGCATTCCCCAGAGGTTTGATGGAGCTGGCAGCTGGAACAGACTGTCCAGGAGTTTGCATGCAAAATCAGAAAAAGGCCGTTTGAGCAGAAGCTCCCTGGGGACTGCAGGGGTGAAAGCAGAACGTGGACGTGAAATCTCACATGCACTTGACATTTAAGGGTGCACGCACATTACCTGTGACTTTACAGCTTGGGAGCCATTCACACAGTTTGAGGCCGTCGTGCAAAGCAGCTCCTTTCCCACATGGACGTCTGCTGGAACTCCATGTACGGACACAGAAGCAGTGGTAGAACTTAAAATGTGCCAAAGTCAGACCCGGTTGTGATGCATCATAAAACTGAACTCTTTCGTTCATGTTGAACTGGGTTTGTGGATACACGGAGCAAAGGTTACAGAGAAGCCTTCTGCAGAAACCGAACAATTACAGTAAACACAGGAATGTGTTTGCCGTCTGTCAGTAGTGGAGGATTGATTTCTCACACATGCATTTGATTAAAACTCACAAATGGTGGCTTCCAGGGACAGTGGACTTCTTTATGCTTTAACTGTAAATACAAAAAAAAACTAGAAATGTGTTCCCCTCAGAAACTCAAAAACATTTTAAATCAAATTAGTTTGAAGTGATAATATGTTGTAAATGTTCAAACTAACCCATTTTGGTGAAACTGAAGTTTTTGCATTTGTTTGAACTGTGGCTGCAATTGTTTCTGCTTTTTTGAGAGATTGGTGATGAGAAACTGAGTGTGTTCAAGGAGTATTTGATAGGGTCCTTTTGAAAGGAATGCTGCCTTGATTCTGGGTTTGGTCATTATCATCATTAAAACAGAGCTGCAGGCTCATTTCCGCTACCAAGCTGAGTCCGATGAATTCCTCTGTCTGCCAGCGGACTCTCTGACTGGACTGAAACACCTCCAAGAGATTTTACCCACTTTCTCACTTCCGTGTGATTCCGGGAAGATTAGGTTCTGTTTGAATGAAGAAAATAACAAAAGGTGCCATCTCTCGTACATGTTTAAGTACATGCAGTCCTTAAAGCCCCACTCTGAACTTCTTTTGAGCTATTTTCAAAGTGTTCCCAGTGGTCTTTTGATTATAAGTATGCTGCTATTAGCCAAAGATCAAAATACTTGTATTGTTTTCAAAGACATAGTTATATCAGTAGTTCATTAGAAATTTCACCTGAGTTGTGGGCAGGACTGTTAGCAAGCTGCAAGCCCGCCCCCACTTCCCATGAACTGAAAGCTCTCTGTTGACATGCTCTCCCATTGGCTTGTGGCCCCTCACACCCCCAACTGAACTTGGAACTTGAAAAAAGTATCGTTGTAAAAAACAGTTTAGGACAGTTGTATAAGATGATTCCTGGTAAATGTGATCAAACAGCTGATTTACTCTTGAGGCTTATCTTTTCACTGCACATATAATGATAAACAACAGGACAGTAATAGGCTCCCTTTCTTTGAATGTGATGTTACTGATGCACTTTTCTCACAATTATTCTTCCATACAAGGAAGGTAAAAATGCAAACTGATGCATTGATTTATTTGCGGGCCCACACCATCACACCGCCTCCACCAGAAAATTATTCCCATATTTGTGTAGGCATTAGTTTTGTGCTCTCTGCATCTCCACCTTATGATCCAGCTGCTGCAGGTGCAATCATGACCCATGGGAATCCGTCCTGCAGGGGACACCAGAGGTTTTGATCAAGAGGTAACAGTAGTTCAAGCTGCTAAATGTTGGCTGAGATGTTTTGGCAAATCCTGATACAACTTTTTCTGCTCTGCTGCTTATTTTACAAAAGAATGTCTCATAGAACCACTATGTAAAAAGGGAAAATCATTATAGCATAAACACACAATTTTCTTCACTTTGGTTTGAGAAACTTTTACATAATACAAAGAAGAAATGTTTAAAATTACTTGAAAATATTCGTGTAGTCAACAAATGTCAGACAGGAATGTAGCGCAGATGCTACCTGTTGTGAAAAAATATAATAACCTACTGAGTGGAAACATCAAACATCCAGTCAGCAGCTAGCAAGAGATGAAACCCGGAGAGCTGCAGTTGCAGTCATCCTGCAACAGAGGGCGCCAGAGACCTCTGATCCACAGCTGCATGGCTCTAATGAGAAAACACAAGATGGACCACCCCAACTAAAACACCATGACTATACCGTAAGTATGTACATGTTTAAACCAATATAAGCAGCACACTTTATACAGTATAAACAGTGAAAAGATTTCAATTGCAAAGAAATCTGTCCTTTGAGAATTTCAGACCACTATTTTGTTTAACCATACAAGTGAAGCTAATCTTGAAGCAGGTGTGTGAACATAACTAGAAAAGACCCACGATTTGCTATATTGTTACATGTGCGTAAACTAACCATTTTTCACAGTAACACAACAGTTTCTCCACATGAATTGACAGAGAACATAATCTTTTATATTTTTCACTTCATTTCTACTGACTTTTCTAGCCCATTTAGTCCAAAGTTTGAGCAGAATTTTTAGATTTATTTGGTTTGTAATTACCTTTTTTTCCCTTTCATTAGCACATATTTTTTCTTAAACAGAGAAAACATAAAAACTAAACTGCAGAAAGTGTAACAGGTTAAAATAATCAAATCTGTTCAAAATTTTACAAACGAAATCAAAAAATTTTTTTTTGAAGAGAATTGATGTGTCCGCACATTTTTAGGTGAATAAAACAAGCAAAAATCCAATTTTGAATTTAATTTTAGAATTGTAAAAACAATTTTAATCAAATGGACTGGAAACATTTTGAATTGGATTGCATAAATACTAGATGGAATCAGTGACACTAGCAAAAGTTAAGATATGAAATAAATGAGTTTATAGTAAATAAGTTTAGTTTTTGTCTTTAATCAAAGTTTAGTTTCAACTCCATAATCCGCCCTAACGTTTCTCATAAACAAAAAAGAGAAATGTATATTTTAAACTCAATAACGTAAACATATTTTAACACTGAAAATAGGGGGAAAAAATAATTCTTCCTTAACATACCAACACACCTTTTTCAAAGCAGTAGCTTTAACTTTTATGTAAAAAACTTGACCTATTTGAGTCTTCAATCGTCTTGATGATGTTCTGAATAAAGAGCTTCTTGATTAAAGTAAACATTTTCAAAGTAAAATGTTTTGAAGCTGTTAAATAACATCTAGGATGACTTCCGTCCCACTTCTCCTCATCTTCTCTGACTTTTCACTTCTGCTCAAATGTAGAAAACAATCGTTTAATGATTTGAACACAGATGGAGGGGCAGACCGTTCAGACTGTGGAGCCAGCTTGGCTCCAGCTGCGGCCGTCGGCCTGAAGAAGGCAGTGTTTGTCTTCTAACTGTGCAGCATCTTTACCATCAGATTTGAGCTGCTGGTCATGAAAAAAAGAAAAAACACGTCTATAATTACTTTCACTGATGTATACTAAATCCAGAAAGCTCTATGCATATTAATTTTGAGCATTAACAGCTTTCTGAATAATTACAAGCGAAAAAAAGAAATCATTTCAAATGTATAAAGATTAGCTCAGGTCTTTTAAAAAAGCAAAAGATTAATACAAAATAAGGGATTTGGCTGCAGAACTTGGTTTCTAGCGACACTGAGACTTTTCACTGTGAATGTTTTGTCTTTGTGCAAACATCCGCTCTACTTTTAACTGTTCTGAACTGGACTTAGCGTGCTGAGTTTGCAGGTCCCTCTACTGTTTTTTCCCCCCATCGCACTCCTTTTGTCTGCATTACAGTTCACTCCATCTCGCCTGGAATCCTCGTAATCACCTATCGATTCCTCATCATCATTACCAGTGTTTGCGTGGTGCGAGGCGCAGCTGCACACGACCATCGCTTTGATCCCAACAAGGTCAGTGGAATCAATCCCCTTTGATTGGAGATCTGCTCCAAGAAACAACTGTTTCCACGGCGCTGGCAGCTCAGCACAAACTCTGTGGCTCTGAGTCCGATGTTTTAGTTCCCTCTTTTTTACATTTTAGCTCATTGTATGGATGACAAGTGTTCTGCTAACTGGTGATTAAGTGTTTGCAGCAAAAATTAATAGAAAAAGATCAATAATTTACAGAACCTTCTGTGGGATGTTAAAGTTGGAACCATTGAGGTTCCTCCATTTTTGTTCTGTCATATCTATCTATAAAACAAAATTTGTCAAATTTACCAATTTCTGTCAGTTTCATTTGAGCTTAAAAGGAAAATGTATAATGTATAAATTTTGGGAAATAAAAATATTAGTCAAGTAAGCAATATAAAAATAATATCTAAACTATAACTATTATGTCTTGACAGACATTTCACCCAGAAATGAAAAAAAAGTTATTTATTTTTATAAATAAATAAATTCATAAATGAATGAACGGTAAAAAATAAAAATCACACATGAAACTTGAGAAAAAAATATATATATTTTTTTTTTTATCATTTTAAAGCTTAAAACAAAAAATAAAAAAAAACTGGTTCATGTGACTTTTTAGAGCTCTTTTCCAAAGTCACATTTATTCATTTACATCTATATTTATGTAATTTATAATAAAAAGACTTTCATTTTGTTCATTCTTGAGCAAAATCTATTTTTTTAATAAAAAAATCCCAAAACAACAACATTTTTGAGGCAAAATTTACTTCTAACTTTAGAAATAGTTGTTTCTGTTCTCAGTTGAATTAAAATTAATCATAATATCAAAGGTGAAACAAATTAAACTACTAAAGTCAAATGTTTTCAGCAAGGACATACCCAAGTCATTTTATCATTTGTTCTTAATAAAAGTGCCAATCTTTTTTTGTTGTAAAAATGTTTAAATATGCAGAGCAAACTTTATCACCAGTAGGCACAAATCAATTAAATTTTAAACTTCAATAGCAGCAAACTTCTTACAAACAATGTCAAGCATTTTCATTTAGTTTGCCTCCGGCACATAAGAGAATATGCATCATGTTTGACTTGACTAATGTTTTCAGAATGCAGACAGATTTGTTTTATTTTATAGAATAGAATAGAATAGAATAGAATGCCTTTATTGTCACTGTGCACATGTACAATTTGCATCATACGCGTATACAATGAAATGAAATGCAGACTTCTTACCGTTTAGTGACCGTGTCGGTGCGTGACATCACTACTTTCAATGACTGTGAATTGAAAAAAAAACAGCAAAGGGAATGTGTGACCTGCAGTTGGCCTTTTATAGTAAAAACAATACCTACAGATAAAGAACAAGCTGTAAAATAAATTCCTAGACCAAAAGAATTAGAAAGTGAAAAGAATTAGATAGCACTAAATCAAAGAGCAATGATTTGAAAACTACATTTTGAACTTAAGTAAGTTGTTTCTTTTTAGAGGAACAACTCAATTAAAATTGATTAAGCCATTGTTTAAGTCCATCCCTTGCTCATTTGGCTTAGCCCTCCTCCCTCATTTATACAAGTTTGTTGTCCAAATTCTCTGACAGTGCGATGGCTAAATAGCCATTAAAGAAGAAGCACAGCCTGGAGTTGAAACATGGGTTTAAACTGAATCTCAACATTTTTGAAAAAATGTAGAGGTTTATATCTCTGTGTCCTCCCTGACCTCTTGTTGGCTATGACAGAAAAACTAATTGCAAGAGACCGATGATAAAAAGCATAAATAAATTACATTAAAAATTAGTAGTTTTTAGAATGTTTTTTTTTATTGCATTTTTTTAAAGACCCACCATTTAAAGTGGTGTTTGTGGTGTTTTTAACACATTGTAGTATTTTTTTAAATGATAAAGAACATCTATATAAAAGAATTTAAGATTAAAATAGCATTCATTTCTATATTCAAATCAAGATGAACTAGGAATAGATGAAAAATTCTGTTTGAAAAAGCGAGAGTGTTAACAAAGGGATGATTGGATTTTAGCAGAGGCCTATTTACATGCCGATAGTCCCGCCCACAAACAACTCAGAGGCCAGTTTCTGATGAACTCCTGCCGCTCTGCAGAAACTATGCTCTAGAAAACGACACAGGTGTTTTGATTTGGGATGAAAATGGCATAATCTCAATTAAAAGACCACTAGGTTTTAACTTCTTCTTACTCCATTTCGAACTATATGTTGATGTCATTTATTTTAATCATTTATCTTTATAATGTTTTCATTTGCTGTTTTCTTTTGTTGTTTTCTGTGTATTGCTCGAAATAAATTTACAAACACAAAGACCACTGGGAATGCTTTTAAAAAAGATCAAAATATGATTAGACTGGATCTTTAAGCAAAAACACCAAAAATGCTACCAGAAAGAGAGACAAAACAATAACATGTTTGAAAAAGGTCCATAGTCCAGCGTGCTTGAGATATTAAATTCAGACCATAGATGAAAAGATGCTCATGTTGGTTAAGGTCTCAACATCGCTCCAGCTGGAGAACAGGGTGGAGGAGGACCAGCGAACCATCTAGAATGCAAAAAGGCAATAATTCATGAATTTAAGTGAAAAAAAAAAAAAAAGACTGCTTGGTTGCGGAAAAAAGGCAGGCATTTTAGCCATTGGTTCAAAGTGAAGAACTAATTGCTAATGACGTGTGGAACGATGTAACAACCCAGCGCACCAGGAAGTCAGGTAGATCCTCCCTACTGAAACCGCGCCAAATCTTCAGTACAATAAAGTTTTCAATAAATAAAACAAATTTATTTATACTCTACATCTACAATTCTAAACAAAGTTAAAGTGAGACCCACACTTTTTTTTAAAATTTGGTATAAAAATTCTTACTATGAACATTTAAACCCAACCAAGAGTTTCTTTCTCCCACCTGTAGTTTTAAAAAAATGTTAATTCTCACTTGCGTCATCACAGAATCTGCTCAGGCTCTCACTTTATACCGCAATCACAGAATCACACATATCATTTAAGCCCTCGTACACACACATCCAAAGAGATGAAGATGCAAGACAACCCACTACAAGTCAGAGATGAACTCAAAGGCGTTTTTGGAGATCTGCACAGCTGTACAGCCGGCAGCTGACAGCTGGAGTGTTGGCCGAGTGTGAGAAAGATAAGCTGCTGTGATTATCATTGTTTTTGTAAAGTTTATCGCTCGCACTTGGCCGCACTTCCCCAGAAGCATTGTTACTCTGACACACGTATGAAGGGTGTTTCATGCCGCGGCACAAAACTTGATCTAATCTGTGTGTTTTCTCTTTGCTCCAATATTCCAGCGCTTTAATTGGCTCTGACAACTTGGCCAACTCAATTCCATCCAGTCTCTTCCAGAATGCCTCTCTATGTCTCTAATTGGGTCCAATCAGTCGGAGTGATATTTATCGATTCCCCCTCTTTCTCCAACAAACACGTGCCATCTCTTTCTCTTTCACACCGACCTCCCTTAACTCATTCTTCTTGTGTTGCTCCCTTCTAAGGAAGACGCTCTTCCTCCTCTCTTTAGCTAATTTTAGTATGAGCAAAATAATTATGATTGATGCAGGTGTCTCTTTCTTCCTTCAAAGCTTTTTAAAATAGACACCCCCATCCTTCCAGCCGCCCCAAAAGAAAAGAAGCTAATTAGCGCGAGTGGATGAGCGAGGAGAGAGGCCTTATCGAGCCGTTATCAGTCCGCCTGCCCCACAGCTGTAAAAATCATATTAGATATCTTAATCGTTCATTCTGGCAGGGGCGTCAGGGACAAACTTTCTCATTTTCCTGTCCAATTGACGTGCTATGTTTCCCCCCTCTAGTTTCCGAACGCACATTTTTTTGTTGTTCTTTTTTCGGCTGAGCCTGTGAATCGCTGATGGGACGCAGGACGCAAAAAGATGAAGACAAAAGGGGAAGAGCTGGAGATTAGCTAGAATGCACGTCACATTCTGAATGGAGACCATGCTTTGGATAATATTTCATTCTGAAAAACATGTCTGCATGTGAATGCAACAACAGGAATGTTTCACTTAGATATTTTGAAATGTCAGAAGAAAAAACAGTTAGAACAGGACTGAATTCCTTGACTCAATTTAAAGATGGAAAAGTAGGCTGACAACAGAATAACTGCAGTAGACAGAAAAATAAAAGTTTGAATGATTTACTCTGACACGTCTTTAAAGTTTGGATTAACTTTTAGTTTTCTAAATTGGCTTCTGACTTCTAATTTATTATAAATTGTCAAACAGTCCTGTTGGGACATTATCAGGATAATAATAATATTATTATAATAGGATTTTTCATGAAAATGGTATTGCAGAGTTGGGATTTTAGCACACAAAGGTCAACAAAAAAAACAGGCAAATGCTCCCTGGGCTGAAAGCAAAAATTCCCTCACAACTCCCTTTAAAGTTATATGGTTTAATGTGGGACTATCTAGCGCACTGCATTTTAAAATTAATTCAGACACCATGCTCACTATCTTTTTTATTTTTTATGGCAAATATGACGTCACAAATTTCCCGAAGTAAAACCTAATAAATTGGAACATATAACAAAGACTATTTATAAAGTGTTTTAATGATGAAAACTGCTTCATTAAATGCTTTGCCATGCTTTCCCAAGAGAAATCATTCAAAAGCATTTTGGTCTATTTTCCCCAATCTAATGAGCATCAGTGCACACTGGTTTTTTGCAGAGAATTCTGGGAAATTTCTTGAACACTTCATTTAGGAATAATAGTTTTTGGATAGCGGCGAACACAAGGCATATTGGACTAAATAGTGAGTAGAGTAGAAATGTGGACACAACTCTAATGTAGCATTTTTCCCCTGTAATTTTATTAATTTAGATGATTAAGCAGAAAAGGTTAGTAAAAGAGTCAACTGTTACCTCTTCCAAAATAGTAATATTTTCTAAATTATATCTAATATTTCTGACATTTTAGAGTTAGCATTTTGGCAACATTATGATTAAATCAAATCCGTCTGTATTTATAAAGGTCTTTTCAATACACAAAGTGCTGTAAACCAGAATAAATATTACAAAAGAAGTGAATTAATTTAAACGCCCAATCGAATAAAAATTGTTATTTAACATCTAGCATTTATGTTGGAAGTCATATAAAGAGAAAACAAGCTTAAAATTACATTTCTGAGTGATTCTCTACTCAAATTGTTTTGAATCAGGAGCAGACACAAAAAAAAACTTTTAAAAAAGGATTGTAGTTGTGACATAAAAGCTACAATTGGTAGGCCACAAACTCCCAGCTCTACTCCATTCTGATGCATTCACTTGTAGATGAATAGCTTATTTCACGTCTTTGTTTGTCTGGTCTAAACAGGCATCTAAACTGTATTGCAGAATAACTCCAGAATAGCTTGCCATTAGTGTTGCACCTGTAATGTTAGGTTAGGGGTGTGAGGGGCATGTAAACAGGTGACAGGAAGGGGGGTGGGGTTGCTCTGCACACCAACAGTCCCATCCACAACTCAGAGGTGAATTCTAGGTGAAAACCCAGGTTTTTGGATTTTGGCTAAAAATACCACAACCAAATTAAAAGACCACTGAGAACGCTTCAAAAAAGATCAAAAGGTTATCTGAGTGGGACTTTTACAGACAGAGCCCCAGGCACACACCTCCTACCCCTTTAACTGATGGAGATATACATTAGGCAACAAGCTAACAATAAAGATTACTGGAAGTAAATGTAAAGCAAATGTTCTTATTATCTTTGCATGGTTATGAACTGCTTGTGTCTCTGCATTAAACACTTAAATTCCGTGTTGACTCTATAGCTGTACTGTCTACCCACAAACAGTAACCACAAACATTTGTGGCTTTATTAGCCCCTCCTCTTTGTTTTGTGAAGATGAGTAACCTGTTATTTCAGCAGGGAAACAACAGGTTAGAAGTTTCTAAGACACTGCACAGTTCCAACTAGGTTTAAACATATTCCAGGATTAAAGTTAAATGACCATTAAATTGAAAATTATGCAGCAGTTATCTGCAAAAGGCTGGGTTACTCACATGCAAACCTAGGGTTTAATTTTGAGGCCAGCATATGAAAGTCTTGTAGTCTTCTTAGTGGAGCAGCAGGTTGCACCTTTTCCCTGCTGTAAAAGCCAAACCTCCAACCCTTAAATCAGTCCGCTCCTCCTCCGAGTGGCTCTGGCATACCGAGATGAGTGAAAAATGGTGCTCACTGAGGCTTTCTGACCTCCACATAACCCCGATTTGAGACAGAATTATGCTTTCTGATCTTACTCCAACCTCCCTCTCCTGCTCTGTTTTAGCATCTCTCTTCCTCTCAGCTCTCTGTTGTGTGTGTATTTGTGTGTGTGTGTGTATCTACAGGCTGGCTGTTTGTGTACCTGCAAACTGACAGACTCTGCTTTGATCAGGCCTGAACCCCGGGGGCAGCACACTGGTCCTCCTCTCCAGTTGTCTGTGCATAGATGCACATACATGCGCAGCAGCTTTCTATGCACACGCGCACTCATGCAAACATAACAGAGGCATAGTGAGATGATGTGAGATAGGGAGAGAAAGACTGAGAGCGGGAGAAGCCTTTGATGTGCTCAACCTTTTTCTGTGTTCGTATTTCAAACGGCAGCGAGGGAGAGAAGAGACTCAGAGAAGATCGTAGGATGACTGATTGACCCTTCAAACCTGGCCAATTTTAAGAGGGCCAATGAGGAAAAAAAACACACATCCCGTCATTTCCTCTCAGGTTTCAGACCAGCTGACAGGCATCTTCAGCCTTTGGCTTTAAAATTGAGCACCCTGCTACGCTGATTAGCAATTTTCACTTATACTGCCAGTGTGTTTGTGGGTGATAGAGAGAAGGAGCGCTGGTATTTGGAGAGATTTTAAAGAGCATAAAATTGGATGCTCATGTGCCCCAGCGCTGACCCCTCCACAGTAAGCCAGTGGGCAGATGGGAGTCGAGTGCTGGGACACGGGTGGATTGAAGTCATTGGTTGTCTTCATAAAGTGGGAGTTACCCCTCTTATCCTCTCTACCTCTTTAGGACCGAAAACCATGTAGAGGTTTTCATTTAAGCAATTACACAAAAATGTTTGGGGAACCAGCTAGATTGTGCCCTCAAACCCGACCACAGACCCATCGTTTTAATTATTTTTCTGCTTTCCAGCCAGTCTCTTTCATACTTATTTTTTTCTGCCTTGAGACACTTGAAATGTTCAATCAGAGATAATGATCTTGAGCAAACGCATCGAGGAGCCAAGCTGACAGTGATTTGGTGCTGCCGTTTTGCCAGCGCTTCCTCACAGGTTTCAGGGTATTAACTGACGAGAAATGGAATGTAATCATTACTTCAATTCTGGATCCAGGACGGGACAGATCTATAGGAGAGAGGTAAAAAGTTTAGGTGCGAGTTAGCTACGGTGCTGTGCTGGGTGGGGGGTCCAGAAGCAAAGCCTTGAAAAATGGTCCCATTTTAAATCTTGTTGCTGTACCGTAAATGATTCACATGCAGTTTAACGGAAGCAGTTGGGAAGTAGGAGGAGTCCAATGGTAGACTGAATTTCCACTTCTCCCCAAGTGATTGCCCATCTTTGGAAGCTGCTTTATTTGCTGCTCATTAGAAAAGAAGGGAGGGATGATTATTGCAGCTGCCAAATTTTCCAGATGTGTGTAACACCACAAAGGAGAAGAACAGAATAATCTCTGGTGAGCCTAAAAGAAAAAGCCACTAAATTATTTCTGTATTTTGCAGAATCTTGAGAAGACGGTCTACAACCTGAGGCTCTGGAGTCACATGTGGCTCTTATATCCATCCACTATGGCTCTTTGGCTTTGAAGAAAGATACTAACAAATTACACAAATAATAGGCTTGTAGTTTTATTCAAACCGTTTCAGTAAAGTTATTTTTGCTAGATTTTTAACAAATCAGATGACTGAGCAAAATTATACAAATGAAGCTCATTTTGATCTTCTGCTGAACAACAGTGTCTAGTTGCTATTCGTAGATGAAGTTCTTAAAGTATATAATTACTTTTACATGTGTGGACATTAAAAAAGGATTTTACACTTTAGTAAAAATGATAAAAATGTCATGTTTGACTATATAGAGTTATAACTGTAAATTTGCTACTGTGTCTTATTTGGCACATGGTGTATTTTATTTTGAAAGGAACTTGTGCAGCTGTCAAAAGTAAAAGAAAGTAAAACTGTTGTACATATAGTGAAATATGTTTTTTTATCACTATAATTCACTTATTGGACGTATCTAAAAGGGTTTTGGTCAATAACAAAATAGCTCAAATGACTCTTTTATTGTTAACGGTTTGTGAACGGTTGAAGCCCCTGATCAAGAGAAATGTCTTCATCTTAGATATTTTAATCTTTTAAATTAGCGTTGAAAATGCTTGTTTGATATTTGGTAATCATCACAAAAAGAAAAAGTGATTTGTGACACTCCTGGACAATAATTTCTATAATTCCCTGAAATTCTGAAAGTCGTTTTTCAAATGACATTATTTAAAAGAAATATGATTGTAGAAGACCAATCCAAGATAATCAACAACATAAAATTTCTTTCACAGTGTAACTACAGTTTTTTTTGTTTTATTCTCTCACAAAACTGAACAACTTTAAGTAAATTTTAAGATGTTGCTCATAGATTAAACATAATTTCTTCCTATAATAAGTAAGCTCGGCAATCTGGGGGCATGACAACTAAAAAAGTAGTTCATTTCTGTTCATAAAAAGCATCTCTTCTTCAGATTTTAAATGTTTTTTTCAGGAGTCACCACAGTGAATCATGTAGTAGGAGACGCAAAGTCTTATTTTACCATTCAGATTTGATCTGATTTTACCCTTCAGATTTGATTTGATACGGCTTTGCATTCCTTACGTTGTTATTTTTTTATTTTTACAATAGGTATAAATTATATTTCTTTTTTGGTAGCCATAAAGAGAAATTTGCATTTTTCTCATTGTATTTTACTTTAGACAGAAGCTCGTATGACTTCCTCTTAAAATAAAAGATGCCCTGTGCCAAACAGGATCATCCCACTGAAGCTAATGTTTTCCTACGAATGGTTTTAAACACAGAAAGACAAAGAAGGTATTTTATCTTGTGATGCTTTCGGTACACCATCATCATCATCATCATCATCCTTTTTCTTACTTACTACTACTGTTAACCTAAACAGAAACATGAATTAATTTGTTCATGATCCAATAGAAAAAGTATAAAGAATATACAACTTGGCAACTCCCCACTGGACAGCTACCATGCATGCTTGTGCAGCCAATGATAACATGTGATTTACCTTTTATCTTTAATTCAATTCAATTTTCAATTCAATTTTATTTGTATAGCCTAAATTCACAACAACAGTTGTCTCGATGGGCTTCGTATCGGTACTATTGAAAAAGTAAAGCATATAATTAAAGGGATCATGAATACTTAGAATTTAATAGGAAAATACTAAATTGAACTAACAAACAGACCAAACTAAACTGTGCATCCCTGCCCTAAGACCCCCCTTCGCGGTATGGAAAAACTCATAAAAAAACGGATTCAGGAAAGAAAAACCTCAGAGGTGTTCACATGAAGGAGGGATCCTCCCCACGACGGATAGGCGATTTACCAGAACTCTTAGAGAAGAATTAACTTATCTAACTCTACAACTACATATTTAAAGTCCAGCAGACGAGCTTCTTCCAGACGGAGTTGGGGGAACAGCCAGGGGCGCGAGTCGAGCCGGAGACAGGATCCACAGCCAGGTGTAGGAGCAGGAGCAGAGACGAGGTACACGGCCACGTAAAGGAGCACGGGTAAGCCAACTGGAATCTGGAATCACTCCCACTCACCCGGAGGGGAGTGGGAAACAGGGACAATACATGAATCACACTGCACCAAACAGAGGGAACTAAATGATATTAAATGATAAATGATATTAAATATATAAAAACAATTTTTTAAATTATAAAAAGAAAAAAAAACAAATATGTTGAAGACATCTTAAATTACATTTTGGGATCAACACAGTTTTCAATTGAATCACCAGGAGAGCCTTTGGCAAAAAGATTTAACTGCACCATTCAAGCATGTTTGATTATGACAATCTCTCAGGATAACATGGTTTCTTACGCAAATTGGTGTTTTTTTATGTGTGTTTGTGTTTTTGTATAATTAGGACATAATTGATCCGGGAGCCGGTTTAGCTCGTGCTGGTTTGCAGCGCCTTCCATCCGTGAAACCAGGGTTCAACTCCGGGCTGCTCCCTGTTCCCTTCTCTACCTCTGTGCCGGTCCCAAGCCCAGTTGCTTTGAGAGGGTTGCGTCAGGAAGGGCATCCGGCGTAAAACATTGCCAAGTTTACCATGCGACTCTTTTGCTGTGGCGACCCCTGATGGGATAAGCCGAAAGAGAAACAAACAGGACATAATTGATCCATCTTGTACTGCCTGCAACATTTGTACAGTTGCACTTGATTCTTCTTGGTATTTTTTAAACACTTTTAGAGCTTTTGCAAAATGTTGTGGTTACCATAACAATAGCTAGTGGTATTATGTTGAATGGATGGGTTCCTTAATGTAAGCACACCATTGCTAAATAATAGCAAGATTACAGTTTTTTCTTAGGGTATTGACACTGATGACATGATCCTCTGATGTCTAATTCAGTGCTGGAATTGAGTCATAAAAAACCTGAACATGAGTAATAATTACTCTTTAGTGTGAAAAAAAAACCCTTCAAAACATAAAAATATGCAAAGCTCAAAGGTTTCTCTTCAACGGAGGGACATCTTAGTCCCCCCAGGGGGTCAAAGGTCAAGCTATTGAAGAGCACATCAAATGCAGTTTGCTTCAACAACCTTAAGTGAACAAGAAAAGAAAAAAATAACATTTCAAACAGCGACATGGTGAAAATTTCAAGGTGCCCTCCTCACTTCATAGCTGTGGATTGATCCTGCAGGTTCAACCCAGAGGAGGACGTAAATACTGGGAGAAGCTCACTGCGCTGCTTTCTTTTTATGTAAACGTTTTCACCTTGCTGCCCTCCGGCGCAGCGTTGGTGCTGAACCGTGCCGGTCAAGGGTAGTTCGCTGCGCACACAGCTGGGGGATGCAGTGCTTACGCTTCTTTATAAAGTCCTTTAACAATTTGCTCCCTGAAGTTGAGTTAGTGTGGACAACTTTGAGTTTGAAACAGAAAAAAAACTGTGTTGACCGCAGTTTAATCCTCATAAAAAATATGTATACACGAAAGCCCTCAATTTTTGAACCAAGATGTAGATATTAAGGAAGTAAATGCATTTTTACTTTTTTTAGCTTAACATTTATCAGAATGAACGACTGTCAGAACAAAAGAATCCTAAGCCAAATGAGCTTATCCTTGACAATGCCCTTTTCCACATATTCTTTTTTTCTTTGCATGCTCTTATCTCCCTTGGAGACAGTTTAACACCAGGCCCTACACCTAGAAGACACCACTTTTGCAGCATCTCTCCTCAGGATTTGCTCTGAACAGATGGACACCAAGGAGAATAAAAAAAATCTACAAATTGTTTTTGCAGAGTTAAGCTTCGGAGAAAATACGTGTCCTTCAAAACAGCAAGAGATTTTGCTTTGATCTATGGAATTATGGCCATGAAACACCAGCTCCAACCAAACTGAATGACAAGCCCTCTCATTGTCTTGTTTGCCCGAACTGAGGCCGAGTGGAGGACAAAGCAGAGACCTGGTATTAAGGTCAGAAAGCCATATTTTTCACATCCGTATTTTTTGAGGAACTTCTTTTCTGCAGTTTCTATTCTTCAATGCCTTATAGAGAGAGAGAGAGATAGAGAGGGAGAGAGAAAAAGAGAGAGAGAGAAATAAAAACCTCAATATTGTACAGAACCTCAATTCTTTCAGAAAGTTCTCAAGCACAGACTGAATCAAAAATGGTGTCATCTCTTTAATCACATTTGGCAAGTTACACAGAGACAGACAGGAGGCAACAAAGGATAAATGGAGGACCCAAAGGCAGGCTCACAGGCAGCAGGAGTGTTTATGACGAAAGCACTGCAATAACTTACAAAAACCTAAACTGCACTGCAAAAACACAAAATTTCGCTGTCGTTTTGTCTAGTTTCTTGTTTAAATATCTTATTATAGTAGATATAAGTCCAAACTTAGCAGTAACTTTTCAATAAGATCCAAAGTTTGTTTTGAGACAATAAATCTTGGATATCTTTCAGAGTCATTTAATCTTAAAAAAATCTCATGTTAGGTAAATCACCAAAAAAACAGGTTGTTTTTCTTTTAACTTCATAATGTTTTTAAGTAGAATTTTTTTGTGCATGGTGAGTGATTTTGTTTCAACAAAAAGACTATTGAAGGAAACTGGAAAGTTTTGTTCATTGGGTTTCATTGCTTAGGAAGCAAGAGAAAGACAGGGAGCAGGGGGGAGCATTCGCACCAGGGTTCATTCAATCAATTCCATCAATAAGAATTCATAGAATCGAATCGAATCAAATCGAATTTTGTTGACCCTCCAACGGGGAAATTAACTTTCCATACCTTATACCATAGTGGGTGTAAACACCTAAAGACGCATTGGATCTGGCTTTTGGTT
This sequence comes from Oryzias latipes, assembly GCF_053564925.1. Lineage (NCBI taxonomy): Eukaryota > Metazoa > Chordata > Actinopteri > Beloniformes > Adrianichthyidae > Oryzias > Oryzias latipes. Next base: position 27,084,634 of record NC_136241.1, on the reverse strand, counting down.
TCATCTGTTTCTTTAAAAGAGAAACTCACAAGTGTTTCCACAGATTGTTACCCTTTTTTGCGGCTGCTGGTCCATTCATGCTTTCCTTCACATATGACAAAACTGGAATGTTACATGCTAGAATGCTAAAACACTGCCGCTTTAAAGGGTTAAGGAATAAACAGTGCAATTTGTTAGTTGATAGAATCTTTAATGGTTTCTTTTTTAGATTAGAATGTTTAAATTCTCTTTACACAAGCTCTTCAGCAAAGTAGTCAACCAAAAGGTAGAATGTTTTTGAGTTTTATTGCTGCTATAAAGTCTCGTCTTGGCATGAGCTCTTATAAACATGATTGTTCTCACTGCTCACTTCATCTCTCAGTGGTTTAGTATGGTTTCAAAACTCTGTAGAAGTTAAATAGTGTAAATCACACCTCTAACCAGTCATTGCTGCACTGTAGGTGAGTTTAGAGTCTCCTGCTGGTTTCTGGGAAGGAGGCATGTGTTTGCTGCTACCCTCTCTTGGATGATTGCCGTGAATTCAGTCCTTTTCTGTTTTCATGCAGATGAGCTTGGACAGCCCACCAGGAATCCCCTGTGGGAAGGAACTGGCTTAATTGGATGACCACCTTCACATTAAGAGCATTTTTTTTCCATTAAATATTCATTAGAATTTACCACCTGCAATTCTTTATATCTAACACAAAGCAGCAACACATGTGAAGCTGCCATAAAAAATAAATAAATAAAACAAAAATTTACATATGTGTGTCTCCATAGACTTTAATCCTTTTTGTTTAGTTGCAGCTCTATTCATATCTTTCTTCAAATATGCTTAAACTTGTCAAGTTTATTTGCTCTATGCGCAGATTTTATTTCTCATAACAAGTGACAAATTTTTGCATACAATTGTCAGCAGCTGTTAGTGCATCAGCAGTTCAGAGTCCTCTAAGCACATTTTCATAGATGTGAAATTCACCATTTATCTTGATCTGAAAACACCAGGCTGATCTGGTTCAGTCTTCCGTTGCAATGAATCTGTAATTCACACCTTCCATGTCCTGCAAATTTTCATTTTTAGAACTTGTTAATGACAACAGGAGGACATTTTTTGTGTGAAACTTCTGAAAAGTCTTAGAAAGATTGGAAGACAAAGTTTGGAAGCTCCTACAAAAAAACTGCCGACATGAGAAAAGGTAGGCAGCATCTGAAAAAAAAAAAAAGTAAAGTACCTGAACTAGATTCTGAGGTGAGTGGGAGACTGAGAAACAAGCCAAAGATGAGGTTTGTGGATTTAATAAAGGAGGACATCAAGTTAGTTCCCATTCTGCCTGTTTTGCATGCTACTGTACTAAAATAAAAAACCTAACATGCATGTCTTTATTAGGCATCTGCAGAGTTTGATGAGATCTAGGTTTTTCTTTCAGGTAGTTGAAGGCCTCAGTCACAAGCACCTGTATGGGGGTTGACTCAGACAGGTGCTGGGAGTTTTTGGATTGTCCGGGCCCATGGAAAGTCATGCACTGGAGCGCAGGTGTGTCTTGCAGTTCCCTTGAGGCTAGTTTGGCCACCTTAAGTGATTTAATGAAAATGTAATGTATTGCTGTGTGTTTAGTAATTGAATTGTGAAGTAATTGTAAGGATAATGTAAGTTGCACATAGCTAGGACCTACAGGTGATGATGTCGTATGGTGGTCTGACCACGCACTGTAGTCGTTAATGAGATGCGTGCTGGTAACTGAGTGCAAATGCTTTACGCACTTGGTGTCAATTCAATTAAATTAAATTCAATTTTATTTTATTTACATAGCTCAATATTACAACAATAATCATCTTAATGGTTTTCATACCGGTACTTAGTGATGGGTAGATGAGGCCTTGTGAAGTTAAGAAACTTTGCTGATATACTTAATAAATTTAATCTAAACAAAATATTTGTTACTGTAGTTCCTCAGTCCAGGTCTCACTCTATGTTGCCCCTGCATTTCGGCAAGTGCTTTTAAGGTTGACAGTTCTGCAGAACAAATGCCGCATTTAAACTCCAAAACATAAAATGATTCATTTCAAATAAGAGTTAATTTGAAAAGAAATTGTATTCTGCTAGATCAAGTGGAAACCAAGAGGAATGGGAGAAACAAAAAGCCCAAAACATTATTAAAACGATTGAATAATTCCACGAACCTCATTAACATACCACATTCAACTCCTTAAGTAAGATTCAGTAAAATAAAACGTCAAATACAGGTGGGTGGAGAAAACGATGGCGCGCGAGAATCATTTAACAGCCTTGTTTGGCTCATCTGTGACACACCGACACTGTGGCTGTATCAGTCACATGACTTCTCCTGAAGTGATATGCGCACCGACACGGGGTTTCACTTATAAGCTTTGACACGTGAGTTGACGCGTCGGTGTTGCTAGATCCATCATTATCGGCAATTGTATAGTTTAACGTCAACATCACTACTGAGCTTCATTTGTAGTATTCAAAAGGGGTAGTGTAGTGTAGACATGAAAATTCCAAATGGCGGGCCTGCATCTCTATGACCTGTTGATCGCAACATGACCACAGAGAAAATGTGCATGAACAGTTTCGCTCTACACACAAACTGAGTGGTCTATGATTGTGATATTTTGTGTGAGTCACCTGCCATTCCCTGTACAGGTTTGCCCATCATTTGCGCACAGACAATCATTATCCACCAGTAAGGGAAGTTGTGACCAAGGAACACCATAAACATGCATAATAGGGTGCTGAGATCCAGGTTTGAAAAAATTATAAAAAAAACTGGTTCCATTGCTTTAATTTTACCTTGTATGACAAAAGCATAAGATAAGATCAAAGTCTCACTTATTCAGTCAAGTTTTTGCAGCCTCTTAATATTATTACTGTAACTCTGTGAACCTGGTAATTTTTATGAGGCGGAATAGGACTCCTGGTGTCCCTGAAGTCCCCCGTGCAGCACCCACCTTCAGTTCACCCTCTTGTTACCCAATCCTGCTGGCATGAAAGTGTGGGTCTCTTGGTGCAGCATGTTTCAGCTTCAATATGGCATCTGCTAGATGAACTCCCAGTCAACCCTTCTCTACCTGACTGTGCTGCGTTCAGGGGCGTCTGCCTACCTTTGCCTCATCTTTGTTCCTCTCTCTGAGGAGACTTTGAATTAGTCTAATTATCATCGCCTGTCTTGCAGAAACATGAAGAGGAAGGCGTCATCCCTGCAAGGGCTTTGTGTGCTCCACTCTGCAAGAACCCGATTGTTAATGATAATGTGAGTGTGCATGTATCTTTTATGAACTGCTACAGCTGTGTCAGACAGCTGCTAAAGGGTGTTGCAGTTGTTTAGGTCGTATCTCCTTCAGTTACTCTCACCATACACAATCAATTGAGGGCCCTGTCTGTCACACACACACACACAGATTCAAAGACACATACTCGCTTAAGTCCTTTCTAGTAGTTTGTAACTCTACTTTTGAGGACATCAGGGATTTAAATACCTTAGGCTCAAACTGCTGTGGGAATTAGAATTTAAGTATCCTAAATACACCAAAAATCTCAAAATATTTTAGCTCAAAGGTACTTTTTTGATGGGAATTTTTAAACCTGGATGTCTATGACACACTGTGAGGGCAGAACCCACTGCCCCACAGTTAAGTTAAGTTCATTTGTTATATTTTTCTCTTGAATAAACCATTTCATTTTATTTCACACATTTCATAACAAAATTTACTTAATGACTTGTGCACACATTTAGTTAATTTTGTATTGTTTTGAGTAATTCTATTCTTTGAGTTCTGTTTGAGGCCTGATGCTGGGGCAGAGGCTGGAGCAGGAAACTTCCTGATGATGTGGCAGTGGGAGGAGCTGAAGAAGCTCCTGATGACTTGGAAAGGGAGGAGCATGGACAACTTCCATCTGGAGAAGATGGAGGGGAAAGACGAAGTGTATTCTTATGTTGGACTATTGTTTGTATTTTTTGGAATATGTTAAGCTTGCTTTGAGGTACAAGTTCAGTTTCTGTTGAAGCGTTAAATTACTAGTAATTTACTACTTTAATTAATATTTTGGTTTTGAATGTTTTGTATTTGTGCTCCCCTCCCTATTGTGTCATTGGTCTGATCAGCCAGTATAAAATCTCCCTAATGTTTCCTGTTGGGGGGTCAGTTTGAGTTCAGTTGGTTTGAGCTTTTGTTATTGATTCGCTCAGTTACATTTTTGTTAAGTTGACCCCATTTTAATTTGAGCCCCTGTCGTGTCGTGTTGGGTAAAATAAAAACCCCTGATTTGAAGATCTTCTTGTCCTGTGGCTCAATCTCTGCCGAGCGGACCCTGACACACACACATACATTTTCACACACTCATACTCACTTAAGTGGCATCCCTTTAAGGGATGCCAGTCTGTAACCCTATTTTTGAGGACATTAAGGATTTGAACACCTTAAAGCAGCGATGGTTTAACTCTAGGCCTTAAAGGGCCGCTTTCCTTTCATGTTTTCTAACATACCCTTCCCTAGCATGTTCCAATTAGCTGGACACACCTAAACCAGGTAATCAGTAATTAGTTGGGCTTGGATATCTGAAAATCATGCAGACACACCGTCCTTCTAGGCCTGTAGATGCCCATCCTTGCTTTAGAGTCGAACTCCAGTGGAAA